>NC_047531.1:8993615-9623115 GCF_012275295.1 Melopsittacus undulatus
GAAATAGTGGAAGTAAGCCTTTGTGTAAAAAAACACCTCTCTCTTACATGCCATTTTGAGATATTACATTGAAATACCTCAGAGGCCAAGATCTAGCTCACCAGTTTAAAAGCACCACCAGGCCCATCAGCAATGTTTTTTGTCTGATATACCAGTACTTATGGCCATCAGGATACAGACATTATGATAGTCTGTACTTTTTGTGGACATTTCATGCATCTCATAGAAAGCTAGTAGATCCATAGAGTCATAGAATCATAGAATAGTTAGGGTTGGAAAGGATCTTAAGATCATCTAGTTCCAACACCCCTTCCATGGGCAGGGACACCTCACACTAAACCATATCACCCAAGGCTCTGTCCAACCTGGCCTTGAACACCACCAGGGATGGAGCATTTACTACTTCCCCGGGCAACCTATTCCAGTGCCTCACCACACTTACAGTAAAGATCTTCCTTATACCTAACCTGAACTTCCCCTGTTTAAGTTTTAACCTGTTACCCCTTGTCCCATCACTACAGTCCCTAATGAAGAGTCATCCCCAGCATCCCTACAGTTCCCCTTCAGATACTGGAAGGCTGCTCTGAGGTCTCTCTCTTCTCCAGGCTGAACAGCCCCAACTTTCTCAGCCTGTCTTCATATGGGAGGTGCTCCAGTCCCCTGATCATCCTTGTGGCCTCCTCTGGACTTGTTCCAACAGTTCCATGTCCTTTTTATGTTGAGGACACCAGAACTGCACACAATGCTCCAAGTGAGGTCTCAGGAGAGCAGAGCAGTGGGGCAGGATCACATCCTCTGACCTGCTGGTCACGCTCCTTTTGATGCAGCCCAGGATATGGTTGCTTTCTGGGCTGTAAGCGCACACTGAAGCCAGCTCATGTTCATTTTCTCATTGACCAACACCCCCAAGTCCTTCTCGGCAGGGCTGCTCTGAATCTCTTCTCTGCCCAACCTGTAGCTGTGTCTGGGATTGCTGTGACCCAGGTGTAGGACCTGGCGGCTTTTCATGACACTGGCTTCTATTACCAGGTAATCACACAATGGGCTGTGTAATATCTAGACATGCAGCTTTAATAATACCTTGGCTGGAAAAGGATAACATGACTGTATTAAGATAAAGAGAGAGAAGAAAGAGGTGAGAGGAAAGAAAACAAACTTGCAAGAAAGAGAGAGGGAGAGAAAGAAAGATAAATGCCCAAGAGAGAAGAAAATTAATTGTTCTTCATTGAATATTGGCAGACAAGGAAAAATAGTTTCAACTTCTTCACTATTTCAGGTAACTGGGAGGGAGAGATGAGGAATTTATATTTAGCTGAAGAAGTACACTTCCCCAGTGACATAAGGAAATTAATACATACCTACTTTTCTACAAACTTACAGTTGAATTGCCCTTCAGACACCTTTCTGTTAGAAATTAAATGCTCCTCAAGCATAGATATCATCTGTTACACCAGCCTTCAGAAGCAATTTGGTGACTCAGCTTATAGGACAGCTGCAATAATGAAGGAAGCTACATTTCTGTTATTGATATATTTCATTGTGATACATGTAAAACTTCTATTTGTGAAGGATTTGCTTCTGTGATTTCTCTTCAAATCTTCTATTTCAACTCTACAATACCTGGCAAGTCATCAACCCTACATCATTGTATCATTGATGCAACCATACACTTGTAGCATCAATTGTAGCATTGATTGCAACCCTACACTTTGATTACACAAAGGGTTAGAACTATTTTCCTGAGCTTATATCTACTACAGTAACTTCTATTTTGGAACTAATTACATTTTCCCATATTAACACATTGCAAAATGTCTCTGCTCTGTCAGTCTGTTTAACCAATATTACACAAGAATACTGGGCCCTTGAGCCTAAAATTATGTATATTTGCATGACATTTTCTTCTCTTATTGCTATTGCACAAGTAATTCAGCTGCATTATGCAGCCAGATGTTAGTACATACTGTTGATCTATAACATTCTTGCCAAGTCAGAAATTCATATCCTGGGATCATTTTGAGCAAGTACATACTGAGGGACAGAAAATAATGTATCTTACATGAAGGATTCAATGCATCCCCCAAGGCTTTTTTATAGACTTTCATAGAATTTCATAGAATCATAGAATCAACTAGGTTGGAAGAGACCTCTAAGATCATCAAGTCCGGTCTTTACCCCAGGACTGCCAAGTCCACCACTAAAGCAGGTCACTAAGGGCCTCGTCTACATGGTTTTTGAACACTTCCAGGGGTAGTGATTCCACCACTGCCCTGGGCAGCGTGTTCCAATGCCTGAGCACATTCTTGGTGAAGAAATTTTTCCTAATATATAGCCTAAATCTCCCCTGGCACAGCCTGAGGCTGTTATCTCTTGTCCTATCACTTGTTGCTTGGGAGAAGAGACCAACACTCACCCCACTACAAACTCCTTTCGGGTAGTTGCAGAGAGCGGTAAGGATCTTTCTGAGTCTCATCTTCACCAGCCTAAACAACCCCAGTTACCTCAGCTACTCCTCACTGGCCCTTCACCAGCTTCATTGCCCTTCTCTGGACTATCTTCAGCAACTCAGGATCTCTCTTGTGGTGAGGGACACAGAACTGAACACAGTGTTCACCAGTGCTGAGCACAGGGGGAGATTAACTCTTTAAATATTTTCATACATTATAGAAAACCTTCCTCGTAATTCAGAGATTTATTACTAAAATTATTAATGTTTGTTCCCACACTGTATTTCACACTGACTGATACAAATTAGTTTTCTAATAATAGGTGAAGAAAGTTCATTATTAAACCAAAAATTCGTACTCTACGGAGCTACATTCCTGTTCACCTCTTTTCTTATTTCCAAGTCAGAAATAACTCATTTGGAATTTGAAATTGAGGACCTATCAGTAATTTTATGTATTGCAATGATATTACAATTCAACACATACTCTCTGAAAAGTCTTGCAAAAAATGAGAATGAATTCAAGCCAGTTAAGACACATAAATAGACAAAAGCACTGAAATGGTTGTTTCATTATACCAGTATTTTATTACAGTGATGGTCTACTTATGACTTGTCATTTAAAGTGTATGTAATGCCAGATATGGTTAAAATACCCTTCAAAGATTCCAGATATTTCATTAGGTGGGATTTCATCTCTCTGTCTCATATTTCTTTATTTCACTATTCAGTATCTTTAATTTAAGTGCCCGGTTTGTGGGGATGAAGGTGCATAAAATGAAAAGTCGCTTCCTGTTCTCACTGCTCTCACATCTTCTGATTTGCAGAAGGTATAATTTTTCCCTCATTCAAATGGTTCTTTTCATAATTTGACTTCTACTCTTAAAATGAGTGATTGTTATAAAACTATCTGGGGAGAAGGGGGTGGCTTTACCTCTCACAGCTTAAAGACTTCAGGATTTGAGTAGCTAAGCTCAGATAACCATGCCCAAAAGAATCTGATTCTCCTTCTTGTAGTCCCATCTCAATTATTCTAATCCAGAAAATACCAAAAGGAAGGGGTTTTTTGGTTGCCTCTTATGGAACCTTGTTCATGTTTTGGGCTCATGTGCCCATATTGGGCCCATATTTTCTTCATCCCTGATACCTTCTCAGTCCTTTTGCCTTTCTACTGCATGTTTCAAGGTCTCACCTCACTCCATGTCTGCTGTCATTCCCTTTGTGAAAAGGGTCAAAACCTAAGAGGCTCAAAAAGACTTTCCCACAGATCAACTGTTTTAGTTTTGCTTTTCAACCTCTTTCTCTCCACCTAGTGCACTACCAGTGCAAATTGCTTGAGTTGCACACCACCATCAGGCTGCCAGCTGAAATTATAATGACCTCAGGCTGAAGTTACATCCACCTGCCATTTACAATGTAGATTAGGTTTTTCTTGTCCTGGAGCCTTAATTCATACGTCTTTGGGCAAGGCCTAGCGAGCAGAGGAGGCATGTGTGCAAGTTACCTCCTAACTTCTGGGAGTGCTGGCTGCTGTGCATAGCTTGCCAAGGGCTTTCCTTCCACCAACAACCTGGGTATCCAGGCTGCACCAGCATGTCTCCATGTACAGGCTGCAAAACAAACACGCAAGCCAAAAAGGTTCATGCTATGTTATCTAATGAGTATCCCATTTGGCAATATCAATTTCTACCATACTTTCTTCATGAATACCTTGTCAACTAAGGCAAATGTTTCAGCTTTAATGAATCTGATAGCAATGAGGGAGAATGGAAAAATGAATTAACAATTCATATGGCCACCACAGATAGTATCCTAGAATAAGGTGGAATACAGGGGAAGATTCTTCCCAGGAAAACTAAAAATGATGTAATGACATCAATTATATTAGACATTATGGTGTTTTATATTTATATTTTATATTTATATTACTCTTTTACATGGCATATGCTATATAATATCCATATAAATCATAAACCCTATATCAGAGTCCAAAATCTAATGTAAAAACACAAAAATATGTTTATAATCTTCATCATTATATAATTAACACATAGTGATGGCATATAGTTTTATCACCACACATCACAGACACTGACTTTTTTGTGATTACAGAAGTGCATGAATTATTATTTACTGCTGCTAAACATATGATATTATTTTGCTGAAGTATAATGAAATAATATAATTTTAAATAGAAACCTGATAGTGGAGATAGTTGAGTGTTTTTCAGGTTCCAGGATCTTCAGAACCAAACAACACATACGGCAATTTTATTTGAGGTTGATGACCAGTTCCATTTGTCATCTACAAAAAGTTGATGCAATCAGTTTTGTATTGTTTTGGATCACCAGATGGCACTTTTCCATGCTCCAAAGACTTACCATCTGAGCATGTAGGAGTTAGATCTGGGAGAAACATTGCCAGCTGAACTGAGACACCGTATAGATGTTGAGCGCTTCACCAGTAAAGAAGTACTTGTTTTATTTCAATCTCTCTCTTAGCTGAAAATATTCCTTCCCAAATTAGCTGCTGTAGACAAGCTATGTCTACAGAAGTGGAAAAAAAAAGAATTTAAAATCCCCCACTTTTGTCAACACATACGCACTGCCCAGGGACATTTTTTAAAGGCATTCTCTCACATTCCCCACAGGACTATATTTATAGCTGCACTTCTAACTTGAATAAAAAAATATTGACAAAATGAAATAAAACTGTGTTGAAAAGATTCTCCACTTCTAAGTACCGTTATAATTGTGCTACTTCTGTTCCTCTTATGTTCTTCAAGTCATTTCTCTCCCTTGTTTCCACGTGCAACCCACAAGGAGACAAAAAAAAAAATCAGAGAAGTACACAGCTATGGCATGGCAAGAGCTCTCAGTGAAGCACAATCATGATTCGTTATCATCACATACTAATGGAGTATCTCAGTGGAAACACCATAAAGCAATGTTTAAACATCATGCAGTGATTGTTTTATAATATCTGTAACTACACTGCACACAAATGTTTCACTCTCCTGCTTTCTTCTGCTATGTGGGTCAAGCAGAGTGCTTTCTTTCTCTGTGACTGGGGAGAAGAGACAGGCTCATTTGTTTCTTTTTCCCCTCAATTTCTTTCTAACTTCTAACTGTTTAAGGGGATAGGGAGTTGTACAGCTAAATCAATTTTGTGTAACAATCTGAAAAACAGGTATTTTAGGTGAGAAGTTAGAGGAAAAGGAATTTTCCTCATATTGAAACTTCACTAACGTTGCATGTAGCATCATGAAAAATCACTTATTCAAACATGACTTCTTTTTGTAAGGTTTCAGGGACCTCTCTACCGTCAGTCTGTAGGAATACCTTTCTGTTATTTCGTTCTATTTGTACTAACAGGGAAGTGACGGTTTTTACTGTTGAAGAGATACCATAGCTAAGGACATGAGGATGGGACTGTGTGAATATGCACTGGGTCCCAGTCACTGGCAAAAACCAAAATAGTACTTTTTTTTGAGCTCACCAATACTTTTTTTCATAAATAATTTATGAATTACATTTCGTGTAGATTTATTGAGAATCATAAAATAAGCAAATGCAAATAAAAAAATGTGTAAAAATACCCATTGGAAATAAATATGAAAATTCTCACCACTAACCAGTTTTGTGATTTTTTGTTTTGCAGTTTGACCCAGTTAAGTTCATACTATTACTGTGTGGTAAGACATCACAGTGCTTCTGTTATCAGAAGAGTTGTGAAGATGACAGCCAAAATTCTGGCCTCTAAGCTATCAGCCTGCTCTAATGAAATCAAAGATGGCTTTGCACTCAGTTTTGAGCTCAATAAGAAAAGAATTAGACCTTGATGCTTTAAGGTTTGGTAACAGGGTATGACAAAAGCACCAAAAATCACCAGGCTATCTCCAGGAAATAAACTCAGTAAACTTTTCTCCAAAATCATGTATAATCAGCCACTGCAAAACCACTCTTGCATTAACTATTGGCAAAACCATCTAGGTTGGTTGGAGGTTTTAGAGGGGTTGTTACATATGAAAAGCAGAATTGGAAATATTTGCTTCAGTCAAAGGAATCTAATAATTTTTAAAGTGCCTACTGCTAAAAGGAGGCCCAGGACACCCAGTTCTGAGGTTGCAAAAGACTGAAACAGAGCTACTTGTGCCAGTGAAGTATGCACCCACACTGCTGGCTTTAAAGCAACCTCTCATTCTTTATTATAAAAATCTATGGCACTGCAGAACAATTGGCTGTTTAAGTGCTCAGCAAGGCTGAACAGCCTTCATTCCACAGCTCAGTTACATGCAGGGGGCTTATGTTGAGGCTGCCCTCCCAAAGCCTTATGAAAATAGGAAGTTTATCATAAAGATCTTTCTTGAAAGTAAGATTAATATTCCATTTATAAATTACATGTTACTTCAGAACAAATGGGATTAATTCTCCCTGTCAGCCCAGGCTCTAGTCTTCATTCCCATGCATGCTGCCACAGTAACCATCTACCTTGACTGCTGCCTCAGCTATGTCCAACTTGTCTTCAAATCTTCTGCCCTCATTCATCTTTTTCCATATTAGCTGTGAGCTTCTTGAGCATCTTCAGACACTTCAAACACTTTGCTTGCACTCTTTCACACTGTCCTATCATTCCTCTAGCCCACATAGCCACAAAACCACTTTCAGCGCACCCTTTAACTCTGATGTACATTCCACATTCATCACTTCCGAAATCTGACCGGAGCCACACTGATGCTTCACTTTCTTTAAATTTTCTCTTTAGAAGATCCATCTTTGACCTCTGTTTTCTCAGAAATGCAGGCAAAATACATGAACAAAAAATGTCAATCAAATCTATAAAGCCTGACAAGACTGGGGAGTGTCACCATTCAGTCATTAATCCTTGTTATAACTTTTTAGGAGTATACAAAACATTTCTTCTTAGAAATGCTTCACACTCTTTTGTTATTATAGGCTAAGTAATCATTAAAAAGCCACGAGCAAATATTGTGCAACATGCAGTGATGCATTGACTTGTCTTGCATTTAATTAGTCAATTAGTTTTGCATGGATTATCACAATAATCTAAAACTACCTAATGCTACTATGTAAAGCTAAAAGGAAATAGGAAAAATCACACATTACCTGGCAGAGAGCTGCTGTCCAAGACAATAATCTCAACTTGATAGATACAGAGCCAGTTCAGTTTGGACATTTAAAGACTCTCTGGAGACGTGATTGGCTGATTATCACACATGATGTTTAGATAGTTTATTTTGTGTGAACAACTGCCAAACCAACAAGCATCTCAAATTACTAAGTTACAAGAGGTTATGGTGACGCTCAACATTCAGAACACAATCCCACAGAGAGGTATCTTTGGACTTTTCCTTATCATCTTCTGTGCCTATTTAGAAGTATATTTAAAATGAGCCTTTAAAGTGAGTGCTAATACCTGGGGACACCGGAACGTAGTTTGTGCCTAATGCAACAGGATCTCAGCATGTACTGAGATGCTGTGTGTGAACCTGCCTTTTAAAAATGTATAGTAAGTTAAAATCATCATTAATATGATTTTGTTTAACCAATTAAAAATGTAATAAAAATGCTCTAAAGATCATCAGCAAAAGCTTAAAAGCAAAATTGGAGGCACTCAGTGCAACTAACATGTTGCAGAAGTCTAATTTTTTTCTCATTTGAACAAAATTGTCCAGCAATTAACAGTAAATATGCAATTAACTTGGACTTTTTTAGACTGCTCCATTAACAGGCATAGTAAAATACTGCATTAGGCTTTATGGAGTAATTAGAAACTTCTTTGTATTAATCAGCAATGCTATCCACTACATTATTTAAAAAGCTGCATTTGGCTGGAGAAAATGCAGATTTTGCTTCAGAGTCACAAAAATTATTTTCTGTTACTTCTTAAATATTACAGAGACTCACCATTTCTGTAGAGGAAAAAAATGAGTCATCTGCAATACTAATGATAAAACATGCATATATAAAAGTTAAGTTGTACCTTAGATCAGATCGTAAATTCACTCAAGAATTATGAGCAAAATGCTTTTATAAGTTCACATCAAAAGCCTTTCCTTTTTAAGTGCAAAAGTGACCTTACCTACTTTTCTAACAAGAAAAGCAAACAAAAAGGTATATGTGTCCTTACAATTGTTATTTCTCCAGTCTCACACACACCATACTTGCCTTGACCCAATAAATGCTGGAAAGGATGAAACACATGATCGAATAAAGTGGGAAAGCATTCTGATGACTCAGGTTAAAAAAATTGAACGTTTTCTTGCCCAAGTTATTCACTGTGCAACTGATATCAAAGCCTCAAAGCTCTTAAAAGTGCTTTGTTTGGGATTTCTAGCAGTCTCTGGGACAGATTTTGTGGGCAAACTGCTGTTACTTTCAGTGCCCACCACTTTGAATACTCACAGGAAAGAAGCAATTTTCTCAATGAATTTCTTAATTTATCTAAAAATATTGATGCTCATGATGATCTACATTTCTAAGGCCTATGGCAATCTCACATGTAAAGTGAGACAAGCTCCAAAACTACTGGAAGCACACCCAATATGAGACTGCTTAAAGAAAAAGTCCAACCTAATCATAAGAAAATGTTATCATTTAATTGATCTCTGTAATGTCTAAAATTTTAATTTGAATCTGAAATGCTTCCTTCATGAAGGATGAAATATACTGGAGATAATATGTTGCAGTGATACATAAGCCTCCAACACCAAACTGTGGGGAGGACTATTCGCAAGTGCTGTCCTCAGCACTGAGGATGACAGCAGGAAGGGAGTGTGTTTGCTGACACAAGCACATAAGAAGAGGACCAAGAAAGGAAGTAAACATGGGTTGCTGAACTCTGACAGAGACGCTGAGGTGACAACAATACTGTGTTTCCTATTATTGGAGAGAAATAGGAAGCCAGGCATTGTTCATGCTGGACACCCTCTGTTAGATTTTGACAACTTGCGTCTGGTCCCGAGTACAGCTTCTCATATGTCAGCAAAGCTGCTCCCTCTCACTGTGCCCTTCAATGGCAGGCCCTTCCTTCCACAGGATCCCCATCCCGTCCCAGCAGGGGAAGAGAAAATCACCTCTGGCCTCAAGATTTCTGCATCCATGAAAAGCAGCCACAGAAAGAGGGATTAACAGCAGGTACCACTGTGCTGTCCCTAAGAGGTGAGCCCACAGCTCTAGGGATGCTGACTGCATGATCAACACAAGCAAGCACAGCACAGCAGCACCTTAGCATCACAGCAGCAAACCATAGCTGCCTTTTGTCCATCCACTTCAGAAAGCAAACACAAGGGCTTAAATCTCTGCCTACATCGAGGTTGATCTTCTAAATTCAGAGAACTGACCATCAGGTAGAAGGTCAGGGCTAATGCTAAAGAGTGCTTCTGAGTGACAGAGCTAATTGGCACAGGGCACGCCAGTGGCAGGCACTTGGCCTGCAGTGCACTGTCAGTTTGAACTTGACAAAAATAAAAGTTAATGCTGTCTTGGACCATTGTCTGTAAAAACATAGAAATACCAAGAGGGCTATTACTCAACTCACCATATGAAACTAATCTGGCAGCGTATTTCGTGAATAACAATGGCAGCGGGTTTTTAAATATAACATGAATACAGCTACTGGAGAGATCCTCTGAGATAGCTGCGTAAATGTAGTTACTTTACTCCACCTTGCTGCCCACTCACATATAGACACATACTTAATTTAACTGTTTCTTCCTGGAAGAGTGCCAGACACCAGAAAAAGGCTAGGTTTTCCTCCAGGCTCATGAGCTTAAATTGCTAAAATTGAAGTTCACCATAACCATTTAGCACGGATGTCAATATGAACTTCAGCGCACATTTGCTACCCATTAACATCTGTTTCAGTACATTTGTTTATTAATAGACACTTAAAGAATAATCTCCTTTGCAGGCAACCAAGTGATATCATTAATATTACAGCACATTTTTTCCTTCAGTCACAATCCAAGGATATTGATTTTCTGAAAGAATGCTTTATGTTAGCAGTGGCAATGGCAATAGTACTTAAAGCTACAGAGCATTTTGTTTTGGAGGTTAGGTCACAAACTGTTTTTTGCTGGTGTGACTTTATAATTTCTTTGTCTAATCCCCCGCAAGACCTCAGATATTGGGCGACAATCCCATTTCTCCTGTTTTGTTACTAGCATATACTTCTAGCATTCCATATTTCAGGGAAGATTTAAGTTTGTAATCAAGCTCTGCAAGATATTCTTTGGCTTACGCATGATTTGTAACTTCTGATTTAAGGGAGGAATGTATCACAGCCATATTTAGATAGCAACACATATCTGCATGTGATCTGGATACCTATGTTCCATTTACAGGGAATGGGCACAAATGAATTTCTGGTACATATCTCCCTAACCTGTTTTTGACATCTAAGCTGTAATGAAATTATATGTGGCCTACAAGTGCTTATTTCTCTCTATTATATAAAGTCAGTCTAGATAAGCTGCTCAGTCGTATACCTGTGAACTGAACTCAAATGAATTTTGATGAACCCAGCCATATATCTTGGCATTGCAGGGGACTGAAAATAGAGACCCAGTTCCTTATTCCAGTCCAATGTTTTTAAATCTTAAATGTTTTGGGACAGGTAGGAGGAGGGGTTTCATGTTTGTTTATTTAACTTTTACAAAATAAGAAACTGAAAAATACATGTTCTGGAATCTAAACATGTTCTTTTCATCTTTGAAGTAGATCCACATCTTAACAGCATAATGTTGAAATCTGGAATTTTGCAATCTTTTCAGTATTGCTGAGAAAAATATATTCAGTTCAGCTGAGTAACAAGTCTCTGAAAAGCATGTGCTGCAATGCCCATATTTTGTTAATGTGTTTGTAAGATGTGCAACTCAGTATTGTTGCACTACATTTTTGTGGTTATCATGTCTGCATAGGAGAAAATTTATGGAAGGTACAGATCAACTATGTCATGCTGCATGTACATATGACAGAAAACTAATACTATCCTTTTTGAAAGTAAATCTTCGAGTCAAGTCTTCTATAGCAAAAGCAAATCTCTGTCTTGACAGACAAATCTCTTAAACACAATTTTAATTCATGATTTACTTAACTGAGTCATTGCATAAACCGTCCAATTAAAACTTGCAACAAAACTCAGCTCCTTACGGAACAACCTAGAGGGCAGTTTACCTTATGTAAAAACTGGACAGTTGCCCAGAGATGGAGAATTGAAGAGGCAGCATTTTTAGAGTAAATTTGCAACTATACTGATTAAATTGCTAATAAGACATTAATTTTTAGAACACAAATATTTTGTCTCATCTTTTTCTGGATTTTTGTGAGGCTGTATTCCATAATAGCTGAATATGTGACATTCTAAAATTCTATAAAAATGCCTGGTATTAAAGACGATTTCTTGCAAATGTTGGAGTAGTGGCAGCAGAATACATTTTACTCAGGTCAAGAAAGTAGGTAGGGCTGTCTCTGAAGATGCAGATATGCATCAGGGACTGCTCAAAACTGACCATAGAAACAGTAGCTTTACCAGAGATACTGACAAGTATTTTCAAATAATTCCATCAAGAATTCCATAATCCCTTTGCAGAAAATAAAAGCAATATTAATTTAAAACTATTCTCTGTGAATTATTTAAGAAGTATTATCATTCAGGCATGAAGATTTTTTTTACTTACATAACTGCAGATACACAAGAGCTTGAGTAATACAATATGCCATAGGGTGTGACAGTGCACAAGTCTGAGTGTGTTAGGAATGAAGAAAATGTCAATCTGAAAGGTATGTTGCATATCACATTGCCCAACATGCAGCCTTTTGGGCGGATTCTTGCCTTATTCTCTTGTAAGCACTCTCTGCAGTTGTTAGCATCAAGGCATAGTTAGGAGAGAATGGAGAAGGCTACAAGGAACTATGAACAGACAATGGCAGGACCAGATCTGCTGTACCTGGGCAATATGAAACAGAGATTTTCCCACCTGTCTCCTCCCTTGTACACCACCTTCCAAAAGGAGCCAGACACATTGGTGGGTTAAAAACTGCCTGTGCACAAGTTGCAAGTACACAAGCTAAACAGAAGTATCAGTAGGTTCTTTCTCACCTCCTGTAGTTTACAACTTATTGCAATGGCACTACGGTGAAAAGACATGCTTCCTCACCAATTCCTTGGTCTGTCCACCCTCCCCAGTGCCAAGTGCTGCTTCAGCCCACTCCATGGGAATGCTCACTGCCCTACCTCCCCTCTTCCTTCCTAATACCCAATCCCAAAGGCTGTCAGCCGCCTCTAACAGCTCTAGTAACTCAAAAACATACCAGCATACTAAGTCCAAGGTAAGAAAAAACTACTCTGTAACTGACTCAAGGTTTAGTCACCAAAAGCTTCATATTTCATGTTTCCCCTGGTGCCTTGATTTCCCTTCAGTCATTCCTACTATATTGTATTTAAATGTATCTATATAAAGATATAGGCAATTGAACACAAAATAAGAGAATGCAACAGAGGGAACAGGATGCTATGAGGACATTGCAAATTATAAGTGAAAAGGAAAATGAGCTTGAATGAGTAGCGTTACTGCCTGTACTGGCATCTTAATTTTTAATGGCATACATCTTGTGAAAGCCTGTAACTCTTAGCTCTAACTTAAAAAAATCTTTGTAGTTGCATAATTATTGTTGAGCAAAAATTATTTGTTTCCAGCCTCTAAAGAAGTGCAAGATGGTCTCCAGCTTGAAAGTTTATGATTTACATACAGATATATAAATTGTCAACTAATGTGTTATATTTTTTGAAAGTGCACTCAGCTTTTCAGACAGATTTAGATCATGATTAAGGAAGGCATTTAAAATGAGTAAGCAATAAATGTAGGTGAATATTATAGTGGGAATATGACAGTTGTACTTGGGTATATATTACTTGAGCATATAAGCACAGTGATAAAAATATTCAGCAACTGATAAAGTAATTTTGTTTAAAGACAAGAAGGAGATATAACCCATAGTGATTAAAGGGTGAAGTATATCTTTCTATTTTGCCTAGAGGGACAACTACGCTGGCAGAAGCTTTCACTGCTGAGAGATCAACTCTTGGCTGTAGCTTCTACCAGGGTAAAGCAGGTTTATTTTTATGGGCAGAAATCCGCACAAATCCTGCCAACTGAGGCTCCTCAGGAGACAGATAAATTTCATGCAACTCCCAGCTGGTCTGAATACCTAAACAGCAGCAACTTTCCCTTACCGCTTGCTTTTCTTTTTTGCTCTCTGGACTAACCAGCTTCTTTCTAGCTGCCCTGAGTATGTCTATTTGAGATAAATACAACACTTTTAGCTACCACAGGTAAAAGATTCAGACCACTGTGCAGGTTCACTGTGGCTCTACAGCAGCTATTTTGTGCATGCATGTTTTTTTAAAGATGGTAATCTCAGAAGTAACACAAAATGCCTCTCAAAAGTCAACCCATGGTCCACAACAGAATTGCTCAATCTGCTCTGATACTTATGCTGCATTTTAGCAATGAAATAGCACTGTGTTTTCCCTTCAGTCTGAGGCACTGAGGGGGTTTTAGGTAGCTCATGCTACCATGGCTTTCCTCAAAAGCAGGGAAAAAATGAGTTGCTGGGTTGCTGGACTGCCTGAGAAATAAAGTCCAGCAGTCTGACAACTTGTATCATGTACCTTTCTTTCTCTGCTTTCAAGACCTTGCATCTTCTCACTGCTGTCACCAACCTTCTTACTCCTGCTTAAAGAATCATTGCAACACTCTTCAAGACAAGAAATTACCAATTCTCTGAAGGAAAAAAAAAAAAACAGTCAAAAAACCTTTTTCCATAAGCTTTTTTCCACAAGAGATATTCTCTTGTGATTCTCATTTGCTGTATAAAGTAGGTGGCCCACTTCTATTCTCAGCAGGGCCCAGATAAACTGTTCTACTAGATGAATAAAAAACAGGGATTCCCTCTGGCAAGGTCAGAGGAGCATATGAAAATGACCCTGGTAGCACGAGTTCAACCAAATACTAAAGGTTCCACGTTCACTGGGGTTTGGTTAAATAATTCAGGTCCAATCTTTTAGGAACACAAATACAAACCATTCCCTTCTCAATGGGGAAACAGAAACAAACACACAAAGTTAATGAACCCAGCAGGGACTGACCAAACAGTTCAAACTCCCCTTTGGAGCAGTAAGAACAGCTTCGAAGCAAACAACCTTAGCCTCTTGGCACTGGAAAACAGAGCCTGCTCTGCTTGGCTGATTGAGTAAAAACTTCCTTGACTTCAGAAGTCCTTCATTCTTTAGGGGTTTAAATTCACTATCAAATACTGGCTGAAGAATCATCCATTCAGTTCTGACAGTTCAAATGCCAAGTCAAAGAAATGTCAGTAAAATGGTTTCACTAAGCATTCAATTCATTTGTTTTCTTACTGGGTCCAGATTCCACATCTCCTCACACTTCCTTACTGCCAACATTCAGGCTTCCCTCCTTCAGTCCCATGCTTCCTTCACACTGTTCTTGTATGAAACACACTCTTTAGCTGACAGTATCCATTACTCCTTCTATGCACCTGGTTACAGAAGTGTTCCAAAAGAGTCAAAAGGATCAGATGGAAAATACATCCACATACATATATGGTACTCTTAGCAGATCAATATAAAGTGCAAGTGCCATAGTGAAGAGGATGGATGGACAGAAGGAAGGAAAGAAGAATTTTTAACTACCTTATTAAGGTTAAAAACATATTCTGTATCCTCAATAAAACACTGTTCAGTATTCTGTAAAAAAGAACTATTCTATTAGACCAGTAATTTAAGTATAATAATTTAACAGTAAGCTTGCACACAGCAACTACAATAGCTTTCCTAATTTTTCAGGAAATAGCTACAAGAAAAGAAAAATATCATAGTCTCATAGCTAAAATGCATTTGCATTGAGAACAATACGGATTAAATCATCATTTTATGCACACAATATTTCAGCAAAGCTAAAGTATATCCAGAACTGCAAGCTGATTACCTAGTTAAGCAAGAACATCTTGCTTCATTAACACCTTTCTATGCTGTCACATTCAGAAGAAGAACCTATTTTAACTGTGGAAAGGAATGCTTTTGTATCCCATTACATCATGATTTGCACATCATGCACAATATGACTGCATTTTCCAGGTTGCGCAAAACAATCGGCTTTATTATTAAGCATAACAGTAAAAGCCACTATTATTTTTTTAATTACAAAATAATGCTCAGCTGGAAAGAGTCAACTGGATCAAAATTTGATATGTGTTTGTGTGGTACTGGAAGCAGACACGTACCAGTGACATATTCTCACTTCCTATGTTAGAACTGCTTTCTCATGGCACACACAAGAAGGAGTCACCTGCCCACGTACAGGTGAACTTGACAGACTACACATTGCCCTAGGGCTTCATGGCATTGTATGAGCTCTGAGTAAGGAACAATCCCCTTTTCACCCACTCACTGCTAAAGCACCTGAACAAATCCATACTGCACAGTCCATGTTGTCTCCCACTGAGGTGACAGGCCATCATTATTCAAGGTGATGGTTTTAGCCTTTATTTAATTTTGCAGTGTTAAGTGTAATGGCTTTGAACGTATCTTATTATTTGAAAAGTATTTCTGTAATTCAAGATATTCTTAACCACCAAGCTAAACCATGACTATAAAACTCAACATTTGCCTTATTTTCAAGGCTGCAATATTAATGCTTGAGAACTGTAGTGCTCAATAGTTTGTTATTTTTTTTCTCATATTTCATACTCATTTCTTTATTAACATCTTTTTAGACAGATATATTGGTAAACAACAGCACTGCCTAGAGTGCACGCCCATTTCGTGTACGACTATTCATCACAACACAACTATTCATCAGCAACGAAAACCTTGTTATGGCCTACAATTAATACACAGAAATAGTAAAGGCAAAGGTCAACATTCTCTCTACTCTCTTCTAAAAATAAACCAAAATAAAATCTGAAGGCAACTAAAACCCACACTGAATGAAAATATGACCCTGTTCCAGTTCTGCTGGCTTGAAGGTATTTGCCTCTGTGAAATTCCTCAAAATAATATTTCCTCAGGTTAACATCTCTTTCCCTTTAACTCTGTTTTCACCTTTCACATTTATAATTTTTTAAAGGTACATCTTTTTTTAACCCTAATCATAACACCTGAAAGGCAAAATTAAAAAATAGAAGGGTAAAGAATGTAAACATAAGTAACTATAATAAGATAAAAATAGCATAATAAAATATAAATACTGGTTACTATGGAGGAGCATCATTTGTACCATATAAAAGCTGTCCTACAAGAGAGTATGTCTCCAACAGTTTCCAGTTTTAGCATGGAAAACACAGTATGCCAGTAAAATGAGCAAGGTACAACAGTAACTTGATACTTTGAGATTTTTATTCTAACAAATGGGGAGAAAGAAAATGTTCTCACAGAAAGAAAATCGAGAAGAGACAACAGACAAGATAGATAAATTAAAGCATTTGTTTGGGAACAGAGAAATCGTTTTGGTAATCATTATGAGAAATAATTTCCATTTAAACTAATCAGGCACATCAAAGCAAGTGATCCAAAAGACTTAATTGTGTCTTGAGAAGCAGTCAAAAGAGTCTCTTCAGCCACTACGGGATGTAAGCCATGAATAACCCCTTTTAACCCATTAGAGCTCCATGAGAGGAAGGGAGCTCAAGTTTGGACCTCGAATCACAGAAAGAGAGGACATGCCAATCAAGCAAGACTGAAATATTTGGCTATGAGAAAACACCACAGTACTTTTGGTCTCAGTTTTAAGTGCTTTTCCTGTATTTCTCTACTTCATGTGAGTTTTGCTCTTATATTCATTAGGTTTGCTTATAAATCTCTTTCACTAGTCTAATACAGCTAAAACTGGAACAGACTATGCGCAGTGCTCATGAGGCTCTAGCATTGTTATGTATGAATGAGAAAATAAGCTAAATTGAAATAAAGCACCCTCATATCCAGCATAACTACATCAAAACATCTCTTTTTGGAGAACTACATCAGAAAAGCATGAGAACTAAAAATACTTTATGCTTTCAGCCACCATAATTATATCTGAACAAGAAAACAGGATCTTTTTTTCCTTTTTTTTTTATTCTTCACAAATACAATACATATTTCGTGCTTTGTAAATACAGGCTATTATGGTATTTTCTACCTATTTTTCTTAAATATACAACATAGAGGTCTCAAAATACACAAGCCTTTTTTTCATTCCTTGCCTAAATCTGATGTCATGGCTTCTAATCAAGGGCTATTGAGTCCCCTGCTTCGCCTTTTGTAGTACTGGTAAGAAGAAGGGAAAGAGCTGCCTAATGGAAGATAGGGACTTTGGACAATGAGCTGAGATACTACAAATGCTTCAGGGCAGAAAGGAAGCCTTTAGTTAAATGCTATGCACAAATGACTATAAAAATGTACATCCTAAAAAAGGTTTGGTAATGGGGTGACAGGCCCATTGACTTCTCCAGCTTCCAGCACCAATTTCCCTCCAGAATCTATTCTGTCCTCTCCAGCTGCTCCCAGAAGCAACCCCCTTCTTTAGCCAGCTGGAGTCTCTGCCCTAGACACACTTTTTCTGCCTCTGAAACCAGTCTTCAGTTCCAGTTTGCAGTTTATAGCTACTGGTACCCCGTTTCAGACCCAGATCCAACCTGGAACACCATGAAAAAGCAGTTAACTTCTACAAAAAGATTTGTTCAGTGGAGAATGTACTTGGCAATGGTAGAATTGTCAAGGAATTTAACATGCAAAATTCTGATTGTTAAGAAATCAGACACATTCCCATGGGGAGCTTATTTACATCATTCTGATGGGGTTTTTTCTTTCTTTTTTGAAATTGCACCAAGGTGCTAACCATAGCAGCTCAATTTCACAATTGCAACTCCATTAAAATGACATTTTAATTCAATAGCATGGTGAACTGTTGAGATGTCCTAAGTTTTAAGGTTTCCAATTTCCACCTCTCAATAAGATCAGCAGAGAAATGCAGCTATGTCTCTTAAAAGACGAGTTATTACAGTTAGTAGTTTGAACATAGTTCAAACTTCTGTGTCACTTCAAAAATTCTAACCTTCACTGCCAAATATTTATATAATTATTCCAGAGAATTAAAAAAATAATAAAAATGCCACAAAACACTTAATTTCTAATGTTAAAAACCTATTCTAATACAATTGATTTCAAAAGCCTTTGCTGAGAGTAAACACATTTCTCTATCTGCCACACTAATCAAATACTAACAGTAGGAACTAATTTTCTTTTAAAAAATCAAATATGCATTTTGTATGTATGCTTTTTGCCATTTTTGTCAGCATAGAAATGCTAAGTTCTTTTTCGTTTGTTTCTTTGTGTTTTTAGTACTGTAAAATACATATTTCTCAGTATTGATTAAATTCAGAAAACAAGCATTGAGAAGTACATGCTTGAACATGACACTATAAGTCTAAATTTAATACAGAGATAGATTAGATTTCATCTTTTTTTGTTTGCTTTTTGCTTGTACCATAGACTGCAAAAGTGTCTAAGTGATGAATTTTAATACCTTAATTAATCTATTTCTGTGGAAAAAAAAAAGTAATTTCTAGCTTTGGGATGACATAGTTCTGTTTTGTAACTAATTTTACTACTTTCTATTTCATGGAACACATGCAAAAAGCAATGTACATCATTGCACTGTCATTACCACCACTGTAGAGACAACAAATGACAAAACTTCTTTGATGCCAAACATATTTCAAACACCATTACAACTCCTTGTCATATGTGCTATGCCTAAGTGCCAAACAGGAGTGCTGCCAACAGTTTGCTATCACTGAGGCCATATGACAGGAGGGCACCAGACAATGGTCATGTCTGAAGCTGCAGCAGGAGTCTGCTAGCTGGCATGGGAAGATTAGCTGCTCTAAAGGACCAGAACTTTTAAAAATATATAAAAATAAGAAAAGTCATGAAATATAGGAGACGTTCTGAGCCATGTGCAACATGTTTTCTGAATGTTCCCACAGCACCTCGGTCATCACCTACAGCTGAATCCTCCACTGAAATACCTTGAAGAGAGAAAAAAGTTAAATAACTACCAAGCTTGCTGTCAAAAAACTCAGAAAGTGCTCTTGTAGGGGTACAAATGTTCACACTAGAAGAAAGCAATCACTGCTTAAACAATTCTGAACATTTGGGCACCTCCAATCTATGGAGTTTTATGCTTTCACCATTAAAATCATGTGCTGCAAATATCTTTCCTTTTAACCATATGAAAAGAATACCAAATCCACTTATTCTGAAGTACCAAATCCACCCATTCTGAAATATCCCAACTTCTAGAATGTTTGGGCAGTTTTATCAATAGTTCACTTAAAAGTATAAATTTCCTACAGTTTAAAGTTATTAGCCAATTCTATATAATTTACACTATGATTCAGAGTACTGTTGTCTTGTTGGGTGGAACCAAAATACATTCAATATTTCACACTCAGTAATCATGACACCAAGTTAAAAGAGAATGCATCAACAGCTACATTTAAAAAAGGAATAAATAAAGCAGTTTTTAGTTTGTTCTCTAGTGCCTCTTGATTTTGTGAATTAACATTAATTCAGTTTCTTAAGATCTTAAGTCTTACTGCCACAAAGCAAAAGAGTATATCATGCTAAGGCCTCATTTTTTGCATCAATTTTCCTCCTTCAACTGGGGGATTTTTTTTAATTGCCCTAGTTTTGTTAATAAACTTTTAGAAATGCTTATTCAATTTTTATCACTAAATGATCTTAATGCACACCTCTGATTACATATTACTGCAAGTGGCATGAGACAGAAAAGCGCCATGTCCAGAAACATGTTAGCATGTAACTGGAGGCTTGAACTTGAAGATAACAAATAAAGGAACACTTAAAGACACTGCATTAATTAAAAATCAAAATATACTCAACCAAAGAATGAGCTGATGATAATTAATTTCCCTCCCCAGACACAAATATTATGAATTAAAAATCTTGAGATTACAAGAGAAAAAAAACAGAGACACTTCCTAGTTTGCCAGCCACCATGACCTGGTTAGCTAGACTTCTGCTCTTCAATATAAGTTTAACATTATTTTGAATGCTTGACTGTAAGACCAACAGCTATAAGAAGTATCAGAAATATGTGACATAATAAAGCCACATAGAGCTCCCCAGTCAGTTTGTCCAACACCCTCTATCCCTCAAGCCATGGAATATAATCTCCTTACTCCTATATCCCAACTACTTTTGTTTGAATACTGCAAACTTTTCTTCAAACGTTCCAAGTTTCACAATAAAATTATGGAAGCTGGCACAACAGCTCACAAATACATACAAGTCAAGGAATGCAGGTTTGGACTGAGATGTGTATGTGGGATGTAGCCTGTTTCTCACTTTCATTTGATACAAGACAGTTGGTCAATGAGGTCCTATTTTCCTGTTTAACCTGCTCCTCAGTGCTCTGAAAACATGAGTCCATATATATTACATGATCAGATGCAGATACTGGTAATGCCCTCTGTTAATGATTAATGGTTATGACCTAGCTATTCTTTTTAATAAAAAGAAAAAGATAATTACATTTTCATAATCATAATGACCTTGAACATAAAACTCACTTAACAGCATAGATTATTAGCATAGCCCAAGAATATTCTTCTTTTCTTGATTCTCACATAAGAACATGGAGAGCTTTAACTCCAATTAATACAATTAATAGAGAATTGTATTCAGATGCCATCTTTTCTAAAAGCAAACATCTCAAGAAAATTATTACACTGCAAAATCAGCCTGTCATGTTGCAGTAGGGAAAAAAATAAAAATAAAAGCAGGTGAGATTTAGTCTCTTTTCTTCAACTGGAAACGGTCCAGTAATAACCAGAGTTACTGGAAACAAAACCACCTGCTCATTGTAGAAAGAGGACAGGATAATTTGCTTAAGAAACAAAAGGATACTAAAAAGGATTTTCTTCTAAAATGAAGAAAAAGAGTGAGTGCCAGAAATATATATATATGTATATACATAAACACACATATAAATAAGAAGTATGACATAGTAAACCAAATCCAAGAAAGAAGAGTAATTAAAGAATTTTTCTTTTGAAAAAACCACCTTATGATTCAAGGTGAGATGCTCTTTTATCTCCCTTAACTTGCCTGCCCATAAGTAACAGCATCTTCTTTAAGGCTGCCCAAAGGATCTCCTGTCTCCATAAAACTCGGATTCTAGAATGAGAATTTTGCCATAGCAGGAACTGAATGATCTTAAATCCAGAGAAGTGACAGATAGAATTAGGTTAAAGAGATGGAAGGAGGTTTTTTTATATACTATTAATAATGCATGCACACTGCAAGACTGCTGAAACAGAATTCCACCTCTCTTCACTGCAGCTGCAGAGCCACAGTGTTTCTTTGATATTTGCCTTTGAATTTCAACGTCTCCCCCTTTATATGTAAAATGCCCGTTCAGATCAGTTGTATCACTACATAACCCTATGGATAGTTTTCCTACCCATAGAACTCATAAATTTAGTTTTCTGCCATCCATGAAGGCCTTCCATGAAGACTACAGTTGATATTTAGGATACTGCACATCACCATCATGAAATAAAAAAGGCTGATTCCATTAACCAAAATTACTCACTTTTGCCATATAAATCCATAACCTTCCATAATCCATAACCCTTTGCCTATTCAGAATGACCTGTTTTGCTCTGACGACGCTTACATTGTAAGCACAATGTTGCAAAGTAAGCCAGCAGGGCCCTTAGGCAGAGTCATAAGCATGATGTTACAGTTGCACAAATTGCACAAATAACAGAAATCTCTGGAGTATACTTTCTTCTCTGAATTTATTTCTCCAGGTGGAAGGAGTAGATATTCAGCACTCACTCTCAAGTATTATATTCAAAGTTAGCAGACCATAATGGAAGAAGGAGCACACTGTCTTTAAGAAGTGAATCACTTCTACATTATTTCTAGATTGAATAGGTGTACATGAAAACATTTGCCACTTTTATTGAACTATTTGTCAGTTTTCTGCTTCTTCTAAATATCAGTCTGCGTCCCTCTCTCTCTGAAAGTCTGACTTTGGTACCATAATTCATCTAGACAGAGCTCAGGCACTATTTTGTTGGCTTGATTGGTGTGCTGTTAAGTTTATGGCCCCGTTCCTGCAACGGAAGCTCCAAGCACCTCTTTCATTACTATTTGATAAGTAACTTGAGAGGCACAGATGGATGTCACTATGGAAACATGGGTCATTATTACAGAGACCAATGAAACAAAAATGGATGCCTCCATGAGGCATCAGTTTCCTTCACTTTCTTTCTTTATCCCAAAACAGCTTTCAATAAGTTCAGCAACACTGCTGCTGAAAGCTCAGGCTGGCATTTGAAAGAAACAGCTACTTCTAAATGTTACTCTGTTTTGTTTTCCTATCCACCTTACTGGAATAGCAGCGGAGAACCCATGTCAGTTCTGTGCCCCCGAAGGACAAACAGATAACGTGTCCTCCAAGGGACACTCTGGTCTCCAAAATGTGAACAGGGAAACTTCTTGGTCTAAGATTGCTTCAGTGTTTTGTAGGGGCCACTTCAACAACCATGAATCAAGGACACAGTGCTCCCTATGAGCACAGAGAATTCCTTTTCTGATGGGATCATTGCCACTCTCCATGAGACCATTCCCTTCAAGGACTTCCCTTCACTGTGTGCTAACAGAGGCCAGGAGAACAATGGAGAGGGAGTATTTTCCGACCTCTGGTACCAGTTACTCAGAGAGTAACTGAGTTACTGAGAGCTCAGTATACAAACACTTAACTGGAGCCAGCAGTATTTGGAGATAATAACGCCTGCATTGTATGGCTCATAGCAGCCCAGAGCAGGGCCGCAGCTGTCGTGGTGCAGCACAAGGTCCATGAGGCCCCCCTTCCCCAAGGTCATCTCGAGCAGGCCCGGTTCTGATAACGGCGGCACGGCTTTAACGCTGCTGCAGCCGCAGCCGCCTCGGCTGCCGCCCACATCCCCCAGCGGAGCTGCCCCGGACCGCGGCTCTGCAAGGGGAGGGCGATGCCGCCGCGCCCACGGATGCGGCGGGAGGCGGCTTCGGCGCTCCTCGGGGATGCGCACAGAGGGCGGGGGCGAGATCGCGCCGCGCCCCCCGGAGCTGCGGCCTCAGCCCGGCCCAGCCTCCCGCCTCCCTGCCCCGCCGGCAGAGCAGGGCGCTGATCGCTGCGGGGCCGGCGGGGCAGGCGTCTTCTCCCTGGGGTGGCTGCTTTGGGACGGAGGGAACGGGGGGCAGCGGCTGCGCCCCACGCGGTGTCCGTCCTTCAGTCCGTCCGTCCGTCCGTCCATCCATCCCTGCGTGGGCGGTGGCTCGCGTGTGCGTGTGTGACTGACAGTACGGAGCGCAAAGAGCGGGAGCAGTCGCCCTCACGCCGCCAAGCCGGGGACCGCCCCGTCAGCGGCAGCCCCTTCTCCGTCCCCTGGAGCCCTCCCCGGCGGGGGCGACCTCAGCGGCTTCGCTGCTGCTGCTCCTCCTCCTCCCTCCTGGCGGGTAGGTTACGTTACCTGGTCTCTAGCTCGGGCTGGATCTAATCCCGCGGCCGCCGCCGGCTCGTCTCCCTGCCGCGGGGCTGAGTGGGGTAATTAACTTATTTATTTCCCATGAGGTATCCTCGGCAGCGGAGGGACAGCCCGGGCCGGGCGGCAAGGAAGAAGGCCCGGGTGCTGCTGCGGGGCCGACGGGACGCCGCTGTCCCGGGGGTGCTGCTGGGGAGCGGCCAAGGCGCTTCAGCACCGGCGCGGGGGGGCGGGGGCTGCGGAGGAGACGCCTCCCGGGCTGCCCAACCCGGCTCCGCGGGGCCGGCGGGGGCGCGGCGCCCGGCCCGGAGAGATGGAGCCAGAGCGGGAGGTGGGACGGGATGGGACGGGATGGGGGGGGGGTGACAGGACGGGCAGCGCTGGGGTCCTGCGCCCTAAGGGGTGAGGCGTGAGTCCTCCGCGCCGGTGGCCTCCCCTCCTACCGCCGGGTGAGGAGAGCCCTCGCTAGGAGCTGAGGCTGGGGCGATGGGCGCTGCCCCCGGGAATAGAGGGGCATGGAGAGGTACCCGGCGTTTCCCTGTCGCGTTCTTCGCCTCGCTGCGGGCGGCACAAGACGTATCCGCCCCCGGCCCCACCCCGTTCTCCTCCTCTTCTGGGCTGAGGATGCTGAGTATTTCACGCTATAAAGCTGATGCACTCGCTGTTCCACGGAAAGATTACGAAAAGGCACCAGTTTGCTGTGGTTAGGAGAAAAAACTCTAAATAATAACAGAGATATTTTTGTGCTAAATGCGGGAACTTCGTCTTCCGAAGCAAGGACTGAAATCTGGCCAGTCAGCAATGAGTTCTCAGTTTAAATCTTGGTCACCTCTTCCTTTGCCATCTTTTTCTCTCACTGAAGAAATAATAAAGTTCCAAGTGTTTTGTACATGAACATATTTATGAAAGTGACCATTAAGTTCTCCAGAAATTCTGTCCTTAAGGCTAAAATCCTGTAGGGAAAGAGAAGATAATCATATAACTGCATAATTAAAGCCTTTACCATAATGCCTATTCTCATGGGTAAAAGTTGCACATTATATGCACCTTTAAAAGTAGTGTGAAGAGGCTGGGGTAATTACATTTGTTGACATTATGTTGCAAAACATGTACAAAATAAACCTGGTTATCTTATTTATTTGTTTTCTTAACTTTATGGGATGTCCTTTGTTTGTTAAGAGCTTATGAATAGGATCTTTACAGACATGTTAGGAGCTGAAACTGTGTATGGATAAGAGTAGGGAGAACTGTTATAGTCGAGGATATTCCAATTTGCTGAGCTGCAAGTTGAGCAGGGAAGGACTTGCTAGGGTTGTCTCTTTATTTTCCATTAATAACAACTGAATCCCTTAGCTAGCATCAGCCACAATGAATTAAAAATTTTGGAAAAAAAATCTGAAAAGGAGCCTGCCATCCCTCAAAAAAAAAGCTGCAGCACAAATAGCAATACCTACTGCACATCAAAGAATTCATGCACAAAGAATCCATCCAGCTTGTGTTACAAGATGGGCTGCCATCTTGTAGCACAAGTTCATAGAAGTCAGGTTTCTTTGGCTTTGTGGTTTATGAATCTGATGCCTTCTATATGAGAAGTATTAAGAATTATTTTGTGTTTTAAACTATAATCATTAAACCCGAAGACACAGACACAGAAATCTCAGTAATCTTTTATCATTCTTTCTCTTTTTTTAGGATATTATTCTAATTCTACATCACCTGCTTCTACTGCAAGTTCTTCAGATTCAGGAGAGAATGTTTTGTCACATGCTTGTAAAGCAGCCAGGTCGCTACAGTCTCTGGGCAGATTCTGGCACTGTAGTCAGAGGGAGTAGAAAGTAGTTCACTGGTAGAGACAAGCACTTTTATTCCAGAAACAGACCGAACAGCTTGGAGTTATTTTTGTGCCCTTGCATAAGCTAAGTAATACTTGAGTTATGTACCTAAGTCCAGGGACATTTTTAAAAGCAAATGGCCATAATGATTGTGAGGGCAGTTCATGAAAGTCACAGTTGTGTTAATTTGGGTAGTGGTGTGTCATCTTATGTGCAAGTGTGTGAAAGAAGCCTGTGCCCAGCATCCCCACATAGAGTCAGTGGCAGTCTGCCCTGGCAGCAGGTTGTATTAAGGGTTTTGGAAGACCAGCAAGAACTCAAAGGGCCCACTAAGCCAAGTAAAGGGAAGAGTAAACATTAAGCAGCAGCTCCTGGGCATATGAGCAAAGAAGAGTTGGGTACAAATGCTCACAGTCAAACACTCACTTCCAAGCAAGCCCACAAATACAAGATTAAAATACATAAAATACATTAAAATACATTAAAATATGTAAATTAGCATGAACTCTGATATAAGACTTTCCATAGTGAAGCTTGAATCAAAATTCTAAACTTGGCATTACACTGATGTTAAGCTCTCATATTCAGACAGTTTGTACACCCTGAAGAAAATCATACGCCATATAGGACTTCAAACAGTTCTTCTGACATGCAGAGCATGGCTACATTGTCCTCTACAGTGAAATATTACAATTTACATACTTTTTAAAAGAATGTTAGGAAAGTGATTTTCAAAGGGACATGAAAAATAAATAGGTTAAGACAGAAATAACTTTTTCATCGCATAGGTCTATTTCCTCCACTGATGTGTCTTAAATAGAAAAGATATCTAGTTATATAGATATATATTTTAATTATAACTATATACTATATATTCTAGATAATAAATTTTACAAAGTGATATATGTGATAAGGTATATCCCATACTGTACTACACAGTATCACATTACTATACTGTATAGAACATACTGCACATTGTATATAGCACAGTGCTATATACAGTACAAATGTATTCTTTGTTTATATATAATGAATTTGTATTTTTCTTACTACTGCTTACATTAACATACTGATATAGAAACAGTACAACCATTTTCTGTATGTATGTTTGTGCCTCATGCAGTTTCTTTCTATACTTCTTCTCAGAACACCATCTCTAGGAAAGGTGTATGCATCTTGACTTAATGTTGCTGTGCACTTCATCACATTTTGCATTTTCTAGTCCAAGGCAGAGACTGAATATAAGCTAGCTGCAGTTATAACACGTGTGATTCTGACCTGCATTCTGTACAAGTTCAGATACAGCTTCATGTCTGCATCCTGCTCTAAGTCACAGGAATTACCATGAGCCTTCAGGTGTTATGTGATTGTATTTTTTTATACTGACCTCAACTGCAGTGACATCAGGTTTTTGAGTGAATGTGCTCCTCTGTGTGTGCTGCAGAACGAAGGCTCTGATTTGATTCCTGGTTGCAGATTTAAAAAAACTAAAAAACCAACTTGTTGCTATCATTTTACATCCTTCCAGTCTTAGACCACCTTCAGTGCAGGAAGTCCATTATTCTAAGTCAAAATGTTCATAGCTAACGTCTAAGGATAAGAATTAAAAATGTATTAGTGATGGCAGTTAATAATTTCCTTGTGAGTTTCAAGAAGCTGGCAAAGGTTTGGAGCTGTGTGTGCATGTGCATATATGAGTCTGTGTATGGGAAGGTGGCATTCTGCATTTTTCAGTTATCTAATTAAACAAATTTAAGAAATTAAACAAACTTATCTATCTAGCATGTGTGTGAAAAGAAGTCACACATAGGTTACCCATTCTGTGTCTTTCTGATAGTGAGATAGACCTCTGGGAGTCTGTTATCCAGTCTCCTGTTTCCTGTTGATAACAGCTTGAGGTCGTTTTAGTGATATTAACGGGAAAAGGTTTTAGGAATTATTTCTCACCAGAAAGGAAAAAAAAAAAAAAGAAAAGACAAAAAGTGCTGCAAATGTACAATACCTGATGGCATTTTCTGTGAGTCTATCTACTAAGAGTTTGGGTAAGTTTCCTACTGGAATAGTCCATTTTCCCCACATGGCACTTGTCAGGCGGTTTTATTTGAACTCAGAATTTTACAGGCCCTCTTCTAACTTTAGATTCCTCTGCTGCATCACAGGTTATGTGTTCTAGTTGCAGAGTCCAGATCTAGGGGGTGCATATTTATGACTGTGTTTCTCTGGCCTGCATAAAATTACATTCTGATTATGTTGTTTTGGGGTTTTTTTCTGGACTGATTTCTGTTCCATAAATACGTAATTCAGACTTTTCTTGTGCTCATATGCAGGCTGGTGTGGTGTGCATTCTCATCTGCAGCTAATATACAGCATATTATCATTAAAATTATATTGATGAGTCACTTAGGCCAGCTTCTGTAGCTTTATATCAACAACTAATCATTGTCAGTCCGTGTCTCATTCAATCTTCATCATTGTCAGTCCATGTCTCACTCAGCCTTCATCCACACAGATAGCTCTGTCACAAGCATAAAACTTTAATCCTAGTTCTGTTAGTGAAACAGGTAGTATTTTTGTGATAAAAGTTTTTGTGATAAGATTCAGGTAAGTACAACTAGACTGTAGAATTTTAATGATAAAATACAGACAAAGCATGTTTTTATATTGAGATCAGTTTTGTCTATAAGCATCAACTATGTCTATTCCAGGCCCAATAAAACTCTTTTCTTTTACAGCTCCTGGGGACACAGAACACAGCACATTGTAACTACAGCAATAGACTTAGCCATGGAAGAGCTCTGTTAGGCACCACAGAGAACTTGAGGCAGATGGCAGTTATCAGCTGAAGCAGGTAGTTGGCAGAAGTGTAGAAGATACATAGATAATAGAAAAGCAATCTGGAAATGTGGGAGAGATAATAAACCTCTCTTCTAGAGGGGAGGTAGCAATTCAGGTAAGTCAGTGATGAACTCAACTCCCACATCAGTGTTGTGTCTAATGCTTCTGAAAATACCATAGCAGCCCATGCCTGTCAACTCTGAACTAATATTCAAGATGCTGTTGGAAATGCAGTTTGGCATATAAAGTTAAAGAAATCACTATTGCAGTAGGGTAAAGAAATATCATACTGCTGAAAGACAGGTGACCCAAACCCTAGGAACACTATGATCCTCTATTAGGTTGCAGTTGCCAGAAAACTATTTACAGCCCTTTCCAATCCTCCAGGCTACTGTGTCCTTAGTGCCAGCACAATCATTACGTGGTATTCCTGCCATACTGGCCATGGTCCTCTGTGGACACCTAATTTCTTTTTTGTGTATTTTCTACTTGTCTTAAAATAGCTAAGCCTGTTTTCCCTATCATGAGCACAGAGAGGGAAAGGCTCATGTCTATGAGTAAAAGAATATGTTGTTTTTAGTAGTATATTAAATCAGCCATACAATACAACTTTCTCATCAAGTCATTCTTATAACTCCAAAATTCCCATCCAAGGAAATTGTGAAAACTTGTATGAACATACAGGGAGACTGGTACCATTTGATAACTCCTTTTGCTGTGTTCTGAGATCTTGCAAGGCTTTATTGGTAGTAGGGAAATAGCAGCAGGAGATATTTTAGTGAGAATGGACACAGACAAAAAGTCTGTCAGAACCATCTTTCCACCAGAGAAGTGCTTAAATTACTCCACTGACATCTGTCTTTAGTTTGTTAAACCACTCAGGTGGACCACAGGAAGGAGCTGATATCAGTGTAATGTGAATTCTTGTACAGTTAACAAAAAAAAACAAACAAAAAGTTAAAAAATAAAACTTCTCAATTTGCTTTAAAAGATGCTTTAAAAAGATCTGTTTGTACCACAAGAACTACAAATAATCCTGTACGTTTACACTGAAAGAACATAAACCAAGACACGTGCAACAAATGTTTTTAGAGTATTAGTAGTTACCACTGTCAAAGTCCTAACCAGGAAAGCAACATATTATATTCAGAAAACCCTTTTATAAAATTTACATGTGTCCATGTTGTTGGTTGCATAAATAATGTGAGTTCTTTTGTTTTTATTTTTTATATATTGTTTTGATATTTGTTTCACTATGCCACTGGACATGAATTACTTGTGTGCCTCTCTAAATTCTGCCCCAAAGTAGTGAATACTGAGGGTGTTTTTCCTTTCATATCTCGTTCTATGACTGCTAAAACAAGAAAAGTTCAGAGTTTTAAAGCTTGCATACATCAGGAGTTTAAAATGACCATTTGTTAATTTGAGGCCTGATTCGTCTTTCCATTATGCCAGTACAATCCCAATGATACACTCTGGGCCAGTCTATATCCATTTTTTATATAAATTTCTCAGTTTAGATGGTATACAACTGTAAATTACTACCCCTGTATTATAAGGTATGCCTAACTTCATTAGATTACAAAACTTCTTAGGTAGCAGAATAAATTGTCTTTCTTACATAATTTTATTTCTTTTTAAAAGAAGATGAAACAGCCAAAAAATTGCTTATTAAATAAAATCTTTCATACTTCAAAACCGCAGAAATGTTCATTTTATCATGTATTTACTTTCTTTATTGATTAGATAAAAAATGTAATTTTGAAAGATAAAGGTATTATAACAGATTTCAGATACAGTGATATGTTTAAGTTTTGGGGTCTATATACCGAATAGGTCCTTCTCTCAACACACAAATTGACACCAGGAGACTTTTGAACAAGAAACCACACAATAGTTATGTGTGTGCCTCTACAGAGAAGAGGAAGCAGAAGTCAACTCTCTTTTTGTGGAAGGCCTCCAAACCCTATTTTCCCCAGCAGATATATGGCATGGCAGCTGTGTGTTTGCAGGTGTGTGTTTGCACATGCACTCTTACTTCTTTTACTGACTCTCTTACTCTGTAACAATTAGGCCTTGTGGAGCTTCTGGTGGTGCCCTGGAATCACACTATTCTGTTTTGATTATTTACAGGATCAGTAATAAAAATGTCTTTCTTCATGTTTCCATTTTATTGTCAGTCTTTGTCTCATTGCCGGTAATGTCTTTGGATACACAAGTACAATATTTTGTATCAAATTATCCACTTCTTAATAAATCACTTGAATATTGTGGTCAAGGGTGAGACCAATGGAGGTTAAGACACCTTAGGCATCTATATGGAAGTACTGAAGTGTAAGCTATATGTGTGAAATCCTGTTCTAGACAACAGAGTCAATGCAATCCATGTAATCTACTCAGTGCCTGTCGTGAAAGGAGTGGTTTAGAGCCGTGTGTATAATCAATTAGAGTTGCCTAAAGAATCGTTATACCAGTTCACTATAGATGAGGTTTTTATATGGCTTTTGACCTAGCAGTAGGTTGCAGTTTTAAGGTGATGAGTTCATTGAATTATTCACATCAAATATCTCGGCATTTCTCAGTGTGAGGTTTGAGGCATGTGCGTGGAGGCGCTGGGGGAACCTGGGGGTAGTGGGACTGATAGATATTTTTGACTGGGAGGGTAAAAGAATGTCTCCTTCACATGCTGACCACCCGAGAAGGAGAAAAAAGATGTGTAAGTGCTAAGCACTGTTATTATATACCTCCCAAAGTATAAAGGTGGTGACCACATTGGGAACATAAGCCAGATCAGTTTCATGATCAATGCTTCTATTGTATTACAAGTCATTATCATAAAGTACTATGAAACAAGAACCTTAGACCAAGCCCCACACTTGAAAAACACTTAACACAGCAAATACTGGCTCTAAGTAAGGTACGATATACTGAAGCTGCAAAATCAAGAGAAACAACTTTGAGAGCCAATAAATCAGCATTGTGACGAGTGACTTAATCTAAAACAATGAATGCATATCACAAATATGACTAGACACACTCTGGTCAGATCTGTCGCTATCTCAACCCCTCATACCCCACGTTGGGCCCCAAAAAGAACTGTCGTGGTTTAAATACACTGTCTCACTCTCACACCACCCCACCCCCCCCACACACACACCCTGCTTCTTTCCTTCCCCCCCTTTCCCCCCAGCTTCTGGAGGGATGGGGAGAAGAATTGAAAGAATGCAACTCCCACAGGTTGAGATAAGAGCAGTCCAGTAACTAAGGTATAACACAAATCACTGCTGTTACCACCAGTAATAATAATGATAAGGGAAATAAAAAGGGAAGAGAATACAATACCACCTGCTGAAACAACTCCGACCCAGAAGAGAGTGAGCCCTTCCTGGGAACTCCAGTTACCACTCCGGGCATGACGTGCTGTGGTATGGAATACCTCTTTGTCTAGCTTGGGTCAGGTGTCCTGTCTCTGCTCCCCCCCGGCCTCTCCTCCTCCCTGGCAGAGCATGAGACTCACAAAGTCCTTGGTCAGAGTAAACATTACTGAGCAACAACTAAAAACATCGGTGTTATCAGCTCTGTTCCCAGGCTGAAAGTCAAAACCACAGCGCTGCACCAGCTACTAAGGAGAAAAACTGACTGCTATGCTGAACCCAGGACAGCCTCAAGGAGTGAGGAGTCTTCAGCCAAGGTCCCGTCATCAGCTTTTGGCAGTGGTCCCACAGTTTTCACAAACTGGAGAGTTCGTGACCTCTGAGAGGTATCCTGCTCAGAGGGATATCTGGTCACAGCCTTCTGCAGTCTAGGAGAGCTCAAAGAGTCCAACTGAGGACACTGTTTATAGGGTTGCAAGATGATTTGGTTTAGTGAATTTGCATCCTGTCCACAACCAGAGTCAGTAATTACTAGAGTTTTTCAAAATTCCAGTAACAGTGGTACTGTTAGATTCAGGCTATGACCCAGGGGAGAAATGTTCCAAGGCCATAAGGATATGACTGATTATCCCCCCTCTTGCTTCCCACCTTGGCTACGCAACAGGACTCCCTGGAACGGTTAGTGTCTCCTTCTTTAACTATCCAAGAATTGGTGGTATGGTCAAGGAATGCTTCACCACTCAAACCATTACACAAACGCCAAGGTCTGACGAGAACTCTTTAGGTTATAGGGTGGCACAGAAGATGGAAAGGAAGGCATGGAGGGGAATGCACCACCACAGGGCCTTGTCAACCAATAAACTACTTTGCCTATATTGCAGAGTGATCTGGGCTGTTCTCTCAGCTCCATCTGAACACAGAAAAAAACTGTGTCATCTTGTAAAATATACTGACAGTTTCTTTGTCTTGTGGTTCTCTAAGGACACATCTCCCAGAAACTGGGATAATATTCAACTATAAACATTAAGTTTCTGATAAAAAATAGTAAAAAGAACTTTCTTGAGTTTCTGCCGAAGATAAATTAATATTCTGTAAAACTGTCAAATCTCCTCTTGTCATTTGCTGTTATTTGTGCATATCATACACCTGTGTACTCTAAACTGGTAACATGTATTTGGCCAAGTGAAAGCAATCTTGGGTAATCTTTGTGTGCCATTATCCTGAAAATGTGTTTCTGTGCAGTGATGCCAGTTCTCAGATCTCTTTGGCTTATTCAATACATTTAAGATATTAACAGGATTATTTTAGTTGGTAGCCTGTAATAATGGGAGACTACAGTTGTTGATACAGAAGGTTACTCTGAATTCCAGTGTCTGTCTTATTTACCGGTTCCATGAGAATAAAATACTTTCCTGTAAACATAGTTTTTTGTTTCCTTTGTACTGATTGCATATACTGGGGAAGGGAAGGCATTTGTCCCTTAACCTAAAGATTTTTGCTTCTCATAGCACCAACAGACTATTCTGTTCTAGAGCACTGGGTTAATCTGAAGATCAGTGGCTAATTTACCATAGAGCAGCTTTGACACCAACCATTAAATAAATAAGGAAACCAATAGCAAAGGACACAGTCCAAGTTATGGTTGGACTAAGGTTACACAGGGTAGCTAATGACCCAGGACAGCTACAGAGATAGATCCTAGACAGCTGCAGAGCAGGGGCAGCCAGACAGTGCTCCTGAACGTGAGGCCAAAAGGAGGAGGACTTAAATCTCAGATATTAGCTGCTCTGATATAGAACAAGCAAACTATATGAGAACTTTGCATATTGTGATAAGAATTACAATAGCTAGTTCAAATCAGAGTCCTTGAAGATTCTTGTTCAACTTTTCAAATAGAAATTCTCATGAAAAAATTTCAAATAGAAATTCTCTTTCTAATATTTAAAATATTAGCTTTTGTGACATACCTAGTTTTAAATTTTGAGTACACTAGGTGCATCATAAACAATCTTAGCCCTCAAATGCATCATATGCTGAGTCATTAAAGAAATGCCATGAGTTCACAGGCACATTTCAGTTTATGCAAAGATAATCATAGTTATCCTTCTTTGGCTGGAAATGAGGATCTTCAAGGCTAAGTGTATTGGTTTTAGTATGCTGACTAACCCAGTCTTCATGATGGAATGCTGTGTCTTCCATACTCTCATTGTTCTTTGAACAAACAAAAACTATTTATGAAAGCCTTATTTAACTCTGAAAGTACGTTTTTCAGATATAATATATACACTCTGCACATCTCCACTAGCTTTAAATGCTATTTTTCCTATCCTGTTTATAAAGCATATAAATGCTTTAAAAAATAGTTTCAGACCCTGGCACAAAGGCCTGGCTATTGAAAACCAGACAATTAAATAGCTTAAAAAGAGGAGAAGAAATACAGTGCAAAAACACCTCTGCAGAGAGTCTGTGACTCTCCCCACTATTCTATGTAGGATGTGCTCAGGTAGTTTGGATTAGCTATAGATTACAGATGATGTCAAAATCAGTCCTCTACATCTGTTATATTTTCCATTATGAAAATATTTTACAGAACTATGGTATCAAATATGAAACAATCCCTTACTTCTTTTTCTTTCATGTCAATAGAATTTTTTTCATTAAATTTTAAGTCACATGTGCTGTATACTGTGTATATTTTTCGTCATAGATTCAAAAATCTTTCCTGATAAGGGCATCCTTTCTGAAAGTACTTCTTAAAATAGACTAGCTTGGTGCTGTGGATAGCACTTTGACATTGAAGAAAACCAGGGAGATGCAAACAAATTCTAGCAAGTTTGAAAGCAGTGCCTGTATACTTCAGAAATGTTTTGACTCATTGGTAGATTAATAGGCTGCACAGAGAGTTAGATCTTTGAAAGAAGTCAGTGAATTAAGGGCAGACTATTACCCTGTAGCTTCCATTAGCCTGCACATTAACCAGATAGATCTACAGATATTCTGTCCCTTACAAATCATTGGAACAATGGATATAGGTTTTATATAAAATCAGCATAGCCATAAAATGGAATGTAGGCTCATTTTACAATTACTGCAGTTAGAATTGCCAAAGTCTTGAATAGAGCTTTGTCAGGATTTTTATTTTCAAGAGCCTATCTATTCATAAATCTGAGATAGCTGAACATCACAGAGTCAGTGTCCTGGGTTCAGCAGTAGCAGTCATTTTTCTCCTTCTTAGTAGCTGGTGCAGTGCTGAGGTTTTGACTTTCAGCCTGGGAGCAGCACTGAAAACACCGATGTTTTTAGTTGTTGCAGGTTTCCTACTATGGTTATTTTTTTCCTCAGTAATAATTAATACAACCATTTAACAGCTTTCATGCAAAAATATTTTTTGGTAGGTGTGATAGAAACAATACCTGATATTGGCTGAGGGCAAAAGAATGGGCAAGATATCATCTATGACTGCAAGCCACTGCTCCTATCCTTTATCGTTCAAACACAGATCAGTTGCAATGACAGATAGAGTGAAATACAGCAGTCCCTCCCAAAGGGTTTGTAGTGTTTTGTGTGTGTAGGAAGGTCATAGGAAAGGTCAGCAAGGTCCTAAACACTGCACATTAAAGAGTTCAGTTGCAGGTGGAAGCCTCTGCCAAGCACATTCTGAATTTCAGTTACTTTATGGTGGTTCATGTGAACTTTTCAAATGGAACTTTTGCAATGGAGGAGCTATAGAGCTAGGCATCTAGGCTACCCTTGTTCTCAGTGGTTAGAAATACGCATCTGAAGTGCACAGTTAATTTCTTAAAAAAGGTCTAAAATGGTTTAGTGGAATTGTATTCTGGACCTGTCCATTTGTCCATTGACTACAAAGACAACCCATGGTGCTAGTGCAAGTATAAATATCTGCAGTTTAAAAATCTGAAGTTAAGTGAAATGACTTCCATCATAACTTTTCCCTTGTTTCCACATTACCATCTTTTCTCAACAAAAAATTGATTACTAGCCTTTCACTGGTTTTTGATTGCTCAATAATTCATTATGTCCACTCTGTGTCCCACAGTAAAATGACTTACCAGAGGCTTCCTATTTTGGCTGATGGTTCTGCACTAGTTAAGCACATTAGTTAAGCTGAAAAAAAATAAAAACAAAATGCCATTAAGCTATGCATGAGACCTTACAAATTTCAATAGGACTTTCTCCTATAGTCTACAGTGCTGAACAATGACAAGGACCCAGAAGGCATGGATTATGTTGTCTCTCTCAATCTTATTTTAGATGTAGCAGGAGAAATTTCATCCTGATTCTGCATGCCCCTAAGTGTGTGCCCCTAAACATAAAGACTCAAATCTTTGTTGTTCTCTTCACTATACTTTAACTGCAGGTTGCTACTTTTATGTACTCCCTATGGGCTATTGCTGGAAAACTGTGCTTTGAATAGATCCTGTAGTGTGCATGTAATATACAATAGAAGCAAAAAGAAATGGCACAATTTTGCTGCCCTTGAATTTCTATAAGGCATAACGAATCTACTTACAGATGGCTTGAACCCCTATAAAGCTCTGCAGGAGCAGGAGTGTTTTATGCATTTACAAGTCCAAAGCTACAGCAGATGAACCCAGGTCAGCAATGCAGCTACAGCAGATCTGCTCATAGCTGGCAGCTGATCGGTGATATTAATGGAGAAGATATTTTTTTCTCCTGCATATGACATCTCTTTGACAAGTGTACTCATACTTGGCACAGGTAGAAATATTTGATGTTCACATATTTTCTGCTTTAATAGGAAATATTGATGCTTGGTGAGTTTTTTCTCCTACATATGAAAACTGTATTCTCTGTTTCTTACAACCTTGATCAAATACTTTGGTTAACCATAGTTACAAAAATACAGTAAAAGGAGTAATATTCATTTAAAAACCCTAGCTAGTGATACTGATCATTTAGAATTATAACAAAAGATATAATTTTCAAAGGGCACCAAATTGGATGCATATATAATGAATTCAATTTCCATTTATTTCTCTGGGAGAATTTTTAAAGGAGAGAAAGATGGAAAAAATTATAGATACTTGTTTCAAGCAAGCACAGTGAGAGTGGTTTGCTGTTTAGAAACAAATGCTCATGTTTTGTTATGCATATATGATTATACAATGAATTTTGCATCTTAGAGAACTGTGTTTGTTTCATTTTCTGTCATACATTCCTGTTAATATTCTGAACAAAAGGGGCAAAAATAGAGTGGATTAAAACAGAAAAAACAAGAACAACCAGAACTTGCAAACCTGATTCCCCAAAAACCAGCAAAAGTTTCAATGCAGAAAATTGGGGCAATATATGGAGTAATTTATTGCTGTTTGTCTGTTTCACTTTGGTGGTGTTATGGTAATGCTTTTATTGTGAATGAAGTCAGAAATGCCCAGATGAGAAGCAAATGAGTGCTTTTCTAAATCTTAGTAATGAAAGATCAATAAGTGATTCTAAAATTACTTGTGACAGATCTCAGCATTAATAGAGAAATATAGTTTTCAATTCACTTGTGTATTTCAGCACATTTATGGCAATGAAACTGATTATGCTTTAAGGCTGTAGAAAGAATTGATTTTTTGCTTCTGAATTAAGCAAAAGAAATAATTTTTATTCTGAGAAGCCAGTGTTCTGTGTTTCCTTTTTTTTTTTTTTTTACATTAAGACACAGGCAAATGAAAAAAAGATCAATTAGTTTGGATTGATCCATTATGTAACCTTGTACAAACAATTTTCTTGGAACACAGGTAAGGAAAAGCAAAGGAGACGATGGGCTAGATGCTCATGAAGCTGCTGGAGAAAACCACATATATTTTTCTGCTGGCATGTTAGAACATCCACCTGCATTGTGCAGCTTAGGCTTTGTTTTCAATTCACTTTAGCAGAATTAAACCTTAAACTCCTCTAATCCTAATTGCCAAGCTGTGAATGATTTTGTAAAGAGAAGAACAATTCTAGCAACGGAAGTCTGATCTTCTCTGCATTATCCTCAGAATACCTATGGCCTTGGGAGAATGTATTAATTTAACCTATAAAATAAACTGTTTCAGAATGCTGCCCTCAGTCAGAAAGAGAACAGATCTGAGTTCAGAAAAGCACCTTAACAGATGAGATGTGGAGCATGCAAAGACTGGGAATTTTATATACATATGTTGGAGGTACTCCATTTTGGATAAGCATCAGTGAGTCAGAGTAATACTTGATAGTATTGAGTTCAGAAAACCTTTCAAGAGCCACTTCATTTAAAAGCACTAACACAAAATACCACAGTGAAAGGTAAATATGATCTTCAATTTCTGCTTTATACTCTGAAGTTAGAATGCTTTATGCCCTGCTTTATACTCTGAAGTTAGGATGAAGTTAGGATCCATTCCTGGCAGTGTTCAAGGCCAGGTTGGATGAAGCCTTGGGTGATATGGTTTAGTATGAGGTGTCCCTGCCCATGGCAGGGGTGTTGGAAGGTCCAACTTTCAACTTCAAAGGTCTTAAGGTCCTTTACAACCCTAACTATTCTATGATTCTATGCTAAGCTAGCACCTAGGAGAAAGCTGGGAATTTAGGCAGGGACTGCCATGTATGAATGTCAGGAGCAAAACATTAAGGCGGGCATAATGATAGTTCTACTTTTGTATGTAATGAATTTTTCAAACTTCTGTAAATGGGCACATTTGGCTTCCATTCACATCATTTCAAAATGACTACAACTGCATTTTTTGGAGCAATATATATTTCATCAAATCATCATCAGCATCATCATCTCTACTCATCTCTGTTCACCTACCTTAGCCTCAGCTTTTCAAGTGGTTAGGGTGGTGCAGAATTCAAGGATACCTTTGGGAACTTGGTGTAATAAAGGTGTGTGATACAGGGTAGCCTTCATTTTGCATCATGTTACTAAATTACTGCAGTTACAGGAAGGGGAGAAGAACTATTTCTAGTTTCTCAAATGCACCAAATGTTGCAGTTACAGAATTAAATTGACTTAAAGATTTGAAATGCATAAATACAGACTCAGAAAAAAAAGACATTAAGATGCTGGTACATGGCAAATTTGCAACACGACTGTATGAACAAGGGCAATTTGGTAATACAGCAGTCACTCCCTCTAGTTCTCTACTCACGGAGTTAAGTGACTTCTCAGACTATTTTGAAAGCCTTTTCTTCCTTTGGCATGTCTCTCAGTGTATTCCACAGACTGAGCAAAGGGACATCAGTCAGAATTACAACAGATCCTGTTTCCTGCCACATTAGTACCTACTTAATACAATACTCTCCCTTCTCTCTGTCCCACATACACATATGCACCCAGAAAAATAGGAATTTGTGGTTTTGCATAACCTGATGGTTTAAAAGTTTGTGAATGGAATATGAACCTGGATTACACCTAGGTCAGGGCAATTCCATGCACAGCTATGGGCTGGACAGAGAAGAGATTCAGAGCAGACCTGCAGAGGACTGGGGGGTGTTGGTCAATGAGAAAATGAACATGAGTCAGCAGTGTGGTCTTGCAGTCCAGAAAGCCAACTGCATCCAGGGCTGCGTCAAAAGGAGTGTGACCAGCAGGTCGAAGGATGTGATCCTGCCCCTCTACTCTGCTCTCCTGAGACCTCACTTGGAGTATTGTGTGCAGTTCTGGTGTCCTCAACATAAAAGGGACATGGAACTGTTGGAACAAGTCCAGAGGAGGCCATGAGGATGATCAGGGGACTGGAGTACCTCCCGTATGAAGACAGGCTGAGGAAGTTGGGGCTGTTCAGCCTGGATAAGACTGAATGGAGACTTTATAGAAGCTTTCCAGTATTTGAAGGGGGGCTATAGGGATACAGGGGAGGGAGTATTCATTAGGGACTATAGTGATAGGACAAGGGGTAATGGGTTTAAACTTAAACAGGGAAAGTTCAGATTAGATGTAATGAAAAAGTTCTTATTGTGAGGGTAGTGAGGCACTGGAACATGTAGCCCAGAGAAGTGGTGAATGCTTCATCCCTGATGGTGTTCAAGGCCAGGTTGGAGTGACATGGCCTAGTGTAAGGTGTCCCTGCCCATGGCAGGGGAGTTTGAGCTAGATGATCTGAAGGTCTTTTCCAACTGTAACTATTTTATGATTTTATGATTCTACAAGTAAGTGGAAACGAGATAATTTCAATCTATAATATTATATAAACTTGTTTTTCAAAGAAGAAACATGAGTGATGTAAGTTATATATGCTTAAACTAAAAGAACTCTTGAGTATGCAGTTTCAAGGTTTCTAGGGAAGTTATGAAAGTGTCTTACTGTCAATTTAAAATTCTATTGAAAGGAAGTGTGCATATATAGCACCATCAGAGTTTTATTTTTTAGGGATATCAGGAATGGGATTTCAAAGGATAACCTTGGCAATCAAGTTCAATCTGCCTCTATTACTACGTTCCAGTAATTTTAAAGATTTTGATGTCTGTATTAAAATAAACATTTGTTCCCAGAGTTCCTCAATATTTTCTTTCCACAGCTCCTCACATCAGATATATGCATTTCAGAACTTCTCTCTGATAAGTATCATGGTCTCTTTATTTTAAAATGGGGTACAATATCAACCACATCTGTTTCTGTTCACTGTCTCTTTATTCACATATTTATGTTTACCTTATTTTGAAAATGCTCTTGTTAAACTAAACTCTGATTTCCATTTGAAAATATGTTTTTGGTTTTTTTCAAGCAGCAAGTTGCTCCCTGTAAGTAGTGGCCTATTAGCCACTTACTGACTCAAGAAGTTATGACACTTACTTATTCAAAGAACTTAGAATATAAATTTGGGTGTGAAATATTTCCTTTGCTGCACTACACAGTAAGATCAACCTGTCTGTTAAGAAGTGTACTAGTACAAGCATCTTCATGGAGTTTTAAGTAATTCTTAATTGGGGCCATTCACAACAATAGTCAACCATTGATTTAATAATTGCCTTGGGGTAACTCATGCACAAAACTAGTTTTGAAGCACACCATAATAATTTTGCCAAAACCCACGTACCTAAAGTTGATAATCCTTTGCTGCATTTACAGAGCCCAGGCAGATTCCCTCCCAGCACTTTTTTTCCCTTCTATTTTCTACACAAACTAAGAACATAATTCTGATCTTCTTCAGCTCTGAGTTCCCTATTCCCTGCAGTTATTCTAATTCACATAGTAGCCTTTATATTATTTTCATCAAGCCATGTCTTTGCTAAGACTTTGAGAAGCAATTTTCCATTATGCCCTTAGATTGAATTTTGTGTTCCCTGCATTCTATAGCTGATATCTAAATCTCAGAAGACACATACTCTTCTGTCACTTCTGACTTTGGAGATGTCTGCCTTCAATTAGCACCCGTCTCAGTCTAAAGCTTTGTGCACATGCATATGACTGCAGTATTACTTAATCTCGAACAGCATTGCCTTCTCTATATCTAAACTCCATTAGGATTTAGAAACTTAAAGGCTGTTTCTCAAAGGATCCAATCTAGTAACTGTACACTGAACAGCCTCATGAGCTGTGATCATAGCTCAGTCTATGCCAGGTCACAATTGCTTTCTTCAGAAACAATGACTAGTAAAAGAGATGTGATTACTGTGGTGCATTCACTTGGCTTGCTGTTCAGAAGTTGGAGCATTCTGGTGGAAGGTGGTGTACATAGGTCTTAATCATTGCTGCATATATAACTTATGCACATTAAATTTAGTTTGGGATTAAAACAAAGTAATAAAAATAAGAGGGTAAATTACTCACTCAGTAGGGAGTAGGTCCAAAACTAACCTTTTTTGCTGGGTGTTTTTTGTATCACTGTCACCCTCAAGCTAAGCTATGGCCTTGTTGTGAGGGCATTTGCTTGAAGTATAAAAGTTGTGGAATTACATTTTTTGAAATTGAAGGGAAATAAATAATTCTCTGTGAGGTATTTATAAAATGGGCTACATTTAAGAGTAGGTGCCATCAGATGTATTTTTAAAAAGGTGAGCTACTCTTGACTGTGTTTAGCCTAAGGAAAGGACTTAGAATCTGCATACAAAATGCTTAGAGAAACCTCTTAAAAACAAAAAAACAAAGGAGTGTTCAGTCAAACATACCCATTAACCTTACTCTACACTCTAGACTCCTCCAGACCTCCAAACTGAGAATGTGTGACCCATGAATATCTAAACTTTGCCATATTCAGTGACTTCCTGCATCACCAGTAGCACTGACCTGCATCCCCATGTTGGCAACAGCTGGTGACACCTGTACTTGTAAACAGCTTTAGAGGAATAACTGACAGAGGCTGGCCACATCAATGCAATATTCTTATCCTTTGGCCTGTGCCTGGGATGGTATCTCTGGATCCATACTCACAACAATGACTTTGTTTTCTTTATTTTTCAATTAATATGTTCGAGATAATGAAATAACTTTGTAGCCCATAACTGAGGGCATCTAAGTTCAGGGGTGTCATAGACAGGGCTTGTGGGCACATTCAAGGTACAAGACTTGCTGGAATATAATGCTGGAGGTGAGAGGGGTGGATAGTAAGTTAGTAGGGGAAACTAGGGTGGAGAAAGCTCTTAGTGTGTCATTTTTTAGAAGAGTGCTAGATAGTTTGACTGAAAACCATGCCAGAGAGTATGTTAATTAGTAAGTAGTATGAGTGGTTGGGTTCAGGGTTTGAGCTTGCTCTCTAGTCCTAGTTTATTTAGCACTGTAGACATAGCCAGTTGAGATAAGGTTTTATTGCTGGGCTCATTCTCCCCTAATCCAAAGAAATGTTCAAGCATGACTAGGTAAGGAGATAGAGGCAGATAATGTCAGGCTGGTTTCAATAACAAGGACTGAACAAAGGTAGCAGAAAATATTTGCTTTTCCCCTTCACAGCTGAAGTAAACTATGATTTTACCCTCTCCTACACATACATGTTTAGTGGACTTTATTAGAATGGGAATGCTGCAGGGGCACCAGAGCAGAAATGGAAGGGAAAACAGGAAAACAGAGCACAGAGGTGCAGAGAAAGAACTATGAACATGTTATAAACCAAGAACTACAGAAATGGGTGAAGAGGAGTCTCAAGTAGGACTTTCATAAATACCACAAAGATTGGAATGATACTTTCATCCTATCTCACAATAGATCTTTAAGAAGGACTATTGATGTTAATATTGTGATGCTGCATTGTATTCAGGTGTTTGTTTTAAACAGAAGATCAAAGTAATAAATTAGTCTAGAGGTATGTCAGAAAAACAGAAAAATATCTTGATTTTTAAAAATGAACAGATACATCTTTGGCCAACCCCAGTGGCCAAATCTATTTGTCTTACAAATTGTGAAAATAAATGTCATCCTGTTTCTTTGAAAGGTCTTAAGACAATGTGTCCATAAAATAATAACTACCCATTCAGAATATAAGCAAGGAAATATGGCAGTTGAATTCTTACTGCTACAATTACTTGTGTTTATTTGGTTGAAAATTACTGTAGACAATTCATTAATAGCAACAGAAATGACTAGAGACTTTGCAGTTGGCAGGTTTACAAAACAAAGTAACAATACATATTGTACAATAATGTAGTACCTAAAGAAAAGTAAAATAATTGTAATTTTTTCAAATTCAGTTGTAACAGTGTTTAAAAAATGTAGAACATCATTGTTACTCCTTGAAAAAAATCTTTTTCATGTGATTTTCCTCATAACACTTCATGCTTTTGTTTTGTGCTGTATTTATTTAAATGAATGTTAAATCACTTTTGAAAACAGTATAGGTGGTTATCAATTACATTCTTATACTATTTATTTCAGTAAGACAAATTTAGTGCTGAGATTACACCCTCAGTCAAGTGCGTTGACTAGAGTAGGAGGACTGAACAGGCAGATCATCCTCCATGCAGTGCTTTTACTGTTCCTGTTATGATTTTTGAGACTTAGCTGGAGAGGTAATTCACAGAATAATGGCCTGAAGCAAAGAAGTGCTGATCAAGCCTTTCGTCATGGTAAGGCAAATCATCAGCCCTCTGTTTTTAGCCATGGACATGGCTTTATGCTGTGAGAAATATTCTAATTTTCAAAGGGATGTGCAAATGTTTGCTGAGAAATCAAGAACTCAAACTGGAAAGGAGTGATAAGACATAACTTTAACACATTTAATTCCTTTGGCTATCACCACACTATAACTCTATCTACTTCTGGCAGGAGCACTAGCCTGTTATTTTTTAGTGCATTGACAGCCATTTAATCTGCAGAGGTACTGAATCATTGTTTACTAGCAAAGACGGCAGTGGGAAAAGCTTGAATGGCAGCTCTGTGTTCTGCATTAACATCTAAAGATGAAGATCTGAGAACAAATCTGTCATGAGAGCTTTGTACCATAAGGACCTCTCTTTCAGAATGTAGCTCAAAGAGCTGCAGTCACGTACTAATGAACCTGAGAAATCCAGGTCTCCTTTGAGAGTAGGAGAAATGGTGCTGTACTGCTTGTTCTGATGGCAGTTTGCTAGCACAAAACTCGATAAACTTGGATTAAGTGCAGTGTGTGTATACTGTATTAAAAGGCTTTTAAGCTGTCTGATCTCCATAGATGAGACGATGATGATCAGACTTAGCAACCCAGTCAAGAAATTTATTAAGAGCACGACTTTTGTCTGGATTCTGCTTGCTACTGTTTTGTGAGTTGCTGCCTTGGAGACCCTAAATCTTGAGGAAACATAATTGAAATTAATTTCCTCACCTATTTGCAGTTCTCCTCCTCAATCAGCAGAGACAAATATTGGCTCTACATTACTATAAAAGCATCTTTTTACTTCTCATATAAAACAAAAACCAACTTGAAGCTAAACAACTTACTGCTGATGCTCTTTATTGCTGGGCTGATGTGATATTTTCAGAGAGCTAGAGAGACTGGTTTGTACTGTAATCAGTCACTCTCCACAGGTGGTGTTATTTGACAGTGAAACTGGGAAAACTTTTCTCTGTCCTTGCATCTTAGACAGGGAACATGCTCAGGTGAAGTGTACAGATATCACTATGGGTGAAGCAAGAAGGCCAGAATGCACTGACAAGGACTGGAAGGCATTGCTGTGAGACCTGGTGGTGAAATATCCTTTGTATTAATGCTTTCCACCAAGGAAAGAATACACTTCACACAACAGATGTCTTGACTCAAGGTGTTTGGGAGACTGTGCATTCCTTGTCAGGACAAATATGAATCATTCTTTGGAGGAGTGAGAAAAAGCAGATTAAGAAAAGGGAAAGGGACAGCTCAACATTAAGTAGATTTTTTTCTGAGGGATAGAGAGTGTCACATTAACCTCCTGCTCCGTGAAATTCAGAACCGAAATTAAAATGTTGGTCTTATTCTGCCTTTAAGAGCAGAAATTCTACTTTGAGAAACTCTTGTGAGGATAAATTATTATGTGTAATCATGTAAATAGGCCTAGTTATGCTGTAGCTGAATTTGGCCCAGAATTTTATTTTAATAACTGCCATATTTCCAAGTAGCTGGGAATGAATGTTTGACTGCAGATATTTCCCTTGTTGACATAAATGTCTCATAACTTATTTGCAAGTAGTGGTGGTAAACTCACTGGCATTTTTCCTGCTTATGTATATCCAGAGCATTCTTTTGCTAGATATTAAATCAGCTGAAGTATCACACATCACAGGGTTTTTTATGTTACGGCCATATCAAAAGAAAGAATTTCAATAGATGTCTCTCAGTTAAACAAAGGAGTGGCTTTCTTGACTTCTGAAATGTAAAGTGAAGTTTCTCTTTGCTTCCTGTGTAAGATAACCACATTCTGTAAACAGATTTGACCTTTCTCCTGATGGATAATAACTCTATTATTATTTTCTAAAACCTCCTTATATTGTAATTTGAATTTGACCTTCATCTTTAAGGAAAAAAATTACAGGATCAGTAACAGTTGAACCCACATTTATTTAATAATTTGTGAAAACTACAGCAACAGTAATTTATACCCAAGAAAGGGATAATTTTTCTAATTAACAACTTAATAATTCCTATTGATAAGGATTTGCTTTCTGTGACTATAAGCTATATTACTATATTGTAAAAGCTGTGAATGGAAAGCTGCAGATTTAAGCATCAGCATATTTTATGACACAGCTTTTTATCAGCAGTTTTTCTAACATGGTAAAGAAGCCTACTAATAGCAAAAAACAGCATTATGCCAGATAGGTAATAAAAAGAAAAAAACAAAACAAAACAAAAAAAACAAACCCAAACAAAACAAATATCAAACAAACTAACAAAAAAATAACACCCCCAAAATAAACAAAAGGAAGGGACAGGTACTTTGATAGAAAAATCTATTAAATAATTGCTTACATAGTAAGGAATCTGAAGAAATAATTCCATAACCTTTTTCTTTCTGTTTCTGAATTATTTCCACACATTAAAAACTCAGAATACATATAAAAAGGACAAATATGTAAGTGTACTTACAAGTGTTGTATCAAAATGTTTCTAAAACTAATTCTGAGCAGCTGCAGAATGATCTAAGTGACTGAATGTTAAAAACTGCAGTTGAATTTCCAAAGCAATAATTGCACAGAAATGCACATGGAAAGAAAAGCAATCCTAGCTACAGATACAGTGACATATTATTGTTTCCACTTAGAAAGTGATCTTGGCATCTTTTTGGTTAGTTCACTGACAATCTGAGTTTGATGCTCAGTAATAGAAACCAAAAACAGCGATACGATTTGTTAGCAACGGAATGTACAGCAACACAGGAAACATAATTATACAAATGTGTAAAAGTGATATTTGCAAATTGTAAATATTTAATTAATTTCTGGAAATACAAACACATAAAAAGCTCCAAAGACACAAAAAGCATGGAGAAGGGTGTGTGGCATGGTAAGAGATAAGAAATGGCTTAGGATTAATGAAAAATGAACTAAAGACTTTGGGCTTTTCAAATTCTGCTTGCTTTCCCTTCAGATAATTTCCACAGTACGTGCTTGGCATGTTTTTTTATCAAAAGAAAAAATAATTGGGTATATTCCGTGACACAATCTATGATTTAGGATTATATCTATTTTATCTAAAGTGTTTGAAAATTAGACACCCAAGTCTTAGCTATTCACCTTAGCTATGCTATCAATAGAATCATAGAATCATGGAATCCTACAAAAGTTAAGGTTGGAAAGGATCTTAATATCATCTAGTTCCAACCCCCCTGACATGGGCAGGGACACCTCACACTAAACCATGTCACTCAAGGCTCTGTCCTTAAACTTCTCCTGTTTAAGTTTCAACCCATTACCCCTTGTCCTATCACTACAGTCTCTAATGAAGAGCCCCTCCCCAGCATCCCTATAGCTCCCCTTCAAATACTGGAAGGCTGCTATGAGGTCTCCATGCAGCCTTCTCTTCTCCAGGCTCAACAGCCCCAACTTTCTCAGCCTCTCTTCATACAGGAGGTGCTCCAGTCCCCTGATCATCCTCGTGGCCTCCTCTGGACTTGTTCCAACAGTTCCATGTCCTTTTGATGTTGAGGACACCAGAACTGCACACAATGCTCCAAGTGAGGTCTCATGAGAGCAGAGCAGAGGGGCAGGATCACCTCCTTCGACCTGCTGGTCATGCTCCTTTTGATGCAGCCCTGAAAGCGGTTGGCTTTCTGGGCTGCAAGCGCTCACTGGCTGATCATGTGAAGTTACTCATCAACCAACACCCCCAAGTCCTTATTCACAGAGCTGCTCCGAATGGGGGAAAATAAATACCTCAGAAGAGTTTAATCTCAACATAGTAATCCAAAATTGCTGCAATTTCTTGCCTTTGAGATACCTATTTCCAGCCATTAATATTAAACATGGCGTAGGATGACTACCTCAGCTACAGTAATGTGCCATTGTTGTTTCTGCCATTTATATGTGTCCCTGCTTATTCACTTTATATGTAGCATCCATATCCAGGTAGCATACATATAACATCTAAAATATACATATGACAGCTGAAGGACTTTTTTTTTTATTTTGGCATGTGCATAGAGATGATAGCTCTTTGGTCTCTAACACTGTCCTCTGTAAAGACAAAAGGTTGATCAGTTTTCACTTCTGTGGTGGCTAACTTGCCATCCATCAAATATTGGCCATTATTTTATTGGGGAGAAATCAACAAAATAGCAGTTGATAGGAGAAAAGACTGAAAACCACATCAGTTGGGTTTGCAAAGCTATTGCTAGCACTCATTTGCACTGGTAATAGAGAGAGGAAGGTTTGCATCCTGTATCTACTGCTCACCTCTGTATGATGCCCACTTATTTCAAAGAAGCTTCTTTGTTTAAAGAGATGCTAGTAATTATATGGTGTAGTGTAGTGTTTTGAAAGGAATTTGAAGACATAAAGTAGTAGTAATGGCTAACAAGTAATGGGTTAATTAAATAGTTTTTCAGTTCTCTGGCAAACCATGGTAAATCTAGACTGTTCAAATCTGACTGCAAAGACGTGGCTGCAAAGATTGTAATTAAAGTTCGAAGGCAGTTATAGCCAAAATATTGCATTTTATATGTGGCTTATTTATTTGTTTTGGATTTTCTATTATTTGTGGCTTATTTATTTGCTGCATGGTGTTATCAGTTTAAGGCTGTAGTATGTCTATATTTATTGTTACCTGAGAAATCCATTTCTAACATACTTTATTTCCAGCATAGTTTATTTCTAGCATAGTTTGTTCACAATGCTACTAACCCACTGTAAGTACATAAGATTTGTCCTTCAGACACTGCATAGCCTTCCTGTCATATTTTTGAATGATTTAATAAATTATTGTTGACTTTAGCATGCTTAATGATCTGGAACCTTATTGTATTAGCCATTTGTGTATTCCTAATGGAAAAACTGTGAGGTATTTCTCTGTCAGCTGTTTGCCAGTCATAAATATCACCTTGCAACAATTGCACAGAAAGGCATTTTTTTCCCCATATTTCCTTATCAGATATTTTTACTTCTTGCTTTTCCTAGCTTTGCATTACCATATATCTTAAACAGAATTTATGAAGCTGATGTGAAATTAGTTGCATAAATATGCCTTTTATTGTATATTTATGCACAGCACAGTAAGGTTGCAAACCTGAACTTTTTGTGTCCAGTAGCAAAAGTCCAACTTAAAAATACAGGAGTTTGATCAGGTCCAGTGAAAACACAGCCTTATGTTAAAGGAGAAAAAGAAATTATCAGGAAGAGTGAGTACAGATTTAGATATGGAAGAATATTAGGTAGAATTAATTAATATCATATTTTTTATTCTTAAGCAGTGAATATAAAAGTTATCTTATTCCAAGCCATTATTATTATCTATATTCAGTAAGAACTGGGGAAAATATACAGTGATTTGTAGTATAAAAAATAGAAATTATGTTTATGCTAGAATTAGAGATATGAAAGATGTCGCAGTTTCGTTATTGGAGTGCCCCTTTTGTTATGGCAACTATTACATTTTGGGTTTTTATTAAGTAGGAAAGATTATCTTTCATCTTAACAAATGTCTTGTTCTTTTACTTGCTAATGAAAGAATAATTCCTCCTACAGCAAATTTAGTTGTAAATTTTGTCAGTAGAAGCCCACTGTATATAACATAGTTCTTTTCTGGGTTTCTCTGTGTTCAGGTTATTACAGAATGCTATTTGTGTTTTTGTAAATGTTTTGTGATATTATTAATATGGTGCCAGTATACACAAGGGACATCAAAGCTAGAGTTAGAGAGAGAAAGCAAAAGAGAAAGCAAGAATATTTTAGTATTCCAAGAAGTTGGTAGATTCTCATGAATTCAGAACTAAACTTTTGTGCAGTAAGTGGAACAGGAGAGAGTCTTACTGAGGGAACAGTGTGTTGCAAAGTTCAAAGCAATCAAAACCAATTCAAAACCACATACATTCCAGATTTTCCCTCATGAAAATATTTTTCCTTTCCAAAGTGAGACCTGTTCATTCTCCATTAGCTAATATTTTTTGAGCCTGATTGCCTCTTAAATTAATACCCAAAACCTGAGACAGGTGTCCAATCAGAAAAGCTGTCTCTGTGTCCCCTGTTGCATTATTCCACATATGCAATTATTAACTAAAGACATTTCAGCCTTCTCATTGTCCTTCATAAGAGTGAATTCTAGATGCAGAACAGTTTCTCAGTTTCTCTCTCTCAACCAAGAATATTTATTCATTTATATAAAGAGAAGCACTTGCACAGAGATATTAATGCTTAAGAAATTACCTGGCATACACAAGGACAGGTGAGTTCAGGAAACTTCAAAATAAATATTGGGCTCATTCTTAAATCTATCTGATCCCTTTTCAGAATTATTATCTATGCACTCTCGAAGTTCAGTACTTTGTCAAGAGGCCATAACATGGCTGGATATAGCTAAAGTCATGCTGGAAACATGGAAAAGTAACCTACAAGCAATTTATAACATGTTATTGGATAGCAAAAAATGTGGGAAATAGTTGAGGGGGAAGTAATAATTTAGTTCTGTTTGGAAGTGAAAATTAAATGAGAGTTTGCACATAACTTATTAAGAAAGTTTTATAAGATTTCATGAGATTTGGTCAAACAAGATCAAAAAAAAGGCACTTTTTTTTTTTAATTCTAAATATAAAAGCAGCATAGTTTATGTTGTTTCCCCATCTTATATGTTCAGGATGATTAAACTTTATCTGGAATCTTTACAGTTTCATTTTCTAAAATTTCTTTTAAGACCAGTTTTCTCTGAACACCTGACCACTCATTTTTCAAGTATTTCCTTTCATACCCATGTGACCTATGCATGGTCTCCATTCTTCATGCAAATTGGCCTAATATCCACATTAAAAAAGAACAGCAATTTTCTTCCAAGTCCGGTCTTAAACAGACAATTCACAAATTGAATTCTAATGATTACTTTCCCTTCTTGACAGATTGCTCTTTCTCTACAACATAATGAAACATATGTGCTTCAGGGACATGCAAAGCTGGTTCATAGATGTTCTCTTTCCCTTCCAAGAGAAAAGACAAGGGAGAAGGGTAATTTCTAATGCCCCTCTTCAGAAGGGAGTTTACAGCTCCAGTCTTGAGGAAACCAGGCATTTAGGCTCAGGTACATGTAGTCCAGAGCTCTGCCTGTCTTGTGTGCATGTGTCTATTCTAAAAGAAGAGTTCCTGCTTCAGAAACCTTTGCTTATGTTACATACTTCCTAAATTGGACACACAGGTAGTCTCAAAAAGTAACATCTGTCTTACAGATATTCAGTTCCTTAGTTTTTTATAAGCTACAATATCAACTCAACATTTTTTCTGTTTTTCTGAAAACCTATTATTAACAAAATTGAAAAAGAAAAATAAGTCTATAACAAATAAGGTCAAACTTGCTCCTAAATATAATTTGCTCTTAGCGTGCTGGTATTACTGTTATGGCTATTATGACATTTCTAGAAATGAATAGTTTATATTTTAAAGAGATCTATTTCCATTCAAAGTAATATTGTTTTCATTTGTCACTAGAAATGTTCAACCAGAATTCCCTAGTTTTTCTGTTGTTTTTTAAATAAAAACTCACACATTCGTATGTCTATAGGTATGCATGCTTTTGTATGTATTTTTAAAGTTTTGAATGTGCCAGTTTGAATTATAAGATCTTATAACTACTAAAAATAGACCAAGCAATTCTTACTGCATCAAAAAAGACTCCATATATAAAATACAATAATTCTAACAAAATTTCATGACGGTGAAAACATTAATATTTCAAATCTGAGTGACAAAATCCCCATTTGCAATGTGCCATTGTATACTTCTCCAGTCTTTCAGAATCTCACTTTTCAGTGAAAATGCTGTCAAATAAATGAATGCAGTATGCTTTCTGGTAATCCTGGAATCACTAAGTGGAGAGCTCAGAAATAGATCAAAAGAAAGCTATAGAAGTTAAAGAGAAAGGAAATCCTCATGTTCTTTCAACGTATGAAATTCTATTGAGGGTATGCTTGAATGAATAAGAAGATAGAGCTGCAATGATTAGACAATTTAATGTTATTTTAGAACAGTTACTGTAGATGAACAGAATTTCTGTAAAATGAGAAGACAGTCAACAGTTTAAGCTTTCAGGTATAGTCTGAGAGGATAAACTGTGCCTTGCAGAATATTTAGTCTTCTGCCATTTTGAAAGCACATGCTTCTCTTTTCTTGTTCTAGATGCTGAATGCCATACTCATAGAGATTACATGTAATTACAAAATTTCAAAGCATCTGGGTTTTGTGTTTATATGCTGTTACAGAGAAATATACACATTATTCTGAGAAGGTTTAGTTTTGTGTTTGGCTTTTTTTTTCTTTCTTTTTTCCACAGAAAAATATTGTATTTGACAGGATAAACTTTACATGTTTATGCAGCTGAATAAATATTTTACAGGGAAAATCCAAATCAGTTTTCGAGTGAGACATTCTGGAATAGTTAAAAAACATGTTCAATGGAATTCATCTTCTGTTTGTAGTTTTTAGTTTGCTCTAGTACATAAAATGAAAACAAGTTTTAGCTTAAGGAAGCAATCAATGGCTGCCTACAAGCATGGCTAAAATATATAATCCTGGAACATCCAAACTGTCTCTTCAGTAATAAATGTGTGTTTGTGTCCAAAAAACCCAGGAGTGCATTATTTCCCTCCTGCTTGTGACCTAGTTAGCATAAAAGGAAATCTGGAAGTGTGACAACCAAGCCAGGAGCCATGGCGTGTATCCCACCTCCCTAAATCAGAGAAACCAGTCAGTAGAGCATAATGGTTGCCTAAAAGAAGCCAAACTACACTAAGAAAGTTCAAGCAGAGAAAATATGTTTTGACTAAACATTCTCCCCATGTAGAGCTTTCAGAAAAAGTCGATAATAAAAAGATGCTATTTTGTCAATAAGAAACATCTCTGAAGTTTTAATATCTGCAAAATAAGAGTACATATCAAATTGCAACAGGATGGGAAATAAGTCCCTTTTTCTGTGTTTGCTAATTATCTCATGTCTTCCTTGTAAGTACTTTCTATAGGAAATGAAATTTAATCATGGACATTTTCCACCTTCTTTTGAGGGACAGATATAGTATCTTGGATTCCTAGCTACTATTATAGCATCCAAACTGCATAACTCCTTGATATTACCTTCTATGTTCCCAGGCAAATCTTTCAAGCTCCATGTCTGATCAAAATAGTCAGCAATTTTTAGCATACTCTTTCTCTGATGAGTGGAAGAGGTTGTTATAATGTCAGTTTACTGCTGACAAAGCTTTGACAGAGTTTCATATACTGAGCTAATAGTGTAAGTATAGAGAAAAAAAAGTGGCTCTAGAGAGGCATGCTTTATAATGTGAAGTAAGCAACATTGGTTAGAGGTCTTGTTTTTTTTTTATTTAGTTTGGGTTTGGTTTTGGTTGGTTTTGGTTGGTTGATTGGCTTGGGATTTTTGGTTTGGTTTGGGTTTTGGTGGGGTTTTTTTGTTTGTTTGGTCTTTGTTTTGTTTTTTACTTTTTGGTGATTTTTTCTTTTTTCCCCACAGAAATACCTTAGCAATAGAAAACTCTAATGCTAATGAGGATTTGTATACAGGCAACAGATGATAAAGCGGTGTTAAAGTGTGCGTTTCCATCATGAGTTTCCTAAGGGACCAGTAGAAAACCAATCTAGACTGCAGTCATAGCCAGTACATATCACACTGTCTCAAAATTCTCTTTGGTCTTTGCAATAAACGCAACCTCAGCTGTTGGTAATATCACTGGGTTGCAAAGGAACAACAAACACATTAGAAGACAAACACATTAAGCATTTTGTTGTTGAAATAATTTCTGTTGAATTAGTATTAACATTTCATAACTGAAGACTGGGTCATCTTTCAATTTGCAAGGTATTCTATGCTATCTTGTATTCTACGCATATTTTTATAATAATGTAAAATTAAGAATTAAATCAAGGGTTTGACATAGAATGAATCCTTTCTTTTCTTCTTGTGCAATTTCTGTCCTCAGGCAAAAGTACATAATACAGTTCAACACGAGTTTCTCACTTTGACTATTGCAGTATCTTTTTAAAGTATGAGAAAGCTCTTAGGGCTCAGAAATGCTCCACGAAACTTTTCCATGTAGATACCACAGTGTAACATATACATCATTTTATTTAGATTCCAGACTGGGTAACCATGTTGAGCCAAACACTTCACTGTGTTGCAGATGAGAAATTCAAGGCTGTCTGTGAGGTGAAGTGGGTCTCTGGTTGACACAACTGAAAACTACAGGGACTTCATTAGATACAGTATGTGTAGAAAAATATCTTTATGGCTGTTACCTAGAGGAATGGCACAGTAAGGAAATATTTGAGTTGTGATGAATAGGACATCTGAGCTTTATAAATGTGTAAACGACTAGAATGAGAGGCAAGTAAGTATATAAGCAGATATTGCATGAGCAAAAGGGTATCTGTTAGAGATATTAAAAGTATAAAAGCTATAGAAGAAAAAAAAAGTAGTAGCCTTAAAGGATAGTGTTGGCATATGATCGAATCATTATAAAGTTAACATGAATTTATTTAGGCTGAAAATATAGAAGCTCTCTTCACAAAGAGAAAAAGAAACTTCCTTAGACTGACAAGTTGATTGTAACCAAAGGTTTCTGTGGGTCATTCATTAGTTTTCGGTCATGCTTCCATCAAATGCCCTTCTGACATTTATTGCAAAGAGGTTTTTCAAAAAGAAAAAAGGAAATGTAATGCCATTGCCCCTTTAATGGGCAGTGAAATGTTGCCTCCTAAAGCACGTACACATTGTAAAAGAGTAGACTTACTACAATAATTTTATAAAGTGTAGTCTGTAACCATTTAATTCAGTAGTGATCATACTATAGCAATATAGAACAAGAGACTTGGCTGACAAGATAGGCATGAAAAAGAGACTACTCATAGATTGCATGTGGCAAAAGTAATAGAAATTTGGGAGTTTTGCAGGGCCATAACTTTCAACAGCATGAAACTTACTTAACGCTTCAGTCTTGCATTACTCCCAGCTTGTTAACCATTTGCAGTTCCTATATGTCAATGTTCTCCATGCATCTTTGCCAAAGAAAAACCCCAGAACAGACAGAAGATGAATAAGAGCATTCTGAATAAAGCTCAATATTTATCAAGCCTATTGTTATATTTTTCCCTGGATCCTTTGTACTGGGCAATGTTCAGTGCTGACAGTTTACATTTTCAACACAAGATGAGGGAAAATAAGTTGATTTCACTGTTAGTATGCTTTTCACTTGCAGTGACTAATATGCCAAGAACACATTGACAATTTTAGGTTGCACTCTTACTATGCTGGAGGATTCACAGTCCTATATGGTAAAACAGTATTTCAGGGTTGGTCATTCACAATGCTTTTTTAGTGAAGCTGAACTCAAAGTAGTGATTTATCTATCTAGTCTTAGGTGAGGGTGATAATGTGAAAAAGATAGACCAAAACATTTGCAGAAGAGTGAACTTAACTGAAAAAAAAAATAGTTGCTGTAATTCTGTATTTCCCAGGTATGTTTAAAATGCAGATATGTCCAACAACAGACACACAAAAATTGTTGCTTAAATTGTAGAGTTGATTACTTCACTACTCCAGAAAAAGCAATTTAATGAGGAGAAGCATAACTCACCCGATAATTTAGAGAAAACTGACTTTAATATTATATATTTTTTCTGATTTTACATTTAGACATGGTCAGACATGATTGGCCACTCATTTTCTAGAAACACTGGAAATATGTCCTAGAGCCTCCGTAAAGATGCCTTCTCCTCTGAAGACACTTTGCTAGACTTATACATGTATGATGCAATATCATGCAGGGATATCCAAGCATGTTGTGAAAGAGTAAGTTTGGTGACTTGGTTATCTAAACATTGCTCAGCCAATACTAATATATCTTGTTTCTCAGCATTGTACTGCTTCATTGCACAGCTGTGCATTTGTCATCAAAGTACAAGGTTTTTCACGCTGTATTCAGTTGCATTTCTACTGAAAAGTTCAGGTGTAGCACTGAGATTCACAGTTTAGGAAAATGCTGTTTACTAGGGTCTCAGGTGAAATAAGTTGAATTTTTGAGTAACGCAAAAAAGGCTCATGGAATACTTTCAAAATTAAAAGCTGACCCTTGAAACAAACATGCGCAAGAGCTGGTTCTAGGACAGATGTCCTAGATGATGAGACTTGGAATACTTCCTTGTGTTCTGTCTTAATGTCTGTGTCCCCGGGACTTAAAACAAAAAGACTATTCTATAGGTTCTTTTGGACAGCGCTCTTTTGGACAAACTATGGAACCTCATGCTTTTTCTATCTGACCTTCTTAATGTAAAAGATAAGCTAGAGCTATCTGAAAAATTGGATAGAGGTTATACATTGTAAGCTTATTATGCTGCATATTTTTCCTGAAGCCATTAATTAATGTCTATGTCATCTATGCCATAGGTGATTTCTGTCACACACCCTTCAGGTATTACTCTCCAAATATTGCATTGCTGTACACCAGTATCTTATAATGTATCTAGATGTGATAGAAAGATCAGCATAAATTATTACAGCATTTATCAGTAGTAGTGTTGGGTAACAACTGGAGATCTGGAATCTGTTCACAGTTCTGCTGATAGCTTTTTACAGCTCTCTGCCCCATCTTCCTTTCTTCATAAAGTTAAAATAATCTACTCCCATTGTAAAGTTGCAGTAAGTTTTCCTGATGGAAAGTTTTGTCTGAATGATGGAAAGAATGACAACAGCTATCTAAGCAGAGTTCTGCTGCAGATGCACTTATATGCAGATACTACTTCACAGGCACTGCAGTTGTTTTGTAATAGGTGCTACATTTGTCTTTAAAAACCCTACATCTTTCTTTCAGTTCAATACAGACATTCTCTGAGAAAAGAAAGTGATTCATTAATGCTGAGTTAAGGTTGCCAGTGAGTTTGTGCCCATCCTAAGGCAGAGGGTCAGTGAATTTTAACCTTTTAAAACAGAAAATTCTGAATTATAGGATGTGAAATTGTTAATCTGTGATCTTTGAGCAATGACTTTAAAAGTCCACATTACGTAGAGTCTATACACTTAGTCTTTGTCAACAAGGTCATATTTTAAAGGAAACAGACTCCTTGATAACTTCAGATTAATTTTAACATTTTTTCTTTTACCTTTTGAAAGATAAAAACATAAAAAACATGTGGCTAAGTGTACTACCATGAGTTGAAGCTATTCCCATGCAGGTTACCGTTGGGAAGTAACCCCAGATATGCAATGTTTTACAATCCCTCTATATGCTTCCATAAATTAAGCTGATTTTTCTGCAGGATTTTTGCTCTCACAACACTCAAGAATCCATGGCAAGAAAAGACTTGAATTTCTTTGCACTGATATTGGATTAAGACACACATACACCTTTCTCTCCTTGAATACACCCAGTACTGGCTGAGATCCAGACCTCCTCATACTGCCAAGCTGCTCCAGCTAACCCCTTCACCATTCAATATCAATGAATTTAGCACAATGAATCCAGATGAAATGCATGTGGGATTTTGCCAGCTGGGGAGAAAGAGTAGAGCTAATACTTCACTGACATATTTTAGCATTATTTTTTCTTCATATTCACAAGTTTAAATTGCATACACATCAACTCCTTGTTTTCAGATATGTGAAAGTCACTGGATTAAACATTCTGGAAAGGAACATGACTGTACTGGCATCTAAATCCTGGTTAAAAAACAACAACAACAACAAAATCCAACATTTTTGTCAGGCATTTATTTATCATGTACCACATACTTTGGATACAAGCAAACATTAATTTGCTGCATGCCAAGGTAAGTTGCCAAAAAACATTTTACACAGAGTATGAAAAATGGGCAGGGGGATTATGTGGGATTATGTAGAGTAGTTTCTGTACATCCTTAGGGGCATGGAAAAGTTTGTAAAATAGAGTAAAGTGAGAAGAATGCATGGTATTCAGCGAGAAAAATAAAGTAAGGTCAGAAGATACTTTCATGATTCAGAGTTCTGGGGCTGGAATCTGAAGTAGATGACAGACACAAAGGGTTTCTCTGTAGTGCTGCTGGCAGAGAGATTATAGCTGTCCTGGGACTAAGCAGTAGGAAGCAGAACCATTGTGAATACTAGAGGGAATGAGATCAAGAACAGAATCTGCAAGAATTTCAGCAGATGGTTTAGCCCAAAAATAAAATATAGTTTTATGGATTTCTTTTGAACTTGGGGATATCTGTGGGATTGTTTTGTGTGGGAAAAGTGAACAGTTTTGTTCTGCTTGTCCTAAGAGATAAATCTGGGACTCGAGAGAGAAACATATTGCCAAACCACCAGTAACCCAGCAAAACATGAAAAGAGACTATGATAACTGATCAAGGATTTGGTACAGCCTGTGGAAGCAAAAATAGAATACATGAAAATGCATCATTCATCTCTGGCGCAGCTACGCTCATGCAATGACATTGTACAAGGGATGATTACTGATGAGGTGATAAAAGGCAGTAGGGAGCCATGAATAAAGCTATCTAAGGAAGGTCATAAACACATGATTCATCAAAAAATGAGAATCCTTAGAAACGTTTCAGTTTTCAAACTGTTGTGCAAATCTTCCTTTAGGTAAAGGAGTTTTTGAGCATGGAATCAAATCAGTTCCTATTTAAAATAAATATTCAAATTTTCACCTTGGAAAGACACTAAATAGTGATTAAAAAAAAAAAAAAAAGAAGAGAAGAAAGTTATCTTTGGAAAATCTGTCTATGACTTTGCTAATGAAATGCCAGATTGCCACACAGTCTGGATCATAACATGCAAGGTAGGTGTTTTCATGCTGCAGGATAATTACAAATAAATTTCCAGTTTCTATCTGCAGGAACAGCTACTAAAATTGCACAACTGTAATTAACAGAATAACTCTATCTGGTAAAACTTTTGGCTGTAAAAAAATTAAAACAGAGAGAAAGCAAAGAAGAAAATGAAAACCACAGGGTTTTTAGACATTAATTTCACTGAGCACAAAACCTTTGTAGTTCTAGATTTTACCCAACAGCACTACAAATAATATTTGTTCCCTATACAGTTTTAGAAGTGCATGGTGGATAACAGTGTGTATCTGAAAAAATAATAACTATACCCCAGTATAAGATTTTTTTACTATTGCCTTTTTACTGTAACACAGAAGCTGCATATGAATGCAATACTTCTACAGCTGCTGTTAAGGAGCTAACTGTAGATTGGTGTTATCGGCATTTAACTGTGTGATTAGAATAGTGGTGATACACAGAAAAAGTACTACCAACTCTCAGTGTCTGGGGATATTCAGGATTTCTGGACAATGCCGTTACTTCAGATCTGGATAATACTTCATGTAGACCATAATGTGTAGCCCACCGCTCCACATGATGTCATAAAGTCCGGATCCTCAACAGCTTATGTCTTTTGAATGAAGTTTTTGTAACATGGTCTATGTGCTTATTCTTTCTCATGTAAAATATCTTTCCTGTGATATAATTAATTATTTAGCGGTACATTATCAACATCAATATTTAAATAACAGCATCCTCATCTGCAACAAAAGGACACCAGATTAACCCTAATATTGAGATGGTTTTGGTCTTCCAAAGTGGCTGCTCACCAAATGTATCTTACTCAAAATGTCAAAATATTTTATTCACTTTGTATTTGCAACCTCCTCTCTCCTCTAAATTCTGAGTGAAGCAAAGGCAGAACATGCAACCTGAAATTACGAACTCTAAGTTCACAGTATCCATTTACTAAAGTGGATACTTTGTGCTGACACTTTGTGTTCCATGTTGAAATTGCAGTTTTATTTGTTCTTTACCTTCCCTTAGTCTGAGATAACTCCTTTATGGTATTTTTCAGTGTTGTTACCAAAGAAAAATGTGTTCTGCTTATTTTTAGATAACATGGACAAGTTCAAAGTTTCATATAGGAATAATGAGTCTTTGAGTTCCTATTGGTTATATTATCTTTGGTTACTATTCCATTTAGAAATTTCAGACAGTGCTTAAGCTTCATTCAAGTATATAGCATATATGACTTACTGTAAAGCCATTAATAAATAAGGGCATGAATAATTTTCCTAGCCATTAGCAAGTATGAGCAGGAGGAAGTTATTTTGACTTAATGCATTTTAGTAAGTACATCTGTCTTAGGTTCTAAATTATGGAACCAGCAGCTTAAAAATACGTGATTTTTCTATTCAGATCTTGTTTATATTTCAGTTTTCCTTAAGTAAAAGACTAAGAACATAACAATAAGATGAGAGACTGTTCTTAAGCTCTGAAGTAGCACATTTTATTCCAGTAAAAAAAAAAATCAGCAGAATGAAATATTTATTGCATGGAATTAAAAAAATCTTTTAATGATGGCATGTGTTATTTGTGATTCATGTCATAGAAAGAAATAATCCTGAAGATCCTGAATCATGGAAAAATAAACTAAAATCCAGGCATCCGCTGAGCTCAGATTACTTTCCACAGTTGCACACAGACTAGCAGTCTTTAGATCTGAGTGTATCGTCATGGACAATAGAGTGGCAACAGCTGCTAAAATAAAGTGGATTATGGTTGTATAGGGATTTGTAAATAATCAAAAGTGCTTTAAAGAGAGTTAGTCTCACCTAACTGAGACTCGTTGCTGGCACCTTCAGGGAAGGAGTGAATGCAATGTGCATGTTGCTCCTGTGTATTATCTTTTGCCTGTGTAGTGTAGGAGTAATTTCTAGAGGTAATTAAAGATCAGGTGATCCGTTTGGTCTGGTTGTGCCTCATGTGTGAGCTGAGTCAAGTAATCAAAATAAAATGTAACCAGCAGTGCATTAAAGAGCTGAATAGAAGGAGATCCATGGCTCAGTCTACTTGGCAAATCTCATTTATCTGTTTTGAACAGTGAAGGCTATATACCAAAAAGCCCTTTCAGGAAATGAAGAATTTGCCAGTGTTAGGGATGGATGCTTTAGTGCTTATCTACATTAGCATAAGCTCTTAAGATATGCTACACCATTGTGAAATTGAGCTTGCACACACAGACTGCAGCTCAGTCAACCTGTGCATATAGACAAACTCTGCCTGTTCAGGAGACGGATTTATAAAAGGGAAAAATGGTTTGGAAACATCATCTTGGCAGTAATCACTCATTTTCTAGATATTAACTATAACAAATATGAATAGGCCACACTCCAAAGAAATGTTTTTAAAATTCCTATCTCCCAGGACCCCTCACCCACTCTTCTGATCTGTGGATTTTGGATTGCAGTTTGCATTCTTGTATAGGACCCTACCTATTTCTCCCTTAGGTAAACAGCAGGGAGGGGAACAGCTAGGAGGCATCTTAGGCAACTGGAATGCCAGCTGAGAAATGCATACATTCTAGTGGAACACACCATGTATCTACAAGGTAATGAAATGCACCTTTTCTGCACAGGAAGAGAAGCAGAGCATTCAAGAGAGCTACATCTCCAAAACTGAACATTATGTTGAGTATACATGGACACTGGAAAGCAACCTATTGCTTTGTCTGGAGACACAATTTAAAATCTGGTGATTAATCCTGGTCACAAAGATTCAGACTGGGAAGCCAGAGAACCATTCCTACTTCGGGTGATTTTAGGTAGGTGCAAAGATAAATCAGATCTTGATAAGACAGATTTCATAACTGTTTCTGAAAAAGAAATACTGAGGCCAACAGATCAAACATGCTGTCTTTAATATTTAAAGAATAAAAAAAAGAAAGAAAAAGACTATACCATAGGGCAGAAATCTTTAGTGGTATAAAATATCTTTCAAAGACATCTTCAATAGAAGACATAATGCATCAGCAGAATATGAAACAGGTAAGAGAACCCAATTATCCTGGAATACACGTCATAAAATTAGTCCTACCGTGCTCAAAAAAAAATCTCTCAATCTTAATGACAATTTAGGTAGATTCATTACATTTGTAGAGAGTTCAAGAACATGCTGAATGGATTCTTTCTTCAGTAGCTTGATTTCAATGGGAGCATATGATCACAAAGAATTTTAACAACTATGGTAAAAAAAAATATCAACTGTCTAGCTATTAAAGAAGAACTTTTTCTGGCAAACAATATGTGTTCAATAGTCTGCATTGATTGTGATTTTTTTGTTCCAGGATATGCATAAGTGTCAATAGGATACATGTGATTCCTTGACTTATAGAAAGAATTCTGTATGAGAGTTTGCAGGAACACTATGCTTTGGGGAAAGCCTTTACCTAGGCCAGTTGTTTTCTTAAGGGCCTCTCTTAGCTAGTAAAGCTGCAGAGCAGGTAAGAAATACCAATTGAAATATGGAGTTTGAAATTCTTACACAATTCAAACAGAAGGCAACTGTCCTGATATTCAAATGCAGTAAGTGCCAGACAAACTGTCACCTGATGCTTGCAAGCAGAGGCCTGGAGGCATGCTTGTACAAGGGCAAGGTGATTGCTTGAGACTTGTAGCATATGTTTACAGAGCTTGGACCGAATCTTGAGTGTTGGTGTGAGTAGAAGCAGAAAAGGGATCCCTAGCTGTACTTTATGCAAGGAAGTAAATGTGCTAGTTTTTCCCTGAGGGAGACAGGCTTGGTAGAAAAAGGTAATGAGTTTTGAAAGATGACTACAGAAAAGAAGTTAGAAAAGGCTTCTGGATTCCAGAAACTTTTTCCATTTCAATTGTATGATTTACAAGCAGAGCTGAAAGAGGAAAAGACTGTGGATACAGAAAATTTGTTTTCAGCTTGAGATAGAAATGGAATAGGAAGACATAGGGGTGTGATACTGGAACTTGGTGAGCCTGCTGATTCGGAGAAAACTCCAGGAACAAACTCGCCAACAGTTTCAAGTTGACAAGCAGGTATTCTTTATTGCAGCACCGGGAGACACGGGGGATAGCTCCTCCTAACGTGTGCCCCCGTATTGCTCTACAGGCCATCCTTATATGGTCACTGGGAATATTACATCCTTTTCCAGAAAGTTTCCCGTATTCATACAAAAATGTGATGGTGATCTTTAAGGGTCGTTTACTTTTCCCAGCTTAATTAACATTACAGACATAGCAATCATCCTGTCCTACTTACCAGTTTAAGTGCTCCCATCCTGGCCATCAGCTAGTCCCAGATACTCCCCACCCCCAGGTCCTGTTCTTCCATTCTGCTTTTCTCACACCTTTTGTACTAAGGTTCCGAGGACCTGATACTATGTCAACTACCTTCAAGCCATCTAACTTATAATTACTTAGAACTGATTACATTTTGTGCTTTTGTGCCTCCTTGTATCACTGCTCAGAAAAAGTTCTTCATAAGGTGTGACAGTCCTCTCTCAGAGGATATTGTCTATCATTGCAGAAGCCAGAGCATAAAATCAAATTGCATCAAATCAAGATATTGATGGCTGTTAGTATCTTGCCTTTATTACAACTTCAAATCAGATGTTTGTGACACAAATGATATTGTATTTAAGGACAGACTTTATCCTGTGCTGATTTCAGTTGGTCAGTTGCTATTTTCTACAGGTGATAATTCCAGAAATACAAATATTAAACACAAAATTAGGTCAGCTAAGTTTGTAGTTAAGTTAAAGTAACATCCTTGAATCTGTTTCTTTCACCTACTTCAGTGTTGTTCAAGTAAAATCAGAAATCAGACCATTCAACTATTTAACCAAAAAGAATAGTATTGTATGTTGTTGTAAATACAATAAAACTTTATTGGTGGGTACATGTGTGCATATATATATATATATGCATATATATGGAGGGGGAATAAAGGTGGACAGAATCTGTTAAAAGCACAGATCTGGGGTTATATGTCAAGCATTAAAATTCAAATAAAATGGAAAAACATGGACAATTAAATTAGTGGCTTTTGAGGAATTTTGCCTTATTCTGGTGAAGTGGTAGGTAAGCAAAAGCACCTATATGAATATAAAACATATTTTCAGAGCCCCCATCAAAAGGAGATGGGAAAGAGGTGGAACCTGGGTGCCTGTCTTCTAAAAAAGAACAAACTGTAGAGAGCAAAAGGATCAGAAGAAGTGCTGAGTAATGAAGCAGAGCAAATATGTAATAGTGTGTATTGTCTCTTTGGAAAGGGTTGTTGAAGGACAAGTAATGTGTAACTTTGTGTTGCAAGCCAACACTTCAGGTACATTCTTGTAAAACTGGTTTGACGTCTGTACACAAGGAGAGCCAATTTGGTTACAAGGGCAGGTGCAGACCTTTCCTCCTCCTCTCAGATCTTAGAAAAATATTTGTAGCTTGCTTGATAAATAACAAAGGTTGCCCTTAGAAATTATTCCAGGGACAAATATTTCATTACCTCCAGGATAACTGCAAGTGAAGAGCTGGTTCCAGGATCATGAAGGCCACAGGAAGCTGTTGTGCCCACTGCAGCTCCTGCCCTACTGAGGTGTCTGGCTTTCCTGACAACAAAGCCAAAGTGTGTTTGGTTGTGCCCAGGCCTTGTTGTGGATCTGTACTGAGGCAAAAGGGAACTTGGAGAGAGCAATGGGGCACCCATTCAACATCAGTGTTTAATTCTCAGACATTAATAGCCACCTAACAACACTCTTTTGCCCTAAAGGCTTACCAGTTTCTGTCTGCTTAACTTGATCCTTGATTTTAAGTACAGTTCTAGCAAACTTAATCTGATTGCACTCGCATTCTTTCTCCTGTTTAATTTGTCAAATATACTCTTCTCTGCTCAGCAACTCCATTCCCTGAAACCCTGCTAATTGCCACACCTTTTATCTTTCTTTTCTTCTTTCTTACCTGGGATATCCTTTAGTCCCATTTTCTTCTCTACAAGATCTGTACCACAATCTACTCCACCATCCATTTCTTTGTTCCCATTTTTCCTCAATGACTCTTAGATTTGGACCTTGTTTCCTCTTAAGTCAATGCTTAGGCTTCCACCTCCATATTTCTTGAATCCTGCAGAAGCAGGATGTACCAGAGGCAGCCAAGAAGAGACAGATTCCCTCTTTCTTTTTTTTTCCAGTCCTAGCATCTGTGCAGTTCCACTCCTACTTTCCTGGCTGTGAAAACTGCTAAGTGAAAAGTCTGACTTTTCATATAGCTACTCCATATGTTTTGGTTTACATTTGGGTTATACGAGCCCATTGCCTAGCCCATGACTCACTGCAAAAGCCACAAAAGAACATACAGTCTAGAAACACTCTGTACCTTCACGTAAGGGGACTGAGTGCTGTGAGTTGCTCTGCAGACCTGATGCTTGTGTTGGCTAGTCTGGACCTGTGAGAAACTCAAATGTGCTATGGCAAGTTTTTATTAGGCTTGGACTGGTGCAGTAAGGCTCCTGAGGGCACTAATAGGCCACAGCCGCCAGCAAGCTCCATCTGGGGCCCCACACAGTACCCATTGTTCCACGACCCTCCTTTAAGCTCAGGCTGGGATTAGCAGTCCTAGTTTAAGGTATGACATAGTTGTACCTGTGTTAAGACCTTCTTCTGGCTCTCTTTCCTGGCTGGATCACCTGTAGAGACCTCAGACTTGGTTCATCACTTGCTTTGTCCAGGGCTGTCTGCAGACCCTATTAACAACCCTGCACAGTGTGGTCAGCTCCATTGGGGTGCCACTGGGACAAATGTCACTCCTGGCTCTGGAGCCCTGAGAGAGCAGCCATCTCTTGCTGTGCCCTGACAACAGTTTGGCTCTTGTATATGCGGTTTGGCCAGCCTGAAGACTAAAGAAACAAGGTTGATATTAAATATCAGTGTTAAAACAGCAGTGATACCAAAGTACTACAGAATTATCTTAACTTAGCCTTTCTTTCCACAGAGCTTCACAGTGTGCAGCTTTAACATCACGAGGAGGTTATTTATGGAAGGCACTGTAGGTGGGAAAAGGAAAATTTCTTCACTTGGAAGAGCTGGCTGCTTATGCAGTTCCTCTGTGTGCTAGATATCTCTTTTAGGTGTTTGTCTTCATGGCAGATTTCTGTCTCATATTGTACTACTTCCTGCAGTGCACTGATTCTATTCTAGCCTTTTACTTGGGTCCTGACCTTGGTTATACACTTCTTTGTACGGATAGTAAGTGCAGGCTTCAAAAAAAAACCCTAAAACCTATTGTTATGCTTCTTTAATTCCCTAGCTAGTTCAAGTTCCTTCATCTTGCAGAATATATTTGAGATTAGTGCATGACTTTTGAGTTTGCATGAAAAAATAATGAAGCATTAGAACCTTTGGCTTGTAGGCCTTTTATTTAATTTTATTCCTCCCTCACAGCTTGGATCATGGAGCTGGAGCTGAGGGAGCAGGTGGGCATGCCTTCAAATTGTAATTTGCCTTCAGCTATATCTCTTCTTGGCATATGAGCACAGTCCTTGAGTGTCACTGCTTAAGTGCTCCCATTCATGCTGTTTCTGTAACTGAGTAATTACAGCATACTGATATAGGAGCCTCTCTTTGTTTAGGAATGTGTGCGGTATAGTTTTGTACAAAAGCTGTTACACTGGGTAACTATGAGGTGTCTGAAGGGCTGGAAAACTTAATTCCTAAAGATGTTTTTCTTCTTTCTGGTTGCAAGATTTTCTTTCTTTACACTTCTTACTCTTTCTGACCTTTTGGATCTTACACTGTTGCTTGCTCATTGTTTTTCCTGCTCATTTTGGGTAGGAGGCTATTAGTATATTGTTAATGATGAATTTTAAGAAAAAGATTTTTTTATTTTTTAACTTCTTCTATTTTAGATAAAATCTGGTTTACCACATTTGCTAATTATATCAGCTAATATTTCCAACCCTATAACTGTACTGCATCTCTGAACATATGACTAGATTAGTTTCTTGCAAATCCATGATCACTTTCTCATTAAACACAAGAAGGGCAGTATGAAACTTCTAGTTATCATCTAGTGAATAAGACTTTTACTTAAAATGAGATTTTTTTTCCCCCTTTGGCTTGATATAGACTTTCACCATTTTAAAAATTAGGAATGTTTTTTTCTCTGAAAGTTTTCAAATCAAAATGGCAGCAGCTGTTGAAGAATAACTGATGTTTCCACATTTCTAGTCCTTATAATTAAAGTAGTTCTGAAATTCATTATTTAATCTGAATTTCACTCTCTAGTATGGGGATTCCATCTCAGTATGGAATGATGGAATCTTCTTTGGTAGAAGACAACATCAATGGAGATCTCACCCCCTGTAAAATCTACCTTATATGTGATATGAGCAAGTGGTGTTAGCAGATCTCAGTGAAATACTTCCAGACAATAAGATGTCTGTTTGTGAATGACTGATTATGAATTATTACATGGGGTTCTGGGGGAGTCTTATATTCTTGAATGTCTTTGTTTTGCTTACTTTACATGTTATATTATTTACAGTCATTTTTACTTATCAGAATGACAGGAGAGCCATTAAGCCATTACACTTAGAAATCACAGTGATTCTCAAAGGTTTCTTCCCCCTGTAGTTTAAGTCCTATTCCATATTAATGTTGTCCATCAATTTGGCTGCAAAGGAGTACCTGATTTATGAGACAGAAAGGTCGAGTGTGTCCTAATGCAATGACAGGTACATTAGTTCTTTGCAGTCTTTTGGTTATGAAACTCAAATATGCTTTCATCATACCGGGCTATTGTAGCATCATTAGTATGGTAGGTAGCATGTTGTACAGCATGTTATTCACCCTCCCTCCCTGTTAATTTCTTGTGGATGTATAACCCCAGTGCAGCAGATCACAGAGTCTAGGAAAAGATGTGATACTAGGGCCTCAGTAAAGGGTCTCAGAAGATCCTGGTGATGGTAGCTTTTAGAGAGATTTGGAACTTCCAACTTCACAAGGTTACTGAGGGAAAGACAGTTAACATTCTTATATTGACATCTGATCTGCCAAAAGAAAAAAAAAAGGAAATCTCAAACTATTTACTTCAGTTTCACACATTTGCTCTCTGAATCAACTGGTTTTGTACAGTGCCTTTTCAGTGGCAGCTGTATTGAGTAACTGGGAAGGTATAAGCTATATGCCTTAGAGACAAGGGGACACTAAGCTTTTATATTTGCAGAGGAGAAAATATTTAAAATTGATTGCCCTCATCCAGTTTCCTAGTTGCATTTCCAATATTTATTCTCATAGCATTACCTTCTCCTGCTATTTCTATTTACATGGAGAGGTCTGGCAATTTCTGTTTCTCTGTAAAATTCTGGTAAGCCTAGCACATGACTTCACCAAACCTGTCCCGTAAATTTCATGTTTATGAAGCAGAATGGCTACTGTGGCAATAGCATTTTATATTTGATTTTGTCTGAATATCAGTCATACAGCACAAACACACTCAAAGAGGTGGGAGGATGAATATACCTTGTATATTTGTAGTGGTTTGCAAATACATGGTTACAGCCATGTATCCTCTTTCATTTATTGAGCTGTTTTTTTTGGTATAGAATATAGAAGTGAAGCTGTTGTTCCCATAGCACATAGGAACAGCAGTGCAAACTCCACAAACTGATTTATGCCTTATTTCCACTAAGTTATGCAAATTGGAAATCTTCAAAAGCCTTAGCAGTCTGATGCAAATGTTATGATCACTGTTGGAAGCTGATTTCCATGTGTATATGTTGTATGCATACCTTCAGACAATATACAGCCTTCTTCTATTAGCAAAAGCAGTAGTATGCATTCATGTAATGATTAAGGACAACCTTTTTTTTCAGAGGAAAAGTAAAGAAATAATTTTGTCTCAAACAGGCATGGGTGGAGGTATAAAGAAGAAAAGATGAATTGATCATTTACTGTATGATCTATTCATGGATTTTCAGAAAGAACTCATCTAACAAACCCTGAGTAAAAAACAGGATTAAAACTGACTCTCATGGTTTAACCCCAGCCACCATCTAAACACTACCCAGCTGCTTGCTCACTACCCCTCAGTGGGATGGGGGAGAGAACTGGAAAGGTAAAAGTGAGAAAACCTGTGGGTTGAGATAACGACAGCTTAATAGGTAAAGCAACATTTGTGCAGATAAGCTCAGCAAAACAAGGAATTTGTTCACCACTTTTCATCAGCAGTCCTCTTCAGGAAAGCAGGGCTCCATCACGTGTAGAGATTACTTGGTAAGACAAATGTCATAAGTCTTAATGTTTCCTTCCTCCTCCTTCTCCCAACTTCACAAGCTGAACATGACACCATATGGTGTGGAATATCTTTTTGGTCAGTTGTGGTCAGCTGTCCCAGCTGTGTCCCCTTTGTACTCCTTGTGCACCCCTAGTCTGCTTGCTGTTGAGGTGGTATGAGGACCAGAAAAGTGCTTGACTCTGTGTAAGCACTGCTGTGCAATAACTGATAATACATCCCTGTGTTAACAGCACTGTTAGCACAAATCTAAAACATAGCCCCATACTAGCTACTGGGGAGAAACTTACCTCTATCCCAGCAAAAAACAATACACTGACATAGAAACTAATATTCAAAATTACTTATGCAGCTGCGGCAACTGGGATGTTTCAGCCTGGAGAAAATGAAAGGGGAGACCTTGTTGCCAATAGGAGGTTGTAGTGAGGGGCGTGTTATTTTCCTCTCCCAAGTAACAAGTGATACGACAAGAAGAAATGACCTCAAGTTGCACCGGGCAAGGTTTAGACAGGATATTTGGAAAAATTTCTTCACTGGAAGGTTTGCAATCATTGGAACAAGTTTCTGAGGGAAGTGGTGGAGTCTCTATCCTTGGAGGCATTTAAATGTGTATATATGATATTTAGGGACATGGTTTAGTGGTGGACTTGGCAATGCTAGATTAACAACTGGATTAGATGATTTTAAGAATCTTTTCCAACCTAAAAGATTCTATGATTCCATAATTTTTTTATTCATTCACAGAGTTGTAAAGGGGCTATTTATGTTAATGATATCTCTATGATCTATTAAGTTTAAAACGATTGTTACATGTATGTCGAGGTGGAGAGGAGAGTGCAAATACTATAAAGAATGACAAGATTAGAAGGCTGATAATTTGTCAAAGATAGGTGGAGGGTAAAGAGGGGAAGATCTTTAATTTTCCCTGTTAGCACCAGAGCTCCAATAGTGTGTTTGATAATCTCTTCCTCTTAATGCAGCCTCACTCCTTCCCCTTAACTTTCTTACCTTGTTTAGTTGCTATGTTTGATCCTGATCTTGCTTTGTTGCTGCAGCAATTCCCATGCTATTATTCTTTCCCTTGACCCATGCATTTTCTTATGTATCATTGTTTTAAAGGCCAGCTATCTACATACACTATACACAGTGCAGTCCTTACTATAGCATAAAAAGATGGTAAAATTAGCATAAAAGTGTAACTATGTTGCAGCTTTACTCATACCACAGTTTAATTATGTTTTTTATGCTAGGTTTATAGTCAAGACTTAAGTACAACTAGAAAAAAGACTGTTTTCCAAACAGGGTCAGATGTGATTCTGTAGAATCAAGGAAAGAGGAGAAGTCTGCTCTGGAAAGCTGGTCACTGATTCACAAAGAAACGTGAAGAACCCATGGGATGAATGTGCAGATGCAAACTAGAAAAGATAAGTAGTCAGACTTCAAGAGAAAATCTTCATTGTACTTAAGGGCTTTGCTCATACCAGTAAATAAAACATGTATCATTCAATTTTCAGCACAATGACTGTAAAGATTTTGAATCAAATAGAAATATTTAAGAAAATTGCCAGTTTTATTTCTCTCTCCTTTTGGAAGCAGAGTGTTAAAACAGATGAATATGAAGTAGGACATCATCTCCCCTCGGGGTTAAAAAATGGCCCCAGCCTCTTTTATTTACTTTTGTAGACATAATAACAGGCCTTAGGAAGGGGACAGAGCATAGCTTATCTTGTGACAGAATCACTGTACTGAGAAATGGCTAATAAAAAGTGTAGTCAGTCAAGGTAAAGTGTTGATTAAAGATCTGGTCCCAAGCTTATTCTGCATTTTCAGCACTCCTATGAAATTCCCAGGGGACATTAGAGGTGCCTTTCTATGCAGTCCCTAAGGGGAACAAGCAGCTGCTTTCCCTTTCAGTTCATCTTTTCTAAAGACTAATGGGATTTGCTGCCAGGAAAGAAATAATTTGCACCTGTCTATGCCATCTTCAGAGCATCTGGTCAATTTAAACCAATTTATATCAATATTCAAAAAGTGTGAATATTGATGTAATATTACACTTTGAAATTGGTCCATTCGTTATTTATAATGGATGTTACCATGTGCCAGTTGCCTTTGGGACAAGAAAGCTAGAAGGAGGCTAGAAAGCTAGAAGGAGGATTATTTATTTCTATTGGCCAACAGTAGTATAGGAATTCTAGGTTCTTCTACAAATGTGCCTGAAGAACACATTCCCCTACTGGGGAAAAAAAAACAACCAGAAAGCTGATGATACATGGATCTAAAAAGCATTCTGGTTCTAAATGACTTTTGTGTCTACAAGTTTTTATTAGTAGACAAAATTGCCTGGAAGTAGCTTATGAAGTTAAATTTCACAAGCATTTCGAAAGCTTAACTTCAGTTTCTCACAACTTTGGCAGGTTCTAAGCATTTGGACTGTAAACTACCGTCTGAAAGATTTGCCTTGGCCTAAATATCTCTGGGAGCCCTCTGTAAACAGTGTATGGTCATTTCCTAGTATAAGACTGAAGGAAACTGCATTGTCATTTCAAGGTAAAAACAAGTGCAGTGGTGTTAACTGTGAACCTCTAATAAATCAATATAGAACAGGTAACTTGACATTTGGCACCACAGTAAGCCTCCATGTGAGGGCAGTGCCATTTGCCAGCAAGTGTCTGTGAAACCTGCTGGTATAACTTGGATCTGTAGGGTAGATCAACATGCTGGATAAAAAATCAATGATACTTTGTGGGAAGTGTGCTATTATGCCCAAAAGCACCAGGCTGTGCTATGGATAAGTTTCCAGTCTTTTCTTCAGTGATCTGCCTTATCCTACGGTGCACTGGCCTTGCTACCTGCTGACCTTGTCTCATTTTCTGTAAACAAATGATTTATTGCTCTTTATTTATCATTTAGCTGATTCCCAAATAGCTTTTTGAATTTTTAGAAAGTGGATTCACTGAAGCATGAGGTGAAATCTCATCTTTGGCAAATACTTTTAGACTCCCAATAGTTCTCTTTAGTAGTTCTCTGTATTAGCATGATCATCGCATCTTAAAGAGCCCTGGTAGATTACAATACCTACTATCTTCTACTTCATGCCTGTTCATTTAGCTGCAGGCGACATTTCAATGAGGGTTTTAGCAAGTGTCCCCATTAGACAGCATCTTGTTGGCTTCTGTATTACAGCATGATCTGATTTCCTTCATTAGCTAGAAGACTTCTACTTGTGGTACCTATATGCAAGAACCAGTAATGGCTTCAGACTTGCTAAACTAGCAGCTGATCCAAATTAGTTTGTTAGGTTACTTACTGGGGGGGGGGGGTGGTGGAGGGTCAGGGGGGTTGAAAATAAGGAAAAAGCAATCAACCAAAACCCCTCTCCAACTAATATAAATCCAAGATGAGTTTTCAATTACTGTTGTGTTTTCTACATATTATCCCATCAGTGTAGTAAATGTAAAGTATAAGCTGAGAGTGCTCTTATCCTGACAGGGCTTTGTACAAAAATCTGACTTGGAAAAAAAGTACCATAACCTTTCTACTTATAAGTTGATATCCTATCCTGCTACATTATACTAATGTGAACACAGGTTACACCAGAAATAACATGTTCAATAGGAGGTGATTTTTAGAGGACAATTTGTTTTGGACAAGGATCCTATGCTATAGTTAAGCATAGGATATCAGCTCTGCTCTTAGAATTTATTTATGAAAATAGAAACAGTTATGGAAATAAAAGGTTTAATTTAGCATTTAAACAAATAATGGATTATCATCTTCTGGAAGTCACTGTTTGCAACCTGCCTCAGACATAGTAGAATTCAACGACAGAATCCATGTGAATAAAGAATCTCTGATTAAGGGATCCCCAAGGTCCAGCAGGGTGAATTATGTAGCCCAAGAGGAATATATTTTGAGGTGAAATCAGCTGTATAAATACACTCAGTGTCTGACCACTATTCCAGGCAAACCTCAGTATGCTTTCAGAATATTGCTTTGGTGCTCAGATGCTTATAGATAACTGGGAAGAATAGATAGTGCAGTGGATTTAGTAAATTATTGCTTGGATAGAACTGGGCAAGTTTACACATCAATTTCTTAAGAATCTCACACACTTAATGAGGTCTTATCATGATATTCACCAAGAGGACCAAAAATAGGAGGCTGTTGCACATTTGGAAATTCATGATGTTAAGAAGGAATAACCTGAGCTGCATTACACAGCTGATAGCTATCACTGAAATTTACTTATGGAAAACTGGCACATTACAGTATTTTACTAGAAGCTCTATGGAGTACCATTTATGCAAATGCAATCATGTCATAGGAAAACTAGCAAAATTAGTAGGTTCTTTAAGAAATGTTGATGTGTAGGGGGGATTGCAAAAGCAACACGTATTAATTGGAATTTAGTTTGCAGAAAATGGTTGAAATAGTTCCAGTGACCAGGTCTAAATCATAAGTTTGCATGGCAAATTTCAGGTTTTGAGTAAAACACTGATCCTATTGTCTTGGACATCATTAAAAATGCTTTAACAATATATGGAAAAAAACCTGACTCATTCCTTTCTTTTTATCAACATGCTTGGTTGCATTTGTGTTCATGATTACTAGTCACTATATCAGCCACAGCTGATGGCTGATCCTTTTATTAATATGGTGGTCTCTGGCATATTGCATGTCTCTCATGGAAATTATTTTGTGTACCTTACAGAGCATGATTTGGGTTTTTTATGGGGGGCTCAGGATTTTGGGTATTCTCATGAACCCAGTTCAGTGAGATACTGCATCACAATTAGTTCATAGCCTTGAAAGGAAGGTTGCAGCATTAGCATTTTCTCTTTTTTAATTATCTATTCAAAATCTACTCAAATATATATTTGTGATTAATCAAATGTTAAAGTAACTGGAAATACATAAATTTCTCATAATATCTGATCCACATATTTATTGTAAATAATAAAATAATCAATAGCAGATAATTTATCTGAAGGCTGATCAAAATGTTTCATTTAGTTTGTTGAGATTTTGTATGTATCTAGAAAGAATCAACAATGTATTTAGTGGAAAATTATTAATAAAGAATATATGGTATTTTCAAGACATGCAATTTTTAAACTTAATTTTAACCTTTGTGACCATCCTGTGATTATTCATAATTATTCATATATTATATCAGATATTCATAAACATAGATGTCAGTAAAGTTCTATACTTTTCTTTCCCAGGATATATACAAATCCATTAATTCTTAATTCTCCTTTTGCTTATAACTGATAGGTATTGGTTAATATTAGGTTAAGAGTTGTGTTATAGGAGTAACCTGGGAAAACATTCATAAACAGAATATTGGTCTTTCTTTTTTTCATATCCAGTCATATCCCAAGTAACCGAGAAAGAGGACAGTTTCAGTTGTATTGTTAATGGAGTATACATCATTATTTAGTCTACTTTGGTTTGGATTTAGCTCCTTGCTTTTGTTCTGAACAGTGAAAACAATGCCTAATTTCAAATTAATGCAGTACTTTGAAATACTTTCTGATACAATACATTCATTCTCATGACCCACTGTGGTGGCATGATTCTCTAAAACCAATTCAAGTAAGCTAGAAAGTCTTATGCATTGCCTAGGCCTGGTGCTGTAGCATTAAATTATTATGTTCTACTGCTCTGCAATTTAAAGGCACTTAAATTTTCCTGCTAGCAGGGAATGATGAAGGCAGGAATATATGAAAAGCTCCTAGTTGCTTGTAATTAGGATGTGTTGGTACAGCGTAGTAAATGAAAATCTCAGACCAGAGCTCTTCCTGTAAGCAAAATACAGTTACTGTGTTGACACATGATGTAATGGGCTTCTCCTCTTTGATCAAAATGTTAACATCATTCTTAACCTAGTGAAGTGCCAAGCAAGGTAGCACTAAACAACACCACAGACATTACTGTTTATCCTTATGTACCATCCTCTTTGGACATACTTCTATTTCAATACTGTTTCTTGTCCTCTGCAACATTTTGCTCAATAAACCCTTCCACATTTTTTATTCGATACAGCTGAAACCTATGTGGCCTATATTTGTCCTGAAGACAAACTGTTATATAAATCTGGTAAAGAAGCATTCTGAAAATGGAATAGTTAAGTTCTATGTTGTAGCACAATGTTACATTTTTTTTCACAGCAAGTCACTCCTACTTCACCGTCTTGGCATATTTTTTGTTATCTATTTCATGTCTTGGCATATATCCATTAAAAATTAGGAGGAAGTGTATGTGCAGAGAACAACTGCATTACACTTTGCATAAACCAAAACACTGATAATATGTTCTGAACCACATTTGCTCAAAGATCATTTAAAGTTAGCAAAATTTTAACATGGAAATTTGCTTCTTTATGAATATGTTAAGGCATGTTTCTTTGGAAATCTGATTAACTCTATTGATAGTATAGTTTATAAGCTTGTTTATCACAGAGAATGAAGAGGTTGCTTGTAAAATTTGTCCTAATAAAATTCAGGTAAACACGAGTGATGAGAAATTACATTATATTTGCTACAGAATCTTTTTTTTCCCCTTCAGGATTGCAAAAATGAAAACGGCTTGGAAAAAAAAAAATCAACTTATAAATTGACATGCAGCATACAAAAGCTACAGTATAAGCCAGCTCCTAGAATGCTGCAGTTTCCCCAGATATTTACACTTCAAACTTCATAGTAAGATACTCCCTGGAATGTCATTGGTGCCATGATCTCAAAATGATCTCCTGCTTTATAATTTCGACAAAGATAGAAGTACTGTGATGCACTTATTCATATTTCCAGAGAACTGTTTAAATTCTCAGCAGTTTTCCAACTATTTAAAAGTACTTAATAATTTTAATGACAGAATTCAATATGTGCCTTGGCTTTTAATTTGTGAGCATAATACACCATTTACTTGAGGGAATGTGAATTCACCTAAAAGAAAATAGATCATGTAGATAAATGTTGAATACTTTCAGTGCCACCTATTGGCTGATAAATTATTTAGTTTAACACCAAACTGCTTCATAATTTTGGACAAAGTGAGATAGGACTACTGATACTAATATTTCTAAATTGTACTGAAGGCAAAGCCAACATCACTGTCTACGACTGCATTCAAAGACATTATCCAATCACCAAAGAGTTTAAACTCTAAACACATATTTGTTTTTAATTTCTAGAAAGCAACACATGAATGTATCCTGTAGGATGCTTTAGGCATCTAAGAGTGGGACTGATGTTCTAAAGCATGTAGTCAATACTAAGGTGGTGGAAGACATAAGAAGAGGTCAGAAAGTGATTTAAACTTGCCTTTTTTTAGCCTAATGATGGGTTTGTGTTAGTATTAACATATGATCTAATATGTTTAGCTACCGTAAGCCCCTGCTTTGTGAAATTTCAAGTCAAAGATGCTCTTCCCTGCATCTCAGATTCCTTTTCAGGAATATACTGAGCACTGTGGCATCTCTAAGCACTTAAGTATGTCCTTAACTTTCCACATTCATAATGTCATCAGGAACCTGGGGAATACCATTCAGTTCACTGGAACTGCAAGCATACTTAAAGAGTCTCATGATTGTTTTTTAGAGCAAAGCAAAGTTTGCCACCTTGAGCATGAATGAGGCTTATATATTTCATCATCTTTAAATGTTCATGCTTCTTAACTCTCCTAATGGCTTAGAATGTAGTGTTTTGGGTAAACTATTCATAGTCTGTGTTTATATGGGAAAGATTTATTTGTTGTCCAAATTATGAAGCTTGGTATTTAGTTGCAGAGATAATAACTGAAGAGTTACAAATATTTCTTAGTTCTGGGAATTCTGCCTTTAAATACGATTTACAGGGTTTTTTTGTCTGTGTTCTGAGGGTTGTTGCCTGGGGGGGGGAGAAGTCCCAGTAAAATTATGCCCCAGTAAAGAAGTGAAATTATGTCTAATAATATCAAAGAAAATAATTGCTTTGGAAATTGAGCTTGATTATAGTTCCCTGTGTCAGAAAGGGATTTAAGTTTTAATATATCACTTTGTTCCTATCTTGCTGGCACCTTTTTTGAGGTTTACAATTTTTGTTATTTAATTGAAGAATTAAAGGTAAAATATAGTGAAGCAGAAAGAAATAGTATTTGGGGTGACAGAGTTAGCTCATCTCTTTAATAAACTAAGTATTTTTAATCAGATGCCTGAAGAAAAGCAGAGCTGCACCAATGCCAACAGAGTGCAACCACTGCAAACAGAATGGACCAATTTCTGGTCAGTCTTACCCTGAGAAAAGGAATTTAACTCACAGCTCTTTAGCTACCTGAGAGCTCAGATTCTACCCAAGCTGCCTAAGTTCCTCCTATAGTCGAAGGCAACTTTGTAGGTTGGCAACTTAGAAAGAAATCCTAGTTAAAAGGACAATGAACCACAACAGCAAAGTATCTTTCTGAGGTGCCTGTCCCATATCAGGGACTACACAGGGAGTGCGGGTGACCTTAAACTTAACACAAAACATTTTTAGGAGACTGAAATTTTGAGATGTGTCCTACTCTTACTGTCAAACCTTTGAGTCTGAACACAAATAAGACCTTTGTGAGTGTTTCCAGTTGTCTGTTTCTTAAAAATAAGGTCAGATATAAGTTACAAAATAATCTTGGGATCAATGTCAGTGGCTGAGGGCAGGCAGGCTAGGACCTCTCTATCTGAGCCCTGGTAGGTGGGTCCACCCCACCTGGCTCGTGGGCAGACTCTCCCATTCTTGTTCTCATAGTGCACAGACACTGTCAATGTTTTGGCACTGATTTAACCCCTCCTTTCAGGCCTTTCCTACTCCTGGCATTAATTCTTGCTTCTCCTTTCACCTTATGCACTCACTGAATCAGGCTGCCCTTTTCTGGCACTGACATGTAGCAAAGCAGCCTGAAGGCTGTGAACTTTTGGCCACAGACTCAGAAGCCGTGACAGAGGCTGAGGCAACAAAATGACTCAAGGCCTGAAGTGCATTTGAAAAAGGAAAAAAAAAAAAAAAGAAATCTGTCCCATCGGATTTTAAATATATTAGGTTTTTACGGAATGGCAACACAATCCTTGACCAAAGGACAAAAGAAATCACAGAATAAAAGCAGTGCTTTCTTTAGCTAACGGTACAAAACCCCTATGAGCTCTAGTGCTAAACTTGATCCTCTTGGTGAGGGAAGAATCCCACACTACAGTAATTGTTTAATGACAGAATGAAACCTTAGCCTTAGTGCTCCTCTGAATCCCAGCTTTCAGGGCACCTCCACCAGAGGAGAGCTGTTCCCAGTTTTCTCTAGTTTATTTCAAAACTCTGGAAATGATTGTAGGTCTTACATTCATTGGTCTGCAACTCATTTGTTATTTGCTAACATACAAAACTACAGCACTGATGGTTCCCCTTTAACTCCCATAGCCAAACCTGACACTATATAGGCTGAACCAGAAATTACCCCTAGCTGTGGAAGCTTATTTTCTGGCTAGGGGTAAAATCATGTGAGAACATCTAATCTTGCAAAATGTACTATTAAGGGACTAGAAAAATAGATATAGCAGCTGATTTGCAATACTTCTGGTGTTAGAGGCTTTTGCTTACAAAGGTCACAGTATTTTGGAGCTGTCACATCCAAACCAAAATTCATGTTTTAATTAGTCTTCTGGATAAAACCAAATGCAGATTTGGAGTATAAACAGTCTTTTTTAATACTAAAACCCCACTCATTTCTTATGTGGCTTTTTTCATAAATGCTTTGATTTTTAATAAGATTAATTTGTTTAGCTTAATCTGTCTCTAATTTCCTAAATGAGACAATTTTTTATATTAAGTTGTTAAGGATATATCATCATGTTGATAAACTTTTGGCACAGAGATGCCTGTGCTGTAATTCCTGGTACTTTCCTTTTCTAAACAACAAGAAATCACATAAGACCTTCCTTTCAAATCAATTGTTTAGCATTTTTCAATGTTTGTATCATTTGACTTAAAAATTCATTCCTCCTGGTCCATATTCAAATTTTCAATAATGCCCTCAGTGAAAAACATGTCATTTCTGTGATTAATATCAACCAATGACAACATTGCACAACTAAATTGTCACTCTAAATAAAAGAAAACAAACAGCAACTCTATTTCAGGGTTTCTTGGGTCACGATGCTTGTTCAACTGTTACAAAGTTCATAATAAATTATCTCCATATGTTAGTAACTATGTTTGTGTCAAAGACATAGGTCTCAACTGTGATGATTTTAAATTTCTACAAACAAATGTTTAGTAGAATCAGTCACTTGGGAACACAGTAATAATACAATTCCAGCACTAATTTCCTATCAACAATGCTGTCTAAATGTATGTACTGAACTGCTCCTTTGTTTAAGCAGGGGATCTGGGTTCTGTCTCCACAAACCAAATATTTAAAGATACAGTTCACTCTTTGTAAAAGATCTCTCTCAATCAACCATTGTGCTACTTGGAAATATAGAAATAAAAATTGAGTAAGACTCTTTCTTACATGCTGAACTGTTAACACTTTGTTCCCCCTGCAGCTCTTCAAAAAGCTAATTGCTGCACAAATTAGGCTCAACTACCGTGGAATGTAAAGAGAAAAGAAAGAGAAGTGTGGGTTTATGTTATTGGAAATTCATATTTATGCAGTATCTTTGTATGACTGCTATGATTCTGTGCTTTTTAGGTCCCAATTAATTACTGAAATTATTCTAAAACTCCTTTTACTCAAAACGAGGATTCTAAGTCATTCCCTGGTACCTGTATTTTTTCCGGACAGTTTTATGATGTCTAGCACTGTTTATTAAGTAAACTCCTTTTATATTTATTCCTGAATATCTTATAGGAGTTGATCTGGACTTCCAAACTTTCAGGAATTGGTATGAACATTTAGAGTTGAACTAGCCTTAACTTGAGAGATTTTTCTGTTTTTTTAAAAAGTAACTATATTCTGAGTTTTACATGAAAATAATTTTATTTCTGTTTGAAGTCAGCTGAAACCAACTCTTTTTTGGAAGAGCCAAATAATTTCTTTGCTTTAGCTTGAAATATGACTGCAACTGTAGTCCAAAATTATCCTCTCTGGATATGCTTCATATGATGTTGCTGGCTTGTTAAGTACATGCTCAAAAAAGAAAACAAAAAAACAAACCAAATCAAGCCCAAACAACTTAGCCCTGTTCCATAAACCAGCTAATAACCCACAGTTTTATGGGAATCCAAAAAAATTTACTACAATTTTAAAAGATTATGTCAGGAAAAAAGTCAAATGTATGACCGTGTTTCTGGACAGCTTGATTGTTATGTCCTGCAGCTGTGTCCTCTACATTTTTGTGTACAGATTTATGTTGTACATTTTCAAAATATACAAGGTTCCAGACCAAGTGGATATAATACGATTGTGCATTTTGAGAGATGTACAATTCCTTCAACTCTTCTTTAAAATGGCTTCTCAGTCTTCTGTGTACCATAAGATTGGACTCCTTGCTTATTGCTGAAGTGGCAGATTGCTTAGTATGCATACCTCATGGTACCACCAGTATGACACTTCACTGGATATACCATTTGCTATGCCCACAAGCACTTTAAAGTTAAAATTATTTGCTTATTTAAATAGTAAGCAGTTTTCTCCGAAAAAAAAATATTACTAATGGTGGTTTACTAGGAAAAAAGAAAAATCCCTGAACCCTTAGAGCTACTTAGACTGGCAGCTGGTTCACTTGCTTAACTTAAAGCGTTTTTTTACCCAGTGGCAGTGTTTTTATGGGACTTGAATCTCTTTTATGCCTGATTTTGGACAGCAAAATCTCAATGTTTATTTTTATTAATTTCTTATGACATATATTGCAAGAGCAATTCTTTGCTAACAAAAATATACTCTTCTCGGGTCCTTTGATAATATATCTCAGTGTATTGATGTAGCAGCTGAAAAGAGCAAAAGGAAAAGCAAGCCTTGGGGAGGAAATAAATATATATTAAGCACAAACATTATTCCTAACTGAATAGATGCAGCATATTTTCTATGTTGCTCAGTCTTTGCTTCATAACACTCTAGTACTGTCCTGTAATTAATTCAAAGAAAGTCAATGCAAATAGCTTGAAGACAAATTGCAATATGATGGTATAAAACCAAACTAATATTACTAAATTTTAGCTGCCTTAAACCTAAATAAATATCTAATCCAAACTTATCAATTCTTCCTTCCAATCTGTGGTCTTTCAGAGAACAGCTACAATTGGAGTGAACTGAGTGTACAGAAACAGAATCTAGAAACAACTGCCTGTTCATCTTTATTTGTGCCTCCCCTGGTTATGGCTAGGTGAAGTGGAGTTGCTTTCCCTCACCTTCCCCCAGTCAGCTCAAGCTTTTTTGAATACCATGAAAAGGAGAATTTCATGTGTCCTTTTTAACTACATGTTTTATGGAGAAACAGTTCACATTTCTACCTTATTCTGTTATCAGTTACTATTCCCACCTTGTCGTGTGTCAAAAATACGTTTCTGTCCTTGTAGGCACTAACTTTTTAATGTTCTTAATTGAAACAAAATTTTGAATTTAGTCAGGATTGTAAATGAGAGCCTTATTCCACTGCAAAGGTGACAGAAAGGAATGAGTGCTCCATAGTCACATTTTTAATTGATTAATTCACAATAGAAAACATTTATTTTGTTTTGCATTTAACAAAAATATTAAATCCCAGTTATTGTTTTTTCTTAATAGGCAATTAAATCCCTTATTAACTAATTCCTTTATCTAGATAGACCCATAATAATATGTTTGGGAATCATATTTTTATCCAGGAGTCAGTGATGAAACTTTCACTCCCAATGATTAGTGAAGTTACAACTTTACTCTTTTCAAATTTTTTGGCATTGACATGTCAGATAAAGGAAGATGCATTTAATATTTGCACATATTCTTTCTAATGGCTTAATCAGCCAAATAAAAATTTTACAAATGAAAAACATTTGCCATTTCATTACTGCACTGTTTATGGTTGAAGAGGCATTTAATCATCATAACTAGTAACATATATCAGCTACAGTAATAATCAAAATAAACATAAAACATTTATATAGCATCTTTCATCACAAGGTTCTTTTGCATGTACAAACCGAGCATGAATAAAGTCTTAAGGTTAATAGGGGGCCCATAAGGATGCTGGGGAGGGACACTTCATTAGGGACTGTAGTGGTAGGACAAGGGGTAACGGGTTAAAACTTAAACAAGGGAAGTTTAGATTGGATATAAGGAAGAAATTCTTTACTGTGAGTGTGGTGAGGCACTGGAATGGGTTGTCCAAGGAAGTTGTGAATGCTCCATCCCTGGCGGTGTTCTAGGCTGGGCTGGGCAGAGCTTTGGGTGACATGGTTTAGTGTGAGGTGTCCCTGTCTGTGGCAGGGGGTTTGGAACTAGATAATCTTAAGGTCCTTCCAGCCCTAACTATTACATGATTCTATGAATCAAGCCTTCAGCCATTAATTATGGTAAAGTCAAGAATTTTCTTCCAGATATATATATTCAAAAAATGTGGTACCTCTTTAACATTAAAAGGGTAAATATTACATTATGTGAAGACTAAATATTTCTTACCTCAGTTCTATACAGTGACTAAAATTTTATTGTCTGCAAAGATTTAATAGCTTAACTTCACTTCCACACCCTATGTTTTAAAGAATGTCTTCATGATTTGCTTTTCAGTGATTAACCTTAAAATGCGCTTGGCCTTACACAAGCATGAAAGGCACAATTATATCAGTATGTAAAATACAGCTTTCCATTAGAAAAAGTTGTTTTACTTAAGAGGGCATTTTTGACATTACAATGTATTGTTAGGTCTTTTTTTCTTTTTTTTTTATTTATTTCTGATTAAATTACAATATCAAAATGTCCCATTTATGAATTATATTGATAATGACAAATCTAAGTTTTCTGTTCTCAAAACTTTTGAACTAGAAGTATGCTTCATTTCCTCCATTTAAAAATAAGAAATAAAAGAATTGCAGTAAAATTATTTCTTTTTATTACCTAGGAACACATTTTCTGATGTTCTGTAAATGCTCTGAAAGCATGCCTTTCACTACGGTTTGAAACATTTAATTATATGTATATATCTCTTTTAGATGAGATCATGAATCCATTGTGGACAGTGGCAATATTGTCACAAGATTCACTTGTGTCAGGCTTTTCAAAACAGGTTGTTGGATTTTTGTTTCAAATGCAAAGGTCAGGTACTACACTATGGAAGAAAATCTTATGCAGGCTGAATCTTAACTGAGGGAGTTGAGTAAGGTTTAAATTCCAGAAGTATGGAGAATGCATAGGAAATAATTAATGCTCAGACTTTCCCATACTGAGGATTTGAATATTTGTGATATTTGAAGGGCATCATGAAACCTACCTCTATTGTATAGATATACTTTTCATGTAATCTTGTTTTCATCTTAGCAGTATCTCTCTTGTTATTAAGATTAGTAAAGGCGTATAACATGTATAACAATATTTTATATATAAATGTGAAACATTCATTTCTGTGAGGGAACTGTACTATCTAAGCTATGTATATATGTTTCTCTAAAATAGTCCAGGTAATAATAGCCTTTTACTATTAATTTATACAAATATAGGAAATCTTTGCATAAGAATTTAAAGCTGAATTTTTTTTTCACAGTTCAGATATAAGAGGAATTCTAAGTTGGAGGGAAGCAGCATTCTCAAACCTTACAACAGGCTTGAAGATTTGCTTAACAATGGGACTCCTTGCCTTGAGATAGCCTATCTAGCTGCAGTAATGGAAAATAACCTTTAAACAACTTTTAAAAAGATCAAAGCTGAAGAACTACAGCTCTGGAGAGCCATTCTTTTATTCTTAACTTTACTTCCCATTCCAAAGGGAGAAAATATTGTTACAACTTGAATGGATAGTTTCTTTTTAAACTAAAAATGGCATGACCATTAAAAAAATACACAAAAGCAAAACAACAGACAAAATCAACAACAGCTAAAAGCCAACAAACCTAAACCACAAACCCTGTTCATATAAGAGGAGGCTTGCAAATACCAATGCAAAAGAATTTTGTTTTTCACAATGCTGTATGCATAAAGTGATAGGATAGGTGAAAGACTGGTGGTAGATATAATACTCTTTCTGTCCAGCTCTGTAATTGTGCTTAGAGTTTTGGTAAAATGATGGTAAGAACTAACTTCTCCCTACACAGGATGAGATATAAAACTTTTCAGGAAACTAATGTTTTTCTCCAATCTCTGTTTTGACCCATTTCCATTTTCAGAAGTGGCATAATCTTGCACTAAATCTCACTGATCCAGCTTTTTTAAATCCAGTCAACTTTAAAACAGATGTGTAACAGGGCAGTGTCCTCTATGCACCAGTGGAAAAGAAAGGTCAGTGTTTCAGGCTTGAGTTTGAAACAGACTCAACCATTAAAAAAAATAATTGGTTCTACATCTCCTGAGCTGCATACATTAAAACATTTTTGTGGGCACTAGTCTACTTTTTGGCAACTATGTAAATGGATAGATTTCCATTTATTTCCCCAAATGATTTAAGAAACACTGTGTTTTCCTATATTCAAACATCTCCAGAGAACAGTTTGTTAGTCAATTAGTAAATTCCACTGCACTTTAAAATGCATCATCCATTGAATTCAGTAGATATATTTTCTGCCTACTTGGCCATCTCTATGTAAAAATGAAGCATTCTTAAAGTGGGTTGCTGTTGCTATTTGTTTTCATTATAATATGAGAAAGGCAGCAAGACAAGAAGGTTTTGGAGGTTTTTTTTATGATATTAGAACAGTGGAAGATAATCTGTAAATTGACCAAAAGAATTAAAAATGGAAAAAAGTTGTGGTAAGAAGTGGTGAAGTGTTGCCTATACTTTCTTAATTCAAATTTTGTTTTGTTTTTTCCTTTGTGATATTTCAAAATGAAAATGTGTACCTTCTTTCAGTAGGTGATAAGCTATACTGGACTCCTTGTTTTAGTAATAGTGTAGTTAAGGAGACAGTTGAAGAAGAGGAAAAGCTAGGTATTGCAGCAGTAATTGAAGGAAATAATGGAAAGATTTCAAAGACTATAGGTCTAGCTTTCTGTTCTTTATAATTTTAGGTCCATCTGGAAACATATATTTTAAGGAAATATTTTAAGGACTCTCTCACACTTAACATTAGGATGTTTTGCAGTGACATTTTGGCTGAGACTTTGTGACAAGTTTAAAAATACAAAAGAAAGGTTCTTTTGTTTGTATCTTAACTAAATATTGCACTATCGTTGTATACATGTTAAAGAAAGTAGCTTCATAATTGACAAAAAATATTTGGATCATTTTGATTGCCTAATGAAATATTTTTCTCAAGTTCCCGAGATAAAATAACAATCCTTGTGATGTACACATGTACTTTTGTCATGGGTCTTAAATCAGAAATGGGAAAGTTCACGGTTTGTCACAGTCCTTGCAATGTAGCACTTCTTCCAAGAAGGATCTATTAATCAGACTAATTCAAGTCTCTACTGTCTAAAACGATATAACTCCTCCTGACAGTGCTGTGAGTTCTACTGACAAAGCTTTGTCAACCTCCTTTACTGCTCAGTAATTGAAACTTGCTACCTTTTAAATTCCTTTGTTGTCATTAACTGTTATTTTAATTCTGGATAATGATTCGGTTGTTCAAGATAGAATATATTATAAAAAACTATTTAAAAATAATAACCCTTGTAAAAAAAACTATCTTTCAAAAGAACTTGAGGTTAACAAAGGGTCTTAGTAGCCTAACTGACATTTTTAGCTATTTGAATCTTGTATTCAAATACCAGAAAATTTCAGTGTCAGGGACCTGAGTGCATCAATGTACTGAAATACCCTGGCAAGTTTTGCCTGAGGCCTCTGCCTCTGCATTCTCTGCTTATTGAGTTGGGAGCTGCATTAACCTCAGGTTCTTGCCCTTCTTGGTTCTTCCTGAGCTATGTCGTAGGTATAATGACCTCAGCCCTGACATTAAGACAGAGATTTGAAAATGGGTCTCTGCCTTACTGCAAGGTAACTCTTACCTCTGAGCTACTGTAATGAAGTCTCATCTTCATCTGAAGAAAGGTGGACCTACCTTCTGAAGACGGTTCACAGTTCCTGAATGGAGGACTCAAATACAAGTGGTAGTTATTAAAACACAAGTCTCTTCTGAAGTGGTTTCTTTTCAGCCTAATACATTTTGTGACCATTTAGCAACTGATGTTTTACCTTCCTCTCTTTCCCTAGGGGTCTCTTTCTGAATCACTCAGTACCCAGTGTACTCTTTCAGTGGGTGGGAAATTGAAATGTATTTCCTTCCTATTTAAGAAGATTTCATCTTCTCACCATTAAGAGCCCTAAAAAGCTGACAGCGGAAGTAGTAGGTGGAGAGGTATACACAGACTAATTCAAGTATCTTTTTCTTGTGCAGCACTAAGCAAAATGGGTAAAATAGAATGTGTTGGAATCAAATTACTAAACTAATTTGATGTGGTAAATTAGCCTGAATATTAAATACTGCACTACAAAGGTTTCCATTGAGAAAGAAAGGCAGTGAAACAGATGTATAATTTTCAAGCTTAAGCTCTTCTCATTATTCTGTAGACACTTTTTTCTTTGCAAGTAAAACCATGAAAATGTTAAGTGCTGCTCATTGTTCTTACAGGAGTTTTCCCCAAAGCCCAAGTAGAAAAAGATAAGAACTCTACATGCCTATTTCTGAACTATAAAGATTAAATAATTGAGGCAAATATTCAGGGTTATCTGCTCTCCATTCTAAACACTGGTCAGCTGGCAGTATGTACACATAGGATCATGCCTGGTGTTCCAAGTAAAGATCTGCAACTCTCACTGAATTCAGCTGTTTTCACTGTGCTTCTACTCATAATGGATCATTTTCAGAGAAGCACAGGCAATGACAGGCTCATGGTGGAGTTCAAATACAAATAGATTTGGCTATTTGCTAACCCAAATAAAAAAATCTCCCAAAAGAGTCTGTAATGGTGAAAAAGAATTAAGAGGCAGAACTGAAATCCCTGAAGGAAGTGAAAGGCAGAAATGACTGCTTTTCTATCACCAAAAGTCATGTTATTTTCCATGCCATGAGGTTAGCTTATAAAATGGTTCCTTGAAGAAAATAAGTACTTTCATCAACAGTAATTCCCATAGAATTTTCCTCACTGGTTTTACTATCAAATGAAAATCCACATCAGAATTTGCTACCCAAGTTTGCCCTACTTTGAAATAACCATGCTGCAAGACTTGCATATATAATAGCAGCCTCACCAAAAAAACTGTTCTCAAAGCGCTGCATAAGCTTTCAAAGATTTCTTTGTTCTCATGGACACAAAGATGACAGTTACCCATTTCCTTTGACCAGGCTGCAAACGTTTAAGAATTAGTAGGCCTGGAACTGAAGGTCAGGATGCTATTATGAGGTCAGATACTGATACTATTAGAATAATCTCTCCCATTCAGATTTTTTTAGCCTTCTGAAGTGATGTGGATTAATCATAGAATCATAGAATAGTTAGGGTTGGAAAGGACCTTAAGTTCATCTAGTTCCTATCCCCATGCCATGGGCAGGGACACATCACCACACTTGTTTGCATATTTTAAGTATTTTGATTCTAGATTACAGTGGGAAAAAAAAGTAAGAAACAGTTATTTTTCAATATAAGAATATCAGAAAGTGACTTTTAAAATAAGCTCTAGTTCTGAGTGCTCTGGAATAGGCATCACTGTCTTCTGCAAAATTAGCATTAGTCCTGAAGTTCATTTTTTAAATATGCCTACAAAATCAACCAGAGCTTTGACAGCTGTGTGCATGCAAAATTAAGTGAAGCTATATTATACAAGAGCTGCTTCAAGCAAGCCTTGACACAATGTTTATTCTATGCATTCTATTTATTCTAGCAGCATTTCATCAGAATTATCTGTTGTTATGTAATTGTACTGTTTATGTACCTATGAAACATTCACATTATCAAAGGTTTCTATAGCCAGTGCAATCAAACCAAGTCTAGAAATAATCGTTCCCTGAGCAATACAAAAGGAATCCTAGGGCTTCAGAACTGTTTGGATTTTAGGAAGTTATTATTAGTATAACCTGTTCTCAAAAGTGTAACACCATTCACACAAACAGCTTTGATGTTTTCAGCTGAATGTGTCTTTCTAAGAAAGAATAATGGTCTATCATTGAGTCTTCTGGTCATCAGCAGCATTTGAGATTATACAACCAGTAGAAAGGATCATAGAAACATTTAATTCTCCTTTCTTTTAAATGACATAGAACAAAAGAAGGTAATTAAGGTCATTAATGTGAGGTGGAATAAGCTTACAGCTGTACAGACTACTTTGCATGGATTGCAGTATACAGATGACTGTAAAATACTCCCACTTACAAATGCACCAGCATCTATCAACAAAGCTCTGAATAAATGCTTACTTAGGATCAGCATAGCCTTATACCACATAGGAAGCTGTATTGAGTTTATGTGACACACTGTGGGTAGCATATTGCTTTATCTTGAGACACCAGCAACAACTGGATTGTTTGTTGGTGTCACAGAGAGCACACATTTGGGGAGGACCTTGATAATCTTCTTCTGTCATCTTCTGTTCCCAAGTAGGATTGTATGTGGCTATGCTGCTAGAGCTGCAGTTTGAACATGGTTGGAACATTTCCTGGTCAACAGGGAGAGAATCTCATAGCCATAATTATGGTCTGCCTAGCAGACACAGAAATAATTGTGCACAAGTGTATACATACAGGGTCTTTGCTAGGTCCAGATTTTGTCTTGCTCATGTATATAAAAGCCAGGTCCATGCCCAGGCAGTACTGGTATCTGCTGGGTATTCCCCCATCCCATTTAAAGTACCATCTGCTATTTCACATATCTGCCAACTATACGGCTTGTCTGCTGTTTTCCATTTTATGTCACTTTATTAATAGTGGTAATGAATGTTTGCTGAATGATAGTTGCATGGGCTGTAGTTGTAAAATTCACAGTCACATATTCCTGTCTTCTCCTTATTTATCTTACAAGTGCCAGAACTCTGAACATACTTTGCACCTCTCAAATATTTATTTCTACTAATGATTCTTTCTAATGTCCCAACATATATTGCTTTACAAAATATTACTCCCTGATTCATGTAACTAAGTACATGAAGCTGAGCATGAATGCATCTCCAATCTGTGCAAGTATCAGGTACAAAAATATAACAGGTTTTAAATACAGAATGGAATAATCTGATAGGGCTCCCCTGTTTCACACATCATTTTAAGAAGTCCATCCTTTCACAGTCACAATAGTAAAGATAGCAAACAAATAATCCTTTCCCACACCTCTCCTGATATCAGGTTTACTAACCCGTTATGATAGACTGTGCAGCATGTTTTGGTGTTTTAAACCATGATAAAAATTAATTACTTTTGTTTTAAAAGCCCTTTTTCTTTTCTGTATATCTCCATTTTAAATGCCTGAGCTGTGAAACCCCTTATATCTATGACATAAATGAATGAAATATAAAAATAATCTTTCAAAGGAACATCCCATGTGTTCTTTTTATGATACAAAACTCAAATTCGTTGTAGGTATGGATGCTTATGATGGGTGCATATTTTTTGTAACTATTTTTTTGTTGAAATCTGCTATCAGACCTCTGCAGTGGGCTAGTACATGTAATCAGAAGTAATCATGTCTTTCCCATCATAACTGTCCATCCCAATGTTCCCAAGAGGGTATAAAGAACCACTTAATCACTAGCTGTAATATGTTTTTTGGCAACTCCATTTTTTGTTTCACCTTGAGAGCTGGAGTGAGGTCAGCCCTCATGAGTACAATTTTATGCTCTGCCATAATAACTTGAATACTACACTGAATCGGTTTTACTTATATACATATGAGGTCAGTGTAAACTGTAAATATGTCTGCTATTGAACCAATCCTCTTGATTTTGGCCCTGTTTTCTGACAGTTCTGGTAACTTGAAATAAACTTACAACTAGGTCTAAAAGAGGATTTAGCAGCTAAAGCAGACTTAGGTAAGAATAAGTACCTAAACTGGGAACTGTAGGAATGAAAAATGGTAGTTACATTCTACTTAGCCTTGGAGGTGTCACAAGTCTATGAAAGACCCTCTTTTCACCTGCAGGACTTTGAAGGGTTTGGGAAATGATTGACAAATTGTTTAAGTGTGGTTTTTACCTAGCCATTAAGGGCTCTCCATAGTTTGCCTCCTGAGCTTTAATTTAGTGGCTGTTCACAGGTCATGCCTTTATGCAGCTCAACAGGAGATGACACTGCTTTGTATCGGAGCACAGATAAAGGAAGATGCATTTGGCCAAACTACCTGAATTTATGTTCCTCTTCTGACCTTACTGTGAATTGCCCTATTAGGCTGGTAACTACCTGTGAAAGAGAAGCTCTTGCTGAAAGCAAAAAGATGTTGAGTTTCGCTGGTCAGGCTGGTTCCAGTGGTACATGTATCAAACAAATGCTGAAAAATACCACAATAGTTTTAGGAACAGGCACACTTTCCCAACAAGAGTAAAAGCATGAACTACAAATCAGAATTCTCCTCCTCCAGCTCCTTTCCCTTTGTGCCTGTTTTTACAAGGTGGCACCCAGTGGCAGCAGGTGAGAAGGGAGCAAACCCCACTACAAACCAACCATGAGACATTGATCATTGGTGCAAAAGCTGCAAAGGACACTAACTCCACATCACACCTGTGGGCTGTAATTGTGAAACCCTTACTCTACTCTTAACAAAAAGGTTACAATTTTACCTTCAGGAGAGTGCTGCAAAGTAATGAGAATTTTTTTTTTCCATGTAATCCAGTGAGAGAATGAGGTTCAATAACTTGTCTTTGGATTTTCTTGATGAGCAGTGCTCAGTGACAGCTACCAATGATTGCATTTTACTATAATGCAATTTTAGAAGCTAAGACCTACTATATATTTTTCCACTTTTCCAGTGGGTTTAATACTTGATTTGAAAGAGTTTCATGGTCTGTCCATAGGAGAAAAACTTTATCTTCCAGGTGGCATGAAAGCAGGGCTTATACTCAGAGGCTGGCACAAAAGTGTTTCTAAAAAGAACACCATCATCTGAGGCACTTGGCATTTGCTGCAGTCAGTAAGAACTCAGCAAATAACACTGAGGTCCTAGTTCAGTGGGCTGACTCTTGTCTTCCTGTGATCTGAGAAAGGTAGAGAGAGCACTGAACATGGGTCAAGCTGTGGTCATTTTGTGCTTCCTCATTTTTCAGTTGTTTATATATTCTACAGTGGAAAGCGCTCTTACAGCTTGCAGCTGTAAACACTAAGAGTGAGTTCATTTAGTTTTAGTCATCTTAAAAGTAGTGATGTAAGTCTGAAGTAGTTTTGTCAACTATTTCTACATGCAATGGAGAGAGAGGTGTTCAGTAAGCAAACCATCTCATCTTAAAATAATAATACCAGATAGATGGGATGACCTTTCTGGACAGAAGCACTTCCTTCTCTTTCTTCCTCTTCACTACAAAGGAAGCAAAGGCAAAAGTTTCTCATCTTTCAAACCACTAAAGTTAGATGAGTTGTCTTCCACCACTGATAACTGAAGACAATTTCTCTGGCCCAGACCTTCCTGGCAGAATGTTAAGCATACATGTAGCTCTGTGCTTTCCTTGACATTATTTCCACCTTATTTCTTGCGTGAGTTACTATCTCCATTTGGCTGCTGTTTTATTTGGAGGAAAATGCTTACTGGCTCACATCCTAGGTACCTGGCTCCATTTCTGCTGATCAATGGCCTGACATCATGGAACACTCTAGTAGGAGAAATACATTTCTTTTCTTCTCCATTTTCTTTTCTTCATGTTTTTATAATTTAAAAATTTTGTTTGTTTATCTCTACCAAGTTTCCATCAGGGAAGCCTGTTGCTTACAGTTATATTTATACTGAACTTTCAGCACCTATAGTACATGCTATGGACAGTATAGTAGAGTAAAGCTCCACCATAAAATTAATGAAGTTAATCTAGTAGCCAGGGAGTGGATTGACAGCTGGTAAGCTAATTCTTTTTTTACTCTCATAGCAGATTTTCAAGATGCACAATGTGAAATACATATATTTTATTGGATTCTGATAAAATATTGGTTTAATACTTCATAATAAAATAAAAAGCATCTCAGTGCAATATGCCTGGTGTTTCTTGAATAGCCTTAAGCACTGCTTTGCAGGGACCCATAAAATGGCAAGAAGCATTTAACAGAGTGTATCTGATTCACTGTGGATTTTGTTACCAGTACTGACCTGATAAGTTCAGTACACAAAGATGCATACGGCTGGTCCTTTCTTTAGTGAGTTAGGATTAGATCAAGGAACTGGAGTAACGGGTTAATGCAAATTGAAAACCAAACTGAAACAAAACAGAGCAAAACAAAATCAATGGCACAATCACAAATAATAGTAATAAACCCAAGTAAAACTAAAATAACAACCAACCAATAAAAAAAAAACCCCAACAAAACAACAAAACAAACAAACAAAAAAAAACCCAGAATCCTGTAACACCTGTTTGTTACTCTCTTCTGTAGAATAACTTCCTGCAGACAAAATAATCTATTTTAATTTCCTTAGCTGTGTTGATGCTTTTCAATTTTCCCATCTAAAATTAAAGAGAGGATTCTAATTTGTAATATCTTCTAGGTAATATGATGTACCCATAAAACCACCATTGTTTCTTGCTCCTCCTAATTCCACCTAATACATGCCTGCTGAAAAAACTCTGAGGATCACAAGTGGTGAGAAAGGTGAGCTTCACTTCAGCATGCTTAACATCCCTACATCATCCCAAGAGAAGATATCTTCTGGTATCTCTGCTTTCTTTTATCAACAGCAACATAAATATTCCAATGACTGAAAACCAGCAGTCTCAAAAAGAGACAATTTAACAGTAGTATTAACACCTGCTTCCCCTCATTCAGACCTTCACTGTAGTTCTTCTGAAGATACCCTCTGAGACTTTTGAAAACCAAGTGTGCTTCAGCTCCATGTCTTTAAAATGGGCTTAGTGACTTTCTCCCCTGTTTTCCCTGTATCTTTTCATTGGAGTGGTGTTGATTTTGCTCTGTTTTTCACAATGGGGAACCAGTTTACTGTCATGGCCAGTAACATTATACAATAATAGAATAATAGAATAGTTAGGGTCGGAAAGGACCTCAAGACCATCTAGTTCCAATCCCCTTGCCATGGGCAGGGACACCTCACACTAAACCATGTCAACCAAGGCTTCATCCAACCTGGCCTTGAACACTGCCAGGGATGGAGCATTCGCAACCTCCCTGGGCAACCCATTCCAGTACCTCATCACCCTCACAGTAAAGAACTTCTTCCTTATATCAAGTCTAAACCTCTGTGTTTAAGTTTTAACCCATTGCCCTTTGTCCCTAATGAATAGTCCCACATCAGCATCCCTGTAGGCCCCCTTCAGATACTGGAAGGCTGCTATGAGGTCTCCACACAGCCTTCTCTTCTCCAGCCTGAACAGCCCCAACTTTCTCAGCCTGTCTTCATACAGGAGATGCTCCAGTCCCCTGATCATCCTCGTGGCCCTCCTCTGGACTTGTTCTAACAGTACCATGTCCTTTTTATGTTGAGGACACCAGCACTGCAAAGCAAGAAAGGGAGGCATCGTAACTACCTTTTTTTTCCAAGGGATACAGAATATAGAAGATGTTTTCTTATGCAACTCTTCATTACCAGTGGTAGGCAAAATTTATCTTTTGACTGTTAACCAAGCTGATTAAATAACTTTTGTCGTGACCACTGAGGTGGACTGAGGCAAGTTTCCTGCTCAGTCTTGACTCTATCTGGAGAATCAGAGCTTTCAAACTGTTTGATTAGATTTCTGAAGCATTCATCTTTTTTCTTTTTTTTTTCCTCTTTTTTATTGACTGAAACTGATCTCTTTTTCTGTACTTTTCTGTATGGCTCTTTTCATACCTTTTAACTCTAGCTTCTTGTGCTTTTCTGCTCCTCTGCTCAGCTCTTGATATCTGGCTTGTGTTCCCAATAGCTGCCATGTGTTTCATCACCTGATTTTGGTTTGTGGCTTCCACTGAGGAAATCTGGCACAGTCTCTAGTGCTGGCCATACCCAGCAGAAATATCTATCCATGTCTTTGGTCCTATCAAGTGGTGTTGAAAAACTACAACCCAGAAAGAAGAGCATGGGCCATTTAACTAATCTGAAACAGTTTTCACTGGTATTCGTATTGAGGTAGAATATTCTCACAACTGTATCTCCCGGTGAATCTTTTCTGCTTGTCTTTAACTTCCTCCTCTCAGCATTAGTTTGACAAATGTTTGGTATGTCCCTTCTGTGCCAGTGAGTCATTCCCTGCAGAATTACTCAGCTTCTGCTTGCTTTCAACTGGGCTCAACTCCAGATATGCAGAAATATGTTCTTTTGATGAAATAATTTATTTTTCTGGGCATCTTATTTGAAATATTGGCTATTTGTTTTTTCCTGATTTCCAGATAAATCTAACACATGGATAAGATAAGCAACTGGAATTTATGAAGCCTAGCAGTATTATAATAATGGTCAACATATTAAACCAGAGGCAGATGCTACCTCTGCAATGCTCATACTTTCCTGGTAGGCTGGCTGACAGGAACAGTCTCTGTTCTTTGTTGGTAGACAGGAACAGACTCTGCCCTAATCCAACTGCTTGTTGACAGTCTGGAAAGTACCAAGTGCATTTTGCCCCCCTGTCAGTTGCAGAATAGATCAATTATAATCTTTACATCTAAAGATATATGAATATTTTACTTACATGAATGTTCTACCCGTTACATGAATGTTTAACCCATAAGTTCAGAGTTAAAGTTCGCAGAAGACCATTAGATGTTTTAAGGTAAGTAATTTTTGCCATTCATTGCAAACTCCTCTTTGATGAATTCTCCTTGCAAACAGAAAATTTATACTAGGTTTCATAATTTATTGTGCAGGCAAAGATTAAAAAACATTACCAAATTTTTCAAGCTACTTTAAAGAGGTTGGTCACAGAAATCTATCTATTACACATGATCACTGGTTGAACATCCTGTTTTCCTTTTCCTAGAACAGTCTTCAGAATTTTAAAATCAAATGTCCATTAGTTTAAAACCAGTCCTGTTATCTTCCCCTGAAAACTTGTGATAATTTTTCTTTGACAACCTAGGTAGTTTTAATTGTTAACACAAAATGTATGTAGCACTTACCCTGGGAAAGGGAATAGCAGGAGTCTCCATTAATATTTCGTTTCAGAACAGCAGTCAAGTTTTAACCTGCAAATTCTGTATTTGTCTTTTTACCATGTGTCACAGAATGTTAGAATAGTTAGGGTTGGAAAGGACCTTAAGATCATCCAGTTCCAACCCCCCTGACATAGGCAGGGACACCTCACACTGAATCATGTCAACCAAAGCTCTGTCCAACCTGGTCTTGAAAGCTGCCAGGGGTGGAACATTCAAAACTTCCCCAGGCAACCCATTCCAGCACCTCACCACCCTTACAGTAAAGAATTTCTTCCTTATATCCAATCTAAACTTCCCCTGTTTAAGTTTTAACTTGTTACCCCTTGTCCTATCACTACAGTCCCTAATGAAGAGTCCCTCCCCAGCATTGGTTTAGTTGCCAAAGTGGTTTTAGTTAGGGAAAAAAAATAGTTTATTCTGGAGAAAATTTAGCTGGAATATGTTCTCATGTTTTAATTTACTGTCTTTCCTTTCTCTTTTGCATATTACAGGTGAATGATATAAACAACTCAAGGAAATAAATAGGAAACCCAAGATTATGATCAATGCTGAAAACTTCCTTCCTGAAAAAGAAGAAAGGACTGCTAACTTACCAGCTTCATTCTCCTCTTCAGTTCTTTTGGCTTTTCATTGTACCTTCTGTTTCTCTCAACAACTCCAGGAGACTTTTGCAATTGCATATAGTTCTGATGTTTTGTGTAGCTCTTTATTTCCACACAGCAGATAGAGAAACAGATCAAATGGAGCAAGAGTTAGTCCCTTTCCCTCATGTTTCTGAATGATCTGTACTTACTATCAAAACCACGTTCCTAAGCTGACCAGAAAGTCTGAAATTACACTGGATTTATAAAATCAGAAGCATATTTTCAGACACAATACTCCCTTGTCCTGGTTTCAGCTAGCATGGAGTTAATTTTCTTCCTAGTAACTAGTAGACTGCTGTGTTTTGGATTTAGTATAACACTGATAACAGACTGATGTTTTTAACTGTTGCTAAGTAGTGTTTATACTAAGTCAAGGAGTTTTCAGCTTCTCATGCCCTGCCAGTGAGAAGGCTGGAGTAGCACAGGAAGCAGAGAGGCAACACGGCCAGGACAGCTGACCTGAACAAAAGGATATGCCATATCATAGAACATAGTATTCAATATATAAACTAGGAGGAGCTGGGGTGGGGGGCTGATTGCTGCCCAGGGGCTTGCTGGGCATCAGTCGGTGGGTGGTGAACAGTTCCGTTGTGCATCACTTGTTTTTTTTCTGGAGTTTTATTTCTCTTTTTTATATTCAGTTTTTCAGTACAAGATTGATAAATACTGGAGGGATCCTCCTGAGGTATACATATGACTAATGGTTTGATTCATGCAATGTTTTACTCACTGCTTCTGAATCCATTCCAGTTTATCAATTCAGTGAAATAAGTGCAATAAATTTAAGTCAGATCTATCCCATGATACTTGAAAATATTGGGCAAGTCTATTATTGCAACTTTTAATTTAACATGAATCCTTGTCCCACATAACTCCCTTCTATAAGAGTACAGTAAATGTGTTTAGCATCACATTTGTTTTACATAATCTGTAACATTAATTTAAACAACAGATAAAATGGAATCACTAGTGGGCCCTCTGTTGTGGTCTATCATGGCCTCCCCTGAGGTCATGACCCCTGCTTTGCAAAACACTGCAGTGCTTCCAGACATGTGTGTCTTCCAGAATGATGATGCTCATCAGCATATAGTCATAGAATCATAGAATCATAGATTCATAGAATAGTTAGGGTTGGAAAGGACCTTCACATCATCTAGTCCCAACCGCCCTGCCATGGGCAGGGACAACTCACACTAAACCATATCACCCAAGGTTTCATCCAACCTGGTCTTGAATGCTGCTAGGGATGGAGCATTCACAACTTCCCTGGGCAACCCATTCCATTGCCTCACCACCCTAACAGGAAAGAGTTTCTTCCTTATATCCAATCTAAACCTCTGCTGTTTAAGTTTCAATCTGTTACCCCTTGTCCTATCACTACAGTCCCTAATGAATAGTCCCTCCCCAGCATCCCTGTAGGCCCCCTTCAGATACTGGAAGGTTGCTATGAGGTCTCCATGCAGCCTTCTCTTCTCCAGGTCAAACCAACTCACAAGATTACTGTATGGTAAGAAAGTACTGTTTTGTTTCACAGGGAAAGAACTTTAAAGTATTCGATCAAGTTCACACAGGCAGTCTGTGGCAGTACCCAGACTTCTTAGGTCCTGCTGCACTACTTCATTTTTGTTTGTTTACTTTCTTTTTCCCCTCCCTCTGACACTTTGAATACTCAAAGAACAAAAGAAAAAAATAGTCTACTGCCAAATAATCCTGTGTCTTATAAAGTAGTGCTGGAACAACTAACAGTTTCTGAGGATCTGCCCTCTTTCACAACAGTGTGGAGCAGGTAAATTGCAATTTTTTAATTCCACTTGCATCAAGATTCTAAATAAATCTGCGTCTAAAAAATTACATATCATTAAAAGACTGTTTTATGTTTTCTCTTTTACCATTCTTTTGTGTATCAAAGACTCTTACAAGTACTCATTGCTTGCACATTTAACAGTCTAGTTGGATTATATCTGGGCAAAATTTGTTTCTGTATACAATTTTAGCAGTTAACAGTCTAAAGACTCATAAAGTGCCTGACCATATGTTCACTTGCTTTTCAACATTTAGTAAAAAATTTAAAGTATGCATTAAAAAAATATATATTTAGACTCCTAAATAAAAGTTGCTGTTGTGCTATGAATAGTCCATGAAAATAATGAAGCTTTTTTTTAAAATGACATTTTCATTTCAGTAAAGAAACAACAGTCTAACAGTGAAGGGTTTTGGTGAAAATATGCTCTTTATTTGCACCTTTTATCCTGAAAGATATTGCCAATAGCTTTTTGTTCTATCATCCAGGTTTATATTTCTCACTACTAAAGCTTATTTGAATAACTTCAGTGGAAGATATGGTGAATAAAGGAAGGAAATATTTACCTAAAACTTCATAGGTGAAATGATCAATAAAGACCCCATGTCATTTCCTTGCCCTTCTTGACCATCTGCTGTATGGAAACTTAGTGTGTTTAATCAGATGACAGAGGAGGAAACAAAAACCTAAAGCCACTAATCTCTGATCACTGTTGTTAATGCTGATCTTAATGCCTGTAGACACCTGAAAATAGAGGGTGATTCTTGAAAATATTTTGTACATAATATTTTATAATATATATATTTACACAAATATGTTTACTCTTGGATTTGCAGTTAGAGATTTTTGGGAGTGTGTCTCATTTTGTAGGTCTCATTCTCTTCTTTTTGACTTTACGTTTCCATACTATGGTCTATTATCTGATTTTGGGGTTTGTGGTGGGTTCTTCATGGTTTTGTTCATTTATACCAGCCTTTTATACCACACATTTATACCTGTCAAGCTTTCACTACATGTTCTCTGAAGGTGAACAGATTGAGACAAGCACAGAGTCAGTGGCAAGAATTCAACAGTCATAAAACCTCATTGTACATAAGTGATTCAAAATGAAATAAACATAGAATCAGAATAGTTTGGGTTGGAAATTATCATCTAGTTCTAACTCCCCTGCCATGAACAGGGATGTCTCACCCTAGACCATGTCACCCAGATCTCTGTACAACCTGGCCTTGAACACTGCCAGGGATGGAGCATTCGTCACTTCTTTGAGCAACCTATTCCAGTGTCTCACCATTCTCACAATAAAGAACTTCTTTATATCTAGCTTGAGCTTCCCGTGCTTAAGTTTAAACCCATTACCCCTTGTCCTATCATTACAGTTCCTAATGAAGAGTCCCTGTCTGGTACCCTTGCAATATTCTTTGCAACAAAGTATAATCTCAGGCTTACTGTGCTTGTTTATATCCTATTCTTTCCCAGTAATCTTAGGTCTCAGTGTCAATTCTTAACATTTGTATCCAAAGTTAAAGTGATTGTTAAAAGTCCCCAGTGTATGACTTTTAGCACAAAGTTTTGATATTAGATTTTTAGCAGTAGGACTTTACTCTTTTAAGCTACTATTTATACCCCCGTGTTAGTTTTGAATATTTTCCGTGTCTGAGTCATTTTTAGGAATCATAAAGTTTGTGAGGATTCAAACTTGTATTTTTTTCATCAAAACACAAGAAAGGTGGTATATAGAAAAAGGCCAACTAAGAAAAGACAGCCTACTATCAATGAACTCTTTCCAATAAATAACAAATTATTACTCAGATAAATTCATTAGAAACTCTTGATGTTTAGGTATTCATAGTGTGTATTTGAAGTTAACTAAGGAATGACAACATGACCAATGATTTCCTTAGATATAAGCACACCTAAAGTGAAATCCAATATATTTTTATTGCAATGTAATATCTCATTAACTTTACATTTTGGAATTTAACAGGGCAAAATTTGCTCAATTCCACTGAATACTGCATAATTTACCTTCACTGAAGGCATTACAAATACGCATCCATAATCACCAAAAAATCACTTAAATACCCAGTGTGTTGAATAATTAGCATGAAATATAGCTGATATGCTTGAAATTTCCTAGCATATTCTCAAACCTCTCATACTTCACCTACAGCTGCTGGTTGATAGCTGCTACTACCATCAATTGTAGCTTTCAGAGAAATATCTACACTAAATGTAGCCCACAGGCAAAATAACAAAGATGACCTTTAATCTTTATTTGCTTGTTTTCCTATCTCTTTCCTAATGGCTGTTCTTGGAGGGTTCATGCCAGGCTAAGGTGTTGGTCTGACCTGTAAGTAACCTACCCACATGAAACTGTGTCTACTTTTTGGAGCACAGGGCACTATTTTCCTGTATTCTGTTGAAATAACTAACTTGACTCAGACCAGATAATTAAACGATCAATTTGTTGTTTTTTTCTATTTTTGAAGAGGATGCAAAAATGTGGTTTGTTGGGCTTTTTATTTTGCTTTGCTCTTCCTTGGCTACTTATTGGGGTATTCATTATAGTTTCTCAGTTCCTGTGCCAATTAGTAGGAAAAACTCTTCTGTCATAGACTGACCTCAGTCAAAATTGGACTGCAGCATATTTCTGACATTAAAATTGTAAGAGAACAAGATGCATTTTTCTTCTTTAAAAACAGAAATCTATCTGAACACAACTTCTAGAGAAAACAACAATTGACTATGGCTACATAGATTTTCATGAGCTTTGCTGCAATCCTAGACAGTGTTATAGAATCTGAACCCAGTGGAAATGTCTGTGAAAAATTTATGAATTTATTGTGAATATGCTTCTTTTTTTGGATATAATTAAGAAGCAAGAAGACATGACTACATTTGTGTCCCCATATATAGCTGCCACAGGCTACTAAATGCCCCATGAGAAGAGCATAGTGAGGTCTACCCATGCTACTATTTCTCCACTGGAGTTTATTGCATTTTCATTTTTATACCCATGTTCACTTTACTCATGTTTGCTACAATCACAGCTCTTTGTCCTGATTTTATATTATGACTCTCTTGTGCTCTTAAAAAAATGTCAAAAGGGTTAAAATTTTTCATCTATTTTATGGTTTCTTTCTGCTCCTGAAAGCATACATGTAGCTGCAAGGATCAAGGGTGTTTATTGCATTAACTATGTCAGAATAACAGATACACCAAGGATGCTTCAAGCCATTGCTTTACAATTCTTTCTAATCATGTATTCCTGTGTAAGATATAAAAGTAGTCAAGGAGCCGCTTCCTTTCTCAGCTTCACAATTCTCTCTTGTACTGCTGCAGCACCTAACTAGTAGATGTTTGCAAGGAGACACAATTTAAATAAACTCAGGGTAATGGATAGGTACCGCTTTGTGGTTATCTTTGACCCTTGCTTTTGTGAATCTGCTGCTTATTTTCTCCCTCTCCTGAGATGTGAGATTTTATGTGTTCTGTAAAATCTGAGCTTTGGTCATTGTTCATAGGTTGCTCTCTTCTAGTTTCTCCAGACTACTTTATAGGCTGAGTCTAACTTCCTTTACTACTGTTTCACTTTTAGTATCATCGGTAAATTTTGATAATGGTTGAAATTCTATCTGTCAGCAAGATAGATATGTACAGCAGACTTCAGCTCCTGTATAGCAATCTAAATAACCAAATTTACACCTTATGAAGGAATTAGAGCATTTTCCTTGAAGAAAAAATGTACCACTGAAAATTCCTTGTGGGGTAACCACCTCCCAGTTAATGTGAGAGTTCTTGGGTTTTGATGTACCCTGCTCTGAGGACCTCCTGGAAATGCTCTTTAAATTACCAGTTAAGCAATAAATAATATATAATAATATAATAATTATATATAATATAATTAATAAGCAGAATAAAACTCTCAGCATCAATTTTGAGGCAGAATTGTTTGATTTTCTCTCATGGAAGATACTGTGTCAGAATCAAGTGTAGCAAAACATTTAAAGGATAATAAACACCAATTTGTGGGGGTCTTCCCCTTTTAGTCATGAGCATTGCTGAACAGTCTTTATGGAAGTGATTAGTATGTTTCCACCAGGTCTTACATGATGTTCAGCAGACATGTACTGACCAGAAGTAGGAATGCCACAACAATAATTCACACTGACAGGCCATCATGACCACATGGTCTCCCACCACTCTATGGCAGGTAAGGCTCAGGGAGAGCCAAACCCATGAGGAATATAGAACCTCCCTATAAAGAGCCAAGAAGCAAGGTAATAACAGTGCAACAGAGACAACCAGGCATCTCACACTTAAGTTGGCTCCTGACATAGTGCAGATATGCAATAGTGCCTGGAGCAAGGTGTTCCTAGGCCATATTAAGATTTGGAAACCATCTGGCAGCATCTGTTCAAACACAGCCCCCCAGCCTGCTTTGGTTTTGCATAATCTCTCACATAATCCTCTTTCCCTGAACCTATTCCAGCTCCTGTACTTTATATCTGGGAGGTACGTGCCTCATTTCTTTCCATCTCCTTAGACAATAAAACCACTGAGGCAACAGTGACTCAGATAATACTGCTGGAGTGGTACAAATGTCCCACATGACATCCTAAACTGGAGAGATATCAGTTGGATAGATGGACCACTTGGTGGATAAAGAACTGTCTGGATGGGCTCATGCAAAGAGTAGTGGTCAAGGGCTAAATGTCCAGCTGGAGACCAGTAACAAGTGCTGTCCTTCAGGGATCGGTGTTGGTACCGATCTTGTTCAAAATCTTTGTCGGTGACATGGACAGTGGGATTGAGTGCGCCCTCAGCAATTTTGCAGATGACACCAAGCTGTGTGGTTTGGTGGATACGCTGGAGGGAAGGAATGCCATCCAGAGGGACCTCGATACTTTTGTGAGGTGGGCTGATGCCAACCTCATGAAGTTTAACCATGCCAAGTGCAAGGTTCTACACCTGGGTTGGAGCAATCCCAGGCACAGCTACAGGTTGGGCAGAGAAGAGATTCAGAGCAGCCCTGAGGAGAAGGACTTGGGGGTGTTGGTCAATGAGAAAATGAACATGAGCCAGCTTCAGTGTACACTCACAGCCCAGAAAGCAACCGTATCCTGGCCTGCATCAAAAGGAGCATGACCAGCAGGTCAAAGGAGGTGATCCTGCCCCTCTACTCTGCTCTCGTAAGACCTCACTTGGAGTATTGTGTGCAGTTCTGGTGTCCTCAACATAAAAAGGACATGGAAGTGTTGGAACAAGTCCAGAGGAAGGCCACGAGGATGAGCAGGGGACTGGAGCACCTCCCATATAGAGACAGGCTGAGAGAGTTGGGGCTGTTCAGCCTGGAGAAGAGAAGGCTGTGTGGAGACCTCATAGCAGCCTTCCAGTATCTGAAGGGGGGCCTGTAGGGATGCTGGGGAGGGACTATTCATTAGGGACTGTAGTGATAGGACAAGGGGTAATGGATTAAAACTTAAACAGGGAGAGTTTAGATTGGATATAAGGGATAAATTCTTTACTGTAAGGGTGGTGAGGCAACGGAAGTGGTTACCCAAAGAAGTGGTAAATGCTCCATCCCTGGTGGTGTTGAAAGCTAGACTGGAGGAAGCCTTGGTTGACATGGCTTAGTGTGAGGTGTCCCTGCCTATGACAGGGGGGTTGGAACTAGACGATCTTAAAGTCCTTTCCAACCCTAACTATTCTATGATTCTAAATGTTCATTTATATTTCTTATTCAAGATTCAGTATTATGATTGAAGTCATAGCTGCCAAGTAAACATGATATTTTGGACTTCTCTAATATATTTGTTTGTTGACTTACCCATCCCAGTATCCACCCTGGAGAAGGACAGATTTCTTTTAATTCTCAGAATCTTTATGAACCCAGAGACTGTAAGAGAACAAGAGGGGAAAACTTCATCACTCTTATCAGATGGTAGACTGTCCATTTGGCATTCTGCCTGGAAAGTTGCAAACTCAATTAAATGCACATATGGTCTGTAGCAGCCAGAATCAGTCTTTGCCAACACACATTCCTCTTACAACATTTCCAAACTGTACTCATGCTAGATAGCAATTTCCACATAGATGAATTTTTCTGTTTCTCCAGCAGCATCAGCTCGGCATATTGTCTTCTCTGCCCTGGAAGAATAGAGGGAAGAATGCCAAGATGAGCATCAGTTTGAACTCTACAGGGGTGATTTTGCTATCAAGGCGATTTTGTTGAGGAAGGCAGGTATAGAGATCCCTAGATTTAATGAGCAGAGCTGGTAGAATTAATAAATCTTTTCAATACTCCCTGAAGCAGCTGCTCTATTTTGAAATAATGAGCATATGGTTTCATTATATTTCATTGATTTGATCCCCTTCAGCTAAAGAAATAATTCAGGGGAATGCAAACAACTTACAGAATTTCTGCATATTTCTCCCTCCTTTTATTCCTGGCTAAACAGAAAGCTGACTAGCATGTATGAGGAAGAGCCAGAGGCAGCATTCAAATTCCTTAATAGGGGTTGTCCAAGGGGCAATGGGGCCTTTGACAATAACGAAGACTTGTGTGTGCCTTGAAGTTACATTGCTTGGGGTTTCCTTTAGAGGTTTTGGTTCTGTGAAAGAAACTGTTTTAAAGAAACAAGCTCAAGCTGGACTAACCCTACTTATATGTAGTATTCTTTATTTAAAATATCTCTTCAGAGGCAGGGAGGGTGCAAGGAGAAAGGTGAAAAAGCATCAAAACAGCTTAATCTAACACATTCACAATTTATAGAAAGTAGAAAGTTAGTTACAGGATAATTTTAAATTCTCCACAAGACCAAACCTTTCAAAGCAAAGCAAAATATGTTTTACATTCTTAGTTGCGAGAGCCATTTCCCTGCCCAGCTATCTAGAGGGAAAGCTGTACTCAATATTTTATCCACTGTGCATCCTGCTGCTGACATTAGAAAACTGAATTCTGACGTGAAAGTGAAGTGAAAGTCACTTGCATTGCTTTTTATAAGATCATTCTTGAAACTCATTTCTGGCATCTGCAAGCTCACAAGCTGTCTTTTTAGACAAGCCAGAATAAACAAGGAAAACTTAGATATGCGCTCATTATGTACCTGGATAGTCTTTGTAGCTCTAGGGTCTATATGGCAGGAGCCATTGCTGGAAAAGCTGGCGGCTGACATGAAGACAGTATGTGCTGCTCTGTCAACTGTGGGGAAGATGTACATTCTGCCTCTGGTTACTCATCTCCCTTCCTTATTCATTTCCACTTCAGTATTATGCAATATACATATATATTAGTATGTTATGTCTGTATGTGTCTATGTTATTTATGTATATATATATTTGTGCAGGTATAAGTATACATACATACAGTATGTATTATAGCTTTTGTGAACAGCAAATCACATAGTAACAGTTGACAAGATTTTTTTTCACCTAAAAAAGCATTACAATAGTGCTGAAAGTATTCCATTTTCCTTTTTTATTTTTATTTTAATAAAATCTGATTTTAAGAATCCCCTTGAGATTTACAGGCATTTTTCACATGCTGATATCTTAGAAGAAAAGAAATCCATCTGTTTTGAGATGCTGAAATGGCTGTAATTTTCATTTGCTGCAAATGCCTAGTGTTGCATCATGTAACTATTGATACTGCAAAACCAAAGCATAAGGATTCACTTCCAGGGCCTCACTACATTTGAACCAGCAAATTCTATTTGTAGATGCAGGTCTATAAGCTACAAGACCAAAGGGGAACCCATGGTGGCATTTTTTCATATATAAGAATTAAATGTTTCTTAGGGCAAGAACCTATATACTTCTGTTTCTTTCTAGCAGAAATAAAGTGGTCTGTGTTTTGATGGATTGCAAATTGATACTAGGATCAGTCAAAGCTGTCTTTTCCACTCTTAGTGCAAGCAAAATAAACTTGAACATCAAAAAAGTGAAACAACACCATCACAAAATACCAGTCTTCAGAAGGAGAGTTAACCTCCTCTGCCCTTAAAATGTATCATAAACGTTACATTTGCTATCAAAATAAATTGAAAAAAATTATTTCAGCCTCTGTGGCCCTGCAGAGATTGTGGTACAGCGATGTCTGCTCTTTCTTTCTGACATGCAAGTGACAGGCAGATAGATGAATGCAGCACCTCTCTTTTTGTGACATAATCCATACACTATTAATTTTTGTTGTTGTTGCTCTAAAGCTGTGAAACAGATGTCGTTCTGAACTGAAAATCACCATTTTGATATGAGCAGACACAGTCCCTGAGCTACCCAGTCAACTAATTAATGCTGTATAATTTAATAAAGGATGGTAATTACTCAGTTTTCCCCATCTTGTTCTCCTCCCTGCTAATGATAACATTATCAAGCTTAGGCAGGGGGTAGTGAGCGTGTGCGTGTGTGTGTGTAAGGAGATAATTTGCAGATGAAGCAGGAAATGGTTCAATCCTGGAACAGGTTTCTAAAATTTTCTGATTTAGAATCATAGAATCATAGAATAGTTAGGGTTGGAAAGGACCTTAAGATCATCTAGTTCCAACCCCCCTGCCATGGCCAGGGACACCCCACACTAAACCGTGTCAACCAAGGCTCTGTCCAACCTGGCCTTGAAAGCTGCCAGGGATGGAGCCTTCACAGCCTCCCTGGGCAACCCATTCCAGTACCTCACCACCCTAACAGGAAAGAATTTCTTCCTTATATCCAATCTAAACCACCGCTGTTTAAGTTTCAACCCGTTACCCCTTGTCCTATCAATACAGTCCCTAATGAAGAGTCCCTCCCCAGCATCCCTGTAGGCCCCCTTCAGATACTGGAAGGCTGCTATGAGGTCTCCATGCAGCCTTCTCTTCTCCATGCTGAACAGCCCCAACTTTCTCAGACTGTCTTCATATGGGAGGTGCTCCAGTCCCCTGATTGTCCTCGTGGCCTCCTCTGGACTTGTTCCAACACTTCCATGTCCTTTTTATGTTGAGGGCACCAGAACTGCACACAATACTCCAAGTGAGGTCTCAGGAGAGCAGAGTAGAGAGGCAGGATCATCTAGGGAGGAACTGCAGAGCAGCAACTTGTTAAGTAGAGTAACAGAGACAACAGGGCCCTTAAAAGAGGTAGAAGAAAAGGAAGGGAAAAAAAGTTAACCTTCCATGCATTTCTTTATCAACTGTTGATTTACATTTCATTTTTTATTCAAATCTTGGTTAGGAGGCAAGTGTACTTGTGGACAGAAAGGGAAAGCTTCCCCCCAGGCGTTTTCTTCTCTCCCTTGCTACGCCTGACTGGGCAGTGGATGATGTCAATTATAGCAGGATCAATTTCAGAAGCAGAGATAGTTCCTTTAGGTATTCTTCAGTAGTCCCACCATATGGTGTAAGTTTTTTCTCATTCAAAGGAAGGTGCCAAAAGGTGCTGCAAGCAGCAATGTATTCATCCAAACTTCTGAAAACAGGCTGGCACATGAATTCTTTTTTGCATAAAACATCTCAGAGGAGTCCTAGCACACCTGTATAACCTCTGTCCAGCTAACAGATTATTTAATTCATTACAATCTGGTCACATAAATTCCTTTTTGTTAGGTCAATGCTTAAAGTCTCAGAATTAAAAAAAGATAAATGTTTTTTTTTTTCAAGTAAAAAGATGACAAGTAATAGCAAACTATATAATAACTACACTGCTGGCAAAATTTTATAAGAAAATGAAAAGCTTTTCCTGAGTTAACAAGTTTCACCTGTTTAAAATGCACATTCATTGCCTTATCATCCTAGAATCTAAACTACACATTTTAATGTCTGAAATGTTAACTTTGTTTGAAGCCTAAACTTCTTGTTGAGGAAAATCTGTTAAATAAGAATAATCAATTGAATTTATTTATTACTTATTTGTAGAGCTTTTCAAACAATACTTTCTACTCATAAATTTTATATTACTGTTTAAGTAACAAATATAAATTTAAGAAATTCTGCATGAAACTTTATATTTTCTTAAATTTTTCATAGATATAAAAAAACATTTTCAGGCCACAAAATAGGCTGAAACATAGATTAAGCTGGTTCAAATTGGGACTCTCTTGCAGACTAACCTCTCACTTTCAGCCTAATTCTGAATGCACTTCACAAGAAGGAGCAAGAACACTATAACGGGTACTTCAGTGGGCAAAGAAATAGTATCTTGCTTTATTTGCAGCAGGTTTTTGGAGGCTTCATCTCCTGGGCCTCCTATTTATATTCCTATTTGGCCCACTCTTCCCTCTAAGCATTAGGCTGTCATAAAAGAACTACTGTCAGAAATGAAAATTCTTCTGTATTTCTTACTTACTGCATATGGTTGGCAGGTTGGTCTGAGGTAGATCAGATGTAAAACCTCTTTTTTCTCTTCCTTCCTCATTCTAGAAATTGAGACGATGGCTACACAGCGGATGCTCCAGATTTTCTGTTCCATACAGGAATATACATATTAATTCTGTAACTAGTAGGTGCTGTCTGTGGTCTAAGGTGAGTTGGAGTCTTTAACTGGCAGCCATTATGAAGATGATTCTATGATGGTAAAATGAAAAGCATTAGACTGAAGGAAGAGTTCCTAAATGCATTTAGAAGAGTGAACATGAAGAATATAAGTGTAAATCACCCCACACTTAGAAAGAACCTAGGAAGAGGGAAGGTTAAAGCTTCTGATAACAAAATCAGGTCCGTTTAAGACAAAATACAAAATTCTCAAAAGCACTCAAGTTTCACCAAGTTTAATTATCATTGTCACTGGGTGGTCATGATAAACCTAATAGCTGAAAAGTTCATATAACAGTGGTCTCAAACATAGGGAAGTCTGAAAGAGGAGATGCAAAGTGTGAAACCAGCCAAATAATCCTGGCTGTAGAAGAAAAAGAGCTCTTTAAAAAGGAGGAATGCCAATTTCCAATGACTTAGCTAACGGAAATTAAGAATAATCATGTAGGAAAAGATGAGAATTCCTTTTAATCTTGTTAGGAGCTATATTCATGAAGTGTTGATTTGTCTCTCCTGTCAGCAAGCAGGGAAGCCCATGACTGGCTTAGACCATGAATTCCTTTTCATTACAAGAGACACTCTGGCCTGTTTAGCAGTGTATCTTGATGTACAAACACCTGCTTAGTAACACTCAAGTACACTCAAGCAGAGACTCTCAGCAGAGAAGCCTGCCTGAGATCCCTCACAAGCAGAACGTAACGGGAAGTACAGTAGTCCTGCCTCAAAGTGCCATCAAATTAGGGAAAAAAAAATCCTTTTTATTTTACTTTTACCTTGTCATGACTGTACTAGAACACAATTTGATTCTACTATCTCTGAGCAAAGCAGGCTTGAGGTTTTAATAAGATAAATTGTGACAGTTTGGCATATATTAATTAAAAATTATGTGTATCTGCTATGTTGTATATAGATAACATGAGGAATTAAAAACTAGATTTCAAAAAGACTTTTGTGTTTCACGTCAAGTTCATTTTGTATAAAATAAAATGTTAATTTTAAAATATAGAAACTCCTTGTCAAAAATGTTTGAAAGTTGTTTTGGCCCACTGAAACAGTCCAATGAAGAAAAGCAAGTTATTTTGCTATGAAAATGTGAAAATATAATGTTTTGAAAGTATCAGAACTTTTCTCCTTCTTGTTTGTTCTTCAGAAGAAATGCATCAGAGAAGTAAACATATTCATTGACAGACAAAACTTTACTATCAAGGTGTTACTGACAAGCTGTATTATGAAGATTTATTTGCTTTATTTTTGTCTGCCAGTATGAAACATAAAATAGAGAAATGCAACTGCATTACTAAACTATATTGATTAACTTAGACTTCTCATCTTTAACTGCAAAGACTATAGATGTTTCTTTGTGGGAGAAACTGTGGTTATATGCAAGAACCTGACCTAGTGTCTCCAACTGATTTCCAGGATAAAAAAACAAGTCCTTTCTAAATTTCCACTAGCATCATTTGTGTGTTGCATGGTTACAGTGTTCCTTCCCCGCAAGCTTACTGACCTAAACCTTCACTGAAAATGGGGTATTTTCCACTGCCAATATGTACCAGTAATTAAAGAATATTTCTTTTTTCATTTTTTTAATACTGTCATTCATTTTTTTTGATTAATTGGTACTTTAAAATAATAAATGCAAATTTCAAAAGAGATTAGACGGCAACAACAATACAAAATAAATCAATACAACAGCAACAATAGTGCTAAAAAATAAAAGTTATGTTTATGCAACTAGAATCTTTTAGGGTATAGTCTCTGTTGAGCAAGACATTTATCAATAGAAATAAATAGCAATATCTTGACCCAGGAAACTTTACAGGCAGATGAAATGACTGTAGACTGAAGTAGAGCTTTCCTAAGCTCTGGATTCTAAAGCCAGAAAACTTTTTCCACTTTTATTGCAAATGAATCTCGTATGTTACCTTATAAAATTGCAGACATAAACCACAATTTACAAGTTGTTTCATGGTAACAAATTAATATGTAATATGTTGATAGTCATTTGATAGCTCTGAATGAGCAATAAAAAATGCTTCAATGAAACAAAGCATCACTATTCTATATTATGAGTCCAAATAGTTAAAAGCCTCTTCTAACAAGGCAAGAATGTATTAAAGTAATAAAGAGTGTTCTCTCTCAAATATTCATGAACTATGTCTTGGGCAGCTTATCTCTATTCAGTCCACAGCAACCAACATTTCATGGCTAAATCTTTGTAGGACTTATAACATGGCACACCTTTTGCAGAAGGTGTGTATTTATCTTGTTTGTTGAAGGTTTTAGCTCACTTTCAATATGAAAATATTACAGTAATTCACTCTAATACTAAGACTTCTTTTGATAGCACTTAATGGTTATGAATATTATTACTTATGGATGAAACAGCAGGAAAATACATAGAATCTGCTCATAATAACCAGCAGAAGATGACTGACTTCCTAATTCTGCTGCTCAGTTTCTCTCTTCATATCAATGACCATTATAATTCCTGTCAATTCCTACGTTCTGATTTACCTCCCACTGTTAAATATACTCTGTGCTGTACTCTTGAATTACCGGTTAGCCTTTTCTTGACACAAAGCTACTTATTATGGATATTATGGCAATGTTATAATATGAGGGATTTTATTAAAAAAATAAGCAACAATATTACATTATTGGGAGCTCAGGTGCTGTGTGATTCAGTGAACAGATGCTTTCAGAAGTGGCATGATACATTTCAGATGAATTTTACTGTGATCTTAAAATTCCATAGTGTTTTTTTGTGCATAAATATCTCCTGTGTTTTCTACCCTTAGAGGTAGATGAGTGGCAGTTCTTCAGTTCTTAAACTGGAAGATGACACGTGCTATTTAATCGCATTTACTCAAAGAAAGCATAGAATGGGAAAAAAAGTCACTATAGACTTCAAACACTTGCCAGTGACAAATTACTTCAGATCCCCTTTGGAACTATTAATAGCCACTGCTGCAACTTCAGCTCTTCCTAAGTGAGGGAAAACGTTTTAAATGAACTAGTGCAGTGGGTGGTGAGAAATTCCTTGACTCATCTCATGCATTTTTCATCATTATTTTATGCAATTATTTGTAAAGAAAGTGCAACAGCAAAGACCCCTTTTCAATTCCTTAAACTCCACCTGACTACACTTTAATTTCCTTATCAATTCTTCTAAGTAATGTATGTTACTATTTTTCTGTAGTTTCGAGCCTCTGATCTGGAAATTAAACTTTTTAATAACAGTCCACAGCACAAAGTCACCCTGAGCATTGCTGTTGTGGGGAGGGGGAAATTGTGCCTTGCCTTCTGAGATGACTCAGAACTGCTGTAAGATAGGAGCTGAGTCTCAGATGGCTGCATGAAAGTTGTTTCACAAAGCTCAAGAAGTTCTGGCCAATCTTCCTCACTTTATCTGTCATTTTGTTACTTCAAAGTTTAGTTTTCACTTGAGGAAACAAAACTGCAAAAGAAGCCAGAATGATTGCTGGCAAAATGAAAGGGGCATTAGGACTGATACTCTCTGTCAGTCAACAAATACTGTTCTATATGGTAAGGATATTTCTCTGTAAGTTTCCTGCTGCCAGCTTGTTTATTATAAATACTAATTTTCTGTTTGATCCATACAGCATATTGGTAGAAAGAACACTCAAAGTAAAGAATATTGTCAGCAAGGTCCATAGTAACAGGCATAACTTCTGAAAGCAGAATAGTTGTGCCCTTGCTTAAAACCTTGCCAGTTAGACATATGAAGCAGCTGCCATCACTGTGGTATTTCAGAGTTCTTCTTGAGGCAAGACTGCTGCAAAGTGCAGTGGTAACTTTATTTAGTTAAGGGCAGAATTGGAAAATGTTCCATTGCAGTCAACAAAAATTTTAACTAAATGCTGAGAAAGCATCAAGCTGGTTTCCTGGCATGCTCAGAAGGGTCATGGAAAGTCACTTCCACAGGTGCTGTTTTTGTGAGAAATAACTGCTAGAAAAGAGTGGAAGTGATTAATCGTGTGCGTTGTGTTGTAAATGAATGTGACTTTAGCAGAATTCATGTGTGTGCTTCAGGAACAGAACCAGTGAGGCTGGTATCATGACAAAAACGAGCCACCTTGAAACACAGTTACACCTTGTAAAGCCTTACTGGAATATCATGTCTGACAGTAAACAAAATACCCGTGACCAAAACTGTCAACCAAATCAACTGCTCTCCTTACTGCAAGATGAGCTGCATTTGCTAGGCATGTGTCAGAAGAGATTTATTATGTCATCTTATATACCTTGTGGTATTCAAGATGTGTGCACAAAGAAAACAGATATAGTAAAGTATCTGTTATCCACCTTAAGTCTTCTGGAACAGCAGCTGACAGACAACTGAGATGCTTTAGGGGACAGTAAAATACAAGAACCTGTGTTTAAGCCAAAGAATCCCACCCAAAATGTCTTACTGTTTAAATGTGAATTTTTCCTGCCCTCTGAGCAATAAGCCTCCTATGTCCAGGATTCCCCAGTACTTTGTGGCTCAGTTCCTAGTTCTACCTGTGTTCAGTTTGAATTCAGAAGAGAGAGTTGTCCCAGAAAGCCCCACAACTGCACATTCTAACATTATCGTGTTAATTTAGAGTGGTCTGAAAGCTGAACAAAGAAAAGTTAATTTTCTCACTTAACCAGCAAGAGCTTCCATTCACCCTTTTTCATATGCTATATAGGACTCAGGAAGATGAAGTCAAGCAGCAGGTTTAGTTTTGCAAGTCCTAGCTTAGAAAGTCTGGGTCATGTCCCTGAAACAGAGGATAGACACTTTCAGCTGCTGAATGTCTATACCCAGCTTCTTTTCTGCACACCTAGCAAATATGCTCATTTTAACATATTTTATATTTGCAAAATTTTCTGTGATTGTGAAGTCATATCCTAAGTCTTGAGAATGAATCGAAAGATTCAAGAAAACTATAAAATATGGGAGAGGTTATACTACAATAACAGTATCTGCTGAGATACACATAGGGAATCTGCTTCATACATCTTAGTGGAAGTACACCCTTTGGGAGCAAAGGAAGTAGAGGAACAAAGACATTGAAAAGCAGACATATGAAGAGCATAATGCAAGGGTTTCAACTATGTCTTCTGAAATATAAATCCTCAAGGTTAGATAAACGACATGGGTTCTCTTCGTATCTTCTGGAGCAGAAGATATTCCTCTAAACAGTAATTCAATACAATACACCTATCTGAAATGGTTGTTGTATGGGGTATTAGTCACTTGTTAGAGCGCCCGTCACTGCTGACTGGAGAACCTGACTGAAGGGATTAGGAAAAACATTAATTTTAGAAGGCAAAATGTTAAAAAAATAAAAAAAAAAGAAAAGAAAAAGCATGCACTACAGGGACTATACCTGCTGCCTTTCATATTTAGGCAGTGGCTATTTTGAATATGGATAGGTTTTTAATAGGATAAGATCATTAATGCTTAGTAGGTTAAAAGCAGCCAGACTTTTCATGCACTGCTAGAGAATATCTACTAGCAGCAGGAAAATAAGATGAAAGAGTTGGGATGAAAGGCTATAGGTGGATAAAAAAAAAATTAGCATATCTGAGTTACTTTTAAAATGTGATTTTTTCTTACAAGGCACCTACAATGTATTATATATTACAATTATTTCCACTATTCTGTGATTGTAAAGGTTCACCTGACAGTAGATACTCATTTAAAATTGTAAAGAAGTGGGATTTCTGTAGTGACTGATGTATTTTGTATTGATGTACATGAAGTGGGAAAATTCTGTGAAAAATAATATCAGAATCTGGTTTAGAATATCAAAAAATGCTGCACCAGTTGTTTAACTTAATTTAGACTTTTTTTAATGTCTGAATTTCTAGGTGGAATAATGACTGTGGAGACACAGTAAGATTGTCCCTTTTAGTAAAGGACCTGAAAGACAGAAATAAATGAAAGTAACATTATTCATGCACACCCTTCTTGCACAACAGTGTTGTGATCAGACAGATATTTTTGGCTTGCCATGCCTTTACTACTACTAAGTAATAGGTATAGGTCCATTTCCTAGATGTCTGCAAGAAAAAGAAGACAAAAAATTATGATAACCATATATGACTGAGAAACTGTCTCTTTGTGCTTAGTAAGGTCCATTTCAAATATACACAAATTACATCCTGAAACTGTATTCAGTTCTAAACAAGTTGAAGTTCTAATTACTGTGGAGACACTAAGAGTCCCACAAGAGTCTGTGTGCAATGTGTATGTGATCTCAGGTCTTGTGCAAACCTGAGAAAATTCCAGAGTACATGAAGTTTGTTCAAGGCCCAGAAAATAGAGATGGAATAAGTCTTTGAAAAGGAAAAGGTTGTTTTGAAGAGAAAATGAATAATCAGAAGTAGTGATAGGTTAGGTTTTGATTGGTTATCGGGAAAAGAACAGCCTATGCTATGAAAACTAAAATAGGCTGCCCAGGGAGAAGCATAGCAAACATCTATGGGGAGCACAGGGAATACTTATAGACATTCTTGTTTTTAAAGAACAGGTTATGCGAGGTTCTCTCAATAATGGCTTGACAACAGTTGTTCCTGCTGTGAACAAGCTGTTGATCTAGATTGACCTTTCAAGGACTAGCTGATTTCTATGCTTTCCAATATTATGAAATCCAAATGATTTGTTAGCCCAGAACTGCAAAACTGTGTTACCTGGGTGGTGGGTAGCAGTTAACATATACACATATACACAGTCATTTCTATGTTGAGGTTGAGTAGATTACATGTCACTTAGTGTGAGCACAGAGATATAAGTGTATGCTTATCTACAGAGAAACTGAAACTCTTACGATTTGTAAGGAAACACTACTATTATCCCAAATCTCTGCATTTCTATTAATAGTCTATGTATTATATCTTGAGGCTGAGAGAAGTCTTGCTTGGCTCCTGTCGTGTTGAGGATATACTTGCTAAACTTTCTGCCTGCAGTTCTCCATTTCTGACCTTCTACGGCTACTGCTGCCACTGGAAGGGAGTGAGCAAACAGCTGTGTGGTGTTTAGCAGACTGCCAGGTAAGCCACAATAAAGGAAGACCAAGTGAAAGTCATAGTTGTTTGCAGACCATTCTGGGTCTACCTTGCTGGGATTTTACCCCATAACTGTACAGCCTCTTCCTTCATTTTGTGTTCATCCTCTTTTGTCTAGTGTATGAAATTTTACATGTAAAATTGTAATAACATGATTATAATTGGAGGATAAAAATGAGAGAGAAAATTGACTTTATATGGAGTTAGTTTGGAAATAATTGTGACAATGTTTTCTTCAGAAATAGTGTCTATAAAAAACTTCATTATAATTTAATGAAAAATAAATTGTATTTATTAACATGGCTGTATTTTTTTATTATGTCAGTCTGTTACAGCTTTGTTTCCTTAAATCTGCCAAAAATCACATGTAGGCCTGAAAGCAAAAGCTCGTTTATATGCTTCCTAATCTGAGACACAATCTCATTTATTTTAATTACCCTGAGTATTCCGTATCCCTTGCCAGTGAGTCTATAACTTTATTCAGATGATTCTGCAGTAAAGCCCAATAAACACTCATAGTATGGTTATGCATGGATATTTTCTCAGGATTTGGCTTGACTTCAAAAAGCATTAAACGATATTGTGAATGAGAGTTCTGAAAGCTTTCCCAAAGCTGATACAGCTGATAATTTCTCGCATTATGAGAAACTGTACTTCATCAGCTACTGCCTTGTTTCACACACTGAAATGCCAGTTCTTTCAGTTCTGTCCCTCTCACTAAGAGTCAACAGCAAGTGGAGTGTCAAGCAAAGAAAACAGAGTATCATAGAATCATAGAATCATAGAATAGTAAGGGTTGGAAAGGACCTTAAGATCATCTAGTTCCAACAACCCTGCCATGGGCAGGGACACCTCACACTAAATCATGTCACCCAAGGCTCTGTCCAACCTGACCTTGAACACTGCCAGGGATGGAGCATTCACAACCTCCCTGGGCAACCCATTCCAGTGCCTCACCACCCTAACAGGAAAGAATTTCTTCCTTATAGCCAGTCTAAACCTCTGCTGTTTAAGTTTCAGCTTGTTACCCCTTGTCCTATCACTACAGTCCCTAATGAATAGTCCCTCCCCAGCATCCCTGTAGGACCCCTTCAGATACTGGAAGGCTGCTATGAGGTCTCCACGCAGCCTTCTCTTCTCCATGCTGAACAGCCCCAACTTTCTCAGCCTATCTTCATATGGGAGGTGCTTCAGTCCCCTGATCATCCTCGTGGCCTCCTCTGGACTTGTTCTAACACTTCCATGTCCTTCTTATGTTGAGGACACCACAACTGCACACAATACTCCAAGTGAGATGCTGGCAACAGAAAAAGGTACTACTACCAAATGTGCAAATGTGCAGTTGTTAGTGTTAGAGATATAATGAAGCCCAAAGGCTGACTGGATTACTGTGCTATGCAGCAGAGAAATTAAGAGGTAATGATTCACAGATGAGTAGCCCTACTCTGTAACAGAGGTTTCTTCACATTTGCTAGTAACACTTAATTCTCCTAAAAGAGCAAGAACGTGTTGGTGGGGGGAACTTTAATTTTGTTTTAAAACCCTCATTTATATAGCTTGAAGATAAATCCAAGAAGTCCTCTGTTGAATTGTAAGCACAGATTCATAGATTTTATGAGCTTTTCTCAAACTGAAAAACTTTTGTCATTCTCTCCTTTCACTTTCTTATAAATAAAGATTATACCAAACTCTTCTCGAGATGGTGACCAGCTCTATGCTTTGTGACACCGTTTTGTAACTTGATGACATGGTTCAACCACTTGAACATCTCACAAAATTTTTGGGAATAGTTCAGAGTAATTCTGTCTGATTTTTAATACCTTCTAGGATTTACCAGACTGTAAGAAAGCACAGAAATAGCCTCTCTTGCTGAATAGTTCTCTTTCTCATGTACTAAATGGACTGAGTACACCAGACTGAACACATTAATCATCTGGAAATGTAGGAAACAGAGCTTAAACCAGCAGTAGGAATTATGAGATCTGGGTCACATAACCTTTGACAAATTGTGTTCCTGTTGACAAACCGGAGACTTAACTGCTGTTTTCAGGGTGGCAAAATAGAAATGAGGGCATATAGCTGATCTATTACCTGCTTTCCAAATTTTATTTTCACAAATGCTAATCAGTTGAAAAGATTTGAATTTTCTTTTTCTGAAACTCCAGGCCCTTTCCTTTAGGAATATATAAAATATTAAGGGGTCAGACTGGGGTAAGCATACTGTAAATGAGTAAAGCAGGCTGTGGCAGGATTAGCAATAGTGGCTTGTTTGCACTTCTGAACACTTGCCTTCTTCAGAGCCCAGTTTACCTAGGAATCCCTGCAGATATCAGGTCCTGCCTGCCAGGATAGATGTGAGGAGGAAAGGACTGGACTGAGGCAGAAGTACTAGACCTTGGGCATGGCCACAGCATAGGGGAGTTGTCTGTGTATAAAAAACCCCAAAGAAATGCAGTGGAGATGACATATGTGTATGAGGCTCTTATTGTTACCCTAAAAGTGGAAGAATGAAGCATTATGCTTCAAACCAAGCAAGTTTTTTTACTGCTGCATAGTAAGTTGTGATGACAACTCGTATTGTCAGCCTTCATAGAAGTCCAAATAATAACCTGTTTATTCAAAAAAATATATATATATTATGATACTATAAGACCTCATCAATAGTTTGGTGTTGCTTTGAAGTACAGACTTAGGCAAAAAGACTAACTCACCAAAATAGTTCTCATATCTCTTTCAGAATATAAATACTTCCACACTGACAATAAGGTAGGCAGATGATCAACAGGGTTGGCACCTTTTAAATAGAATAAATAATGCTCTTTATGTTGCGGTGATGTTGCAGCCTTATTGGAATTGCAAAGAAGATGAAAAAGGGCAGGAGAGGTGAACAAAGTGATAAAGGATTTAAAATGATCCCTTTGTGCAATATGCAAACTCCTCTTTACTGTACTGCATTTGTTAGGCCTGGCTGAATTACTTGAGGTGAATAATTTATGCCACTACTTTTGGATTTTTTTCCATCAAAGAGATTATTTCAAGGTCTTCATGAAATTGAATAATACCTGATAAATATTATGCTCATCTTATTTTGTATTTACAAATTATAACAAATAACACCAAATTATTTGCAACTACATCTTCATGTGATTTGGACCAATAAACATGGGAGAAAAACATCTATAAAATAATAAAATCACAGAAGGTAGAAACAAAACAATCCCTTTTAAAACATAAGTTTAACTTTAGAAAGCACCCATAAATAAATTACTTTTAAGTACCCTTTAGGGAATGTAAGAGACAAGGTAAACATACTGAAGGTTTCCTTGGAAATCCCTGTCTTCATAGTTAGCTAGAAAATAAAATTTTCTCCTGGTTGTGCAGATTGTATAATAGAGAACATACACGCAGAATTTAGAGCTGCATTTCAAATGGTCCACAAGGGAGACAGTTTCTGGAGCTTTTAAACCAATATGATTACACTGAAGTCATTGATAAAGGAGCAAGAATTGTCCCTCCATGGGTGATTTGAATCCCAGAAGGCAAGACAGAAACAAAGCATATGTACCCAGATGGCCCTTATCTCTTTCCTTCAAACGTGCAAGCTGCATGAATTACAGTTCCACCACAATTTGTCTTCTGCAGGAACCGTGAGGAATTAATGTTCTGCTTAACATCAGTTCCTCCGGGGTATTCTGAAAGAGGGAATGGGAAATCACAAAGGTCCACAATTTGGAGAGCTTTCAACTTACAGCTTCACTTATTTGCAGGCAAAGCTTTCCTGCAGCCTACACAAGCTGAAATAAATTAAAGTGTCCTAGCTCTAATTGCTCAGTCTGCAACTTTGATTCTGTGAGTGGATATGAATTCAGAATCCTTGGTGGTGTTATATGGATAACTAAACATCTGTATCTGCTCTTATTTTATGGAAATGTCATTATCTTAAGAAATTAGCTACTGTAACAAAAAAACTGACAAATTTTGCTCTTCAGCAGTTATTGTGATTTGCCAGTGATACGAATTGTAAAAATGGGTACTTCAAAAATAGAAAAGATGTCCCTGAGTAAATCCAGAATATTGATTTGTTAACTGGAATTACACCATTTTATAAAATTAATCTTTCTTTTTATTTTGATTCCTTTTTTTGGAATAGATGGAACTGTTGAGCTGTTTTAATTCTTTCATTGATAATATGATCAGAGTTTTAGAGTTGACAGAACAACTCTGATCATTTAGAACTGTCAGAATTTGTATTTATTATTCACATATTTTTATTTGTATTTGTTTATTTGTACCTATGTGGATTGTATTGTAGTGGTTTAAGCCCAGCTACTATGCAGCCTGCTAGCTCACTTCCCCCTTTCCTCCCCCCTCCCCACTCCCAGAGGGATGTGGAGGAGAATCCAAAGAATGTAACTCCCACAGATGGAGATAATAACAGTCCAGTAACTAAGGTATAACACAAACCGCTACTGCTGCCACCAATAACAGTAATACTAGGGGAAATAACAAGGGAACCCACTGACCGATACCCAGCCTGACCCAAGCAGTGATCTCAGCCCTTCTGGGTAACTGCCCCAGTTTATATGGTGGGCATGACATGCTATGGTATGGAATACCTCTTTGACTAGTTTGGGTCATGTGTCCTGTTTCTGCTTCCTCCTGGTTTCTCCTCCTCCCTGGCAGAGCATGAGACTCACAAAATCCTTGGTCATTACTGAGCAACAACTAAAACCATCGGTGTTATCAACGCTGTTCCCAGACTGAAAAACAAAAACACAGCACTGCACCAGCTACTAAGAAGGAGAAAAATGACTGCTAGTGCTGAACCCAGGACATGTATCTAGCAGATGATTAATATAATTTTAATAAGGTTTTAATGAAAAGGTAATCAAAACTGCTTAGATGTAGGAAAGTGGTAAAATAGCTTATAATTCAATGCATTCCTTCTTTAAGAGATATGACCCCTCTCTCCCTAGTTAAATTAATGTTCTATAATAGATATAGGGTTAAAAAAAAAACAAAAAAAAACACAAATTAAAAAAAAAAAAAAAAACCCACCCACAAAGCATATCTATTACTTATTTTGGAAAAAATGCAACTTTGAGTAGGATCATATTTCATAATTAACTTCAGAGAATAATGGCTTTGAAAGCATTGTCTAAACCTTTTTATAAAAGATACTAGCTAAAAAAAAGTGTTGTATTCTTTAATTATATGGCTTAGTTGTTACAATTTTTACATGAAGGCTACATTAATTTTGCTTTGCTCTTCATCTAGGTAGTTCACTAGAGAAGAATATGATGCACACATGGAGAAACAGGAAATATATTCTTTAAATAATTTCAATAAACTGTGTCATGGCTTGTTTGGTATTATTTTGCTGGAAAGAAACTCGTAAGTCCAAAAAAATAAATCAACGTTTATTATAATGTTTTAAATGCCAATAGGTTTCTATTGTCACTGTAGTAAGATATTAACTACAATTCTTGTGTTTGCTTCATCATTAATGAACGAGAGCATCAGCAGAACTGAGAATACAATATTCACATTTCATCATTGTCTTTAGGGCAAACATCTTTCTGCAGCTAGGGATGACATGTGATGAAAATGATAACATGTTAAGTCTTGATTCTGTGAATAAGTGAAGTTAGTCTGGCTGCACAAGGACAGCTGTGTGTGACGAGCTATAAGACTGGATCTTATTTTTTATAACTTATGATGGAGGTTTTATACCTATTCTGTAAATAGAATTTGCCTGCAGAGAACTTGACATTTCTCTACTTGTCTTTATTCTCTCCATCTCTTTCTACTACAAATATTATTTCTCAGGGAAAACAGACGGGACATTTGCCCATGGCCAACTAACTTGTTCCCAATTAGGTATACATCAGTGCAGCACAATTGTTAGCTAAAAATCTTAAGTCAGTTTTCTAGCTTTTGTGTTTGTAACTTCTTTGTAACTTTTGCTTTTGGAACTGCTCACTGGCTTTTCTCTTCAAATATTCATTTGACATAAATTTTTTACAATTCTGCTTTGCAGACCTTTGCTCACATATCCGAGGTTGAGGATGCTCTGTAGAAGCCACCAGTTTTAACATCACAAGGCTTTGTTGTGTGATTTTTATGGCCTTTCAAGAACAAGAGCAAGAATTTATTTTGCTTTTTAGTTTTGGATGTACTCACAACAATGAAGAGGTTGAGGCCCTGTAACACCTGTACTGCTTACAGGCACTGTAGCATGACATGTAACTGCAGACTGTACATGTGGCTTTCTGACTGCAAGGCCTCTGGCTTTCTCTCCACCCTCCTCTTTAGCCACATTGCAGCTCTAACTATTCTTGGGTACCACACAAGAGTATTCAGCAGTGGATGCTTGGGTAAACAACAAGAGTAGGAAAAGTGTGCTTCTCCCTATGTATTCTCAGTGATAATTTGAGTGCTATGTAGTGATAAGGGTTATAGTAGTCTTCAGAAATACTGCACTTGCTGTCTAATATTTTTTAATGTCCTTTGCTTTTAAGAAGCCTTTTACAATTTGGTCTTCACCATATTCAGTGAAAAGAACTTCATAGATTAATTTATGTACATTTCCTTTTCATTTTAGGTCTCAGCTCTTCTCCTTTTCAAAAGATACACATGATTTTATATAACTTTTTCATAACACTCTTGTCTGTTATCCAGCTCATAAATCCTAATCCGTTTAGTTCTTGTACAGAAGCAGTTTCATACCTCCAATCACCCATTTCTTCCTTCTCTGTGTTGTTCTTAGTTCTGCTGTATTTTCTTGATACACAGGTGAACAAAATAATCCACACTCATTCAAGATGTGGATACAAATTGGATTTTCACAAGATAGATTGTTATTTCTGTCCTGTTTTCTATATCCCTCCACCATTTCAGCAGCAGATGTGTTTGTACCTCTGTTAAGCAATGAGACGAACTGTCCACAGTGGTTCAAAAATCTCCTGAGCAACAGGAACTGAATCGGTGTCCATCAGGGTATATATGGGCAGATAGGATGGTTTTCCTACATGTTATTTGCATTTCTTCACATTTCTATCAGAGAAATCATGTATCTGCAGGGTAGTAACCACTCCTGTTATTATTATTACCTTATTCATTGTATATTTCTCATATTTACTTCCTTTATATGCCTGACCAACAGATGGACTGACTTCGGCTGCAACTCTGTCTTAACTTGCAAAAAAATGTACATGTCTCAGTACATTCACTCCTAAATCCACTGGTTTGTTTTGTTTGTTTCCCATCAATGACAAAGCTTATCCCTCTCTTTCTAGCACTGCATATCCCCCGCAGCACCTTTCTCTTTTTGAGCTGAGTTTTATTGCTTGCAACATCCCATCTTGTTTGCTGCTTTGTCAGTTTGCCTGGGGCATCTCAAACTTATTATAGCATGTTAATAAATGCCATCTGCTGTTCTGTATTTTATGATGAAAGATAAGGGTCTTTGCAGTGTATCTGCTATCAGTTCTGACTTTCAAAGACAGTACTTTCTCTTAAGAATGTAGAATTAGATTTTCACTAGTATTTTTTGCAATTACTGGAGCCTAGACTCATTTAACTTCAGGGACCTACCTGAGGTACCTATAATAAGGACACAGTTCCTTTCGGTTCACTGTGGAATAAATGCAGAGGAAATACATATAACATGATTCATTCCCTGTAAGAGCTGGCTTATCCTTTTAGAAATGCCTGTTTTTCCCTAGCTGAGACTCCATATGCAGAGCCTCAAAATGCTGTGCAGGTAATTTAGGTACTCCAACTACACACTGATGTTAGAGGTATTAGTTCCAGGCTGTGAACTTCTAAACTCTGAATTCTCCAAAGCCACAAAATATTGAAAATCTTGGTCTTGAATAAAGAGAAAAAAAAAAAAGAAACGTTATTAAACTTCCTTCTTTGTCAAATCAGAAAAGATATTCTCAGAATGATCTTGACAAGATCAGTCACTGTTCTGAGCAGCTTCTACAACAGTTGTTATTGCTGGTACTTCCAGACGAGACCTAAATGCAAGTATAATTATGGTTGCTGTGGGTAAAAGAACAAAAGGAGCTCAAGTGCCACATATTTTTAGCAGACTTTTAAAATAAGAGGAATAATTATTTTGCCATATTCTTTCCCTACTAAAAGTCACCATTTTCACCTGACCTTGACACTTGAAGAGAGAAATAAAGGGCAATTGGGAGGGAACAGCAAGATTTTCTAAGATACTTCCAATTAGGTAATTCTGATGGATGGAATATATATTTTTTTTTTCATTCCAAGTACATATGAATGTTTTGCAAGGTGTTTGTGTATGTATAACTGCACACTGAAATTATTCAATAAACTACCATGAACTGTCACGAGGGTTGTCTATGCTAGATAATGACACAGAACGGAAAACCTTCCTAGCCACACACTGTCTAGCTCAGAAAGGTCTGACACTGTGCTAGCAAAATGTTTTTTACCATGGTTGAGGGAAGCCCATATGAATATGGCCCTTAAAGGTTGTCTATTTTGATGTGGAATAAAAATCTCCAGAAATATCATAAGGTTTTCTGTAGAAATTATTTTCTTTTCTCTGTTTCAAATTCTTTGTGCATACTTGAGATCAAAGGGGACAATAACTAGGCTGCTTCTTGCATTAAAATTAAAGGGGGTTTCATCAAATAAGTAAATTTTTTCAATCTATTATGTAAAAAAACTTTGCTGATCCACTACAAAATTCAATAATTACTGACCTCTCATTACAAAAGATAGCATGATGTCTCTGCAGTAGTATCATTCTCTGATGAGGACAATGACTGAACAGAGCCTCTTGAACTATCTCACCCTGATTGTGAAACACAAGGCACCTGACCTAGAAGAATAAGTCCTCTAGACCCCTTCCTTATTCAGTAGAGAGATACAAATACTGTTAAAAAAAAGTGATTCAAACCACCAAGCACCTCAATTACTCTCTGAAGGTGCCAGCCTCATTTCTTCTGCTGGTTAGCAGTGTACTTTGGCTATACCTCTAACTCATAATACTGTGTAAAGTTAAATTAATTGTATCTGAGCTAAAATACTCTTTCTTTTAAAATGAAAAATGTTTGGGAATGCTTTTTTTTTCTGCCACATATGTGTAATCAAAAGGTATGAGGTAGGTGTACCTGAGTGCACAAAGGGATAGAAGACCAGCAGTGCTGGTAAGATTTCTTTGGTTTTCGTTATAGTTAATATAATAAGGGTATAATTTTGATGACTAAAATGTTATTTAATCCAATGAAAACATATAGTATCTTTTATTAATTTTAGATTAAGAAGCTGAAAAAACACACACAATCTGAAGACCTTACTGTCCGTCCATCCCAGTATTAAAAGTGTGGAGGAAGAGGATCATTTCAGCAAACCTCTGAAAAGAGAGGCAAAACAGAATGAGGGGAAGATAGAGACGTCACTGTTGAATATGATTTAGTGTCTGAAGTTCTGAAAAGGCTATTCTGTTTCAAATAATCCCTTCTGAATGTGCAAAAGATGGTCTAGCCAGATGCTAGCTTCAGTGTACAACAGCCTTTTTATGCTGACAATACTAGAAATAATTGGTATCTCTTTAGCATCAGGAAAATGGGCTCTGTTGAATAGTCAAATGCAAAAATGTGTGGGAATCTGTTGTCATGGAGAATCTTCAACCATTGTGTTTTATAATAGCATCGAACTGGGTGGTGTAAAGTGAATCTTTTCCAGATCTATTATAAGTGATTTGGCATGGACTGGGCTAGACAGAAGGGATGGAGGTAAATTTCTCATTGCTCAGAGCATTATTCAGATACTAAGATGGGAGGCTGAATAATCAAGCTCCAGAGACCTTATGACTACATTGGAGTATATCCAACAGAGGATTCAGAGGCCATTTGAGCAGTACATGTTCACAAAAACTCAAACTTTCATGGCAACTCAAGTTGTGAGGGAATTGGACTCAGGTGAGACAATACAATTAGAAACATATGCTTGGTCTTAAACACTGCAGACACCTTCTGTAGCCAGGAACAGATGGTGTTACTAGTGTTTTAAAGATCTAAGCACAGGAAAGGACAAGCGACATCTGTAAAATACATGACAATAATAAAAGTACAGCCTTAATAGAATTTTCTTCATTTCATTTTATATAATTAAGGGTGTGGGATTATAAACCAAAGCCATTTTAACATTTATTACTTAGAATATGTTTTATATGTTTTCTCCTGGTCATTGCTCATGAAGCAGATTTAATGCAGATGTTTAGTTTTACAAAGCCTTACAGCTTGATCTTAACCATATCAGTTAATAGAATTTATTTAAAAGTTCTAAGATGTGTTTCTGTATGAGAATTATGTGTGACTATGGATGAGAACCACAGGCTACAAAATATGTAGTTCTTTTCTGAATGGGCTATAAATGGTATTTTTGGTTCATGAACTGTCCACCAAATTTTGTATTTAGTTTTGTCAGTTTCATGAATTGTATTAGCTGAAATAGCCCTGAAGGGATAACAGCATTAAGATTTAGAAGACAAAAGGGTGCAAGAACTTCTTGCTACACCTTTGCAGAACTGAAAACTGAATCCAAGATAGTAAAATGCTTCAGCACACAATAGTATCTAACACACACAACAGTAACAGTCTATGATTAGCTAGTGGTAATATAAAACAAACCAGGGGCCCTTTGGAGACCTACTCCAATGATATGGCTGACCCCACATGCTTAAACTTCCTTACATTCCTTCTCCAAGAACAGAGTCATTGTGGTAAAATTTCTTAGTGGAAGACTTTGTGCTTCTTCCTAACTGTATGTGCTTTTTCCCTAGCTGAGACTGGGCATTGTCTGGAAGCCACTAATGGCTCCAGGGCAAAAACAGTGAAGAGTGAATCAGACAGTATGGGGCCAGAGTCCTGGCCTTCATTTGTTCACTGACACAGATTTAGCCAGAAATTTCTAAGACTGACAAGGAACTGGAATTGACATCGTATTTTTATACAAAGAAGTTTTTCTTGTTTGGTTTTCTTTTAGCACCTGTGAGAAAGTATACATTAAAAGAGCTACAAATTCTAGATTATGCACTCAAAAGCTAGGAAAGCTAAATTTGTGTTAACTTCCCCACTTGATAGGATTCAAGTGGGCAAAGTAACACAAATTACAACAATTTAGGTGTTTATCCATCCTGTGTGCCATATGAAGCAGAGGTGGTTTGAAAAAACTCCTGATGGTGAATTTGGATATTGTTGCAGTGCAGACATACAGAGAAGTGAATTACAATTGCATTGATAGATTGATAGTCTTATCAGTAGTGTTTTCCTTTAGGCATTATGCATCTTTATATGTAAAATTTCTAAATCAATCTGAATGGAAGAAAAAAAAAAAAAAACAACTGGCTAGTTTTTTCTCCATATTGATACAAAGCAAGTTATACAGGATTTTAAAGCTAATTTTTTATCATGTCTTGTTCATCAGAGTACGTTTTTTGGCAAAAGAATGTGTGTTTTCTTTTTAATCAGGTTTTCTCATAATTCAGCCAAATTTTGACCATCTTTGTTGGCTGTAAGCTACTTAGAGAAAGACTGTTTTCTGATGTATGGGTTTCCATCTGTGGCTGTCTGCATCTGTGTTTAACCTTCATTGTAGAAATCTAGTTAATAAAGGCATTGTAATTTAAAGAGCTGTTTTACTAATCAAACTGTACAGAAGACTTAGTTTCACAGATGTTCAACACCTTTTCTGACACCTTGGATTCTACATAGTTTCAGGTGTGCCAAGACCTATGATAGGCTTTTTAAGGTACTCCTATTCTTCTCTAGAGCTAGTTGGAGGTGAGGCTAAGTAGTCTTAGAAAATTACATTAGACAACAGGCGATTGAATTTAACCTCATTAGACAACAGGTGACTGAATTTAACCTAGGCATCTCCTTATGGGTCATGCAGTCCTGTCCAGGAGCCACTGGATCCCTGTAGGCACATATTTAGGTTTCCGTTGCTTAGGGAGAGCAATGTGAAGCTTAGACAAGTGAATATGTAGAGGCCACAGATCAATAAACTTAATATAGAGATAAACCTGAGCTTCTGGGCTTGATTCATCTGTCAATACAGACATCTAGTATCATATGAAATGTCCTGAGGTATTCTGCCTAGCATTTCCTGTTACTTCATAAGGACTTAGGTCTGCTGTGGTTCCTGTGTTAAGCTGCCAGCTGTATGTGGGCATTGTCCCTCAGGGGTCAGTATTGACAGTGCTCAACATCTTTGTCAGCAACACAGGCAGTGGGATTGAGTGCATCCTCAGGGAATCTGCTGATGAACCAAGCTGTGTGAAGTAGTTGACAGTCTGGAGGGAAGGGATGTTATCCAGGGGAAGTTTAACAGGCTTGAAAGGTGGGCCAGTGCAAATCTTATTAAGTTCAACAAGGCCAAACACAATGTCCTACATCTGGATCAGGGCAACCCCAAGCACAAATACAGGCTGGACAGAGAATGGATTCAAAGTAGAGAAGGATATGGAGGTGTTCATCAATAAGTAGCACAACATGAGCTGGCAGTGTGCACTCACAGCCGAGAAAGCTAACCATGCACTGGTCTGCATAAAAAGAAGCATAACCAGCAGGTCAAAGGAGCTGATCCTGCCTGCCTGCTCTACTCTTGTGAGACCCCACCTGGAGTATTTCATTCAGCTCTGGGCCCATTCTTGCCTTAAAATCTACCACTCGTTCCTTGTTTTATAAAAAATTATGAGAAGTTATATATTTCTATCCTCTTTCACTATTGCTTATTCTTCTCATACCTTTTTATTGAAAATGTATACACCAGAAATGGATCTGATTTCTCATGACATTTTTCTAAAAGTGGTATTCACAAGTGCAGATCATTTTAATCAGCAGCTTCTAATAAGGCAAAGATCTATTATGTCAGGCTTAGAAAAAAATTTATCTTTTCACAGTGAAAGCATTAGAAAGAATTACAGAATCCTTTTAAAATCCATATGGTATGTGCTGAGATGTATTTGTTGTGCACATATCTTTCATCGCACCACAGGGAATTTCATACTAGTATATTAATGTTAAGAAAAGAATACTTTTTTTTTTTCTGTAAAGCTTTTGGTCAAAATTTATGTATGCACTGTCACATATTATGGTGTCCCAATGTATGGCGTGTAGAATAATGATAGCATAAACCTGAGGTACAGCATAAATATCAGCACACTCCCTCAGCTATCTCATATAACCAGTTCAGCTTCTTAATGTGTCAGCTTAAAAGCAGCTGCCTTACATCTACTATGTTCACCTACAATAGAGAGGTATTCACTTCTCTATTGCTGCAATGTTAGAAAATAACTTACACTGACAACATTTCTGTATTCCTTCAATAAAATCCTTGAAACAAAGAGGTGATATCTGTTGCTTTCTCGTCTTAAAGAAGTATCTGTCATTTATATTGTTCCAGACCCTTTGAAAGTGCTTTTCAAAACATAATAACTATTTTTCGTAGCACTCAATGCATTAGGATTTACTCATTTGTCAGCTGGGTAGCTGAAGATGTGAAGATGTGACTTACTTAGTCAAGGCTTCACATGAAGCTGGCAATAGCAATAGGTGTAGAGTTCAAAAGTTTTCTTTCCAGTGCTCTACTGAGTGTTCTCCCACTTTGTGACTAGAAGATTGCTTCATTCTGTTTTTCTCAGGACCCAGAAATAAACTCGTCAGGGACGAAAAGAAATAAGTTCTTCACTTTTTTGTATATATAGAAATTTTCTCAAAGCTTAAATTTCCTGGCTGGCTAGATAGCAACCAAAGCTGGTTTGCTGTGTTGTATAGAAATGATTGTTCACCTACTCCAGATTAAGTGACAGACTTCAGTACAGTTTTGTCCAAAGGAGATTTAGGATGGGATATCAAAGACTTTCCAAAGACTACAACTCTCCCTGTCAATACACAATTGCTTGCTCCAATTAGGAAATATCAGCTTTGTTTTACATAATCCATAAACACTGGAATGGGATTTTATTATGAATATAATTTTATATTATATAATATTATATTTTATACCTCTGTAATGTAGAACTAAGCACTTTATTTTCAATGAAGAGGTATAATTGCATGCACAGTGATTCATCTGGCTAAGTGTAGTTACCTGGTTTATAGTTGATAATACTCATATATTAGAACTAAACAGTTCAGATGTGGCAATCCACAATGAGACATCCAAGTTGTACTAAGATGAATGATGGCAGTGCTGCTTTCTGTAATATCCAGAAATTAAGGACCATTTTTTCTCCCCAGCCTAGTCAAAGAATTTAGTTCAGAAAATAGGTTTTCCCTTGTCCTTACCATGGGCATAAAGTAGAATATATAGAATTCCAATCAAACAATTGGGAAAAGGTACACATTTTCTTCAGTATAAACACTGACTAGAAAACAGGCTAAATCAGAAGAGTGAAACTAAGTCCATGAGGTATCCTGAGGCTGATGGGCAGCAAACTGCAGAAGGTGCCAGGAAGAACTCCATGCTAAAGATGTGCAGAGGTGCACCCGTGATCTGATCACTTTACTTTCATGTCATTTAGCTGCGTTACTGGGAGGAGAAAATACTATTAAAAGCAGACTTAGGAACAAACCCTGGCATGTTTTTCCCCAGCAGTTTTGAGTATTGTCTAGAAAAAAACATAAGAAAGCACAGGTAAAACCATGCCTGGGAACTTACTTACAGTACCATAGATGGTTACCTGTCACTGAGCCTAACTGTGCCTCAGACTTGCTCTGTTTAATAGGCTAGACTTAACCTAAAAGTCTAAGTTCAGTTTTGCCAAGTGCAACATGAAGTCAAAACCTAATGCTTCGCTCAAGCTAAAAAGCCCAACACGATTTGTAGGTTGCTTGTCGTTGATTGCTTGTCTTTGCATTATTTAGTTATTGCAATCTTTCTATTTTTCACTTGCATGTAATCCAGATAGGATTGTGTTGATTCCTGAAACAGCTTTTGGATCTTATTTTTCTACCCTCTATAAAATTTCTTCCTTTCTTTTAATTCATGTTGCCATATCTTTTTTAGCAATCTCTACATGTAGCTTTGTAGAGCTTTTGTATTTAATTGATTTATCATTCTATTCCAACCACAGTTAAACACATCTGTATATTTATGGTTCCATAAATCAGTATGCAAATGAAGGCTGGACAGACCTACTATGTAGGTGTGAACAGGTCATTGTGGCCACAATTAACAGCACATCTGCTGATGTTGATGGTTATTTCTTGTGTCATTGCTATATTGTGTCAGAAGAACCCAAAGATCATTTCATTACTTAAAATTCCTGATAAATATTTGACAGACAGCAGTGGAAAGGGCAAACTCTTATGAATTTTATCTTGGTCAGCAATTACTAATTTTTTAAAAGGCAGGTTTAATGCACTGACAAAATTCTTAAGACAGATTCTACATTTGTGTTCTTTACTTACAAGGGTTGTTTGATAGAACAAACAACTTTGTTTCAAAAGTTAAAAGGTTTCCTTTGCCAAGTGCTAGTCCATGTATACAACTGCATTTAGGTTGAAATAAAAAAAAATAAAAAAATAAAAAAAAGTCATATTTTTCACAAAACTATTCTGAGATCTGTTTTTTCTAGAATGAATTTTTTGAAGTAGTTTGTCCAGCTATTGTTGGCAGTTTAAAAGCCACTGGTAGTTCAAGCATTGCAAATTTTGCATACTAATATTCTTTAACTGATCTACATCATGTTATATCAAAACTACTTCTGATGATTAAAAGCAAAATCCTAGCTGAACCAAGGACATTACAGCCTCTTACTTTCTGTATTTCTATGCCTTGTTTGCTACCAAGACACCTTCATATATACCTGAGATGAAACAGAGGTGTCTGTACTTGGCACCCTAAATTTCTAATGGAGTTTAATATTTGAACTGATGAAGTCTCAATGACAGGTTCTCTTTATCATGCAACTGCGAAGAGTGGAGCATCTGTATTGATATAGGGCATATCCTGTGACATATCAAAGCTATTTTCCTATTCATGTAGAAGAGAAGACAGCAATGGCAGTGTAGGAGGATTAATGTACCCTGCAGTTTAGAACATTTCCTCTTTCCTGTTTTGATAAAATGATGCCTTTAAGCATCCTGAAATGTAATTCCTGGAGATAAAATGAAAGCAGCAAGGAAGTAGGCAAAGATATTCGGAAGCCTGAAGAGTGCTGCAGCTATCTTAACCTTTGTTAGTACTACTGAAGTTTCTATATACTTACCATATCTGCATATCTTATGACACACTCATGTAGTACTTGTTTAATAACCCTATTGAGGAAAAAAATCTCCAGGGGAGACAGTCATCTTTTGTTTGGGAATGTTTTTTGCAGTTTCCAGGCCACGATAGGTGGTGGTTTATCCCCATTCTCTAATTGCTAGATTCCAGATGCTAAGACAAAATCACACCAATCTGATTGGGTCAGAATGCCTCATCAACATTCTCATTTTAGGAATAAGAGGGGAAAACCAATTAAAATTAATAAAAGGATCAACAAAGATAGTATGAAGAAAAAAAAAAGTGAAAGATGGATAGGAATAGATTTTCTAGAATGATTTTTCTAGAAAATATAAGGTGTAGAAAGGCAAAAGAGGCTGAGAAGAAAACTAGTTCCAGCACTCTGGAATCGGTGTCCTACACTGCAGCTTGAGAAGCCTGTAAGGAAAAGACCCTGCTGTGCCTCACATGCTAACCTGATGATATATTATTCTATTCTACAATGCAATGTCAAATGTCTCTTGGAAACCTAAATAGATTATGTCTACCGCTTCATCCCTATCTGCTCCCTGCATTCTCCTTATGATAAGACAGAGATCTATATTCTTATTCTTCTCAGATGGGTGCATCAATCTCAGCTGTCAGGTTGCCTGTCTGAATAACAAACCTGCATATCACAGAACTGTTTTAAATGTAATGTTGATAGATGTTGCTTGCGTGCACTTGGCACCAACTTAGTCACTTCCCTACAAATCACAGTCTTCTCAAAACCCCTTATTTTCTATCTTTTCCATGCTCTAACCATCAAGAACCAGTTATGATAATGGAGTCATTATCTGGGATATTTCTAGGTATTCTGAACCTCCCTGTCACTAGACTGAGTCACTAAGCTGTTTGCAGTACCCACTGCTGTCATTCTCTTTCTGGCTGCAAAATCCTTGGTTTGCATTCTGGGGATAGAGACTTACCAGCACTGAATGAAGCTGAATGTTTTCAGTGAAATCCTTAGCCTGACAAAGCATTTCAAGATGTTCTTCTCCCTCTGTAACTGCTGCTACACTCCAACATTCACCCATGCCCTCTGATAACTACTCAGATTACAGCATGTACCTCCTTCACCTTTCATGTACTCCCAGATAAATTATTTGTTCAAATGCCATTTATTTCCCCACACTCATTCCCTCTTCTGCTCTTTACCTTTTTCCTCACAAACAGTGAGTGGCAACTAGGTCTTGACCTAGTAGTTAGTTTTGGCCAGTACAGTCAGTGACAAAACCCTGGGTCCTTCCAAGATGTTGGTTCAGCTCCTGCTCTCATGGATTTATAACAAGAAAATGTCCCAGAATGACAAAAGCCAAGTTGTAATCTTTCTTGAATGTTGTTGTTACACTAGCATCTTGTGTAAACAGGTTACAAAAATAAAGTCTGAAGAATTTTTATGCAATTAATGAACTATTTACTAACAGTGCACCATTATTAAAACTCTTTATTTTTCCTTTATTTTTAAAAGTCCATTTTCAAAATATTGTTCTCATGTATATTTTGCATTCCTAATTTTCCTCCTGCATAAATCACAGGGAAGTGATTTCTCACACTGCTTAGCACAATGCACAGGAGTCTGGTTATTTCTTGCATAAGCTACACCTTTATCTTCTCTTTAGCTTCATATTTCTCGCAAGACTCAGTTTTCAAAACTGGTAATTTGGTAGGAATCTCTGTCATTATAAACTCACAGAAGGTCTATTATAATGCACTGTTTATGAGTTTGCTCTTTTCCTTCACATCTTCATATATCCTTACAACAGTTAAGTGGTTAAAGTACGAGACACTGAACATTCACAGACGTTTAGTGTTTATCTTACACAACAGTACATTTTAAATGTTTTTACTTGTATTTTTAAGCACTTTTGCCTTGAGTATTTTGGTATTATCAGATTAAAGTTCACAGTCATGTGAACTCCTTTGAATATAGGTAATTTCAATTCAAAACATTCTTTCCAGATGCCCATTTCCAAAGAGGCTATCAAATGAGGGCTTACTGCATACCGAATATATAATTTTTTGTGGACATTAAGATTTCAATAAATATGTCACTTTTTCCAATGATGAAAGAAATCAACCATCCCCTTAACTTTCTTACCTAAGGAGCTAAATATGAGCCAATTTTTGAGAAAAAAAATAATCCTAAATTCCTGCATTTAAGTGTTTGGGTTGGGTTGTTTGTTTTTTTTAAGGAGATTTTTAAATTATATAAAATGTAAATGTCTAATCCCAATGAAATTCAGAATACTTTACAATTTAATTTTTGATTCTAAGTTAAAATAGAATTTAGCAACATAACAGTATCATAGCAGCCTTCCAGTATCTGAAGGGGGCCTATAAGGCTGCTGGGGAGGGACTCTTCACTAGGGACTGTAGTGATAGGACAGGGGGTAGTGGGTTAAAACTTAAAAACTTAAACAGGGGAAGTTTAAATTGGATCTAAGGAAGAAATTCTTTACTGTTAGGGTGGTGAGGTACTGGAATGGGTTGCCCAGGGAACCTGTGAATGCTCCATCCTTGACAGTGTTCAAGGCCAGGTTGGAGAGAGCCTTGGGTGACATGATTTAGTGTGAGGTGTCCCTGCCTATGGCAGGGGGTTTGGAACTAGATGATCTTAAGGTCCTTTCCAACCCTAACTATTCTATGATTCTATGACCATATTGGATATTACAGCACTATATTTTGTTACAGTGTTATAGATTGTTATATTGTATAATTGTATTTCTGAAAGACTGATTTCTTTAAAATACTTTGACCTACTTTAAGCATTTGCCTTTTTCTCTTCTCTTTCTTGATGTATTTACAATTATAAAATTTAATCAGAGAATTGACTCTAAAGGTTAAATTCATTATTATTTAAACAATGACTACAAGGCCTAATAAAAAGAAAGAGATTGTCCCAGCAAATAATTTTGCATTGTGACAACTATTCTTAATCTGTGGAAAAGAAGAAAAAAATCAAAGCCAACCAAGCAAAGAGTTAAAACAGCATGGAAGAACAAACGTTACTGTGAGTTAAACCAATGTCTGGTATTAATAGTTAAAGGAAACAACTATTTCATTAAAAACTGTTCATTGTCGAAAGACTCAAGAAATATTTTATGCTATATCTTCTTTTGGTGTAAATTATTATGGCTCTGTTACCTTCTTGAACATTCGGGAATGATTGTTCATATAGGTATCATATCATAGCTCACTGAGTGAGGGTCTGCCTACTGATCAGGGCAAGTCTATGCAGTTTGAACTAGTTCATTGACTCAGTGACTTGATTAATCTTATTCCAGGACTTATGGTTTTGTGTCTCTTTGATTCAGCTGTAAAGTGAAGGCTTATGCAAGGTGAACTACCTTTTATCAATCAAGAAGTTCACATCTTCAGTGACTGCAATTCTTTGAAGTGCTGGGAGAAGCAGAAATATTTATAATGTTCTCAAGGTGGTTTCTGAACCTTTCAATCTTATATCTAGATCACAGGCAATGCCTCCTTCTTCAGCCCTTTTGTAGACTGTGAAATCAGCAGTTTAAAAAGACATTCTCAGCACAGGAAGCACAGAGGAACTAGGACACATAATCAATCTTCAGACTCCTGTGGAACCTGCTAACAGGTTTTTCTTTCTGTAGACATCCAAAGGATTAGACTGTTTGGCAAAACAACTTCTCTCTCTCTTTGACTTTCTCTGTGTGCCTTATCCCTTTTTCCTCTCTCTGTGATAGTGCTACATGTTGCCTGTATTTTCTTTTTAATTATTTTTGTAAAATATCCATTACTACTTTTTTACTCAGGCAAGCACATTCTGCAGTGAGAGCTCAGCTGCTTATACACACTTGAAAAATATACTCAGCATGGTACCCTTAGAAAAAAGAAAACTAAAACCTACTATAGGGTTTATTTTTTGCTGTTTCGAAAGTTCAGCCAGAAAGAAAATAGCAACAGCCCAGCTGGTATAGTTTTCATAAAGCGTATGTGAAATGGAAGGATCACACTACCATAGAATAAAATAAGCTAATATTATCTTCTTAAGCTAGTGTTATCTTAATCATTGATAAGTAGAAGCTGGTATTTACTGTGCAGTGCTGTAATTGCCTCTGGCACCTTACCCACTCCTGAATGCATAATTGGGTTTACTAGTATTGTTCCACTTTCTTACATGCCACACTGTGCTCTCCATTGTTTTTTGTTGCTTCCAGCCATTTCCCTGAGATCCTGTAATAACCTTGATCTCTTCCAGTCACTTTATTAGTCTCCCCTGGTAGCCATCCTCATAGTGAGCTCTTGACAGCGCTCATCAATTCTGGATGCTTCAATTAATTGCACCAGCACCTATTTCCTGGCTGCTTCTGTTAGCTCCTTCCGCCAGTACTTTAAAACCTCCAACAAACCAACAGTGTGGGATGGCAACAGCTCTGACTTCAATGCAGTGAGAATAAGCTGACAGTTCAAGCAGACGTTTCAGTCAGAAGTATACTGCTATCCCCCCTCTCCAAAATTCAATTTGCAGCCTTGTTTCTAGGGACTTGTAATAACATAAAATTCAAGATTGATGAACCAGTCTTTCTTTTGATTCTTTTTTCCTTCTTGTTAGCAGGGATATGTTGTTTCCTTCATTGATGAGCTCATGAGGGAGTGAATTCAGAGGCCCTAAAGACAGTGTGTAGTCCTTTCCAGATGTCCTCTATTCATGTGTTTGGGATCAATATATATGTGCTTCTCTGTGTGTGTGTGTATGTTTGTGGATGCATGCATGGTGTGACCTGCAACTTCTAAATACATTGGTTGTTCCACCCAATTATTTTGCTTGGTGGCAAATTATTTTGCTTGCTTTGCTTTTTGCACTTATTTTATAAGTGTTTTTAAGTTCATATTTTATTTCCCCTTTAATTTAGTGTTTTTACACTTTTAACCATAACAAAGAATTTGGAATCTGGCCAATAAAAATAAAAGTTAAACTTATTGTTCTCCTGCAGTTATTCAGTACTGGTGTTACCAAGTTTTAATGCAAGGGTTAAACTATCAGCACCTTCAATTAGAAAACTTGTGAATCTTAATTAAGTGTTGAATTCAGTTATTGGCAGGTTAAATACGCAGTCCACACAACTATTTCTATGGTAGAATAGGACAGTAACATGCTGAAGTGAATACAGACAAATGTTTTCTTACAGAAACAAACAGTAGTCTTTTCTGAACTAATCTATTACTGACTTTGGTGCTATCTCAGGTTTGGCTCATTTTAAACCCATGCATTTGTGTACATTTTCATACAGTATCACAACCATACTCTTCATAGCTTGTAAAACTGGATTCAGTGGCAATATTCATCCTCAGATTCAAAGCTCAGATATGCAGGATGGGAATCTCATCTTTCTTGCATGCTTGGAAGGTCTTTTTTATAGATGCTGTTCTCAGTATGCTGCAAATTGAGTAATGTGCATGTTTGGGCTAAATTCTACCCAATATACCTAGTATATTTTAATTCCAATAAAGCCAACAGAAACCATGTACATTTGTACATGAGGAGAATTAGGGATTTAATGAATACATTTGCTTAGACATGTTCCTATTTCTTCTTTTTCTTTTTTTAATTATTTTTTTCCTTACAAGCAACATTGTTATGAAAGGTAATATGACGAAATTGAGTGCATTTTGCATTTGAATGTACAAAAACATTTTTGCTGTGGTTAAACTGGTTGTCTTATTGTAATATCTGCTGTTTCTCTAGAGGGATCTAGTAAACAATGGAATTGAATGCCTTGTATGTAGTTTGTACGTTGTTGACAGTGAAACAATGATCCAATTAGTGAGTGATTAATCACAGGTTCCTGTAGGCCTCAAACTGTGCATTGGAAAATTTATGGGATAAGAGTATTTCAGGCACATGCCTTCACCTAACAGGTAATCACCACCAGAGAATGAGAACTACATTTATAAAGAAGAAGATAGGCAGCAATGCAAAGTGCTAATTATTTGATTAATTCTCACTGTCATTGAGAAGCATACCTTCACTAGGCAACCATAATTATAATGACAGCACCCGTGCTGCTTTGTTACATTACAAAAATTAATTAATATTTCATTGTCAACAAACAGTAATTAAAATATTCAACATTTCCAGATCTGGTGTTTCAGAAACATAGGAAAGTAAAATTTGCTATACAGAATTTAGTTGTGAGAAATGAGATATGAGAAATTTTGCAACATTTCAAAGATTTAAAATGCTAATTTCTAGAGAAACTTAAATAACATGTGAAATTACATGTTTTATTTGTAACAAAAGAAGTGCAGTGGAAAAATAAATCCACAACCCTTGAAATAAAGTAGAAAACCTTCACATTTTTATTTTGTGGATTAGTCTTCGTAGCCTTAGCAAATTGAGATACTGTAGTAATTCTCATCCTTGCTTTGTAGCATGTATACCCCACTATGATTTATAAAACTATCTTATACAGACCTGTTATTATATAATTTCCAGTTTTCAGGAATAAATTTACTAAAATTATCTGTCTTTTTTTTTTAATTCCAGACAAAACAACCATGTCTATATTCCAGGTATGTAATACCTTGAAGATGCTTAAATCTGACAGTAATGTGGAATTTTGCTAAAGTAGAAGATGAAATGGAATAAGAAAATACAGACTAGTCAGTGCTGAACCATACATCCCAAATAATAATTCGAATTACATGCAACATAAGAAAAATGGAAGTGTAAAAATTGCTAAATTCAAATAAAAAATACGATTTTCAGATAAACAAGCAAAATAAACCTCCATCATTTCTAAGTGTTTTGCAAGATACGTTAGTAGAACAGTACCTTTGACACCATAGTAAAGAGACTGAAATGGAAGACTTTAAGGCAAATGTGGAGTCTTCAGGCATACTTTTGAAAATAATATTTAATATATTGCTTGTTTACATCACTTTACACTTAATCCTGGTGTATTGTCTGTGGCTTAGCCAGAAGCCTGACTGAGGCACCCTAGGTTCCCTTCATAGTCAATAGAGAAAACTAGGACTGCATTGACATTTCATCGCAAAGTAGACAAATAAAATATGTGGACTAAAATTGCTTATTTCTCTGAATTGGCTGCAAGGATACCTCAAAATTAACAAGATTGCAACCCTATTCTTTTTGACTTTCACACTTAGGATAACTTTGTAGATTCATCAAACAAATTAATTTTATCAATCATGATCTGCCTTCAGTAAACCAGTGAAAATAAGCAAAAAAGTATTGCTTCCTTAGGAAGCACAGCTTTCACAGTTGCGATATGCAAGAAAAGATGATGATCTGGTAGACTTGAGGTTTTGTCAAATCATGTAGTTGCTGTAGAGCTGTTTATTCAGTTTTTTTTAATGTATAGCTCTTCTGCTCATGATTTATCTTGTGTTCCGTACTCACAGTTAAACAATACATACTATGAGTTACTTTACAGGAAATCCCAACCACAAATAAAACCAGAAAGAGTCAACATCTGCTGTGCTTGAACTTCAGTTGGTAACTGCAAATAATTTTCTAGTAGTGTTGGAGTATTTTTAGATGACGAATAAAAGGCAACTCTGGTCTTGCTTGTTGAATAATAGCAGAAATAATGGTTTTGCTGAATTTATTCAGACAGCCTAGAAAATTGTGTCATAAACAGGGAAACTTTCAGCAAAAACAAAATAAACATACTTTTCATGTTGATGGTATATTGACCTACTTTCATTTTTCATCCTCCTCTTATTTTTAGAGGAACAGTAGGCAAATGAATCAAGGCAATTCTTCCAGCTTTCTCAGAATTTATTGCATGGAAGCAAATAATTTCTTAATTTTCCTAGAAACTGTGCTGTGATCTGTTTAGTTCACTTTTGACTATCATCAGAAGAAAATAATTAAAGCTTGATTATGAATTTTTCTATTACTTTATAGTTATTAATTATTACTTACTAGTTATTCTGAAACACAGTTTGTTGTCAAAACACAGGCAATTCCTAAAGGTACTCCTGTGGATTCTCTTCTTTCCAGGGAGCTGGGTAAATACTTATTGTGGTGCAGGAAGATTTTACTTTCAGTGAGTTTTATTTCAGTTACTACACAAAAAAAAAAAAAGTTTTTACTTGTTTGTCAGTCCTGATTTGTTCCAATTTAATTCATTACCACTTCTAATTTAAATGAAACTCACAAGGTTCATCAAGGGAAAGGAAAGATGATAACAGAATATAGAATCATAGAATAGTTAGGGTTGGAAAGGACCTCAAGATCATCTAGTTACAAACCCCCAGCCATGGGCAGGGACACCTCACACTAAACCATATCACCCAAGGCTTCACCCAACCTGGTCTTGAACACTGCCAGGGATGGAGCATTCACAACCTCCCTGGGCAACCCATTCCAGTACCTCACCACCCTAACAGGAAAGAATTTATTCCTTATATCCAATCTAAACTTTCCTTGTTTAAGTTTTAACCCGTTACCCCTTGTCCTGTCACTACAGTCCATAATGAATAGTCCCTCACCAGCATCCTTATAGGCCCCCTTCAGATACCGGAAGGCTTCTATGAGGTCTCCACGCAGCCTTCTCTTCTCCAGGCTGAACAACCCCAACTTTCTCAGCCTATCTTCATATGGGAGGTGCTCCAGTCCCCTGATCAACCTCGTGGCCCTCCTCTGGACTTGTTCCAACAGTTCCATGTCCTTTTTGTGTTTATATAGCATTAGAATGAGATCCATGAAATTGACCTTAGACAAGATTAAGGAAGCGCTATTTAGCTGATGATTAACAGGGCAGGAATTTTTTTCTATCTTTTCTGAAAAACCTGAGTACATTTTTCAGGACTGTATTTTTAGGTATGCAAATGAGGTAAAAATCATGGCAGTATTTCTTTACTCCTGTTGTATGGGCTGATCTCATTAACCTCAGTGTGGAGGGCAAGTAGATCTTACTTTCATTGTGGACTACAATGCTTTATCTTTTCAATATAACATTTAGTTTATTGAATATAATTTTTATTGACTAATGACTGAAAATCAGTGAGAAAACACAGCTGATCCAAAATATAGGTGGCTGCGTATTGCACAGTACTTTAAGCAGGGGATGCACTAGACTCGTGTTACATAGACCAGACTGGTTAAGGTGATTTATGGGGGTGTGTATGTTGTCATTCTGAAAGAGTGTTTTTGTTCATAATGTGACAGAACTTGAACTTGCAGACTTTCAGGGCTGGTTGCAAAACTATTTCTTTCTTAAACATTTCTTTCTCTTTTTTTTTTTTTTTCCTACTGTTTGTCTGTGAAAGGTTAAAATCCTTCAGAAGAGAAAGATTTCACTGCATCAGTGGCATGGGCCTGATCACATTTTAAGATATTTTAAGAGGAGAATATTTGTGTTTTGGGAGAAATCATTGAATACAAGTATCGGATATGTTGTTACTTTTAGTAAGGCGGTTAGAGTATTGGTAAGAATTTAATATCTTGGATTGGAGTACAGGAATGTTCTTTTTATTTTATAAAATTAACAGATTTAGCGCCTTTCTTCCTGCAAATTCATTGTTTCAGGGCTTGTACCTGTACCTTTACACAGATTAGGTGTCTTTCACAAACCTCTAACATGATCAACCTCTACCTTACCGTGGTCCAATCCTGGTGTGAGTCTTATGTGATACAGATAACCTAGACAGCAGATAGGCATGTGTTTTACATTGCTCATAGTTTCACATTGTTTAGTGTCTGTGTTCATTCAGGTAGAATGCACATCTACTTAATCACATTGTTACGCTATCATGTAGATCATGTTACCAAATAGTTTATTCTTTAAAGTATTCAAGGATAAAGAAAATGAAACTATACTGGCCCCCCATCCAGCTCAAGGTTCCTTTAAAATACTCAGAAAGAAAGGAGTTAATAGGGCTGGATCGGTTGAAACAGTTTTTCAAAATTTGATTGTCCTAACTTTTAGAAAGACAGCAAGACACAGAATGGAATAAGGGGGAAGCTCCTTGACTTGAACCTCAAAGGACTGTCACTTAAAAGCTTATGTTTTCACAAGCTGTGTGGAATGAAAAAGCATTTCAGAATGTGGATGGTGCCCCAGAAAGTTACTTGAAGTTCTTCTCTTGACTGGGCATGATGTGCTGTGGTATGGAATACCACTTTGGCTAGTTTGGGTCAGGTGTCCTGTCTCTGCTCCCCCATGGCTCCCTGTGCCCCTCCTCACTGGCAGAGCATAAAATTAAGAAGTTCTTCATAAGTAAGCAGAACTGAGCAGCAACTAAAACACCAGTGTTATCAGATTGCTCAGACTAAAGTAAAAAATATAGCCTTGCACCAGATACTAGGAAGTAGAAAAATAGCTTTTACAGATGAACCCAGAGAATACATAAACCCAGAACCCAGGAAACAGTTGTAGTACTAGGTGATTGCACTAAGTGCTGTATTCATGAATCTGGAAAAGACCAATGCAATCTGTATTACCCAAGCTACATAAATCCCTTGTTTGAACAAGACCATCCATTTCAAGGTAAATGGTCTCATTTGCTTCAAAAATAAAACAAAACAAAACAAAGTTGGCAATGACTGAGGATCTATTCAGACTAGTAGGAGTTTCCTTTTTCTGCACAAGACAGAATACTGCCTATGTAGATAAGGAAAACCAGTTGATGAACCACTACACCTAAACTCAAGACTCAGGTAGACAGAAGTTCCTTTTGAAAGCCTTCATAGATAGAGTTTTTTCGTGAACAGGAAAATAAGGCACTTCTTTTTGGAGCATTTCTTCATTAGATATCTGGAGTTGTTGCTAGTTAGATACCTAACCTAGAGAAACTGGCTTACTTCTTTGATGTCTTTTTGAGTTGGACATTTATGACAAATACTGTTTCCTAAGAAAAACTCATTTATCTTGTAAACATAGGTTGATTCTTTCTTTGTGGAGGTGCAACGTTATCAGTAGTACTGAAGTACATACACCATGTGTATATAAAAATCTGTTTGTTTCACCAGTCTGATTTTTTATTTCCTAAAATGGACTTCAATTAATCAACATTATTTCCTAGGAACAAAATCCTAGAAAAACAAAGGATTCCTGCATGTAACCAAGATCAAGTATTGGCAAACCAAGAGGAAAAGTGAGTTCAGACTGAAAATTTTATCTTAGGTCAGCCTCCTTCCTTTAAGCCAGACCTTCTCTGGCAATTGTGGGTAATCTGTGACCTGACACTGGCAGAGAAATCATCCCCAACTAAGCAAAATTCAAACTGTTTAGGGAAAGGTTGAAGCCAAATCTATAAAACTGTCTTGGAAACTGACCAGTAAAAGCTGAGGATAGATTAATAGGGTCACAAAATACATATTCTAGAAGAACACACAGCTCAGGTAGATATCACATTTTTTAATAGTCTTGAGGTACACAACCAGATGAGGGGTCAGAAGTGTGAATGATGGAATCAAGAACAAGAGTTTAAAACTTTGGCAGGCTAAGAAGTAAATATTGTAAGAATTTCAAGCACGGTTCTGGACAACAAGCAACCAGACTGTCCATCATCAGCTAGGCTGGGAAAAAAAATGAAGGTCATATCAGACAAAAGAAGCTGTTCAGTTTTTGTTATTTCTTCTTTTCCTTTTCCTTATTTTTTTGCAGAGCAGTTTCCAAATGTACTGAATCTTCATTCCCTACCTTTATCCTAATATATGAAGTGTGTCCAGGAATATTCTGGGCACACAGACCAGCTGGCAGAAAACAACCTGTGTTTGTGCAAGTCTTGCAGTTTCCAAAGTGGGGGTGGCAAAGCTGCCTTTCAAGAATGTTTCATGGGACCTCGCAAGTGCTGAATCATGCCCAAGTTTGTCTGGGAGAGTGTTAGCTGGCCTGAGCCCAAAGTATGTCAGAAACCATTTGCAAAATTCAATTGAGTTTCAGGTTCCAGTGGCTGATAAAGTCCCTGAATGCTCTTCAGTTTACTTGGCTATTGCACACAGGGCTTCATCCAGCATGCTGAGGGCAATTGTCCTCCCTAAACTAATACTAGAAAAAACCCACAACAGTTTGTGAATGCTTACACACAGGTACTTCCCCCTTGCTATGCTGGGTTAAGATTTTGGAGTTCCTACATGCCAAAGTTTCTTGTGTAAAAGGCTTCAATCTGGTTCTGACTATGCAAGACCACTTCTTGTGTCTGCACTGTAAAATGACTCAGTTCCATGGAAATTTCAAGTGACAATGCTTCCAGCTACTTGGTTTAGGGATGTGGTTATCTGACAAAATGTTTACCATAAGCTTTCATGCTGTCATCTAATAAAGGTATGCAGGTGTGGGTTTGCATATGAAAAAGGACCTAAATTGCTTGATTATTCTCTCTTGTCATAACACAAGCTTGTGCTGAGATATTTTCTCTACCCAAATAAGACACATTCAAATGTGTCCTTCTTTATCTGAGTCCATACCCATCTGATCTTCATTCAAACAGCCTCATTGTGCTATACTGTTTCTGTCCTAACTGCATGAATTCACAGCCAAGCAGGGTTTAGCAATGTGTAATTCCCTACATAACATGTAAATAACACACAGGCATAAGTAACAAAAGGGCAGGAAATTAATGTCACTAACTCCAGCTTCTAAAAACAACCTAGTAGCATATTTAGTAGTAAGATCTGCATTTTTTTGGCCAGAGTGACAAGCAGTTTCAACTTTTAGACCTGATTGCAATAAGCAACAAAACATATACTATTTAATCACTTGTCTGATAAATACCTTATTTTCCTGATTACTCCCATAGATATGAAGGAGGAAAAATTCAAATAAACTTGTTTTTGTTATGAACAGAATTGTTTTCCAAGATAATGTTTTCCGTGAATCCTCAGCAGAACTTTAGTTTTTATGCCAGAATTATTCAGCCTGAGCCTGTCTGCTTAAGATTTTATTTTTTTTCCATTAAAGGGATGATGCAAAATATTTTTAGAATAACCAAATGGAACACTGGAGTCACTTCATAATGTCACTCTGCAAGCCTTCTCTAACACAGCTTCCTTTCCCATTCCAAAATGGGCGATTAGATAGGGATGACAGCTGTTGGGGTGACAGATGACAGTGCAAACTGGTGATTAAAAAATATACTGTGATTACTTTCAATTCCAAACACTAGCTTTAGTTTTGTGATTGTACCTAGGGACCCAGAAAAGCTAGACCCAGAAAAATGGACATACCTTCCAGTGCAGGTTTCAATCTCTTTTGAAACATATTCCTGGAATACTAGATGTGTATTTGTAAAAACACACCTCTTGTTGAAGAGAGGGGATAAATTGCAAGAGAAAGAACATTGTGGAGAGAAGGTACAAGACTGTGTACATCTAGGAAGTAGCATCCATAAGTGTCCTCAGTATGTTAAATCTTAATCTACCTAGTGACTAGATTTTCTGCTTCTCTGAATAAAAGGGAATAAATGGCCTCAAACCCTTTAAAGTTTATGTGAGCCTGTTGTCAGAAAAAAACCCAAACAAAACAGAAAGAGGAAAAGAAGGGAAGGGAAAGGAAGGGAAGGAAGATGGATCCCTGTCTGCAGGGCTGAGGAACAAGGACTGAAAAGACAGTGGAAGAAAGCAACATTTTAGTTTTGACATGTAAATAAGATATCAGATATATTTCAGTGACCATGTTTTTCAGTCTCCCTGTGGGCAGTGAAAGGAAGGGGCCATGCCTGTACTTCTCTTGAGATGAAGTCCCACTGCTCACCCTACTTTGGGGCTGGGTTTCAATTCACAAATTTCAAGTTCTTTTGCAGTCGTTGGCAGACTGAGCTGGGTTTTCACCCTGCTAGTGACATATCTGACAGTGCCCAGTTGGCTGCATCTTTATAGGCAAATGTAATTATCAAAGAACTATTTTCTGCCCCTGGGAGCAAGTGATACAACACATCACACCCACGTGGTTGAATTATCATCTACCAAAACAGGACATCCACATCTGTTCTGCCTAGTGGGAAGAGCCGCCTCTATTCCCTGTACCATAGCTGAGAAACACAGCATATCATGTTACCAATTGGCACAGGCTAGCAGAATGCCAAAGAAAGAGTTTATGATAACACTCTGATCTGCTCAAGTTATCTACGGCCTTGATGCCTAGCACAGACATAACCAAAGTGAATTTCTTGAAAATGGTACGGAAAAGGACAGCTGGTTCTAAAGCAGGACTGAGGGAATTTTCACTTCCTGAGAGCTAAGGAGGACCTTTAAGTTAGCACTTAAATTACAATTTGGTTTTATTCGGCAGTATGAAATAAAAAATATCCTAGCTATGAAGCATATGAAATTAAGCTGCAAGCTGTTACCCTGCAATGGGTCTAAACAAGATGTTCTTTATTTTTCTACAGGAGTAAGTTTGTAAATTAATAAAAGAGACAATTATCAAATCTGGGATAAAGATGAACTACTTTTTCTTGGGCATTCTATTTGGACCAGCTTCCCTTCAGGCTCTACCTCACCTTTTAAGACTTAATTCCAGAAGTCACAATCAGATCTTGGTTTTTTAAACACTTCTCATTGTCCAATTGTTTTGTTTTCAGACAAAAAAAGGAAATGTATTCAACAAAGGGAACTATCCATGTAGGAAAAGTACAGAAGTTATGTTTTGTGCATTTTTTCATCTGAGGTTTTTCAGTTGGTGTTACAGTAAGATAGAGCTAAATAAAGCTAATTAACAAGTTCTTACTCTTTTAATCGCTTAGCACTTACCTCACAGAAGTAAAACATTGATAAAATAAAGACAACTATATCTGTGATATATTCTTAGTAACATGTCAATAAAATGTGATCAAGAACATATAACATATCCCCTGGAATCTTAGGATGAAATAGTCATAGGGATATAGCACTAGAGGGCAGGGGGGGGCCAAGGCTGTTGGTTGATATTCAAGGATCACCTGCTATAAGCTCAGGTATGTTATATGCCTACTAGAAGGAAGTGCAGCAGGAGGGCCAGGAGACCTCCTTGGATGGATAAGGAGCTGCTGAGGAAAATTAGAGGGAAAAATAAGACATAAAAGGTAGAAGCAAGGACAGGCAGCCTGGGAAGTGTACAGGGATGTTGTCCAGGAAGCTAGGGACCAGGTTAGGAAAGCTAAGGACCAGTTAGAATTAAACTTGGCTAGGGATGTAAAAGATAACAGGAAGGGATTGCAAATAAAAGGCTAGTGACAACATAGGCTCCCTCCGCAAGCTATCAGGAGAACTGGCTACCCTCGATTTGGAGAAGGCTGAGGTTCTTAATGATTTCTTTGCCTCGGTCTTCACTGGCAAATGCTCTTATCACACCATCCAAGTCCTGGAAGGCAGATGCAGGAACTGTGAGAATGAAGACCTTGGGCCCACTGTAGGAGAGAATCTGGTTCAAGACCATCTTAAGAACCTGAATATACACAAGTCCATGGGACCTGATGAAATCCATCCATGGGTCCTGAAGCAGCTGGTGAATGAAGTTGCTAAGCCACTGAACATCATATCTGAAAAATCATGGCAGACAGGTGAAGTTCCTGATGACTGGAAAAAGGGAAATATAACCCCCATTTTCAAGAAGGGGAAAATGGATGACCCAGAGAATTACAGACCAGTCAGTCTCACCTCTGTGCCTGGCAAAATCTGGGAGCAGATTCTCTTGGAAGGCATGCTAGGGCACATGAAAAACAACAAGGTGCTTGGTAACAGCCAGCATGGCTTTACTAGGGGAAAATCCTGCCTGACCAATTTGGTGGCCTTCTATGATGGGGCTACGGAACTGATGGACAGGAGTAGAGCAGCTGACGTCATCTACCTGGACTTGTGCACAGCCTTTGACACTGTCCCACATGACATCCTTGTCTCTAAATTGGAGTGTCATCAATTTGATAGATGGACCACTCGGTGGATAAAGAACTGGATGGATGGGCGCATGCAAAGAGTTGTAGTCAGTAGCTCAACGTCCAGCTGGAGACCAGCAATGAGTGGTATTCCTCAGGGATCGGTGTTGGGACCAGTCTTGTTCAACACCTTTATCAGTGACATGAACAGTGGGATTGAGTGTACCCTCAGCAATTTTGCAAATGACACCAAGCTGTGTGGTTCGGTTGATACACTGGAGGGAAGGAATGCCATCCAGAGGGACCTCGATACTCTTGTGAGGTGGGCTGATGCCAACCTCATGAAGTTTAACCATGCCAAGTGCAAGGTCCTACACCTGGGTTGGAGCAATCCCAGGCACAGCTACAGGTTGAGCAGAGAAGAGATTCAGAGCAGCCCTGCGGAGAAGGACTTGGGGGTCTTGGTCAATGAGAAAATGAACATGAGCCGGCTTCAGTGTGCACTCGCAGCCCAGAAAGCAACCGTATCCTGGGCTGCATCAAAAGGAGTGTGACCAGCAGGTCAAAGGAGGTGATCCTGCCCCTCTACTCTGCTCTCGTGAGACCTCACCTGGAGTATTGTGTGCAGTTCTGGTGTCCTCAACATAAAAAGGACATGGAAGTGTTGGAACAAGTCCAGAGGAGGCCACGAGGATGATAAGGGGACTGGAGCACCTCCCATATGAAGACAGGCTGAGAAAGTTGGGGCTGTTCAGCCTGGAGAAGTGAAGGCTGCGTGGAGACGTCATAGCAGCCTTTCAGTATCTGAAGGGGGCCTATAACGATGCTGGTGAGGGACTATTCATTAGGGACTGTAGTGACAGGACATGGGGTAATGGGTTAAACTTAAACGGGGAAATTTAGATTGGATATAAGGAAGAAATTCTTTATTGTGAGAGTGGTGAGGTACTGGAATGGGTTGCCCAGGGAGGCTGTGAATGCTCCATCCCTGGCAGTGTTCAAGGCCAGGTTGGATGAAGCCTTGGTTGATATGGTTTAGTGTGAGGTGTCCCTGCCCATGGCAGGGGTTTAGAACTAGATGATCTTAAGGTCCTTTGCAACCCAAACTAATCTATGATTCTATGATTCTTTGATTTTGCTAAGCACTGCAAACAGCTTTTTAGATGAGGCATGAGAATATTAGAAGTGTAATAAGGGATCTAATCAATGATTAATTTCAGTAATTAGCGTGTCCAGTAGTAATCATGCATGGGAATGGCTATTACCGAGTGACTAAAGAAGAACCGAGAATAAAGAATTGACAATACTCATATTGTTACAGATCTATGACTCAGAGAGTTTCTCAGCTAAAAATGTGGTATATCCCACACAAATAACTTGCAGTAGTAGTAGTAGTATTTGTATTATTACTATTACTATTAATAGTCACTCATTACTTAGAAGACAACATGGAGACAGAAAAAGCCTGGATCTACTAAGTGGATTATACATGGATTATGTATATGACATCTGGTTTAACCAGGTAAGGCAACGCACCAACTCCTTTCTGTTTTTCAAATCAATGTTAGGTGATGCTGGTGCAAGACCAAGATCTTCAGCAGTTAAATCCTTTTCGTTTCGGTGTAGTTGTGATTCTGAGACCCAGCCTCAGAAACGTTGTTTGAATAAAGGTAGCAGCAGTAGGATATTTTTTTTTTAAGTTCTGCACATCTTATTGTGAGGGAGGTTTGGGGGTTATTATTTGGTTTGTTTGTTTGGTTTTTAGTGTTCCAATATGTCTACACATTTCAGAAATGCCAAAGCAGTTGAACAGTTTGAAATTCCTTTACGTTTCATGACTAAAGCACTTGACATGGTTTAGAGCTTTTGTTTCAGCCAAAAATAACCATTAATTCCTTGTTTCCCTTGAAGCTGCATTTTTTAAATGAATAAATAACATCTTTGTTGTATTTTCTATACCTAGAGGTACTAGTACTATTTTGAACACCTGCATAAGCATATCATGATGTGTGACTGGAACGGAGAGACTGCTGTTACAACTCAGAAATAAAACAATCAATTACATTACTTCCTAAGGCACTGGTTTATACTTTAGCAAAACCTTCATTTTAACTTTGTCACTTTCTGCATTATCAGAGGACTACGATGGTCATCCAGCAGATAAATGAAACCATGAGGTGATACCTTAATTATTCATCACTTAACATAACAAATTACTCATCACTTAACATAACAAACGTATATAAAGCAAACAAGAATACAAGACACTAGAAAAAGAGATTAACCTTACAGGTAACTCTCCACGCAGACAGATTGCTGATTATTTCATATTCTGATGGGAAACATTTATTTCAAATGAATAGGTATGATTTGGAGAAAAATAGCAACTTCTGATCAAAAGAATAAATTTGGCAAGTACGTGGATTACCTTTCAGTTTATTTATAAGCATTGGGTTACTGACAAAGCTAATTAATAAAGTATGAAACAGGATCTGTCATGACAGTCTAAAGAACTTATTATTCAGTTCTGTTAGATTTTCAAAGTATGTTAATGCCTGGCTTCTTTCACTGTTTTAAGGATTCAGGATTGATTTTACTTTTTTCATGCAAATGATTCTTTTGTAATTATGGTCTTTTAGCCTTTTCTGGCCTTCATCATATTTTAATTTATATTACTTTTTTGCTTTTGAAAGCAACTCAATTTTACATTTGGGAATTGAATAATAGAGAAAAATTATCTAGCTGCTCCACTGACAATACTGTGCTTTAATTTTTCTTCAGCTTCTAAGTTCATTGTGTGTTTATACCCATGAGCAATGAGTCTTAATATTATCTTGACAAGCTTATTTTTACATTTGTCAAAGTCTAAGGAAGTCTAGTAGAGATCAACATGGCATGTCTGCTTTTAAATAGACAAAGATGCCCTCCAGAATGGGAGAACTAACATATGTCCAAAATTTCTGTCCTTAGTTGCTTCACGTTGTTCTACTCTTTGAAGAAGTTAAAATTTCAAAGATCCTTTTACTGCTTCAAACTTTTGGCTGTTTATCCTCTAATAAAATTTTCACAGTATCAGTATGTCTATTAGCTAAGTGCATCTCCTTTAGTCAGAAGACACTTCCCTGTGTCAGATCAAAAAGGAAATCTCAGCATTTTGAGTCATCCTGCTATACATCATGATACATTCATGCTTTCATGTGCCTTTTCCTAAGAACTATTTTATATACAGTTCAGAATAAGAACTCTGTGACAACAGACCAGTCTTATAATAGAGTCACCAGACTGCGCAAAAATCTGCTGAATTTGCTGATAAGACAAACTTACTCTGCACAAATAAACTCTAGCATTGAAGTCAGGTGTTTGAAGAAACACTTCTCATGCCACTGACAGCTTAGAAAATGAAGTGAAAGAAAAACTGGGGCTTAAGTCTTTAAAAATCCATTGTTGAATGTTATCCATTCTTTCAGCACCTTTAAAATGCTTTAGATGACCTTAAATCTGACCTAAAATATTCATTCGTGTTTTAGAAATCTTCAAGTTTGGAATGTGTTATTGGGCCTCTAAAACCACGGCCAAACTGTATCCTTTGATACAAGAAACATGAACACATACAAGAAACATGTACAAGAAACGTGCAAGAAACATGTTCACATCATTATCCTGTGCTGCTATAATCAGGAAATGCATTAGGTTTTACCACCGTCAGGTATATTTCACATAATTGGGGCTTAATAGGAAAGTTCCCAAGGGAAGTGTAATGATGCTAAATTCGGATAACTGTCATCACGCAAAGGGTGATTTGTAATTAAAGCACAGAACTACATCAATCATTTCATCTCTTCCTCCTTCTCTCATTTCCCTTGTCTCTTTCTGCTTAGCACACATTGTCTGTCAGTCACATATATGAACCTGTAAAATGAGGTGAATATGTGCTTCACAAGGAACCTGTTCCTTAAGGGTTAGAAAACATGCTCTGAAGTTGTACCATGTAAGGCAAATATAAATGTGTTCAGATGCCTCTCTCCTGCAAAAGAACTTAGGCCAATAGTGACCACAATAGCAGAAATAGCGACAGTTTACATGTTTCTGCTCTGGCCCTGCAAACTTTCCAGTTTTGCCCTGGGATGATAAGAACAAGCTGCCTGACAGGATCATTCATCTGTTACTGTTTTTGGCTTCAAGATTTACTTCTCATGTTAGTAACTGATGCTTAAGGAAGGAAAGATGCAGTTTTAACATTTTTTTTTCCTGTGTAGTATAGGCAGGGCTAGTAGAGTCTGCATCCATTTAACAGCCTCGTTACATCCTATTAATTTTTAGATTTATACTGATTGCTGTGATGCCTAAATTTTCTCTGTCTTATTTATCCTTGATAGGACATGAAAGTAGTGACATACAGGGTTTCACAACTTAATCTCCTTAAGCAAGAATGTTTCTGCCACACCACAGATCTCAAAACAACTCCTTGAAGTTCAAGGTTCCAACCCCTATTCCAGGCATCACCCCTCAGAAATGCCCTTTTAATGAAGAATTTGGAACAATAGAGGAAAACAGTAGTATACACTTTTTCAAAACCAAGGAATTTATAAGTGAGAGATTTTATGATTTATATATTTGTGGCAGAACTCTTGTGCAAGAATAAGCACTGAAAAGACAAAGAGGAGACTCCTGTTGAGTTTTGAACTTTGTAAGAGGTGTAAATATCAGTTTCACTGAGAGGCTTAGACTCACTTGTCATCTCCAGACTTAGAGTTACCATTCATATCTAGCTTCTGGAAAAGGCAAGAACACATGCATTTTCTTCCGCTGTTTTGCTTAAATAGGAGCGGTCATATTTTGCTACCCAGGGAAAGAACTTTTCTCCCTACGTGAACACCAGGTAATTGCCATGGTCATGTTTTCTTTACATTAAATTCTGTACACTAATTTTTTTTTTCTGATTCTGAAGGAAATTTAGAGTTAACATATTCTATGAAAAACAAAACTCTTGTCAGCATGTATCTCTCATTACAGACTCATACTTTTAGCATCACTGGTAGCCTGAGGATGGCAATGCATAGCCTTTCATAATTGTCCATTTATAGCTGGTTGAAAGTAATTTTCTCATGGTGTAATTTATGGGCAGTGGCAGGGCCTTGTTGCTGATTTGAGCAGCAGTGCCAAGAGCAATACACCAACTCATACACAACGATCCTCTGGCTGGAATGTACGTGTGTTGAAAACATCACAGGAAAAAATCCTCATTATCAAAACTTTATGATGTAGCTTCAGCAGATTCTATCCTGTACAGAAATCAATCCCCAGGGTGTACTAGCGGGTGGGGAAGAGGGAAAAAAACCAAAGGCTGGAAGATATCCGTGGTTGCTTAAATAATTCTCCACATCCAGAGAAGCAAGTGGTGCAACTTGGCACCCATCAAATTTGTTTTTTTTTGCTGGAAATTTATTTTGGTTTACAAAGTAGGGGTGGGGAAATTTGTGTACACATAGATAAATATATCTCAAGTCTATTTCCAGTATAGCCCAGTGAGCTGCTTGTGAATAAGATTAAAGGTCTCTTAGAGGTTAATCTGTTTAAGATTTTTTTTGGTGCATTATGAATCTTTCCATAGAAAAGTAGTTTATAATAATATTATCTGAGTTGTGGAAGACGCTACCAAGTAAACCCCATAGGCATCATTTCAGTGGATACGGGACCAGCACCTTAACTTTCTTCCAGTTCTTCCTTATACCAAACAGCACATGGACAGTTTCTAAAGTTCTTTCAGCGCATTTTTTTATTTATGGTGGGATACCCAGCATTGATACAAGTTACTGAGTTCCTGAAGGCACAAAAATAGATATTAATAAATAATATTAATTGTAAGCAATAGTAAAGTACAGAATGGCATCACTTTTATAATCTCATGATAATTTATTAGAAAATTTTGTGTTCTAAAGTCTCTGATTTAAACTTTGCATGAAATGCCTTGCATAATTGGCAGACTCACAGCTTTGAGCAATATGACAAACCATTCTCTATTGTATTGATGCTGATTATTTATAAATAACTTTAATTTCAAAATTTTTTACAAAGACCAACTAATCAATTTGATATCATAGAAAGTAACATATGTTTTTACCAGGTTTTGGAGATGTTTCTGGATTGGCATACTGTCTTGATTGTCAGCTGACATGAGTGTGACTGTTGTATGCCCATAAAAATAAATGCCATAAAAACCAGTGTCCATATGTAAAAAAACCCTTCCTTGCTAGGAAACAGAGAAGCTGGAAAGCCTGACTGTTGCCAGGAATTCCTGTGCAGAGAGATTCCCTAGTGCAAAGAATGTCTCCAGCATTGTTGTAAATATCTGTGGTGAGCTTAGGGGAAGTGAATGCGCTTTTAAGATCGAAGTTATTTTCAGCAGTGAGTGATGAATGAAAGGCTCATGATTGTGCACAAAAAAAAGGTACTTTATAAATTAACAGGGTACTTTATAAATTAACTCTGCATGCTGATCTTGGAAGTCTCACATGGCATCATGTTATTTTTTCTGCCAGCACAGCTAATGCTGTACATTTCATTGCCTCAGATATGAAAAGTTTGGAGTATTTTATTTTCACATGCCAAGTTATCATTGAATAGTATTAAAATCTGTAAATAACTCATTGTTTAGGTGTTATAATGAGGGTATCACTGATGACATGAAGATGCTGCACAAATATGAGCAAAGGTTTACCAAACCACGAAAGTGTCAGCTGCACTTGGTTTAAGTGCTCAACATTGTGTGACAGGCCTTTCTTAAAAAATACTTACTTTTTTTTCTCCATAGACTTTTACAAGTAAGCAGGAAGATTGTATGAGAAACAGGTGCTGTTAGGTATGATGTGCACCAGAAAAGAAAATGTGAATTGACAAATAACCAATTTAATTTTTATTTTAATTCATAATAGGTAGTACCAACATCTTTTGGCTACTTTTTTTTGTGCTAATAGTTATTCAACTGAGTGCCATTTGTAAACATACAGAATCACCTGCATAAGAACAATGAAATATAAATGCATACAGGTATAAATGAGGATATTTTTATAAATAACAACCCACAAAATTGTTTCATTTCTTTTGTTTTCTTGCTTCACCCTGTTTTGTTTTCATCTTCCCTGGTATATCTTCTTCCTGTTGTTATCTCTGTTTTATGTTTGTGTCCAACTCCACTATTGCAACCTGTCTTTAGTCCCAATAGTTTTGTTGAGCCACGATGCTGAGTTAAATAGCACAATGAGGTGGTGAAGCCTGCAGACACCTATTCACCTCCTATGTTACCTGACACCCTCTATTTACTTGGGGTTATACTTTTTTGCTTGCCTTGTGCTGATGCAAAATTTAATGCAATGAAGAAATTTTCTATTACATGCCAAAATGTGCCTCTGTGCTCTTGCAAACAAAAATCACAATATGTGAAGGTAAAAATTAGAACTAATAAGTACTTTTAATGGGTAACACAGCCATGAAACATCAGGGGTTTGAGTCACCCTGAAAGATAGGTACTGAGATGGCATAAACCTGAATATAGGGTTATTCTCCAGTGGAATCAACACAAATTATTCATATGAAACACCAGCTTCAAGACAGAGGTTGAATTCAATGGCACTGCAGCATGTATTCAGTGCAATAACAGAGGCTTTTCTTCTCAGTGCTCACCGTGGGCTCGCTTCCCCCACACTCATGGAAGCAACATGTGCCTTCTCCACTTCCACATCCTGGCTGCATTGACCACTTCTTCAGCACCACTATTCACTGCACAAGCAAAAAAGTCCTATTGTTCCCATGCCTCGAGAATGGGAAGATATAGTAGTTTTTTAACTCCTCAATCTGTTTTGTTTTTTTTTTCTTTCATTGTGCATTTTCCCTGGGATCCATGCCTGAAAAAAAAGACAGAGTTGAGACTCTGATATTTCAAATTAAATTTACCACACATTTTTTTCTTAAAATTGCATTATGGAATTGAAATTAAAGTAAATTATTGTAGTCAAGTAGTAAAAGTGCAACCAGATTCAATTAAATACATAATATGTAATGGGGGAAATGGAATTATGTATCTAATACACGCTTAATGGTTAGGTAGGCATGACTAACTCAGCCCACATATATGCTGAACTCACACACATTAAATCATCTCTAAGCAACATTTACTGTCACTTGTCTGTCTCTTCCCACCAGAGAAAATTTTATTAATGATAACAACTGCAAGATAAAAATTGCTAGTTATTATTCTACAAATACCGATTCAGAGATGCCTGTGAAACAAGGAAGAGCATTTGTTGGTATCATCTTGTTTGGGTTAGAAGGTTTTCCCTTAAAATGTGTATTTTCTGTTTAGAATATCCCCAAGTTCTTCTCCACAGGGCTGCTCTGAGTCACTACTCCACTGAACCAGTAGCTGAAGAGCTTCTTCATGGACTCTTCTGCGTGACATAAGGCTTTGCCTTTTGGACAGAATTCATCTTACTTAAATTTTGTTGTTTAAAATTTGCCCAATTCAAAGCTTCCGTATTAATGTGTGAGTAGATAATAATGAGCTAAGGAAGCCATTATCTTTCAGCGAGTGCTGCAGCAGCAGCATTGGAAGAAATCTCCATTATCACATCATAGGAACCCCCTAAAAAAGGCAATTTTGACCAAGTTTCTTTCTCAATGCAGTTTACTGTGTGGTTATATAAGCAATGCTATCGTATCCATTTTGTGTAACAAGGGAAAAAAAACAAAACAAAAATTCCTCACAAAATTTGGCTAATTTTGTAAGGATAACTATTCTAAATATTGTGATACAGTGGTATGTGTATGAAGCTTTGTCAGTTCTATTTGATCGAGAGAATTAAAATCTAAAATTGTAGTAAAAATATTTTTCAGCCATATTCAAACTATTGCAAAATTCTATTTCAATCATGTCAGTCAAGAGTACTTCTGTGCTAAAATCAGGTGCAACAATGTAACATAAATGTCATCAAATATTCCTGCAATTTTGTTCCACTAATGCACTAAATTAAGCTTGCTGAAAGTCTATTTTTTGACCAACATTATTTTGTGTAAGTGGCAAATATTTTTTTCTGCCAGCTGAGACTGTTGGTGATTAATTGTGTATTTTGTTTTTTTATCTTTGCTTTATGTCTTGATATTTTTAGGCAAGGAAGTAACAAAGTCCAAAAATGCATAGGAAATTTGCTTAAAATATTTTATGATCAACAACAAAAAAGGCAGCATTTTAAACAGGTGCAGCATGCTTGAACATCTTGACTGTTTATAGTCAACTGCTGACACTAAATTGCTCTAGAAGGAAATAATTTTCATTTCTGTGTGTTAAAAAAAGGCTGCAGGAAAATGAGTAGAAGATTCAGGCCTGCTCATAGCAGGCATTGCTTTAACTTTCTCGGCCTCAGAACAACTCCATTGAAATGGCTCCTGAGAAATAGTTAGGGCTTCTAGATCTTTATCAAGCAATTAATCACAAGCATACCAACAGGTACAATAATAATTCCAGCAGGCACAAACTTTGGAAAGCTATCTAGAACTCTATGGATTCCCTAATTGCAGGAATGGCCAAGTACAAAACAGGAAGAACAGGGCTGGGTCCAAGGCAGGCTTGATACCTATAGATTGCAACAACAAAGTTGAAGTGTTTAGACTTTGGTGAATAGAGGGAGTGATTACTTCTGATGTAGGTAACTCAAGAATTCCCTGGAATTCCAGTGTTACCTGAGATGTACTAGTGGTACACTAGCTTTTGGACCCCAGAGGCTAGTTCAGAAGTGCACAGGTCTTTCAAACACCTTGTGTCACAGCTACAAATCCTGAGGAACACTAGGGTGCACCAAGTAGCATTAATGCTTAGGCGATCAGATTCTGCTGCTATGAGGTGATCAGCTGTCTTCCTGTCTAAATTCTACTGGCTTTACTGACATTTCATCTGCTTGGACACAGTGGTGCCATTTCAGGCGTTTTATGAAATTGCTCATAGACTGCAGGTGTTGCTCCAGAAAAAAAATGGGTTTACCATGGATCCTGTGTTTTATCTGCCAGCTCCACAGGAAAACCTAAAAAATCTAAATCTAAAACAGCAGTGGAAGCTTATGCTTAAGCAACTTCCTTAAGTGATTCCAAACAATCTCTTCCTTCGTGTGAATCACTCCTTAGTGAATCACTCCTTAGATGCCAAGTTTCTGACATTTAGGACTTCAAGGTCTCGGTTTGGAATATCCAATTTAATTATGTAACAACTTTAAGGCTTGAAGATGCAGTGCTGGAAGCCAAGCCCTTGGGCTGAAGGGTATCTTGCCAGGGTAAAGCCTGAAAAAGCCTAATGTCCTTTAAGGCTGCTTTTTCCAGTAACACAGAAACTAAAATCTTGTGCTGCTTTGCAGCACACTCTTAGTGGAGGAGACCAAAGCAGTGTTCCTACATAAGCATAGCTTCTCAAAATGAAAGATAATGCTAGATATAATAATTTAGAAAATGAGTAGTTTTAAAAACAAACCAGCAATATCTGGTTTTATTAGTGTATACTAGTTGTTTTAGCAACACTTATCTTTCAATGAGGTTGCACCCAAAATAGTAACTACCTTGTAACTTATCATGTATTTTATCCTGTCGATACTGAACTTTCCTATTCTATTGCCACCTGAAAGCTTTAACATATTAAGAATGGAGAAGATAATAGCTTCATAGACAGGTTTGGAACTCTGAGACTTCCCATGTGATTTTACTGTTTTTTGAGAAATTTATCAAAGTTAACAAGGAAAATAGGAAAGAGAAAAAGTAAAAGTATACAATAATAAAAAAACCTACAAAAACTACAGCTGCATTGTTTTAGTTTCAGCTCTAATAAATCATGCTAATTGAAAGGGTGGTATTCAGTCTTTTGTTAGTACGCAATCTGCTCTTTCCTAGTACAAGTACCCTTAGTACCATGGTTTCAGCTGGCTGTATGTGTGGAAAGATAAATTGAGAGGCCATGGAAGGAAAAAAAGAAGAGGGAACAAAAGAGAAGGGCAAATCCTAATTACACAGGGTTACTAACAATTCAATAAATCATCGTATCCAGTCTGACCTTGTGTCGTGGTTTAAACCCAACCGGCAACTCAGCCATGCAGCCACTCACACACTTCTCCCCCCCCCCCCCCCCCCCCCCCCCCCGCCCCCACTTCCTTCCCCCTCATCCAGAGGGATGGGGAGGAGAATCAAAAGAATGTAACTCCCATGGGTTGAGATAAGAGCAGCCCAGTAACTAATGTATAACACAAACCGCTACTGCTGCCACCAATAACAGTAATGCTAGGGGAAATAACAAGGGAAGAGAATACAACCGCTTACCACCTGTGGACTGATACCCAGCCTTACCTGAGCAGTTTTCTAGCCCTTCCAGCTAACTGCCCCCAGTTTATATAACAGGCATGTTGTGCTATGATATGGCATATCTCTTTGGCTAGTTTGGGCTAGGTGTCCTGTCTCTACTTCCTCCTGGCTTCCCCTCCTCCCTGGCAGACCATGAGACTCAGAAAGTCCTTGGTCAGGATAAACATTACTAACAACTAAAAACATCAGTGTTATCAGCGCTGTTCTCAGACTGAAAATCAAAACCACAGTGCTGCCCCAGCTACTAAGGAGAAAAATGGCTGCTACTGCTGAACCCAGATCACCTTGGTGCATTACCTGAAGAAATAGCATTACCTGAAGAAATAGCATCCTGATCTGCATTCTTTTCACTCCCCATAACAAACACTGAGAAAAAAGATGAATTCAGCTTTGAGTTCATTATCTTTTCCTCCTCACATGAACGTTTGGTGAAATGTTACAGTTACACAGTTACATGTTACACAGTTAAAAAGTACTCTGAGAATTTTACCACTCTATCCTCTTTGTAGTAGAACTTATTTCACACCACTTTATTTCTGTATACTTAAATTTTGCCTCCAAAGTTATGTGTATCACACACACACACAAAAAACTTTTCCTCCTCTAGTGCTATCTCCATAGTTGTCTGCCATCACTGAGTTGCCACAAGGATTTCACTACCATAGACAATTTCAGGCTTTTGAAATACCAACCACTGAACATTTTTAACTTTGAAGTCTTAGGCATTAAATATGGAGATGTTGAAACTATTTTTTTGGTCTCTACCTAGAAAAACACGTAATTCACACATATGTACACAGAGAGAGAGAGAGAGCTTTGCTATATGAATATGTATATTTTACTATATGAATAGCAAAGCCAGGTTGAATGTAGTGTGCTTTGTTTCTTTGCTTTCTCCCAGCCATTTATCTGGCAAAGGAGTTGCAGTTCTGGGGTCATACAAAGAACCTGTGAACCAGTGTCCTATGCTCTGACTCTCTTCAGTTTAAGCAAAAGCAAAAAGAAATAAAAGAACTCTTCCAGAGAAAGCATGTAAGTAAATAAACTGTACTCTACTTTTTCCAGTTAGCAGCAGCCTGCAATCAAATCTGCCAGAATGCAAAGAGGTTACAGGTTTTCTGGGCTTATTTGGCTGCAGAGAATGAAATACACCCAAATCAATTCTCCTGCAATAAAATCTGTGCATTTCCCACTTCCACCCACCATCCTACTGGGAAAGTGAGAGTAGACAGCCATGAGGAATGCTTCAAGAAGGCAAAGAATTGACAAAAAAATGCCTTTGATTTTAAACCCGAGGCAGAGCAATACAAAGCCATACAAAAGGTGTGTGTTGTAAGGAAGGACGGGGCAGGAGAGGGCATGATGGTATATATCTCATAAAATAATCCCAGTTTTTTAGTGAGAGAAGTATGATCATGATTTGCTGCTTAGAGCACATCCCCAAAGCCATTATAACATGGAATGAGCACAAGAACTAATGTTTCAATTCAGATCAAGAAAACAAAAGTCTACCAGATGGGTTACCAGGCAGACTCCTTATATCAGAAGTAAACCCAGTGTCATTAATATATAGGAAATGAGGATCCATAGCACATTTGGGGTTATATCCTGTGTTTATTTCAAGTCACATAGATTGATGTTTGCAGCCTTTCCAGAACAAAATTGGTCCATGACATTAAAATACATACATTTTCAGCTTGTCTTGTTTCCAGAGACACCACGTTAAAGACCTGATCAGAGCAAGCAGCAATGCTGGGTTATCACTGAAAGCAAATATTATCAGAGTTTGTGCAAACAGACATATAAATAAAAGATTATCCCATCAGATGGGAGCATTACAGTAAACATGCAAAACGATAGGGTGTGCATGTATTAAGAACAAAGAGCCTGGTGTAGGTATTTAGAAGGTCTAAAATGTATTATTAAAAAATGTTGGATCAAACAGTGGAGTATAGCTACCCTAATTTAAGCACCCAGAAATTAGATTTAATTCAGTCATTGTGTTTTCCCTCCTTGTTCCATGAAGAGAGATCAGACTTGAGAGGGCAATCTCATTCCGTGCTTTTTGACTAAAGATTCAGAGGATTTATGCTCTGGAAGTGCTTAATTTCACTCCATGCAATGTAACAGCTTTTCAACATCTCATTCAATGATTCCAAATCAATTTTCACAAAGGATGACTAATCCAGTCTTAATGAATCTCTGCATAAGCAGGGGAAGCAAGACAGAAATAGAAAATAGAAGGCAAATCTAGACAGTAGATGCCTCTTCCATTGCAGCTCCTGGAATATGGAGCGGTTTTGCCCTGCAACTTTGTAGTTCACTTAAAAGTACAAAAATACCCTCCAGATAAAAACAGATTCCATTGTTATTAGCAGGCAGCAGATCTGAAGGCAGTGTGCAGACTTTTCCTCTTAAATACATTTGACTTTAATGTTTTTTTCTTTCTTTAAGTGTTTACCTTAAGGAAACCATATCTATGCCAAAAAGTTTTACTGAAATATTGAAGAACCCTAGACAGCAATCTACATAAGCCAATAAAATGACTGTCATCAAAAAAGCAGTGAAAGTTTTATTACAATATTGAGTTCTGCAAGTAAACGAAGCCTCCCTTATGCAGTGCAATCCATAAAAGTAATCAGGCACAACCTACCCTATACAGTTTAGTGCACTCTTCATTGCAAAGGTTTTAAAAAATAAACACTTCTGACACATATGAATATGTAACTATATATTTGTATCAGTTTAACATGGTTTATGGCTCTTTTCATCAAAATAGATATACATTAACCTTTAGGTTATCATTATGAGTGTCATGAGTGATATAATAATGAACTCATAGGATATGCTTAAGGTCTTTTGCTGCACTTTGACTGTTGCTTACATGTTTTTTGCACTGTATTGCACTGTATAATATAGTCAGAATGTCAGCATTGAAATCTGTCATTGCCCATGCTATTTGTAAACACTTGGCTAGCCCAGCAGATATGAAAGGTGTGGAGTGAGTTCAGTAGGCCCAGATCACCAGTGCAGTACCTGGAACTTTGTATTACAAATGCTAAACAATGGTTTATGTCCTTTAGTGTGATGAAGCTTTCCCACCAGCCCCAATTGTTTTTCATCTTCTGAAAGAGTAATTTAAATTTCTACCATGGCCTTATTTTTGTCAGGCTATGCTGATTCAGTTTGGCACCACAGGATAGAGTAATAGAGGTGGAGTAACCTCAAGAGAATGGTAGATACTCTGGTTGTGACACATCCTACAGTACTGTATGAACAATTAAAAAGCACATTTCACATGCAACACTCTGTCAGCAATATCAGCAACTAGACAAAATATGTGCTAGATTTAGGAAAGGAGACCTTCCCTACCCTGAGCCTCCACAGTACAAAGCTATGCAGACTGTCATAACCTGTTAGAGTTGTTAAAGTAGTTAGTTAGAGTAGGTTTATATTTTATTTTCTTTACAGAATCTCAAGGAGGTGTCAGACATCAGTCAAGGTACCATAAAATTTTTCAGAGTGGGATAAGGCTAGACTTTATTAAAATGTTTAAGTTACTGAAAAATATTATTCTCCCATATTCTCAACATCTTATATTCAGAATCTAATGAAATTCCAGTGGAATAAAAATAATGACTCTAACCAAGCATATACTTTTAATGAATTATACTTATGAATTATTGATGTGGTTGCAATGATTTGACAATGGCCTTCTGCCTACGTGAAAAGTTAGAAATTTCACCATGAAACTACTTTCCAGTGGGAAATGATGTTTCAAGAAAATCAAATTTTTTTTACTTGCAGGAGAAAAAAAATTGCCAGAAATTTTGTTTTTCTGTTGAGCAGCCAGAAAAAAACTTCACTTTATTATGACTGACCACAGTGCAGTTATAAAAAGTCCTTATACTTAATCAATACTTATAAACAGCTGTTATTCTATTTTCCTGTGACAATAAAATCAGTTGTTCAGAAATGTATTCATGTCTGAGTGAAAAAAAAAAAAAGAAAAAAGAAAAATGTAATGTTTGAAAAGCATCCCACAGAGATCTACATTTGGGTCACAACATCCTATCATCAACACAACCAAAGACAGTCAATAGACACAGACATATGCTCCTTCATTCAATGATAAATCACCAGCTGTAACAGCCTGTATGTCATATTTTCATCTCTATCAAGATTAACAAAGATCAATGAGATCAAGGTGTACCAACACTAGGAATTGTCTGGCCAACTTGTGAAAGAGGGGAAAATAGATTGTTCAATATCAATACAAAATTATATTGCCTATGTCAACTAGCAAGGTTTTAAGCAAATGCTGTACAAGTCCAAGACTTTCAGCAGCTGCTTCAGAAGCAATGAAATATGGAAATACCCTTCAGCCAAAGATTGTGCCAGTATTTTCACAGCAGTTTTTCTCTACTAATTTCTGTAGAACTTTTCAGAAATTAGGTTTTAGTTGCTATGAGCAAAGTTTAAGGAACTATGCTGACCTTCCTAGGATGAAAATAGCAGGAAGAAATCAAGTGATTCATTCAAAGTTGATACTGAGAAATCTATGAATAGAATCTGACCTTGTCAGTCAGTGATCATTAGCATGTCCTGGCTACTTTTATAGTTTTAAATTTTTTATTCAGCCTCATTTTCTCGAACAGTTGAATGGAAAAACTCATAGAAGTGAGGGAGGATGAGAATCCACAGTGTAAAATTCTACTTAACTTTTCACATCTCCATAGGCTATGCATTAGAAGCAGCCTTTGCAGGGTTGCTGTGAAATAGCCCTCCGATTATTTCTGAAAATGACTTAGTAAGTTTTATGACCCGTAGAAATACTGAGAAAACTCTGGACTTAAAAACCAAATCCAAAGAAGATAGAGAATGTGTTCAAAAGGCAAAGCTGGACAATGCCACCTGCATTACCATGAATACCCCCAAAAGAGATGTTCCTCCTGTTCCTTACAGTTCACAATGGTTACTGCTGACTAGCTCTCTGCATCAGGAGATGTCTACCTGTCCCATCTTCCAAGGTCCTGCACTTCCTTGGAACATAGCAACAAGTGCATGTTGAGTGCCATTTGAATTATCATTTTCCCATTGCATTTTTGTCCTAAGAAGTTCAGTAGAAGATATCTATGAGTAAATTTCATACTAGAGGAAGGCTTGAAAGAAGATGAAGTCTTGAATGTTTGTGTGTCACTCAAGTAAAACGTCCAATACGGCAGATGGAAAGCTGGAGGTAGTCAGTGTAGGGGAAGGAGAGGTTTTGCAATTGCTGAGCAAGTCAAGTATGTGTCTGTCCATCATAGCTATTAATAATGCTGGGCCATGTTGTCCATACCACTAAAGTTACCACAGTTTTGCCACTTATTCATAGGGGATAATTATTCACTGGCTAATTGATTTCACTGTCAGCTGTAAATAAGTTACACAACAAGTAGACACCAGCATCATGTAATCAAGTAATGATCAGTCCCCCAGTTAGAAGTATAATTATATGAAATTGTCCTGGCATTGTTTTTTAATATGCTGCCTAATTGAGGCAATATATCTTGATATATTGAAATCCTTATTGAGTCACAAAATGATATCTCTGCAAAAAAAACTGTAGAGGTTGTTACGGATTATGTTGTTGAGGCTGGTGAAGCTCTTTCTGACTGTTCCCAAATGAGCTGCTCTAATATATTGTGTAGCATTATTAAATTAACATCATATGCCTTGAGACTCCTCTTTGCTAATAATTTCTACATGCTTGCCTTTTTACAAGCAGTGGTTCTTAATAGATAATGAAGGCTGAAGAGATGTAATAGAAGGTATTGCAAAGCCTGCAGAAACTCAAACATCCCTGAGCAAAATCAACAGCAGTTCTGAGTGCACATCGTGGACAGTAACAGGACATGGTGAGCTGATTAGAAGCTCACCTTGCACTCAGTAAGTTTTGATTCGATATTGCTTTGTAAAAAAAAATCATATAGACTAAACTAAATGTCAGAAGTGTTTACAACATACAGATACACTCCTACAGATTTACTCTCTTTTTTCAGGGCAGTTTAGGTCTAGTCTCAGGTTGAGTTCAGGTGACTTTAGTCAACCATAGGTTAAATAGAAACAGCAGGAAGATGCAACTGCATTAAAAAGCTGGTCTTTATGTCATGTAATAAGCATAGCAAGAGCACAAATTGGAATCTGGATTGCAGTAACAGTCCTGTAAGAGCTGTTTGAAACCTGCCTGGCTGCCAGGCAGAGAGATTAAAACTCTGCAGTCACACAGGAGAGGAAGGAATACAAAACTGTTATTTTCCTTCTTGTATTTTCCTTGTTGCATCTTATTTGGTGATAGGATCTCAGTGTTACCATGTGAGCCTTTTTTCTTTGAGTTGCTGAAGGCTCTGAAGCTTCTTGATGATGCACTATAATCAGATCAATTATTACAAACCTGTTTAGTGCGTCTTTGTCCTGAATTTTATTAAAAGAAATTTTCTCTTGGTTTAAACAATGAATTGTTTATTTTTTAGGAACTATGTTTATTATTTAGGAACTATGCCCTCAATAAAAATTAAGTAATGACTTTTTAAAGCCCATGGCTTACTTCTTTTAGAGCCCTTTCATTTTGAAAACCTTTTAAAGGGGGAAAAAAAAGAATCCAGTGATGAGTGGATTTAAAATCCAAAAACATAAGGATTATATCTACTTGAAATCGTCTGGCCAAATAAATGTGATTAATAATCAACATCTGCTCAGAAATGAAGTACTGACAGGGATTTCAGGTGTCCGCTAGTGGGCAGCACTGATGCACCTAAAGCTGAAAGCGCACGCCCAAAATTAAAGTCAGCAGTGGCATAGTAAAAATATATTAATTTTATATATGGGTTTTGCATGCTTAACAACATTGCTTTTGTAAGTTTAGTACAACCTACAGTTTATATAAAAGGAAAACTAGGTGTACAGTCTTTAAAGTTGAAGATTAAATACATTACTCTAGAATATTATTATATACATGCATAGATAGAGTTAGGGCTGTTTAGGAAAGCATAAACTACATGCCTTATCAGGTATCAGTATGCAGAATGGAAGGTTTAACTGAAAGCTGAATCTTGTGGTAAGAGGTTGGCTAGTGTCTGAGAGCTGTCTGCTTTCCATACCAGTAGTGTAAAGAGGCATCCTTACATGTTAGTGGTCGCTGTAGATATTACAAAGTGCATCAGCATCCCTGAGGGTCTTACATTACTTCTTGTTTCCATTCCCAGTGTGTCCATTGTGGCTTACTTGAAGAACTGTCTTCTTTTTTCCTTAAATTGCCTTATGTTTCCTATGGGGAAAAAAATGACAAAGGATACTTATTTGTATTTCATAAAGATTAATATTTTCTTGCACAGATCAAGTACTTGGGTAGATTTAGACATTCTACAGGAAAAGATGAATCTCTGTTCTTGCTGCCTGTGGTCTGTACTGTAGCAGTGTCATGAACAGCATGAAAATCACTGAACCATTGCTGTAACAGGAATTGAGTCTTTTTTTTACCAGTTGTGACTTTCATCTCTTAAGAGTTACGAGTAAAAAAAAAATTGTTAATAAAATAGACTGTCAGCATTCATCTTATGTATGCTCCTTTATTGCTGTCTTCAGGGCCTAGGATATCCTGAATGCCAAAGCATGGCAGCTGCCAGGGAAAAGAACATTTTACTTTGTTAAGCCTGTTTTTTGGACACTTCAAATGAGATGCACCACTGGATTGTGTGAGAAGCAGCTGAAGCCAATTTAGCTGCAGAACTGGTTAGAAATTTTCCAGGAAACAAGTTCATGTCTGAAAACACTGATATTAAAGTTCCTCAAAGTTTAGATGGAAGTCCCAAGCCCACCAGCAAAGTCTGAAGCTCTTCACACACAGTGAAGAATATACACACTGTATGTCTTCGGGTAGGCAAATGACAAAATATGCAAGATTAGATTCATTCATGTGCTGATGGAAATGCTACCATTTGTTTTCTTCTGATGTAATTTCTTTTTATATAGAAAACTATTCACAGAATCAGGGACAAATCAGTTTCAGAGTCCAACATTATCTGTGTAGGCAAGAAAAGGCAGCTCTGACAAAATATTGAAATCATATTGAGTTTCAGTTAAGAAAATATATGTGTAAATATTGCAGATACAATATGGCAAGATGATTAGAATCTTCTAGAAAGAGAATTTAACTATTTCAATAAAAATACTCTATAATTAAATTTTTAGCTATTGCATAGCACACTCTGGGTAAATTAATTTCAATAACATATTTGTATAGTAACCTGTTAACCTATTAACCAAGAGACCATTTTAAATTTACCATCACATTATTTCCATAATACATTTAGTTCTGTTTCTTTCTATGAGATAATAATCAGAAGGTTGTATAGGAGTAAATGTACAAATTTATTTTTTTTTTATGTTTCTGTTTAATTTTTTTCAAATGTTACTTTTTTATTTTTTACATTATTAATCTACTTCAATAGCACCAGAATAAATGGTACTTGAAGATTAAATTGCTAAACTCCACTGCAATTTGTTGAACAGTAACTTAAGCCTTACTGTCAATTCTTTGAATTTTCCATGTAAAGCCAACTTCATGTCTCTTAAAGGAAAATACAGAATTATGCATCAGAGGGAAATGGCCTCTGGGAAAACATTATTCATATTTTCATCATGTGTCCTACTATTACTCGGCCCATTAGAGGTGAAGAAATTATATCTCATCTTTCCATTTTGCTGTCATATCATTCAGAAATGAGGCATGCAGTACTCCATTTTGTCTCAGAAAGGTCATTTTATTCCGAAGTTGTTTTTTCTTCGGCATTTTAAAATATTTTTGTGCAACAAATCATTTCAGAGGAAAAATTAGAAAAGAGAAAAAGAATATTCCTTCCATAAATCACAAAATTCTATTGAAATTTTATCTTGCATTCCATTTGTCAGATTCCCGAAGTACTGGAAAATGCAATAGCTTGAATGAGGAAATGTATGAGCTAAAATTAAAAATGTAGCTCATAATGGAGCTGCAGAAGGGATACAAAAGCTCAGGGAGTATTCTTTCAGTCTTTCTGTAGGACCTAAGCAAACATCTAAGGATCATGTAGAGGTACACATTCATGTTTGGGTTGCATGTGCAACAATGGCTGGCTATGAAGTGGGATGTTCTACCACCAAGTGAGTGTATTTAAATGGAGCAGATTCCCATAAAACTTCCACTTTGTGAGAAAGAAAATTGTTCTTTTTCTGTTCCAGGCTAGAAAATCAGTGACCAAGAGGCAGAGGTTTAGGCACTAAGGCTCCCAACCACTATTCTCCCTCCCACCCTCCAGACAAGGGGGCACTAAGCCTACTCCTTGACCCCCTAAACCCCTTCAGAGTGTGAGCTGCTTGTCTGCTCCTCCATCTCTGCCCTTTTTTATCTTCTGCTTGCCTTTTATTTATTCTGCAAAGCTAAGAGCTGAAAGTGAAAAAAATCTTTTTGCAGATACGCTGCAATTCTCAATTGCAAAATCATTGTGCATTTGTGAGAGTTAAAACAGGTGGAGTTCTTTGAGAGGCATCTATTAAATAATTGGATTCTTCCACAATTCTTTGATAGAGGATATTTTTCAGTAGGCATTCTTCTGCATTAGTAAAAGCAGAAATTATAAACAGAAGCTATTTCTGTACTTACAGAAATTCAAGGGAAAGTTGTATAGAAAGTCTATTATGAAAAATAAAGGCTCTGGAGAAAAAAAAATCAAGGCTAACCAACAAAAGAATGCTTTTTACATGTACTGTCAGGGAAGAAAAAAAAACAAACAAAAAGGAGTTTTTGCTAAGATAGTTGCCAGAAGCCTTGTAAGAATGAACCCAAAGAGAGATAAGACAGTAAAACAAGTGAAGTAGCCAGCACTATATTCCCTGAACATGACAACACACTCAGCTAGGCCTGACTCATGGGCACGGAGGGGTATTTCTCTATGAGAAATGCTCTGAAAGAAAACAGAAAACACAAAAAAAGAGCTACCAGTTTGATAGCTGGCTCCTGTCTTTGAAATGTCCCATTACAGATTTGGTTTGGATTCATTTCTGGAAATAAAATGTGAGAGCATATATATTTCTGAACTGCATTGGAAAAGAAGGATGATTTATTCCTACTGTGTGAGATAATGAAGTACTTTACTATCTTTCAGTCACCATCAGGAGAGTAAGGTGATATCTGCTCTACATATCTGAAGTTCAGCTGACTTGTACTTGAGACCCAAAGAGTTGTCTGAAGAAATACATACCTTCCTGTTAAATTTTAATTATCTTAAAGCAGTTCCAAAGACTGGAAATACATTAAAATTATAGCAATACTAATAAAGGCCAGAGGGGTGATTCAGAGTTACCGCAGGCTACGTCTACTTTTATGTCAATCCATGGAAATAAGATAGGAAAATTTACAGGATTTTTTTATTTTGTATAGGACTACTCAAAAAGAATTTTATTAGGACTCATAAGAAGAATATTAAAGAGCAATGATACCATCAAAGAAAATTACTTTCATTCTCTGATGAGACTGCAAATTTTTCAATAAAAGTGACTAATAAAAGTAGTCTAGAAGTGACATAAGATTTTGTATGGTTTTTGAACTATTGTGGCATTCCGGATATAAGAGTACACCATACAATTACAATATGGCATAAATGAATTAACAAGTAGCAGAGAGAGAAAAGGTTGGGGGTAAATCCACATTATAGGGGGGCTTCCTCGTAGATTCCTCACGGAATGACTATGAGTTGAATTCAATATCTGCATTAATGACATTGAGACAAATATGAAATCACAAAATCCTTCTTACACAGGTAAGAAGAAATGCTTAGAAGATAAATGGAGACAATTACAACCATATTATATAATCTAATTACTTTTTTATGATCGACGGGGTCATGCTTACAAAATATGACTCAAAAAAGATTATTGCAAAATAATATAATTCTACCTGATTTTAGGTTCTAGGCTACCACTCTGTTTTAGTCAGCAAAATGTGCTGAAATGGTTCTCTAGGATATACGTGCATATAGGCAAGGAAAAAATCTCTCCAACACAACAGTGATTGGACAAAATATTAGGACACTGTATGCATCCCATAATATATATTCTATGCATAGTTATTAAAATCATATATAGACATACATGTTTGTACACACGTGCATGTAAAGAGATGATTATTAAACAGATTATTATTTAGCTGTCATTCATAATTAATTAGAGAAAAGAAAGCACACAATGCTAAAGTGATTTTTAATATGGTTGGCTGAGGTATAAGAAAAACAGTTGTGTAGAAACTGAATCAAGTCATATTCAATGACAAGTAAAGCATGATTTCTTAACAAGGAGAATAATTTTTCTACTGAATCAAAATACCTAGACAATTACTATGTTTACATGTCTTCAGATCAAGACCAAATGCCCTTAGAAAAGAGTTACTTTAGTTAAATGGGAGGTAACGGAATTTCATACAGGTGAAATGCAATTGTCTAATATACAGGAGGTCAGACTAGATGATCTAATGGCCTTTGTAGTAACTTAAATGGAAAAAATAATACAAACCCAAACTGAAGAACATAACTTAGAGGTGATCTTGAACAAGTCCACCATATATTTTTACATTAAATAAATAAAAGTCTTGAAGGGCAGCATACAGTTAAGTATAACATAACCACAAATTGAGAGTGGAGTCAATGTTCTTATAGACTATGCTAATAAAAAAAAAAAGCAGAGTCCTTAGCCATGACATGATCTATTGGTTAATTACTAGCATGCCTGCTGTCATGGTTTAGTTTTAGTATTGTTGTAGCCTATTTAAAACAGTACAAGGCACAGTTCAAGACAGATTGCATGACCAGCACTAGTCCCAGTAGGGCAGTATGACTGCAGCCAGTGTTTCCATAGAGAATTGTTTAGGTGGGTAGAAGTGAGCCATGTACTGTCACTTGGCCTCAGGGCCAAAGAGCACCTTTTTTTTTAGCACTATAGTCTAGCCTTGCTTTTAATTTTATCTGAGACTTGCAGTTGAATGGGAAAAGGTGATTCACCAAAGGTCCCATTAATTTCAGGCTCCAATGTCCATCACTGAGGTAATGTCTCTTCCAGATGATCACATTAAGCATTTTACATCTTTTAGGTAACTGACAAACTTTAGTCAATAAGACAAATCAAAGCTGCAACTTTGGTCTTTCGGAGCAGCTCCCAAGATAGTAAATCATGAGAACTGCTAATCTCCCAGAAGCTATTTTTATAGATCAAGATATCTTGATTTTACTTACCGTCTTTGTATGCATTTACCTATATTATCCTATATCATCCTAATCCTGCAGGAGGGAAAAATGTAAATGGGCTATGTAAATGCCTTACAGAAATTCATCCTTGGACTCTTCCAGGAGACACCCTGGAGGTCATTTCCACAGGAGTACTGTTAAAGTGTCAGGCAGGAGTTGAAAGAACAAGCCTGAAATTCTTCTCCTCCCCCCTTGCTGTTATTGAATAATCCTGAGTTTAGATTAGAGATGGAGTTGAAGCTCTTGTCTGCCTGGATGTAATCTCAACCCAGATCACACCCTTATTCTGCCAGTGGGATGAATTCTGGGTCCCATCTGTTGGAGCTGTGTATGGTATATCCTGCTCATTAACTTATCCAGGAGTGCATGAAGATCGCTAGTGTCTTGCAGGTGAAAAACTTGACAAAAGTCTTCAGAGCAACATTGCTCAAGAGGAGAAGTGTGTACCATGACTGTCCCTCACTCCTGCCTGAGTACACTCATCACTAGGCAGAAGAGTGAAAACTTATTTCCTCATCATTTCACATTTGCTTACAGTTTACTGGGGGTTTATACAGACTGTTTAGTTTAGTTGAACTGGTTTGCATAATAAAAAAGAACATAAAATTGATTTCTACTTCATAATGGTTAGCTGCCAATCCAGAATGATAATGAACAAATCAAAAACATGTTACTTAGACATTTTGGTATGAATTCATTTTCTCTGTATCTGTGAAGTAAATTGAGTGGAGATAATAATAATTTAAACAGTCTTAGCAAATTGAATAACATTTTGGAATAGGATGAAATGTTTAAAAATTAAGGTTTGAAGATGGAGTTGTGGGAGGATATAGTACCTTACCAAGCACATGTTAAAATAAAGCACTTGAATATCAGTTGAAAAAAATAATTCTTGATTAAGAAGCAGCAGCAGATGGAAACATTTATTCACTCAAGACATTACAGATTCATTCATGGAGACACAGATGCTACTCAGTCTGATGGCTTGGTTGTACATTAGCCCTAAAGTAATTAAAATAGATTTAACATTACTTTTTTCTCCAGTTTCAAAATGTGTTGTTAAGTTTAGAATCATGAACCTGGTTCAGTGACTGCAGAAGGTGACTGAAAAACATTGCCACTCTGCATAATGCTTCTTCTTTGGATAGCAGAGAAAACCTTTTATGTAAAGTATTAGTCAAATAGCAGTTCTTAGAAAAGTTGCCTTCTGAGTTTATATACCTTAGTTATCACTTTCTACTGATGGAGGGTTATGCTTAGTTTTCTACTGAATTTTATAATTAATGCAAAGTCACAATGCTTGGTTTTTATGCATAGAAGAAAAATTAAGTCAAAACAGGAATTTATGTCTGTTAATCTTTGTAACACATGAGAATTTTACTAAAAATATGTCAGTTTCTCACTTTAATTTAAACAGGAAAGTAAAATCAATATGTTCTTTAGCATATGGAGGAAAGAAACAAACAATAATGGAAAATCTCGGAGACTGGAAAATGCAAGAATATAATCTGTTTATACAGGGTAATCATGTTTATTTTAGGTGTAGGGGTTAGTTTATAATTTTGAAAGCATTAATTCACATATGTTGTCAAAAACATGAATAATTAAGTTGGATGAAATTTCTCCTTTAAATTGCATTAAATTTGTAATCTTCATTAAAAGTAATCTGAAGTTTTAAAATACAGTTTCTAAATATTCCTGTTTACTTACACTTAAATCCTGTAAAATGTCTATAAATACATTAAATAAATCATGTCTCTCATACTACATGCTCATTCAACTTAATATTACTTTTCCTTGGATATGATTTCTAGATCCAATAATTTATTTTCATTAAGTAGTCAAAGAAGCACCAGCTACTAATGAAAACTACTTAGACTTCATTTTCTGTAACAGTGGAAAAATCATGCTGAAAATCAGACAGATTTTCCTTTCTCATATAAAATGTTTTCCCTGGAAGAAAGTGAACAAACTGACATCAAGTAAAGGCAGCTGAAGTGGAAGATTTGTAACCACAGATCAGTAAAAAAGATAGGTATCTTAACATATTCTTGCTGAGCAACAAAGGGGGTGGCAGTCATCAACTGCCTGTAAGCAGTTATGAAGATACGTAAGGCTTCCAGCTAATCACTGATTCTTTTGCATTATGAAGGAAGGAGAGCTCTGCTTCTCTTCTTTGGCCAAGAACCTGTGGTCCCAGTTTATCAATGTCAAGACCTACATCAACAACACCTCAACACAAAGCAAACCACTAAACAAACATTAATTTACATATAACTCAGGTTTCATGCTCTCCCAATTAGCTAACCAGAAGATACTATTAGTATATCCAATAATAATGTTCCAGACAAACAAGGGACATCAATGAGGAGCAATGGTTGTCTTTATGAGGATAATTTGATTACTGCTGTTTTCTGGAAGTGAAGCAAGAGCTCTGAGTATCACCTATTCTGCTGGCTTAAATTCAGTTAGCTGAAACCCATTATACAATTGTGAGTCATTGTGTTTAACTGCATGCTGAAAGTAAATGGAGCATTTTGAATTGTACGTATAGAGCAATTTTCTTCATACACATCAGAAATATAGGAAATCTATATAATTTATTATTTTAGACAAATTTTCTTTATTGTATGAATCCATTTTTTTCTCATTAAGATAAAGTATATACTGCCTTTGGAATATCAGCAAAAAGAAGAAAGCCTTAAAAGACAAACACATTATTAAAATAGAATCAAACAGAAATCCTGTTGGTCATGTATCTGAACTCAGCAATTATGCCATCAGATTGTTGTGATGATTATTTCTTGGAAGACTGTAATACAGATGCTGTTGGCATAATATTACAGGATCTATAGGCATTTAGTAATTTATTTTTTCATCAATACATCTAAGCAAAAAATGGAGACAAGAAGAATAAAGGTTTAGGTATTACCATCAAGGAATATTAATGTGCTCACAATACAGGAAAATGCAGAGTGCTTTCACTGTACGGTGTCCACTTTTTCCCCATTAGAAAAGACAGATTTAATTACCCTGTAACTGGACAGTTGCATTTTGTCTCACTTGGCTCAATAGAAGAGGGCAAAGAAAGTTATGTTTTCAGAGGACTCAAGAAATGAAGAAGAATTTGAGGATACTGAAAAGCACCCATGTGTGTTGACGTAAGTTAGTTCTAGTGCTTGAAGCATAAGAACATTTGGTAAATAGATATCCAGACTAGCTCTACACAAGCTAGCTCACATACAGAAATAACAGAGTCATGTGCATGCAGCCTAATGTAACCTACAAGTGCAGCTCTCAGCTGCTCACAGGTGCTCACTTTACACGTTAGTGCAATGTGCCACTGACCTTAGCAGTGAGGGTCAGTGTGGAGGAGTCTACTCAGGGAGTATCTGTGACTGATGTCAGCACAAGCTTTATTTCCAGAAAGATATCAAACAGGCAACCTGGCTTGTAGAGAAAGGCTTGACTTTATGGAAATGCTGAATGAAAACAAGAGCACATCTATTAATAAGCTAGAAATAATTATCTTTATTATATAAAAGGCATTGCTGATTTAAAAGCTAATAGGCAAAATAATCAGCCATGAAAAATTGTTAAAAATTAAAATAATATTTCTGACCATCAGAACAGTGGAAATCAGAATCCACCAAACCACCCGTCTTTAGTGCTTGGTAATAGTAATTAGCAGCTTCACTTTTCCGTCTTTTACTGGACTGCAGGGAAGAGTCTGCTGTGATGGGAACCACTTCCCGGAGACTCTGGTGTTTAATATTGTTAAGAGAGAATGAGTGGCAAGTGAGAAAAAGAATTAATCTGATTTTTTTTCCTTCCATATAAAACTAGTCACAAATAAGATGCACTTCTGTAATTTCTTTTCCAGGTAGGTGTAATCCATAACCTGTCTCCCAAAAAAGAGGAGAAGGAAAAATCCCCAGCCAGGTTCCAGTATGGGGCAGCAGTATGGGACGGTGGGTGCAATAACAGTTGGTAAGTAAACTTCTTGGGTGAAAACACAAAGATTCATAAGGGACACAACATATAATAGAGGCATTGTTCCAGTATTATAGACTCACTTCAGTCCTCCTCTACACAAACTCTCTTCAAAACTTCTCAGCCATTTCTGTTTGACACCTATATCAGAAAACAGCTAGACTGTTTTCAACCTTATAACCTTTAAAATACACACGCAAAAAGCCTATGGAATCTCAGGCGCATTGCATCTACTAGGAACAGGATGAAGCATCTGAAATAGATAACTATTTAACATAATTCTTAGCATAGAAAACACAACATGAAAAGAGCAAGAGAAAACTTTAGCTGCAATATTTTCTCATTTCAGTTCTTTGAAGAACTATTTCTAAAAGCATTTAGAAAAATGCCTACACTTACATTGGTGTGGCTGTAAGACTAACACCAGGTGAACCAAACTTCCCTGACTGCATGGACATGTAATATTGTTTTATTTTCACTACCTACTTCAGTCCAATGTGCTGTGAAAATCACAAACAGAATAAAATAGATTTAGGACTAAAATGGAAAAAGCCCAAGAAAATCATAGGATCAGGCTCTGTAGTAAAAATCCATTCTGGTAAATTCTGGTCTGTCTATTGATATCTTAAGTTATGACACAATGTTGGCCACAAATTACTATTTTGAGATATATATCAAACTACTGCAAATTACTGTACTTTAACAGCAGTTCAGTAGAAACAGAAAGGTTACTACTTAGACAGGTTCTTAGACAGGTTCTTAGATAGATTTGAGAGATTACATTCTTTTGAACTGGTAGCTTCCCAACTTGATTTTATAAAAGGAGAAGCTATGTTGTGCAGTAAAAAAAGAGTATGATTTTGGACTGCAGGCATAATATCTGTAGCTGGAGAAGGAAACGGAAGCTCTCTCAGAAATCAATTGAGCCAGTGGGATTTAGGTACTTTAGTCCTAAGAATCATTCTGTTGAACATATTTGTGAATAAAGATAAGTTCAAGATTGTGCTTCAATGCATTCTTGGGTAAGCACCGTTTTACTTCACACACTCGCTGCTATCTTAGTATAAATTTTAGACTGTGGTTATGAAGGGTTGTACTTGTCATAAGCGCTCCACTTATTAGTGAGTGTGTGCAGGATTGGGATCTTTCAAAGTTATACAAATATTCAAAGAAGAATCTTAATATTAAAAGAAAATGTGTAGATGATTGATTTTACATACAGAATAGACTGATTTTAAACGTATCTGTATATTTTTGCAAAATCAGGAATTAAAAATACATCTACTGAGAATCACTTTTCTGAATTTCTTGGCAGTAATTCACTCTTCAAATATTTTCTTTACATGGAATTTACTAATGTTACTCTTTACAGCTTACCATTTCACTGGCAGTTTTTTTCCAGACAGGCTTTCTGCAAGCAGAGGAGGAGGATTAACCATAGAACATTCATTGACTGTTTTATTGTGACTGCAATCAGCAAATGACAGGATTAATGCAGAAAGTTTGGATCACCTTCATTTTAGAGGAGCCTAAGCAACTCACTAATAACTAATTAATAATAATTCACAACTTTTCATTTCCAACACGTCTACACTATCATATAAAATATCCTCCCTAAATTTTATTTTCCCTGCAATTTTGATCAGAGACAACAAAGGCAATGCCCCATTTGGTTCTCCTTTGGTATTTCCACCATGCTGTTCTTTTTTTGGTTGCCTATGATAAGCACTTCAGGTTCCAGTCCTTTTGAAAGAAGCATTGTTTTAATAACTTAAAATCACCGTATTTACTATGTTAAAGATTTATCTAGGAAACCTGACTTTTAAAGACGTGTCATTGTCTTTGGATGCAGATAAATGTCTTTTGCTCGATTCAGACTGAAGGTTGAAATATTGCAAATATACAAACGGTATAAATAATTCTTGTAGTGTAGAACCCATATTTCTGTCTTTTCCCACTGGATGCTTAAACTGTTAAGTTATAAGCAAAATAGAACTCTTCTTTCTTCAGTTTTTTGTAAGCAGACACAACTGAACACACACGCTTATTACATACTTGCCTTTCATAACTGAGGTGTTCACCCATGCACCTTTTAAATATGTTAATTTATAAAATTGATGTATAAATATATATTCATAAATGTAGATGTTATACTTTAAAATCATGATGTAGACTATATGATCTATACCAGCTGTAAGATTCTGGGTTTATCCCGTGTCATTCCTGCTCAGACACGTAATGCAGCAAGTTACTGATTTCTGTAGTCACTGAGAAATGACAACTCAGATGTTTAGGCCTCTTCCTCAACATGTGGAGAAGTTTATACTTCCTGGGATCACCCCTGAGTGTCATTACAACTAGTACAGAGTTTTGAACACTCTCTCTGATTCCCTTCCTATAGCAAACAAGGGACTTTGACCTTCATTTCTGGCTTCACTGATAGGCACAGCATTATGCCATGCAGGGGTTTGCTGTCTGGCCTTCCCTGAATTCAACAGCTGCAGTTTCCCAATGGGATCCAGATTTTTCCTGTGTGCTTTCTGAAGATGTCTCTTAACTTCAATGAAAAGTGAGAAGATAACAGACTTCCTTACCCTCTGAACTAAGCAACTTCAAATAGAAGTATAAACAAAGAGGGATACGTATGTGTCTATGCCTTGCTAGAATTTGGGTAGTGGCTCAGAATTGGCATTTACATATTTCTACACCAGAAATGCATCCAGAAACTGAATCCACATCTAACATTGGGCAGTATATAAAGTTCCTTGGTTTTACTCATCTTCTTTTCTCTGGAAGAGTTATTGTTTCTGTCTGCTCATGCTCCAGTCCTTCTACATGTCTATTGCCAGATAGACAGTGGGTTGCATTTCTCTTTCGTAAGAGTTGGCTAGAAGGACTGCAAATGTATCAGTATTGCCAAATCAGTGTCCAAAAGTCATGAGTCAGGTCAAATCTTGAGAAATCTTTAAAACTGTGCAATTAAACCAAATAGTTCCCATTTATTCTACTTGTGTCTAGAGTCATAGGAAGTCTGTGCAGTCTTTTCAAATTCTGTAACATTACATGGCTGCAGAAGCTGGGGTTTTAAGGAAGCTGTCACCACACTTGGATACCGCAGTGAGAGACAGCAACACTGAGAGCTCTGCAGTTTCTGTACAGTTACTTTAATCGTGTGCTCTATTTCATCTGGTGAGAGAGCAAATTAATACCTTTGAATGTAATAGCAATGATCAGAAATTGTGCCTATGCACAAATCAAGTCAGCTTTTCCTGGGCGTAAGACAAATGCTTACACTACAAGAAACAAGTGATAATATATCATGTTGGCTATCCAGTCTGAAGGATGTCTTAATAAAAAGGTCAGAGTATATAAAAAGATCATCATAATACATATCTAAGAAGTCAAGGAAAGACCATACATGACCTTTCTCATAGAAGGTGGTGGAAAAGGGACAGATAAGGAAAAGCACCATATTTCAACCAAATATTTAGGCTCAGGGCAATTACTTCATACTTTCTATAAAGAACTAGAATATGGAGAGATATACATAAATAACAAAAATAGAAATTATCTGGAAGCGAGTTATTTTCCATCTGTTGAAGACCTAGATCCCTCTTTTTCACCAAAGGAGGTGAAATACTATATGATATGCCTTGACAATTCTGACATCTGCAAATCTGATTACAGTATATACATAAATATAATGAACTTGGACTTGCAGAATTGGTATCATACATGCAAAAGTCATAGGAGAACTGTCTTATAGATTGAAAGTTTAAATTATATTGACAGCATATTGAGTAAATGCATTACACCTCTAGCAGTACTCATAAAAGTCTACAATTACAAGATTTCTGTTACTATATATGGACAAAAATGTTTTCATTATTTAACTTAAAAATCTCCTAAAAGACACATGAAACACACTGTCAGAAACTTGCCTTTCTTCCTGGATAAATGAAAAGTTAGTAGCTTTAATTTCATATAAATACCTGTAATTGTATTCATGAACACTTCCAAGATAAATAATTTGGCCTTGTAGATTTAACTCACAGATTTGCTGAAACAGACTCTACAAAATCTGTGTAGCTTCTTGATCAGGTTCTGGTGCAGACAAATCAAATGCTACGACTATTTTTTATAACAATGCACAGATGTAGGACAGTATATAACCACACTGTCTAAAGAGAATTAATAAATGTAACTTTGTAGTTAGTTTAGAAGAACCAGTTTTCTTTATGGCTCTGGAGTGGTTATCATGATATAGCCCATTTTCAAGCAAAATTTACTCTTAACCAAGGCTCTGGATTAGATGTCTTAACAAATGTTTCTGTGTCTTTGCAGCAGCTATTCTCATTATAAAATCAAGGTAGCATTAATTCTATCTTTTTGCCATGATGGGTATGTTGGTCAAACCTTCCCTCATGAATTTAGATTTGCAGATTTTGAATAAAACTGTTTCCTCAGTGGTGAAAAAAAAAACATGGCCTGTTACAGATTAATCAGTAGTTTAGACTGTAGCTTCTAATTTCTTAATATAAGGGTGATTCTTTCCTGAAAAAAAATCCATGTGCTAATGGCATCGTGGGTTCTACAGCATTATTGTGCAAGAATTTCTGTATCAAATGTGCTTAGTTTACAAATAAAATTGGGAGATTATTTTGTTTTTTATTTCATTTTGTTGTTTGGTTTGGTTTGGTTTGTGTTTTTTATCTGATTGCTTTCTCTGCATTCCTTAGAGTCAACTAGATGTTCTAGGTGATTTTTTTTTATGTCACTTGTCATTGCTTGTTATAAACGTTCTGCAAAGCAAATGAGCTCCCAGCTACATCTGTGCAATACTAAATTCCAAATTAAGCTCTCTATGGATGGCACCACCACCCTATTTCACTCAACAGTATTGCACAGGTGTATCCAGCTGAAAGCTATTAAACAAGCCTGTTGATGATATACAAGATGATAGAACAAAATTTGCAGCTTAGTATTTCTTAGCTGTGTTGGCTTTGCAGGAGAGAAAGTGTATTTTCTTTACTGACACAGGAATGAATGGGGAATGGAGGTTTGCTGAATAAAATGGTGCTGTTTGGGAGGAAGAAGAGCCCGTACTACATCTACGGTTTATGGTCTTTTGTACTAATATTCTGTAATCACAATAGTCTTTCTTGGTAGAACATGATCAAGTGTCAACAAGAAAAATTGTTACAAATGAGAACTCTATAACCTTGGAGAGAGGTAATAAAATGTTTGTGACTTTCTCACCAGCTGCATCTACAGAAAAAATATATATGTCAGTTATAGATGACCTTGTTTAGAAGTGATCTCTACAGTTATTATACTCCAATTCTTATTTGAAAAGATACTTCAAAATCTTTTTTTCATGAGGCTTTCAAGATTTTGCTTCTGTGATTTATTTGAGACTTTGAATTTCTGTATTTTCACTGTTCCTTAGTGTGTTTCCTTGCAGAGAGTGTTTTCTTATTGTAGCTTATAGTATGCTTACCAAATTTTGCCACTTGGGAAACTCTTGAGAATGCCATAAACTCAGAATATCAAAAAATAATTCTTATTTAGGAAAAAAAAAGCAAGCTTGAAAATATTTTGCTTTGAAATCAATATGATCTTCCACTAAATGTTTGGGTTGGCTTTTTTTTTCTTCCTGAATCAGTCTGCAACTTTCCAGCTAAAATCTCACCTTAGACTCCTCTTTAAACTGAAAATTTATCAGTCAGACTAAAGTAAAGGAGCTTTTGAGAGCATGAGTTCCTCTCCCATTTCCCCAGTCCTCCCAATAAAGTCAAATATAGAAACAGTAGCCTGTATCAAAATGTTTTTGTCTCATAAATACTCTATTATGAAGCTTTTTAACCTTTTCTTGAATATTTAAAATGTACATTACGCAGCAGTAATTGTGCCTAGGAAAAAAGTCAACAGAAGAACTGAGTGTTATTTGAAATACATAAATGAAAATATGTTGCTCAAAAAATCTCACCTCAGCACCTAACCACATGTGTTCCTATAGTGCTTAGATGCTTAGATGTGTAAGTTCAATATTGGCATTAATATTTTCAGACTGATATAAAGCAGTTTTTAATAAAACCTCTATACTCAAAATCAATGTTTATGTAAAATTTTCAAACATCCTTTTGCAAAGAAAAGTTATTGCTTTGAGATTCTTTCCACAGAAAAAATCTCTGTTAATAAGCAAGTATTTACAAACTAAACTACCCTAACCTTAACACAAAATCCATCCAAGGAATCTCTGAAACATCTCTGCTCACCACAGATACATTAAACATAATGAGCTAACCTGTGTTTATTTCACTCCCTGTTTGATGGCTAATTGCTCTATAACAGAAACAGGCAACTGTGGCCTTTTGCCTCATTGTCCTGAGGCTTTCCATCACTTCCCCTAATTTCTGAAAGGTTTTGTTTATGAAGATCAAAGCAGAGAGCAGCCAGCAACTGCCTGGAAAGGAGTCCTATCCCTCACTGCAGCATACAGATACTGTTACTTTGTACAAAGGCAGCATGCGCAAGATCTTTCTGTATGAAGACCAGCAAAAAATACCTTTTGTTCCTGAAAGCTTTCAGGACTGCTATTGTTCTAGGATATCTGAAAATAAAAGAGGTGGTTTGAATGCTTACTGTTCTGTTGCCTTCACACAACAGCAGCTTTTTATATTTTCCTTCAGATTACTGAGGACTGCTACAAACTAGAACTATAATCTAGTCTTATGTTTTATGATATTGACCCACATTCAAATTGTTTTCTTGCAAAGCTGTTGTACAACCACCCTTTCCTACCCACAAAGCTTCTGAAAGGCTTCAGAGCTAAATGTGTGAGACCTGATCCTGAGGTGCATAGATGAACCTTGAGGATTGCTCACCCAGAAAATCCTGCAGCTGGCCAGCACCCATCAATGCTGGTGTCAGTTAATGGCTGCTCCTCTGCGGCTTTAGGAGGACCTCTGGCTGTTAAGGCTTGACTAGGGAGCGGTGTTTATCTGAGTGCATCTATGCTTCAACTGAGGCATGATTTCAGCCTAGAAAACAAACTCCTGAATTTGTCTAGTACGTTAATCAAATGCCCAATTAATGTCTTTTCTGTGCAAGACTGATGAATCTGCTAGAGCCCAGCATACATGTGCCCTATCCTGTAGCGAGTACCAAGGTTTCTGCACTTTCTTAGCATAGTGTAATTAATTTTTGAGCTTTAGCTAGTGACAAGAATAGAAACCACATGGGTTATGTCTGAGCTTAAATTGCTTTCTGGATAATATCATTATAAATGGTCACTTGCATGCATCGTTATTTCTCCCTTCTCCTCTGCTGCTTCTGCTGTTATTCACTATCCACCTTATCCACTTATATATACACACAGGTCACTTATTATTATGAACTTGTAATGCACAGATTATTATTTCACAAGTTTTCCAACCATTATCTTGGACTTTCATGTTGTTAAATGTGAGACTAACAATGCATTTACTGCATTAAAGTTAATAATCCACTGATTTACCAGACATGACACATCTGAAGTTGAGCTAATTCTCTGTCTCATTAAACAGTACAGGGAATACAATAATCATCCTAAATTTGTCTTTCCTCTTAAAATTATGCAATTAGAGAACCCATGCTTATTCAGTGAATATTCTAAAAATTTATATCAAAGTTCAGTTATCTTTTACAGGTGTCTGCATTAAAAGCTAGGAGGCAGCTTCTCACTGAAGCAGCATGTTAATGATGTTGGTTGGTCTCAACACACCTTGCAGGAGTATAATCTTTTTTTAATTGCTTGAGGATTATGACTTAGAAAACATCCCTTCACTGTCTTCTTCCTGATTCTTTACATGACAAAATGAACACTACATCCTCACTAGCAGACTCTCCTTTGTGTATGTGCACGTCTGTATGTGAGAGTGAGTGCAAAGACATAACTTGAAATGATAATTTCCTTAATTTATATTTATCAGTATATTTTATGGTTGCTTGAAGATTTTACATTGAAAGTATTTCAATTGAGGATTTGACTTTAGACCAAACCAATATTTTTTCTTTGCAAAAAATGTGTGCATTCCACAGAACACTGTTTTTGTTGCATTCATTTTCCTTAAGGACCAGAGGCCTTAAAACTAAATATTTTGATTTGGCTATGTTCCTGTAAAGACACATGAAAACCCAGCTGAGGTTCTCTGTTAGGGGCTGGACCCCCAGTCAAAACACTAGCCTAATATATCACAGCCAGAAGTCATCAGGAGGGGAAACTGGTATTTCATGAGAAGATGTTGACCAAATGCAGACCTAGGTTAATGACAGTATATTTCATACTCCCAGTTATAACTCCCATGGACTAGTACTTATGGTTTCAAACTAATCAGGTTTTGTTTTGAAAAGAAAATGAGGACAAATAAATATAAGCCAACAAACAAAACAATTTATAAAGTAGTTTGAAAGTATGTATGTCTAGAGCACAGACAATCCTATACTTAAACTATATGCTTGCTCTAAAAAAACATTATAATGAACAGTAGAATCTCAGCTGCCTTAAGGGCTTCCAAAGTTCCACAGTGTCAAGCAGCTATGAGAGGTGTCTTCTGTTGTATGTAGAAGTGCACAGGTACTGACTTTGGTGAAATAATCCACTTGGTTCTGGGTGTTAAACTTCATTGACAAAATTCACCATGTGAAGACTAACAGATACAGGTAAGACACAGGTAAATGGGGAATGTATTCATTTCGTTGTTCAGCTTTTGTTGATCTGCTCATCAAAAGGCATATCACAGTGGACACTGCATAATGCTAGAATGCAACTGAAATAGCTGTCTGTACGATAAAATGCATCTGCTGTGCATGAATCTTCTCTTTAAAATGGCCAATATTTTATGGTCAAAATATGAACACAGAAGTGATGCGTGCAACAGTGCAAAAGTCACTGTGCTGAACCACATTTGTTACATGAATTGTGACAAACATGTAATTTATTCTGTCAATCCCCACAAAGAATAAGTCTCCATGAAGTCAAAGCACATGTTTTAACTAAGGAAATAAATAAAGACTTGGCTATTAAGAGTCTTTCTTTTGGCTGGAATTTATGTAGGTAAAAGTAATTAAATTAAAGCATCACACCCCTAAGTGTTCCAAGAAGACTTCACTACGCTCCTCTCCTGGTTGACATCAATACCAGTACATGCTCTCTTCTCACCTGTGCAATAGAAAAGTAACCATCAGCTCATGATTATAACAGCTGGGAGGTGCAGGACTACAGTTATTCAATGGTGGCTGGTTAAAAATGCTCTTGTGAAGTGTTTCTGTAAGCAAGATCTGATTCATCAAAATGTTTTTAATGTCTGGGTGTTTTTTTCCCCCTAGAACATACAACATTCTGTAAAATGTTTATTGGAAGAGTTTTTGGATGCAGGGTGAGAAACTTCAGAGAACAACCCTGAATGATCAAGTCATTGAACTACTCTCAGTAGTTCAATGACTAAAACATTTTCACTAGATGTTAATTTTAACTAAAGTCCCTGAACTTCCTATTACTTTATGTGACAAAAGCTGCTCCAAACACACAAGGGAGCACAGAAGAGTATTGCAGCTGGGAGAAGCCCAATACCCCCTTGCCCGACTCTTGGGGCTTCACAGGAGCCCCCACACTGTGAAAATCTTATCCCCACAGCCCCAAAGGCACCATGGTAGGGGAGACCCCAATGCTGCAGGCAGGGGACCCACTCCAGCCACAGGGCTGTCCCAGGGCAGTCCCAGTTCCATGTTCTGGGGGACATCTAGCACCTGGAGTCAGCAAGGAGTATCTTTGATTCACCAGGGGCACTGCCTGGGTTGTAGGGTTCCCTATGGGGTGCATTGAAAAGCATTTGGGGACTGCACAGGGCTTATTGTTGGATGCTTAGGGGAGGCAATGAAGGTGGGGAAGAGAATCGATTGAGGTGATTCAGGGAGGAACAAGTGTGGGAAAAAAGAGTAAGAAGAGGAGAAAAGGAGTCTCTTCTGTGCAACAGGTGTAGGACAGGATGCCTGTCTGGCCATGCCTGCACCTGACCAGCGCAGCCTGCCCTAGCTTCTCACTAAACTCCAGTTTAAACTAGCAGTTTTCCTGGGTGTGGAGCTTTCTGTAGTGTGTGACTTTGGTGGGTCAGGTGTGGCAGTCTGCACAGGGCATGACAAGGATGCATTGTCAGTGCACGACCCTGACAAGCATCGAGCTGAACCAACTGGCAAGTAGGGTCTGTGGCTTGGGGCACAGGGTGTGTTGCTCTGAGTGGGGTATCTGGAGGTATGGTCTACCAGGAGACAGGGTTAGGGAGGCTTGGCCATCTGCTGGAGAGACCCTGAGGTCTGAGGTCTGCTGAGACAACCATTAGTGTGTGTGTGCGTGTTCATGCACCTATGGTACACCTTCAGCCTCACTGCCAGACAAACCTGCAAGCATAATGGAGCTGCTGGGTTTCCAAATTCGACAGCACCTAACATCTTCTATTTTTGCCAAGCAACTTTACCCAGTGGGTGCTCCAGTCACAGGGATGCTGACTTTTCCTTTTATTCTTCTTGGAACTAAAACCTGTACATCTTCCACATTTGCAAGCTAATAAGCCTGTTTGCTCTAATGAGCATTGTCCTTAGTATTTAGAGCCTAAGGCTCAAGCATATACCATTTAACTGTGATATTTTCTTTGCTTTGTTGTCTCTACATAGAGCATATTTCTGGCACACTGCTGGATCTTGAGACCTGGCAACTTAGTTGTAATTCCCAAAATATTAGACAACCTTGATTCATTTTAACAGCTCATACTTTATGACAGATGTATTTAAGTAATTCAAGTTATTTGGTAGAAAAGAACAAATTTTCATTTTACATATTCTCCTTCAATGCAAGCCTTCAATGCCCTGAGATCTACTTCCATTCAATCAAGGTACAATAGTTTATAAAAACCCAGATCCAATCCAGCTACAGTTAATTGCTTATCCAGTGTCAGAGCCTTGTTGCTGTAGCAACTACTACCTATACAGAAATGGTTTTCAGCTTGTGATCCAAAGGATCCTGTATGTGTGGTCAGCTATGGAAAGATCTGACAACTAAGAAAAATAAGTTTATTGTCTGTAGGTTTAAGTAATATGAACCTTGGTCCTTATTTTTACTAGAAGAGTCATGATGAGTCCAAACACTGGCAGGGGAGGATCAAGAAAATATTTCACAATCAAGAGGGGAGGGTAGTTAATAAAGGGGAGGGTAGTTAATAAAGGCAACTCAGCCCACTGTCTGCATCACTGGAGGCATCTATCACTTCCCATCATCAATTAAGGGAACTTTGGCCAAGTAGGCTTTTAATGCAGATATCTTAACTTAGCTTCTAAAGTTAGGTGGGCTGAATAAAGACCTATACTTCTATGGAGACTTTTTGGTACTCAGAATAAACTACAGTTTCTTAAAATATTCTCCACAATTAAAAAAAGGCTATTCCCTTAAATTTCCATTATATTTGACAAGAATAAATGAGAGGTGTGACATATCTGAATTATCCAAATTTCTTGATTCTTATGCTTGCATCATAGGGAAGAGGAACGAAAAGCTCACTTCAATTTTACTTTCAAAAATCAATTTGCTCTGGGAGAAAAATATATGTTCATAAGTCATTAGTGTACAGGTCTCATTCATTCTGTACAGCAATGGTCAATAGCCAGCACTGTGACACAACCCAAGAGTAAGGAATGACAGGTAACACAAATATATTATGGAAGGTGTTATTTCCAGCACTGAGGACAATTTTTATTATATTTATATGTCATTTTATGACACATTCACTACCTGAAACACTTAACAACATGACTGTAATAATATTAATTTTTTAACAGCTTTAATTTGTTTGATGTAAACAGTACTTTGAGGCTTAATATTCTGCAACAAATGAGGAACAATACTCTCCCTTAATCACTCTTAATAAAAGGATATCTGCAGCAGGTTATTTAAAACTGTATTTCTTTTGAATAATTACCCAGATAGACATGCTTGAGCAATAAACAAATAAAATCTGACAATCCTAAAATAAGATCCAATTACAGAAAATAGCAAATCAAAATAAGATTCTTGACACTTAAGCTCTTAGATTTTAGAAATTACTATTTCCAGCAAGGCTGAGTCTCACGGGGACACGTTTCACAAAGTCATTTTTATGCTACGAGGGTTGGTAAAACTGTTATGAGTTGTCTTCTATAAACCCAGTGCATGGGTCAAGTGGCTCATGCCTGTTGCATGCATTCACTTCCAGCATCCCCACCTGGCAATTTTATGTGAGTGAACATAAAATTTATTTGAGGTGTTTCGACTTGGGATCTCAGAATCATTAGTCCCCTTTTGAAAACCTTGGCCCTGGATTTTTCATTAATGAATCAGCCTTTGGATATAAATGCCTAAATACGTTCTGCTCAAAGAAAAGCCGGATTTGTCCGTTACAGATGTATGGTTATGCACAGCAACAAGCTTGGAAGAAATTGCATCCTTCATTGCAATGTGTATAACATCTGTCTCTACATTCGTTTTCTTTGATGTGCTGCTTTTCACATTCTCTGATAATGGACTATTTTTGTAGTTTTGGGTTTTTTTTTCCCTTCTTGGAAAAGTTTATAGTCCCTTTCAAGATGACAGCTGAAGCCATTTTTTCTTTCTCAGATGCAACAGGAAAGCTGTTGTCACCCTGCTTTGGTATAGTCTGCTACCTTTTACATAGAAACAAAGAAGAAACCATAATTTAAGATTTTTGTGAAATGAAAATAGGCATGACAATAACTGAGTCCTTTTTTCACTTTTGCAATAGTGTATTTTATATCTGGTGATTTGTTAATTCTTGAACATTTGTCCATCCCTTTGAAAGTATAGATACAAACTTTCTTCAGATAATCCTTCACTATGACTAAGGACAACTTTCACAGAAGGTAAATTAATCCAGATGCTATTTCTGGTTTTCTAGGTCTGTCTGATTCTGGATTTGATTTTGCTACATCAAATGATAACAAGATAGTAGAGATGCAGTCTGAGTATGATTCAGCCCTGGTCAAGATTGTGAGTGAGCTAATACAGTGTAAGCAGTACATCTGAATTGCAGATGTGACAGTACCTAGAGCCCCAAATAAAAAAGAGTTTTGTTTATTCAGAGCACCATTTTGAACCTGTCAAAAAGACATAATTTTCTAAATGCCTTTTTGCAAAACATAAATAAATACCAGGACTCCTGGAAACCTTGGTTTTCAGACAGTTATCAACTTATTTTAGAAAAGAAGTGCAACAGTGCATTGTGTTTTAGGATAAATAAAAGCGTGTTGCTGCTAGGAGGAAACTTAAAAGTGGTCTAATTACAACCCTAACACTTTTCTTTCCTGATTTCATCTTCTTCTGATTGCTAAAACAATCCCTAAGATTTGGTTCAGGATAGAAAAAGAAAATAGCTTGAGTAGCCATAAGACTGGAGACTCTCCCCTTTTTATCTATGTGAAGAATTATTCACAGATCTGGCTAACCTAGAAACAGCTCTTTTTTAACTAAAGCTTAGGCATCTCAAGGAATCTTATTTGATACAGGAGAAGGCTGAAGGACTGCAAAGGCCTCTTGAAATTCAGGCACCAAAAGGTAAACTTAAGGCATCTCAAAGAATCTTATCTGATACAGGAGAAAGCTGAAGGACTAAAAAGACCTCTTGAAATTCAGGCACCAAAAGAGACATGAATGAATATGAGAAAATAAGTATTTTATTATTTCCTTCTTTTTTTTACCTGATTGACAAGCCTGTGTGACATGCAATAGCTGAATTTAGCACAGTTTTACCACGAGAGGGCAGGAATGCTTATGAAACAGGTTTGCCACTGGCTGTTTCACCACTTCTTTGTTAAGAGGTGATCCAACTTGCTTTCCCTTCTGTTGGTGCTATGTGTCTAAGCATGTACCCCGAGCACTTAATAACATGATAAAATGGTTTGACCCAACAGGCTGACCTGTCATTGGTACGGCAGATTAAACCCCTGCATGACCGTGGGGCTCAGGGGCATGGCTGAACTGCACCTGTGTAAGGCTAACAGCAAAATCAGAGCTCCTCACTCTTCGCTGGCAAAGGGAAACAGCTGTGCCAATGCAGCAGGCTTGCCTAGGGAGGCCGGCAGGTACGTAGGCATGACTCAGTGCCTGGTTTTCTTCCTTATGGTGTGTACCAGGAGCAAGAAGGAAGACCTTTAGATATATATATATATAATAAATAAATATATATATTTATTCCCTATTAGCAGTACTGGCTTATTTATGAATGATATTTAAGCTTTTCTGTAAGTGAGACTAATTTTGATCAGACCATAACCTTGGCCAGATATGAACAGTAGAAGACTGTACTGGACCAAATACTGCATAGAAAAGTTCCAGACTATTATTAAAGTGAAACAGATTTATATACAAGGTCCTAGTTAACTCATAAACAATTTATAAACTGAAGCATTTAGCAGAGCCTGATTAAAGGTTTTAGTTCTTGTAGCTGTTTGCCAACAAAATATAGTGTTTCACTGTTCCCAAAACCATGTTTTGGAATAAAAAATCTACCTTGGAGCCACTCAGAGTTGTAAGATTTTAATCAGCTAAAATTAAGCTCAGCAACATAAAAAGAAATATACTATATTTTTGTTGTCATGTTAAGTAGTTTATTTTTTCATGGCAAAGTTTTTCACCATGAAGCAAATAGATGTGGGGTTGTGATAGTGACTAGATAAACTATACTCAATGAGAACAAACAGAAAAAAATGAAAAAGTAACCTTACTCTAGTCATAAAAGATTTATACAAGTTATTTTCCATTAGCTGTGCCAATTAAATCGTGCTTTTACTATGCCCTCCTCCAGAATTCCAGTTGTTTAAATCTAAAGATTCTTCACTACTTCTATCACCAAAGGTGTTTCCCCAGCCATAAAACAGAAAAGGTCATTGCCTTCCTATTGTGTGGCTTGGCTGTCTCCTACGAGAAGCTGTTGACTTATACTTAGAGGGTTACATACCCTCAGGAGATCTATATTGTCAGTGTCATTTTACACCCCAGAGGTTTTCAAAAGCCATGCTGCAATGATATACTACCAGGGTGACTAGGCAGAAAAGTAGGAAACCCTACAGGACTTCCCCATTCAGTGATTCAGGATTTATTTCTTTGGGTTTTAAATAGCCCTACAGTGTATGGCTCTTCTCAAAGCCCCAGCAACATGCAAGGGAAATTCAGCCCTGACTGAGCCAGCCACTCGGATTCTTGCTGAAAAAGTAAAGGACATAGCTGGACACCATGCACTAATATAGAAATGGGCAAATGGCATAAGTGTAAAAGCCCCTGTTTGGTGTGTATTAATACCATGGACAGAGAAATCATAGGACTTCTGAAGAAGCCATGCAATCCCTGTGCAAGGAGATCAACCTATAACTTTTTGAAGTCAGATTTTGAAGCTATGAAGAAGGACAGGTTGCGTTTTAAGATTTCCAGTATTCATCTCCAGGAGAATATAGCCCATGAACTTCCAAAGGAATGATTCTTGCCCAGGGCCTCATAGAGTTACACATGTGGAAAACCTGTGTCATGCTTTGATCAAAGACCAGAAGGAATGACTCATTGCCTTTCCTTTCTATTGTATTTTCTGTAGCATAAAGATGTAACAGGTGCAGTGCCTAAGTCTGAGTGAATTTAGTGGTTTTGCTTTTATGGTTTTAGCTTCTACTAGGGATATATAGCAAAGAAATGGCAAAAGAAAACTTGGATTATTGTTCTTTGCTTTCCCTTTGTTTCATTTCAAGATGTACGCTGCAAAAGAAAGTAAAAATAGAGATCATTTTTGTTCTGTCATTTCTTTTTGTGTTAACTTTTGAAAAAAGAGAACATTTTGGACACATTTATGGCCTTGTCTTTGAGCCCTTATTCACATAATTAATCTACTCACCTTTACATCACTTCTGATTGTAGAAATGACTCCTTGATTTGTTACTCAGTGTCTTTCCCATTAAATGCTGTTCTAGGGAGATCAAATAGGATTTAACAAGATGAAAACTCTCCAGCAGAAAATCACCAGACAAAAGCCTGTATAGGGTGCAGAGCTACATAAAGATCTTGTCAGGCAGTCCACATATGGTTAATGCTATTAAAATTCTTACTTGCTATCAGACCAATGGAAGCACCAGGTGTTTCAGAGATTTTTTTTTGTGACAGCAGCACCTATTCCGAATTGCTGCCCACAAGAACCTTACCCCTACCCTTCTGCTAAGCTCACAGTCTGCAAAAACATCATGTGAGATTAAGAAATTTAATATTTTCTATGCAGAGTTCTGTTCCTTGAAGATAAATTAAACTTCTTCCTAAAAATTTAGCTCTTTTACTGTAACATGAAAATACTTGAAGAAATGCCTAAGTGGACTGTCTCAGGTGCTAGAAGTAGTTTAGATGTTGCAGGATTTTATCTCACCTGAATAAGGCTGGCCTAATACAGGCTATGGGGATTTTTATAAAGTGGTAGATTTTGGAAGGCTTTTAAATTCACAGGTGCAGAATTGTACATTAACCATCTTCCAGTCTCCTATCAAAGTAAAACCTGAGCAAGCACCTGTGTCAGAAAGCTGGAGCTGATGATCAATTTAAAATAGCCTGAGTTGAAACTTCCTTGAAGAAAATGCTGTTTAATCCTGTCCTCTGTCGTACAGGTGTTTATGGAGGTGGAGAGCGGGGAAGGAGCCCCAGTCCAGAACAGCCAGCACAATAGCACTCCTCTCTCAGCAGCGCACCAGGCTTAGGTCATTTACAGTATCTAATAACCCACAGCCTGAAAAGCTGTCAAGGTCTCTTGTTTTGATTTGGTTTGTTATTTTTTTACTTGAGGGTGTGAGATGGTTTTTAGTTTTGAAAGAACTACATTGTTCTGAAATTTGGAATTTATTACTATATACACAAATGTAACATCCTAAAATGATAGGTTCTCACACCCAACCTCAGTTAGAAGCTTTCAGATCAGAATGTATATAACATTACAGTCATATCTGATGTTATCTGGTTTTCCAATAAATCAACTGCTTTTCTGAATCAGTGTTGAGCTGCTGGTTTTAGAGAACTATGATCCACCATGATTTTCAGATATTGCACCTTAATAATTCAACTTTGTGCTTCTTTATAGTGTAGTTAGGAGTAATCTTCCTTTAAGCATTACAGTGTTCTTGTCTATTATTTTATCCAAATTGTGAGATCTTTCAATGACTTTGCAGTCTAGGTTTTAAAGCATTTGATAATGCACCTTGCAATAAGTATTTGTGAAAATACAAGTACAAAGTGGATGTTCTCTATTTATTCGCCTGGTATCTTTCAAGCAAGAGATTTGTGAGGTCTGGTTTTCTTTCACAAAAATGGCGTTAATTTTTCCCTGTTGCATCCTATCCATTTTTGTGTCTGTAACTTCAGTTTTATTATTTTTTGTTAGTTAGTTTGAATTGAATTTATTAATTGCAGTTCTCAGCATCTCTTTGTAAGAGTCAAACTTGCATCTTCTCATGCTCCTTGCACACTGACATGAAGGCATGTTATAATACCCATGGAAATCTCTATAAGAACAAGAGGTAGTACAAGATAGTGGGAGTCCACAGCTAGAAGTGAGGTAAAGAAGAGAAATGTAATAGGAGTAGACTTGAATTTAATCAGTGGAATATTTCCATGAAAAGAATTAACATCACCAGGGAATAAAACCTGAAAGTCATGAAATCAGCAGATACTTTTATCAAAACAAGGTTAATGAATCAAATGTCACTATTAAACTTTTGGTTTTGTCACAGCATCCTTTAGACATTCATACCTTCAAGATTCAATCTGTCTCATTCTCTGTCTCCACTCCTCTGCTTTGGAACAAACTCCAGAAATCTGTCTAAAAGATACTTAAAGAATTGGTAAAATTTATAAGTAACATTTTGAGAACACAAATAGTTTGGTGTAGAAACCTCAGTTCTATTAAAGAGAACGTGGGTACAACCTTCAATGAAAAAAAAAGTAGAGAAACTCATGAAATAATATTCCAAAAACATTTATTGAGATATGAGTTGTATCTATTTTGAATCCCAGACCAACCAGTTTCTGAGGATGGAAACTGCTTGAGTTGCTCTTTCTTCCCAGCTGTTTGACTTCTTTTTTCTTAGGGGGTTAGAGGTTTGAGTTCCAGTTGAGACCACACACAGGATTGTGAACAGGTCAGCATGAAGGAGAGTACATATTTCCAGAATGGATGTGCCAGACTTTCCATAAAGGCATGTTAAAAAAATTTAACTCAGTTTTGCAGATTAGCAATAAAAATATTTCTATTGTTTTTATAAAAACTCAAGCTCCTCAGTGTTTTATTGGAACCTGTGCTTTTGTTATATCTGAGCTTTTCACAACTTTTAACATCTTCTCAAATTTAAAAGTAGGTCATATATTTCAGCATATGTAATATAGATGTCTGCCAAATGTTTGTACAATGAGTCATAGCAACATTAAAGAGACTACATCCAAAAATGCAGTCTTGAAACCATTCTATTCAAATTATATCTGTTCCTGAAAGTATAAACTCCACATACACCCCAGTTTTAATACTGACAACCTCACAGCCATGGAGCTATGGATTCTATAGTTTAGCCTTATTTTCTCTGTCTATATGGCTAGTCCGGAGGTTAGACTGTTTAAAGAAGAAATTAGTTATGAGAGAAGTTTAAAGTAGATTCTTTCATTTGAACTTACATCTTGAAAACGATGACTACCCAAGCTTTTCTCAGTTTCTGTGATAATGTTCATTCTCAGACCTAATGAAATATTCAAGTGCTATTATCTCACTTAATAGTAGATAATAGGGAAAAAAAAAGCAGGGAAAGTAGATGCTTGCAAATCCCTTTCCAAACAGGCAGCCACAGAAACAGAGCTATCACAAGACCTGGATCGAGGAAGGCGATGATGTTTTTAAGTGAGACTTAGAATTTAAGAACCTGAAACTGAACTCTTGAAAGCTCCTGCTTAATCTTTGGAGGTGCCCAGACTCTATCAGCACCTCATTTTTCAATGCCGCGTTTCCTCAGATGCCTGAATTTTAGGTCTGCAAAGGCTTAGAAGTAAATCACTGTTGACATGACTGACAATGGCTTGGCTTCTGTCTCAGATTTAAGTCTCATCAACAGCAGCAAACTTGGTTCCCCAGTTCATTTCCACTGTGCAACTCGACTTGAAAGGCATTCTCTCAGCAAACTTGCCAGCATGAAAGGGGAGATGTAGGAGAGAGGTTAGGCTTGCAGCTGAATGGATCAAGAAGCTTTTAATGAGAGCCTAAACCTTCTTTGGACTTGGGCCTACACAGTTCACCATCAGCACTGCATGATCTGAGATAATGCAAGAAGTTGAGCCCTACTTTCTGCCCCGAAGGCAAATTCTTTAATCACAAAACTATGATTGCAGTTGCCTGTTGGCTTGTCTTTCTGTCTAGTGAAAGCCTGTAGAGAGCTCACAAGAAATATCACATCCATTACTAGGGACTGAACTGGAAGAACCGAATGTAAGAATCTGCAAAGAATAACAGAATTAAGAGAGCTCAAAAATAAGGTAGAGAGGTTTATGTAGCAAAGAAAATTCAGATCAGATGTTAGAAAAAAATGTCAGAAAAGATAGGGAAGAACTAAGAGACTGTGAAAATCTTTGTAAGATACTTCTGTGATCTTGGGAATGACAGGGGTATCGTAGATCCTGACCTGAATACCTAAGCTTAGCTCTCACACTCCTTTCTCTCCTGAGGACTGAAAAAGTTGGTTTCTTCCTGCCATGTGATACATCAAATATTTTGGAAATTTATAGATAAATACGTATCTATGTATGACATTTTTCCTTAATTTTCCCTCACAGTGCAATCAAAATTGAGGCAACAAAAGTCAGCGCCAACACATTAATTAAATTCAAGTGCTGAATAAGTCCGCAAGAGAAGCTCTATTTATCTGAAGACATTTGAAAACAGACAAACATCCTAAAGAGCTTTACTGAAGCCAGAAATGCTGCATCTAAAGAAATGACACCATGTGGATCCAGAATACTGTGACACTTTAACAGAGACTTGAGCAATGCTCACATTACCATACTAAAGCGAGAAAAGACAGACTATAAAATCCTAACAATCAGACCCACAGCTCCATATGCAGTCCTGTACAGTAACAGGAGCTATCCGGGGGGGGGGGGGGGGGCGGGGGAAGGGAAACCATACGATAAGGTACCTTTGTCTCACAAGCTATTCAAGCTTTTAGTGTGGGAAGGTGGTTTTGTCGAGTGTTAATGAAGAGCAAAAAGGCTCAGAAGCAATGCTGTACCTGTGCACAAGAAAGGCCTCCTAAGGAGACACATCTGGAGAATCAATAGCAACCACAGCAGACTGCAAGGCTTCTTTAATGTCTTTCCACCACAGAGCTAAAAGGTAAAACCCTGAGGTAAATTCAGCAGCAGGATAAGAGTAAAAACTAAAAACAAAAACACCCTGAAGTTTACTCTAGGGAAGCTGCTTCTGGTCATCCTGTGGCAGACTCATCTCAGCCCCTACTGGTTTTGGGTGATCTAATCTGGTTTTGGTTTGCACGATATACATCTAGCAAAGGGCAGCCTCATTTTAAACTGTCACAGCTGAGGTGGCTGGAGAAGCCAGATGAGCTTAGCTTGTGGTTGCAGCTGCCTAGGAAGTATTTGGTAAGAAGATAGAAACCTCTTCCTCTGCTGGTGTTTCCACAGGCATCATAGGGAAGGAAGCTCTCCCTGGCCACACTGGGCTCGAGGATTGGTACTTGATCCAGGGGCCAAGCCCAGTGCTTTCCCATAGGTGCTCCCCTTCAAACAGGGTGTGAAAACAAGGTGGCAAAGCAAGGGGAGAGAAACTCCTGGTATCACTCAGCAGAAGTGCCGTGGTATGTCTACTGGAATTATCACACCTGTTCACACAGACACTTATTCATATATATATAGACTCACAGAAGAAAATACTTTTAAATAATCAAAATTAGTTTTATAATGATCTTTCCTTGCTAATCGAGAAACTGCAGAAAAATCACAGCCTGTATACCCACACCTATACAGCACTTAAATAGCTTAGACCCAGTGTGTATGTAAAATGTGTGCTACTGTTGCAGCACTGGTAAACGACATGGTGTTTTGTTTCCCACTGTTACGAAGCTTTACTGTTGGAGCTGTTATAGTGATAAAAAGATTCTTCACCTATTACAGCAACTTTTCTCCAGTGCCTCTGCCCTGTTGTCCCCTAGTGAACTTCAGCTTCTCTCCCTCTCTGTGAATTCACCTTATTGCAGTCAACATTTCCCAGCGATATAAAACCCAAATAACATATTTTTCTCACAACCCCACACTAAGTGCTGCCCCAAATCAGTTTGGGAAATGCATTTTTATGACATTGCGGTACAAATGAAAACCAATTACATGAAAATATAACTGTGTCTAAGCTATGCGCTGTAGGCTTCTTTTGCCCCAGCTAAGATGCAAGGTAAGCAGAGACATGAACATTCCTGATTGAAAGCATTACTGAGAGAAGCCCTAGCACTGACATAGCTGCTTGAGCAAAACTGCATTTCTACAGGGATAGCTGCTCCACTGGGGGAATGGTGTGAATTTATAAACTCAAGTTTTGCCTGCACCATTACAGACCAAAGGTGCTTCATAAATAAACAAGCTATGAATCCTCTGCTGCTGAAACATTTCAAAGAGTGTATGTCTTAGGAGGCTTGTTTTGCTCAGTCATACGGACCTACTTAGAAGAGTAGAACTCTGTAGTTGCTGTGTGTAGGTACAGAAAGTTGTCACTTCTATGCTGAGGTACACCAAAGCCACCAAGACACAGATCTTCAAAACTACTTCAGAGTCTATCTCCTTCTTTAGGTATCTCTTCAAATGACCAGTAAGCTGCCACTGAAGGTCACAGGTGCTATTGTCTATTGAGGATCAGTATGCTCAGACTCAATGGAAGTGTTCCTTCTTGTCATAAATTGCTCTGAGCCTGATACTGGATCTAACCTGTGTTTTTTCTGGCATCAGTACGGGGTCAGCACACTTCTGTCTTTTACACTCCAGTCATTTATTTCTGCTCTTGCATTGCTGCTTCAAGAGTTTTGGCACAGCTGCTTGGGTTGCCATGTACTGAGCTGAACCTGGAAACCAGGGCAGGTGAAAATTAAACTATTCAGCAATCTTCTCTTATTCCTTTTCTTCTTATTTTTCTTTCTCTCTCTCTCTTTTTTTCCCCCTTTCTCCCTCCCTCCTGCTCTCCTCTCCTTCCTAACTTTAGTTCCTTTCCTCCATTTACTTCTTTCTTTTCCTTTCTTTTACTGGATCTGTTCTAGTTTGCCCTATAGATAAAATATTTTTAATGTACTAAAGTGGTGTTAGGCTGTGATTAGAGCGAAAATCAGGGATGCTTGAGAGAGTTTAAGAAACAGTTGTGCAAAACCATTACTATAGTCAACAAAGTGAAACCAGACATATTCTCTGTACATTACAATATTCACCTTCTGTGATTTCAAACCTCATCTCCAGATTTTAGCAGCACTAATACATTCGCAGTGATTTCTGCTGTGGTCACTGAAGGGCTGATGCTTTTAAAAATTTCACAGCAAAGCACTTTTGAAATTCCCACTTCTAAGCAGTATAGAAATTGTTGAGCAAACTGTTTGAAAACTTCATTTCACTTTTGCCAGAAAGTCTCCAACCGCTTGTGTCCTTGTTTGGAACATACTTCATATTGTAGCTGGTGACTCTCTTTGTGTTCCTGTGACATACACGTACACCCCACATTTTCATAATTTTTAATACATTTTGAGAAAATGAAATGTTGTCTATAGTTGAAAAAAGAGTGATAGAATCTGTCTTCCTTACATTTTTTTTTCTACATCTGTATGCATCTTTCTAATACATCCGTATATTAGACAAAGACAAAAATATTCTGCACTTCTAAAGCATTTAATTCATATATTTAGACAGTACATATTGCTGTGTATCTGAATATCTGGGCTTGTTTCTGAATTTAGAGATATGTTTTGTACTTGTTTTTCAGTCATGTCCACTTCACTTTTACAGTTCCTGGAAATTCACACTGCGGAAGCTTATCAATATGAAACTCAACTCTGATTATACTGCTCAGAGATGCAGAGTCCATATACTTTTCATTTCCACAAGGAAATTCATCTAATACCAAGTATAATCACTATTGTCTGTTATTTTGCTTGTAAGTATGTATGGGTTTTCAGTGTAGACGAAGACATGTATTGACTTCTGCTTCTGCTAGGCTAACCTAAACCTTCCTTAGGTCAAGAATTTAAGCCTTGATCAATGCAGTAATATCCAGCATGCAATGCCCTCTTTTTCAGCAGAAATTTAACCACAGTGACTTCAGAGAATAACTTGAAATTTGTGATACAGATATACTCAAAGAGTTAAATGTTTTGTGTTACCCCTTTATTTTGAACATCATGCCACTGTTTTGCTTTTGCACAAATGCTACACTGAATAATGATTTTTAATTTAATAGAATAATTTTTAGTGTTTTCTTTTTTATTGAAAGGAAATGCCACTGCATGGCTTTGTCAGGAGGAGCTGAATTGAACTACCTTGGCTTTCTGGAAGAAATGTATCCTGTTTCTCTGATTCTATATTGAGCTTTCACTGAAACAACTTATCTTAGCTGTTCCTTTCTTTATTCCCATTAACCACAAAATATAGAAAAGGCCTCACTGGCTTCAGTTTTGAGGCTTTCCATTTCTCAGTATTAAACCATATACATAAGCTTACATGTGCATCAGTACAAACCTCCCACACTTCAGTATTTTCTTCCATCTTTGAGTAGCTGGTTGATACTTAACAGAGCTGAACGCCTGACTACACATGGATACTCATTTTAGAAAAAATGTGCCACAAAAGTTGGAATTTCATCTCTGTTGTACAGCAAGTTCTTCCCAAAATGAAACAAGGAACACCAGCTGAGTGATTCTTGTCCCAGTAGTGAGCATTTTGGAGGAAAAAATAAAAAAGGCTTGGAGCATATTTACAACTTTTTTATTGTTGTGTTTAGAGAAGTTTGCATCTATTGATGTATGCCTTGGTAACTGAACTTCCTAAAAAACAGATTTCCCTGAGCAACGCATCATTAGTGAAATCTCCATCCTGCAACTGCTTTCCACAACTCTGAAGATTACGATGTCCATGCTAACATAAAAATGTTTCTAAGCTGGGATATATGTGTGTTACAACAAAAGGAAATTTGTGTTTTTGTTTTACAGAACTGTTCTCTAAAGCTTCCTAAGACCTTATTTAAAATGTGTTACATCTTGATCTGGTTTACTTATGCTATTTTATTACATTTTGACATTTAATAAGTTTGAGATACTTTTTACCAAGGCCTGTAGTGACAAGACAATGAATAATGGTTTTAAAATGAAAGATGGTAGATCTAGATTGGACACAAAGAAGTATTTTGGGGTGGGGTAGGGTAATGAAACACTGGAACAGGCTGCTCAGAGAAGGTGTGGATGGTCCATAGAAGTGTTCAAGGCCAAGTTGAATGATGCTTTGATTAGCTTGGTCTAGTTCCAACCCAGTAAGGGGGGTTGGAATTAGATGATCTTTAAAGGTCTCTTCAAACACAAACCATTCTGTGATTATGTGATTCTATTCAATAAAGTGGATTTTGATATAGGAAAAAAAGATATTACAACGTATGCAGTTGCCTGGGATTCATTTTGTTTCATCCATATAGAATCATATTGGTAACAGAATAATGTTATACATTAAGCAGATAACTTACAGGTACTTATGTTTGCTACACACACTCAAAAAAGTAATTATCAACTTTATAACTTGGTAAAGTCTCTTAGTCCAACAGATTATTTTTGGTCTATATGGTTAACTCCACTTCTTGTTCCTCTCTTTCTTTTATATTGCTCTGACTTTTATTTTTGTGTTTTACTTTGAGCTTTAGATTTAAGCTAGTAAAAATTAGGCAAAAGTGGTTATGTTCCCCAAGTTTTGAGTTAAAATGTGCCCCATAATAAAGCTTTGTATTAATATAATTCACAATCATCAGTCTCTCGACAAATAAATTTTGGTACAGGTTCACTCAGAACTTTAAGCAAGGCACATAAAACAGTTTGCAAACCTTGCTGATATTTCAGATTTCTAATAAAAGTACCAAGTTTGAAGTTTTATTTTAAAACTTTGCTTTATTTTATCAAAATAAATATTTTGTTAGAACCTATAAACTCAGGGTAAATTAAATCAAGAGGTCTCATGATCCTAGCAATGGGAAAAGCAGTCTCCAAAATAGTTCTACTCAGAATGATATCCTGCAGGTTTATATTATATCCTTCTCTGGAAAAGAATAAGCTGAGTTCAGTCCAGTTTAAGACATGCACTGAAATTTTGTTCACATTCACACAGATGTGACCTGCCTGGTGTCAAAAATCCATAAATGAGGGCAGAGTTTGGTCTGTGCTTTGGGATACCTTTTGCTACTGGCATTTTTTTATTCAGGCATGTTTACAGGGCTTGGAGAAATAGCATGAAACTCCTGACCTCAGCTAGAATCTACTGTACAAATTCTAGCTTATGTTTAAGTTAGATCTTTATTAGATTTATCAAATCATAGTGTAATTCATTTTGACTCAAGAAATTGGCTAGCATTAGACTCCATATCAATACAGATGAGTTAAAGTCTCTTTACAAAATACTTTGTTTGTCATGGAAAAAAAGAAAGCTTTTGAGGGACTAGAAATAATTCTGAATTTGTGGAAAATTCAGTGATTGTTTCAGTCGATATAAAAATAACTAAATATCCTTAAAACAACAGGTTTTGGTTGGTTTTTTTTTAATATTTCTTTCACATTTCAAAATTACCTTGGTTTGGGGCAGCTATGATAAAAAGAAAGGAATTAGATTCACAAAACTGCCAGTAGTCCTATACAACAAATTTGGCACATTGATTAGAAAAATCACCTAAGAGGTGGAAGATCAAAATTCAGATCCAAATGAAACAGAGGTCTGATACACAGCATGGATTTTAAACAATGTTTGTTATCTCTCCTGTGTGTTTTAAACAGCTGGCAAATACAGTAGTTGATGCAGAGTTGGATATCATCAACAAAAAACAAATGAGCTCAGAATACCAGCTCTCAGAATCATCTTGGGAATCTAACTTTTAAATTTCTCCTAAATGTAAAGACAGAACTCCCACATGATGAGTAAGTCTTCTATCCAGTCCTTCTGGCACAGGTTCTCCTGGGGAGTGAAAAAAGACAGGCTACCAGTATTGGCTCTTCCATCACTGCCCCACTTTTCATCTCAATGTGGCTCCTGTGAAGCTGCCAGTCACACACTTTTCAGTCATGTATGGTGCCCCAGCTTCTCACTAGCTTCTCTACAGTTGTAGAGAACCTGAATTACAAAAGGGAACAAGATTGTAGGTGTGTCAGGGTGTATCTCTGCTTTTCTGTTATTGACGTGAGCCTATCTGTATCATGCATCTTGGCATAAGGTTTAGCACCAACATAGATTCCAATGTAGGGGCACCACCCATGCTATGCACATAGCAAGGAAAGAAACCTCTTCTGTCAGTCTGGTTTGGGGCTGGATGCTCAGAGGACTTTTGGGTAGACTGGGATTTGTTACTTCCTGTAATGCCTTAATTTATGGCTTAGGGATTTTTTGAGGGGGACACTCATTTTGCAGCAAGATAGTTTCACACAGTCTTGTTTACAAAAAAAAAGAAATACTTTATAAACCACATTTTTCCTGAACAAGGGTCTGTCAAAGACAATTTCTTTGAATTTTAACATTTCTCCCAAGAAACAGTTTCCTCAGTTTTGTTTTGTATTTTGGCTTTCCTGCAGGATCAAGCTTCTTTCACTTTTCTGACCTTTACTTTGTGGGTTTATCTGCTCTTAGTGCATGCAACTCAAACAGGTTTCTAAGGCTCATGACCTTACACTGAAAACCCCTCTACAAAATCTACTTGCCTTTGTGCTGATCTTGTCTTTTGACCTTGGGCAGTGGTACACACTGTTTCTCCAGTCTTACTTATCTGGGGTATTCTGATGCTCAGTGGAGATTTGCTAGCTGCTACAACAGCACCTGTTTCTGTGATTCTGCATTATGCCTTTCGACTGCTCTATACCCTTTCCAGTGTAATGTCCTGGCTGTGCAAGATTAGGAGGCAGAGGGTAAAGTACACTGAAGGAAACATTTTTTGACCTGTTAGACATGGTTCAGTGAGTGAATGGAATCATACTAGTAACATGCAGGTCTGTAATTGATCAAGTCTGCATTGTTCATACTGCCTACAAGAACAGAGTAGCAGAAGGCTAACAAACTTCATTTGACATGAAATTTTTCGTATGCACAATGAATTAGCAAGGGCTTAATTTGGATCAATAGGGAAATCCCTCAGAATAATTAATTAATCACTTTAACACACTATTGTTCATTGTGGGGTCAACATTTTCTTCCTTTCCACTTTGTCACGCTCACCCTTTCTTCTGTAAACCCTACTCTGTTCTGTCTAACTTTCAGACAGAACAATTGAATAAAATATGCAGCTCCTGACAGGGTGTCATGCATCATTTGCCAGCTAAAGCCAAAAAGTGATTAGCCAACAGTCTTTTCAAATTAAGCTTGACTTTGAATTCTGAATTTCTGGCAAACTGTTGACTGCAGCCCCAACAAGCCCTCAGTAACACTTCAGAAATACAGAAGTTGTACGAGTGGAGAAGAAATGTTTGTCTTTTATTGTAGTTCAGAACTACTTTCTTCCAAAATCTTCTTTCCCAGTCTTATTTTAACTCTTCTGTGGACAAAATCTGCTTAGGAGCCTGTGATAAGAAGTGTCCAGATGACACCATAGTCCTCTACAGTTGTCTTGTTTCCAGCCTACTCTGTATGTGCCAGCTGAAAATGAAGAAGCACCCTGCAGATTCCATTATTAAATTTACACATTACAAGGTTATGAATAGAAAACAGAGTAGAATATATTTTCCATTTGAGCTTCAACCTATAGCCCAAATGTGATAAATAGTTTGTCTAGTACTTGTCAGGTGTTTCCTCTTCCATCATGTATACAATAACTTCATACTGAGCAGGGAAAAGAAGGACTCATGAAATTCCAAGGCAAACATCCAAAGTGATGGTGGCCATTTAATGTTTTATAAAATAAAAATCAACATCCAATAAAACATAATGGATAAACATTTGCTGCTAAGGTATTAGTACCAAGTTCATAGTACATTTTGGATCAAAAGCACAAAATACTGTTTATACCACCAAGGTCAACCCAAAAAGAGCATGCTGTGTGTATATGACAGCTATAACTGAGCCACTTACCTTGACATTTCCTCTACTTACCTTCGAAGGTAATGTCTTAGAGCCTGTACTAAGCTGTTTGTCTTGAAATACTTCTGCTTTGGACCTCAACATCTAAAAAAAAAGAAAAAACTAGGGGAAAAAAAAGTGCTAATTCACTATCTGCTGGGTCTTGCTTTGACTGAGTGGAATGACTGGGGTCACTTTACCAAGAGTCACAGAAACTACCCATGAACGAAGTGAGGGACAAGAGTAGCTATAAGTGTTTGCAGCCCTGACCTGCCTGCCTGGGGTTAGCCTGCCTGAGGCTAGCACTGATGTGGCTTTTTTCACATGATGCAGGAGCAGGCAAAGGACAGGGACTAAGACCTCCCTCTCCTTCAGAATATCAGTGGTAAATGTTGTCTCTACATTAACCAGCAAGGCAGTTCACACAGGGCATGAAAGTGAATACTGGGCTTCTGTGCTGCCTGAAACACAGACGACTCCTTATGTGAGGAAATGTTGCAGTGACACTTAGCACAGGTTATGTCTAGTGCTCATAGCACACAGCATGCATTCTGCACAGCAGTGCTGGTGCAGCATTTTCCCTGCTGCCTGTTCTTTTATTGGCAATGGCAGGAGAAAAATGATACTGCCTATACATAAGTACAAAGCGTAAGGAATTATACAGCAAACTTTTGCCTCATTTGTTTCTGTTGTGACCACAGCATTTAATTGAATGCATGCTTGGGTGCAAACAATGGGTTCGGTAATGCTGAACCCTGTCAGATCTGGAGCAACACCTTTCCCCAAATTACTCCTAGGTAAAAGGAAAGTGATACCTAAGTGACTCACATGGTAATTTAGATTCCACGAGAACCACAAAAAAAAGATCTTCTAAATAGTTGACAAAATTGTACAAAATAGGCTCTAATTGTTTTTAAAATTTCTTTTTAAATTGCCTTGCAGTATACTTTCAGCTTAAGTTCACAATTTGAAGTCACAACACTGTGGACTCATAAAGTATTGTTAAACAAAGCTCTATTTTTTCCTTGGTGCGTTTTCAGAGCTAAGGTATTTTGCTTCAACACTCCCCACTCTCACATGTACAGGTATTAAACAGGGCCTATCTGGGACTGGAGAGAGCAGACTGGGAAGGGAAGCAGGACAGCTGAAATATTTTAATTCTATGAAAACATTAAATAACCTCATACCTGCATTTTTCCTTCATTGACATAGCAGGGTTTATTATGGAAAGGAGAGGGAATACAGAGAACAGGAGCTATGCTCTGGTCTGCTATTCCTATTGCCTGTGTATAGAGTTTATAAATAGGTCTGTTACAGTAATACTTGTAAAAAGAAAAGTTCCAGGCCATTAGCTTACATTCACATAGTTTGCAATGTAGTACCACAAGGATTCTATGTCCTTTCCAAAGTCACATTTGTCAGACTGATGTTTCTATTCCCTTGCACAGCACATGTGCTCTCTAGGTCTCTCTCAAACATTAACCCTCATCACTTTGAGGATGTATCTAGCCCTTCCTCAGTGTCTAGGCAGAAAGGACCTTCATTCTCAGTAGGAGGAAACAACATTCTTTCCAGGCAAGTCACTGAGTGACTTCATTCATATATCTGATTCATCTGACTCAACCTAGACAGCTACATCTTCATCAGTTTCTCTATACTCTTCCACAGCCAAGAGAGGTAAACTGATATCAGTTAGAAATCAATCCAGACTTCTGGCATGGGCGCTTCAATCCCAAACCCTTACGTCAATTTAGCTTTAAGGATACCTAACTACATTTTAAAAATCCATATTAACCACCCAGACCCATTTAAGACTGCCAGCAGAAGGGTGTTACAGCAATCAAACTCCATAACATTAAAAACAAGTTCCTTGGAGTGATGTGTTTGTACAAGTGTATATATGACCACCTAAACTGATCCATTTTTGGTGTGTAGAGTCTCTGTGAAGCTCATTGTCTGTTAGGTTATAAAGCTATCTGCTCTTCAACCAGATTAGACACATAAGAGGCTTTACACTATAAAAAGAGGGGGTTTTCTCCATAAAAGTCATTGCTTCCTAATACTGATTAAAAAAAATCCACACATCCAAATAAGGGTGTATTTAGTATCAAGGTCTAACTGTTAGGAAAAAAGGCATCCTTTCTAGTAGCATGTTTTTTTGTGCATCTTTAATGTTATACTCTTACCTCATAATTTCTCTCAAGAGAAAGTGGCCAAAACACCTCTGTACAGGCTTTTCTCTGGCATATATACCCACAAGATCTTTCCTTTTATCTTTGCTGTTCGTGTTTTGGCTTCACACAATATATCTGTTGCTTCTCTTCCAAGTACTTAAGATCCACCAATACAATTCCAAATTATGAATTACCTCACCCCTTGATAGATATCTGTGTTTTGGGTGGGGGTGTTGTTTCAGCCACCTAATTGCATAAGGAATGTAAGTATATCTTACATTTATGTATACTGACACCTGACTATTATACTCACTATCTTCAATGGATGTGCAAAGCACAAGAAAATAAATATATGCATATATTTTTTCCAGTTTTTAGTAGGAATCATGTGAATACTGTTGCCTCTACTTCTATAAAATGTCTATTTTAATAGAAATTCTTGTGGAGAGATTGTACATAGGTTGCAGGAAGTCTCCCTGTGATAAATGTAAAGTTGAATTCTGGCTACATAGAGAATCCAGTTAACAGAAAATGAGTTTGTCCTGTTGGTGATGAAAGCTCCTTGCATATTGGGATGTGTTAGCAAATTCATAGTCAGAAGACTGAGGGAAGTGGTTACTTCTCTATACTCAGCACTCATGGCACCACAACTGGGGTATTGTGTCAAGATTTCTCTCTCTGTACAACAGAGAGCAGAGAGCAAGAACTGGAGAGAACCCATCAGAGGGGACCAGAATTATGAGGTGGGTGGATAAGGTGGGGTGAGAAAGATGGGTTTGTTCAGCTTGGAGAAAAAGCTAAAGAAGGGTTCTGTTTCAGTCTTCAGCTACCAAAAGGAGGTTATGGAAAAGATGAAGATGAACTTTTCTCAGAAGTACACAGTGAAAAAACAAGATGCAGTGGTCACAAGCTGCAACAGGGGAAATTCAGTCTAGATGCAAAAAAAAAAAAAGAGTATTTACATGAGAGTAGCCAAGAAATGGAATGGGTGTCCTGAGAAGTAGTGGAATATCCACCCTTAGAGAGAACTCAAGACTTGATGATGCAAAGCCCTGAGCAATCTTGCTTTATTTTGAAGCTAGCCTTGCTTTGAGTAGGGGCCTAAACTAGATTAATTCCTTTGGTCACTTCTGATCTGAGCTACTCTATCATTCAAAGCACCCCAATGCTTGGCAAAAATAAGTAAATCTCTAGGGAGAAAAGGAAATGTTGTTCTAAGCAGAAGGAAGCAAAGCACTAACATGCAAATAAGAAAAGAAAGTTCTTGCAAGTTGACAATACCCTGTTTAACTTTGTTCCTGTCCTTCTTTAAGCATGTCCAACAGATTAAACTCCATTTTCTTACCCATACCTTAACCCCTACTGATGGAGATAAAACTTCTACAGATTTAGCATTGCATAGAGAAGCTTTTCACCAAAGGGTGAGGACAACCACCAAATTAGGACGAGTATCCACTATGTATCCTCAAAATTTGAGCACACCAGGTTAATAATATCTCCCAAGAAGATGGCTTATGCAAAAGAAGTTCCGTTTTCCCTTACTGGGAGTGCAAACAGGTATTTTTTTCCCTCAGTCTTCTGCCAAGCAGTTTACACTTAGATTTATGACCATGGAATCATAGAACAATTTGGGTTGGAAAGGACCTTTAAATGCCATCTAGGCCAACTCCCCTGCAATAAGCAGGGATATCTTCAACTAGATCAGGTTGCTCAGAACCACATCCAGAGTGGCCTCCAGGAATCGTGCATCCACCACCTTTTGGTGCAACCTGTTGCAGTATTTTACCACCCTCACTGTATTTTTTTTTCTCATGTCTAGCCTGAATCCCCCCTCTCAGTTTAAAACCATCACCCCTCTCCCTATCACAACAGACCGTGCTAAAAAATCTTTCTCCATCTTTCCTACAGCCCCTTTTAAGAGCTGAAAGTCCACAATAAAGTCTCCCAGAGTCTTCTCCAGGGTGAACAAGCCTCTCTCAGCCTTTCCTCATAGGAGAGGTGCTCCAGCCCTCTGACCATTTCTGTGGCCCTCCTCTGGATTTGCTTCAACTGGTTCATGTCTTTCCTGTGCTGAGGACTCCAAGCTGGTTTTCATGTACTTATCTGTTTCTTCCTTTGATACTTGATTTGCTTTTATTTTCCCTAAAATACTTTCTTTTACTTTTAATTGATATATCAAAAAATCTGTGAGGATAGTGCCACATTCAATTATCATGGCTGAATTTATTATTCTAAAAATACAATATAAAGATTAGAGGTTCAGGAATCCTTTCTTTTTCATTATCCTCCTGTTTCTTTATCAGTTTGAATCAGTTTTATCAATTTCACACTAGGAATGAACAAAGCAATAGTACATCTTAGAGATTAATATAGTTATTAAAAAATGTAATGTTAACATTTTTACCTAGTAAATCCCAGTGCACCCTATTGAAGCACTATCCTAAGTAGTATTTAATGTAACCAACAAGCAGGTCTACATTTTGATAAATTTTCAAACCTCAAGATATTTAGATATGGATCCAGTAAACTAAAAATCCTGAAAATTGAATGGCTATTTCAGCTCTGAATGAGGTAAACATTTCTTTTTATTTTTTATTTTTAATTATCATCTCACTTTAATTCTTTCTTATTTAGTGTTTCTCAAAACTTTGTCAACTCCACACATTTTTGCTGCCTTATGAGTTACTACAAATCATACTTTCTTTTATATATATATATATATGTATATATACATGTATGTATAGAATTTTCACTCTCCATAAATCCCAGAGTAGGTCCTGCCTGGGTAGTGATGCCTACAGCAGATTTTTCTGAGAGAATGGTGGTGACTGTGAACTCCTCTGAAGCCAGTATCTATCAGCAATAACAGGTCTATACCAGCCACATCAATGAGCACATGAACATACTTTGCATGTTCTAACACCAAGGAACAACGACATTTTTCAGGGAGTGGTACAAGTTGTACATCTTTTAGAAAGTTCATGAGGTTTCAAGAAACATTATGAAAATCAGAGATTTTAAAAAGTACAGTGACAATCAGAGTTTTGAAACTCAGTAACCTGTCCCAGGTACAATAGAAATGCATCTTCAGAAACTGCTATTTTGTTGTTGGGTGTACAGTGTTTGCTAATAGATATGTGGTTCATATAAAAAAATGAAATAAAACACAGCATAAAACTTCATTGCATCAAATTTCATTTGCCTCTTTGGGGAGTCAAATTTCACTTGCCTCTTTGGGGAGTCAAATTTCACATAGTTCCACTGCTTTCTCTATAGAACGGGTAATGATGATAGGACTTGCTCATTCAATTGGAATTACTCAGAGAGAAGGATCTGGGAAAGAAAGGAAGTAAAATCAAAAGGGAGCCTTCCACATAATCCTCTTACTTGCCTGTCCTGCCTGAAGACTTGTCAGTCAAAAAATAGATTTTGGCTGGATACTGTTTAAATACTAGAGAAGGCAGAAAGAAACATTTGGATTTCTGAATACAACTTTCTTGTGCTTCCTAACATTTAAGCATCACCATCTATACTAATTGCAATTTTTTTTTCTTTATCTCTATCATTCAGATTTCATTATATCTCCCACATGTTGGTCGGCAGCTGGATACCTAATAAGATTACAGGATATGAGAAAGCAGGGATGTTCTCTTCGCATTCATGAATGAACCTTTCCTAGGGTACAGGTGCTTTCCTTCAAGACTTTTAAACCCTTCTCCAAGGAGACAGTATACTGTTTATTTTATAGAATTTGGTTTTAGAAATAAATAATTGCTGTTATATGCTGAATATGTTTGTATGCATAGATATTGCTATTTGGAGAGTCAAGGTAAGGAGGAGGAAATATTAAACATAACAAAAAAACAATTAAACTTATTAAGTGCTCAGATACCCAAAGGAGTACAAGTCTTTCCCTTTTCTGACCAAGAACTGATGTTTAAATACAGTTCACAGCAAATGTTTGCTATACTCTCATTAAAGTCACTCCCTCAGTCTGATCCATATTGTTCATGCTCAAAATTAGGACCATATTTGTGGCTGCAACTGTCAAACTTTTGTATACCTTGTCACTGTCATCTTGCAGTACATACAGAACAGGTTTGCAAACTGTCTGAGGCACAAATCAGTTTTTATCTCTCTGTCTTTCAAGTAAATTAATTAACCATGACAATCATAGATTTTTTTTGAGACAGCTGCTCTTACACTTAACAATTGCAGCCAGAAACTGAAATGTTTATGAATACAGTCCTAGAACCAGTAATTATATAAATTCTATGCTTTTTAAATGACAAACCACTTGCAAGATGGCCAGTCACCAATAAAAGTCGATTGTATCTTATATAAAGAAAAAAGCCTATTTATGTTTTTCTGGTTTAGAGATTTGTCTCTTGGCTGCAAAGGTTGCAAAACACATGGAAGAAAATACTGCATCACCAGTGAGAAATAAAACAGCCCTGCAACTTGCTATCTCTGTAAAGACAGTGAATGTTCAGAAAGAATATATTGCACTGTTCACACCCAATTGCTTCCAGACTTCCTCAAGAAGAGTGTTCTTTTATTATTATTATTATTATTATTATTATTATTATTATTATTATTATTAATCTTCTTTGCTATTTCTTTTCACATCCATCAGTAAAGGAGCTTCCAATATTATTGTATCGAGCATATGGCAGGATAGGTTCCCTATATTAAACCTATAGACATCAGAAATAAAAAGTCCAATATAATCATTGACCTTGCCCATGGCAGGGGGTTGGACCTGGGTGATCTTAAGGTTCTTTCTAACCCAAACCATCCTGTGATTCTATTCTTCTATGTTCCTTGAGGGGTCATCTTAAACACATTTTCCTGATTTTTATTTTTTCCTCTGAATTTACCCCAAATATATAGTTTCCTTATTTCACAACTTTTCATTATGAAGTACAATTTTTGCAATGAAAGTCAGAACTTTTACCTATACTACAGTATCATTAATGTTAAACAGAAGAGCTCTGAAATTTCCTTTCCCAGGAATGTGTGTGTGCATTTAAATCAATTTAAAATCTTAAAGTAGCACTTCATTGATAGACAAGCAAAACCACAGACATTTTAAAAACATTTTTTATGACACTTAGAATCATAGGATAGAATCATAGAATAGTTAGTATTGGAAAGGACCTTAAGATCATCTAGTTCTAACCCCCCTGCCATGGGCAGGGACACCCCACACTAAACCATGTCACCCAAGGCTCTCTCCAACCTGGCATTGAACACCTCCAGGGATGGAGAATTCACAACTTCCTTAGGCAGTCCATCCCAGTTCCTCACCACCCTTACAGTAAAGAACTTCTTCTTCATATTCAATGGGCAAATTGGAAAAAAAAAAATAAAAAACCCAATCTACTATGTTTACAATAACAAAGACTAACCTGTACAAGGAATTAAGATTTCATTGTGCAACAGCCATAGAGAAATAAGAGCAAAATAGTATTGAAATAACAGAGTAATGTATTTTAAAACACATAATAAAAAACTAAAAAAATCTAGTGAAATTGCTTGTAAAATTAAAACTTGTGCTTTTTGTGTAGGAGTTTGTAAAAAGACAGCATAGTAAGAATGTAAAAGACTATGGGACTTCTCTAAGATTGGCACATTGAACAGGAATTCCAGGAACCGTTGAGAACCATGTCATCACCCTGTTCCGTCATTGCGACAAAATGCTCACTGACTCCTCTGGGAAATACTTATCCTAATAAATACAAAGTTCCACACTTTCTTCTACAGAGAATTTTCACTCTGGACCTGCTCTGGTACATATCTACATGAAAAAGAGAGAAGTGAATAGAATGGAAGGGAAGGGAAAGCAAGACAAGGCAAGGCAAAGCAAGGGAAGACAAGGCAGGCTTTGGCTTTTCTGGATTGAAGAAGCCCTGTCAGTCTAGAGCATAGCAGTAAACTATATGACTGTTAGATGACAGTATAAGTCCAGATGACACAACCAGAAAAGACTTGAAATCAAGATTGAATAACTGTTAGGAAACATGAAGACATGAGAGAAGTCACTGGAAGTCAAAATCACGTGCAAGATGCTGGACGTTTGCACTCTCTCAGTCCAGTATTTCTGTGAAGCCAGATGGCCAAAATCTGTGTTTCTTATCTGCTGAGCTAATAATTATAATAGTAAAATATAAAGATATTCCAAAAAATCTCTGGGAGGTTTGGGGTCCTTTTAGGAAAAACTCATGGCAAATGAGCAGAGACCCTCTCCTCCTCCATTGTGGCTCCAGTCCTATTTGTCCACCTGAGGAACTTTCAGACTGGTTCAGAGCATGTAATTACTATCCATATATTGGGTCGGAAAGGCTTTCAGTTTCTGTACATTTCTTTATTCATAATAAATCATAATTAAGAAATTAACACTTATAGAGCAGCTATACTGAGCAGAATCTAAGCCACATCTTCCCATTTCTCATTAGAAGAGGAAATTGGTATCAGTCCCAACAAATTTCTTGTATTTTTAAAGAGAAATAAGAAAAGTTTCCCATTGATTTTTTCATTTTGTCTTCCTTCAACAGATTGTCTCATCACTTAATGGGAAAACTTCTTGATTAATTTTAGTAGATGAATTTTCCAGTGAATCATCTTTTGTGTCAATGAAACAATTTATTTGATTATGCTTTTTGTGAATGTTATGTGTGATATTGAAAACTATCTTGCAAGCCATCTGTTCAAATAAACTTCAACCCATGCTTTATCAGTAAGCTATTCATAGAAAGGTTTCAGCTGATTTTTCTGTTACTGGTCTCCTAAGTCATGACTCTGTTGCCCTACAATTTTATTATTTTTTTCATTTGCATAACTGCATACAGAAAATCCATTTCTTTTTGAAACAAAAGTTTCATCAAACGTATTTTCTTCATTAAATAAATCGATACTATAGTCCTGAAATTAACTTATATTAACTATATTAACTTATATTAACTATATTAACCTATAGACATTACTCCTATAGACATATTATCAGACTCAGCTAAGAAAGTTACAATGTGGGATCACAGTATGATTAGGAAATTAAAACAAAACCAAACACAAACAAATAAAACCACACTGCATTTATTTCTTACTGCCATTGCACATTCACTTTTATTGAGTAGTTTACATTGGAAATAATCAACCTTTCTCAGTTTAGCAGAAGAAAACGGCTTATCATTCTTGATATTTACACAGAGAATTCAAATGGTCTCTTTTAAAGTCATTTCATCAGGGGTCCTCCTTCCTCCATCATAATTCTCCAAGGTGAATGTTCTTGCAGGCAGTTCACTGAAGACTTGCTGGCATTACCTGTTCCTACTGTTATTATTGCTGACTGTGACCCTTACGCTTCCCGCAGACAGTTAGAGAACTGGAGATGGGCAAATCAAAGTTTTATAAAATAATAAAGTCAGGCAGCATCACATAAACTGCTGTCTCCACAGCAGAAGGGCAGTTCATTTTAGTGGTTTTCAGAGACGAAAGTGAGTTTTAGTGACAGACTGTACTTGTAATATAAGGAAGTAGAAAGTAAGTTACAGAAACCTAAAGATTACTTTGGTCTATAGATGTTTCAAGGATAAAGAACCAGCAAGTGCAAATGTTATTCTGTCACCCACAAATAAAGCAAAAGGAATCATACAAACAGAAAGCAGGTGTATTCATGGCTATTCTATGTTGGTGTGTTGTTCTTTCAGCCCAATAGCCAATAAAATGTGTGTGGAAAGATTCAGTGTCTTTCCCTGTCTTCTCACTTAATAAGCCCCATTTTAGTCACACAGGAAAGAAAAGGTAGAAAAAATCAAGCTGTTCTTTTTAACTTGAGAATAATTAAATTAGGTAATATAAAAGGTTTCCAGTCTTAGCCAAGTCTAAATCATATTACAGCTTTTAAATTATTAACAGTCTAAAACCTTTATAAACCTTCTGCATGTGTCCAGCTGTCTTGATAATGCTCAACCTCAATTATCACATTATTGAGAAAGTGCTTTAGCAGCAGGACGCAGTGTTCTATGCTAAATGCTGGTCCTTAGCTGAGGTTACTGTATGTGTATAGTATATACAGTGCTTACTTGGATGACACAAAACGATTCCTGGGAGTTTTATTCCTTGCAAGATCACCTGCTAGAAGAGAGAGATTAATAACAATTATACGGTTGTACATGGTGGGCTATACATATGTTTTATGTGCTTCTTGTGTCCTCCAAGTGCAGCTGAAATATAGAAGGGCAGGAACAGAATTAGCAGAAACCAGTTCGTACCATTATGGGTTTGGATGTTTAATAAGGAGTTGAGCATATTGTAAATCTACCCCGATTTCCTGTCTGATAATTCAAGAATGGCCTACCAATCTCTGATTGCTATAAATACCAAAGGAAGTCATTATTTTGAATATAAACAATGAAAACTTATCTAGAAAAAAATGCACAAATATCAAATATAAGTCACATATATGAAATTATTTCCTCATCTTGAGGATCCTTTAGAATGTTTTTTTCTGAGGAAAGCAGTAGGAAAACTTATTTGGAACTATTAAAATATAAAAGGACAGTATATGGGTAAAAATGTCTAAGACAAGATTCCCAAAGTGTGAATGAGAAAATAAATGGGTCTGCGGGGAGGAGCTGCCAGTGATTTATTTCTTCCATCTCCATATTCTACAATCTTGTCTAAAGAAAAGCAACACAGTGGTCACACACTGAGAAAATTATAGAAGTGGAAGCTACCTTGTACAGGGCCTGTTACAGGCACAGTATATGACCTGTGGCACTAAGTAATTCAGCTAATCAGTAAAGGAAATTGGTGTCTCCTTGTAAAAAGGTGAGATATTTGGATTAATTCCAGTGTAAAATACAAATTTTATAATTAAAGAAAAAAGTTACTAAAGTAACGAGTGATTGGTAGAGATGGTGCCTGGAGATCATTTTCATCACTCTCTCATTATTCTCAAACAATTCTTGTTTAATCCTCCTGTTCTACCTCAGTCTGGAGGTTTGTGTCAGTCAGATTAGAGTGAGGCTTCCTGGGATTTTTAAAAGATGTTTCAGAAAGATGCTCAGAAGCGATGTTGTTTGTATGCTCATTCCCATAGCTTAGAGATGACAGTTTTAGATTGCTCCCTTATGCCTCCTGTGCCAATAAAATATAATAAATCTGGAGATAAAAACAAGGAAACAGATTTGGGGTGTCAACAGCTGAAAAAACTCTTTTAGTTTGAGTTATATTCTTTTGCAAGAGAGATTTAAAAAAAAAAGTTAAAAAGATGGGAAGATGAGCTCTTACATTTGAAAATGCCATTTCTCTGAGGAGGATGGATATTTAAATATTCATAAGAAGCTCTTGCCTACAGCTCTGTGTTCTTGTTCACCCTTGTCATTGGTCAGAAAAGGTCAAAAATTTCTGGCAAAAAAATCAGTTACACATTGTCTACACCTGACATCAATTGTTACGGCAAAGGGTAGATTTTTGTTTTCTGTGTGAACATTGTTGACAGATTATACAGAGAAAATTGGCAAGAAAGAATACTTTTTTCCCAGTGTTCTATAACTAGATATAACTGATTCACTAATAAAAGCAGAATATTAAGAGTTCAGTGTTCCCTTCAGGTTTACCTATTAGGTGCTATTCAAATCATGAAGATAATTCCATTGAGACAGAGGTGACAAGGAAGGTAAGTGCCTGTTTTCTTTCAGATTTAATTATCTCTATTATCCTATGGTGGTTTGACCCTGGCTGGATGCCAGGTGCTTACTAAAGCCACTCTATCACTCCCCTCCTCAGCTGGACAGGGGAGAGAACATATAACAAAAGGCTTGTGAGTTGAGGTAAGCACAGGGAGATACTCAGCAATTACCATCACAAGCAAAACAGACTCAGCTTTGGGGAAATTAATTTAATTTATTACCAATCAGATCAGAGAACTGTAATGAGAAATAAACCAAAATGTTCAGACACCTTCCTCCCACCCCTCTGCTCTTCCCGGGCTCAACTTCACTCCCAATTTCATTACCTTCTCCCCCTGCCAGAAGTGCAAGGGAACAGTGGTTGCAGTCAGTTCATCCCACGTTGTCTCTGCCACTCCTTCCTCCTCCAGGTCAGAACTGCTCACACTCTTCCCCTGCTCCAGCGTGGGGTCCCTCCCAAAGGAGACAGTCCTCCATGAACTTCTCCAATAGGAGTCCTACCCACAGGCTGCAGTTCCTCATGAACTGCTCCACTGCGAGTCCCTTCCACAGGGTGCAGATCCTCAGGAACAGGCTGCTCCAGTGTGAGTCTGCCACTGGGTCTCAAGTCCTGCCAGGAACCTGTGCCGGTGTGGGCATCCCCCTGCTCTGGTGTGGCATCTTGCACAGGCTGCAGATGGATAGCTGTTCTACCTTGGACCTCTATGGGCTGCAGGGGCACAGCCTGCCTTACCATGGGCTGCACCATGGGCTGCAGGGGACTCTGCTCCAGTGCCTGGAGCTCCTATTCCTCACACTGCACTGATGTGGGGGTCTGCAGAGTTGTTTCTCTTACATATTCTCATCACTCCTCTCTCTAGCTGGAATTGCTCCTGCACATTATCTTTTTCCTCTTCTTAAATATGTTATCCCAGAGGTCCTGCCACCACTGCTGATAGGCTAAGCCTTGGTCAGCAGGAGGGTCTGTCTTGGAGCCAGCTGGCATTAGCTTTATGAGGCATGTGGGTTGCTCATAGCAGCTTCTCACAGAAGTCACCTCAGTAGCCCCAGCTACTGGGATAAAAAAGAAATATAAAATTTTTCTCTTTACATAAATAAAGAATATATAATAGACTACATAGAGTAATCTATATACATTATAATAATGCAATATAAGTTATATTTAAAAATTATATATTTATACATGGCAAAAAATATGACGTTACATATGCATTCAACATTATTAAATATTAAATAACAAGATTTATGTGTTCTAACTCCCTTCTTACAGATAGTACTCAAAGAAGGTGATTGTAATGTGTCTCCCTGGAGCCCATAAGTAATGTGATATAAACATCTGTGTACCAGAGCTTTTGGAAAAACAGCTCCCCAGTCCACCAACATGGCAGTAAAGGAGCTGTGATAGTAGCTGTGATAGCTTGCAGGGTTTCAAGCATATTATGTATGTGTCACATCACTGCAAGCCAGAGAGTGTTCTTGACTGGTGATGCTGCAGAAGGGCAGGCTGGTTCTGTGTCACTTGGTTTCACAGACAAGATAACATTGGTGGAATGTTTTGGGGAGAAAGACACTGTTAAACACACTCAAATTTAGGGACTGACTCTTTCCAAGAGATGGGAGAACTCAAATTTATACAGTCACAATGAAATTATTCTGAACTCAGCTACCATAAAGATAAAAGCATGTATTTGCTAAGCTGAAATAGGTTGAAGAGCACACAAAGCATCTAAAGACATAAGCATGGCAAAAGGAAACAAACAAATCTGTTTCAATTAGCATTTAAATTAGGTTTAAAATTTTTGTTTACCCTTTGTGGGTCAGCTCTTAGGCCACAGTATAGCTCCTAACTGAGAATCTTGGTCGTCACATTCTCATATGAAACACTAATGGTTCATTTTCTGGTTACCATAGGTTTCTTTTGGGGATTTGCTCAGATTCAGGGCTTTTTCCTCTTCCCCACTGAGTGTTTTCTGACCAGAGCAGCAGGCAAAACTGTGCACCTGGAGTGGAGGTAGTATTAGATGATTACATGAAACATCACAAGAAACTGCACCTTTATTCCTCTGAAACAGTCAATGTGAAAGGGGTTTATGACCTGCCTGCTACTCAGTCTACAGCTTGGAAAATGCTTGTATTGCTGGTCATAGCCCTATTAAAGCTCTAGATAGCTGGATGAACTAAAGTGCAAGTTTACTGATCCCTAAAAAAGGCAATATTTCTCTTTCTTTTATTCTCCAGTCATTCAGCTCTCCGATGTACCCAGTGTGTGTGCTCCCAAAGCTTGCTAGAGCCAGTGCAATGTATTCACCAGATTGTTCTATAAGATGGTTGAACTCACAGGCTGGCCAACCTTAACCTGTGAAAAATGGCTTTTCTTTTACATTACCAAGTTGAGTTACATCAGAGAAGAGTCTTAAGAACATCAAAGGTTTCACTGGAATGAAGCAGAGAAAGAACTCTCAGAGGAAGATACTGCTTTTATCTGAAAGTTGTTGGGTATTGACTTATCGACACTAGGTACTGTCCTCTGATGTTTGAATCACAAAGTGGTGCTTTCAAACAGCATAACAGGAACATCTAAGTAAACTGCCTCATGTTTTCAGAAACATTTGTTATGTTGACCAAAATGGCTATTGAAATTCAACCTCAGTTCACATATGGTTTCATCTGCTCCTGTATTTTGGGGCTAAAAAGAATCTCAAACCCCAAACTGTGAAACATTAAAAATTTGCTCTCCTCTTCTAGAGCTCCACACTATGCATTTTACACAATTTGTTCAACATGTTTCTCTAGAAGTGTATCTTCCTGTCTGTGGCGTTTAAAATGCAACAGTACTCCCAGCACCACAGTGGAGGCTGCTTCTGACAGGCTTCATGCTTTGATAATATAGCTCAAGAGGATAGAATTGATATTGTCCTTCACTGGTACATTTATCGTGGACTCTCTATCTTGATTTTATTTTGCATACATTGAAATGTCAGCTAGTTTAACTGCACTAAAGAGACTGCATGAATATCAGATGTGCAAACAAGAAGAAAGACCATATGACTTCAACAGATTGCACTTGTCTAAAATGAGTAGTGGATCTAGGGATCTAGGAGTTGGCTAGCGTACAACATAAAGTACAGAGCATGGGGCAGGGGGATAAGCAAGTCAACTAAAGTGCATAAAGCTAAACCACTCCTTTGTTCCTCTTTCGAAGGATCCTGTCTAATTTAACTCATGTGAATTAAAAACTTCACTGGATATTCAGCAGTGTCTGTAAAACTTTGCAGGTGGTTGAAATGTTTTTGCTCACTAAAGCAAGTTGTGTTCTGAATGTAAAGACAAACTCCTTGCTTGGTAGAAAGATTTAACACTTTGGCAGCTCTTCAGCTTTTCAGAGTCCTGCAAAAACATTAACACAGGAGTGTTGACTCCTGTGAAGCAGGCAAATATTATTATCCTCCTTTTATATATGGGCAACTTGTGAGACAGAGGCTGCAGCTTGCCTAGGCCCAAGACCACACAGCAAGCTGGTGGAAAAGCCAGCGCTAGGATTCAAGCATTCCTGGATCCCAGCCTAGTGCACAATCCACCAGACAGCCTGTCTGCAGCCCCTGCTATTGCTGTGTGAAGCTACCCAGCTTTTGCCTTATGACTGTAAAAATTATGCTTCCTGCAAGTGTTTATGGGATTGCTCCAGGGCAAAGCTTCACTATTGCTGCTGGAAAATACAGATTACTGTAGCAAAAATGTGGGGGAAGGGAAACATTCTGGAATAAAATTATTAAGCAACTGCCTTAACATCCAGACATTAAGCAAATAATATAAAATATATGTTCCAGTCAAAACTGTTCTTTAGTTTTATTGACTCCAGAAGAAACCATGAGGGTTATTTTATTGTTGTCACCTGTAAGCAGAGATTTTCACATTACACTACAAAATAATGAAATCACATAGTCTCAACTCATATAAAAGTTCAGTTAAGGAAACTGAGGAAGTAAACTGTTGTTTGCAATTGATCAAAAGCTTTGTGGCTGCCTCTGCAAAATGCATCTGCAACCTGAGGAACACGGACAAACCAAACCTTCCTGTGGGAGAGAAGGGACTGCACAGCTCCTTTAGAACAACACTGCCATGTGACTAGAAGGCATCTATACCTGTGCTGTAGGTATGGTGATAAAAAACACTGGGGCCTCCTTATCTTTCCCAGTAAATTCATATTTATGTTTAGCAGAAATGCTACAGGCATGGAAACATTACAGAAGAAGGAAGAAACATATTGATAGGGAAAGCTTGGCACATGCAATTTTTGGAAGTGGAATTTGGCTACTAGAGCATGAAGGAGCACTTCAAAGAAGGAAGTGGTGGAGCTTCAGTTATAAGAGAGGGTTGTTGCTCCCTACTGGTGAGCTATCCAGGACCCTCTAAAAACTATGTTAGGACATGACTTTTGCAGCAGGTCAGGAGGTAATGCTGCTTTATGAATATTTAATATTGATTCTGTTGCCACTTTCTGCTTTACAATACTGGTTCTCTATAATTCAGTTCTGGTTGCTCCTGAGAAATAATGGCAGGCATCATTACAAGTTCTATATCTGGCCAACTCCACACAATGTGTTAATCCAGTTTTGAGAGACCAGCCTTTTCAAATATGAAACATTTATTTCTACAGTCCTATTCTCACAGGCAATTACTGCCAGGGCCAGCATAGGAAAGAAGTTAAATGCAGGAAGGCTGCTTGGGACATGAGAAACAGAAAAACAGCATCCAGAATGAAGAAAAGCATGATTCTTCATTGAGCTAGGGAGAAAAGTAAGACCCTCCATGCAGCCTTTAACTCTTTTCTGGACCATTTCCATGGGCAGATTCCTTCCAACTCTCCTTCAAAAAGGTTTAATAAACAGTGCTTCATTATGTTGGCATCCTACCTCCAGATGATACAGATAGTGCCATATAGCCTGAAGTGTGATATTAAATGCCTAGATCTGAATTCCTGCCTCAGTAATATGCTGTAAACTTTGCTGAACTTGCTCTTCGCCTTTCATCTTAGTCTGTCCTCCTCTTTCTTCATTCTGTTGCATCTTATTTTCTAACAGACTACATTGGTTCTGATTCTACACCGTGGTTATATCTACACAAGAAAATTAGGTAAAGGTAGGGTACCGGCCTGTGACTATACATACCATATAAGTGTTGGCATTCTCCCTTGCACATCTTTAACCTCTGAGCACTATACCAGCCACTTCCAGGCATGGTTCAGGGGATCACATGTCAGGCAGTAGGAGCTATGAGAGAAGAGGGGACACATTTAACTGACATTCCAGCCACAGCACTCACACTTGGGCACAGACAACAGGCTCTGGTCTGTTTTATTTTTTCATGTAAGTAATATGTGTGCCTGACATTTTTCCCACATTCTTTGTTCTTTCATCAGTCTCAAAGAAGAAAAGCAGAACTCAGCAAAGGCTTTGTTTCAGTAAGGTTTTTGTATGTTTGTGTCCAGGGTTATTTGGGATTTTTATTGTTTCGTTTTAATATAAAGCATTTACTGCTGATATGCCTTTATAAGTTAGGGGACTTGAAAGATTTAGGCTAAGCAAAACAGAAGGTAATGCAGCCTGCATTACCTATAAGATGCCTTCAGGAGTTAATTTCAGAGCTTTGGGCCAATCCTGAGAAAGATACAGTTCCTGCATAATTTAGCATAGTGCTTTGGTAGAGAGATCTCCTGTCCTTGAGAAACGCAGACGTTGCCCCTTGCCGATTGTACATTGTTCATTTTACTTGAGCAACAAAAATGTTGTTGAAGATGATGTAACTTTCTCAATGGGTTACAAAATCCTTTAAATAACTTGTGTCTTCAAGGACAAGAAGAAGCTTGAGGATCAGGGCTGAAATGCTATACTCCTTAGGAATGACTGGTCTTTTCATTTAATATATAAAAATGTACTCTGAGGAGTATTACTCAAATATTGCATTAACTCTGCAGATACTGAGTCAGGATACTGATACTGATCAGGAAGCTTTCTAAAAATAATACAAATAGACTTCAAATATCACATGTGGGAATGACAATTCCTTCAGGAGTCAGGAGAGGAAGGGTGACTGGATCTGGAGTTAAAATGAAAGTTGACAGTCTAATGTAATGAGGGAGTGAGGCCATTATTGTTATGATCAGATAGATGTAGTGTTCTGAGAGCAGTAGCCAGCATCCACAGACTTCCATGCTGTCTGGTTACCAAGAAAAAGAAATAAATGTATGAGCATTACAGACATCAGGCTCCTCCTTTTCATGAAGTCACTGATTTAGATAATAAAAAAAAATATCCCACATCTCTAAGCCAGCATAACCCTGTTCTCCAACAGGCTGTGAATATTTGATTTTTATGCATTTCCAATTGATATGAATAGCGGTGAGAGATAAAGAAAGGAAATTCAAATCATCCATTGTTCCTTTTCCAGCATGGCCGTACTTCAAACAATCAGGAACTCAGACTGTATTTATGAACCCTATTTGAAAACACTTATTCTGCAGCAAAAGGATAGATTTCACTAATGCCACATCCAAACAAAGATCTCTCTGACAATTTATCTAGAAAGGGGCAATGGCATTTGCAGGCATAAACAGCACTCAGAGGCATTTAAGAAAGTAATTTTTTTAAGCCATACATACATTGCTGACTTCTCAGAGAGGTTAGAACTTTATGAGATTCAGAATCAAAAACTGATGTGACCTACATAAAAGAATTGCTCTGATTTCTTAATTAAACCAAGCTGTAACTGCACACTCAGCTAACAGCCGCCAAAGAAATTATGCAATAAATCTTCTGACTGTCTTCCAAGAATGTGGAGAGGAAGGCAGTGATGAAGAAGACGGTGGTGAGGAAGAACAAGATGGGAATGTTCTGTGTTATCCTATTTAAAGTCCCCTTGCAGAGGGTCTAAGGCTTCCAGCACACAAGCCAAACAACTGAAATCATCACATCTGTAGCACTGAGTTTGGGGAAGAGATAAAATGTTTTAACAACTTCTTTGTTTTTTCTCCTTTACCTAGTTTGCTTCAGGATCTGATTTCTTTCTGAAGGGGTGGGCTTAGTGCCTGCCAAGAGCCCAGCAGGGCATGTTTATTCTGAAGCACATAGAGATGTTTCCCTTTCTTCTCAAGTGATTTTTTTTAAGGAGGGAGGGTGGGGAATTCTCTTAAGAAAGGTTCTCTTAAAACAAACACACCTTACGAAAATGTGTTAATTTGAAGGTTCTTTTTCTGTCTTCTGAAAAGTCTGTACGAAAAATAAACCGAGGAAAACCACATCACACATTACTGCTGCATAGCTGTCTTCTCTGTCTACTGGACCAGCCTTTGCAAAATGCTTGTCATCTGCAGTGTCTCAGGCAAGGACTGTAACCGCATTGTGGATTTCCTGTGATTTCAGCCTTTGCTTGCCCTCCACCAGAACAGCTGTATCGCTGCCAGCCTCTAGCAGAGCCAGACAAAGCTGCTTGGAGCTGTGATTTGCACCAGTACAGCTTACTCCAGTTCCATGTAGATTTCTATTATTAAAGCTGGTTTACTCAATATACACCAGATGCAGCTGCACTTATGGTAAATTTAGTGAATGGACAAAATCTCCCATGCCAAAATCTAAAATACTGAGTGCAGTTCATCAGATATGATAAGCCATGCCAAAGACCCTGACAATGTTTCTATTTTCTTGTCCACATCCCATAAATAGAGTTTCACTCTGAGAGTTTTCAAGCCAGTGGATATACACACAGCATACAGGCAGCAAATATGTTCAAGTCATAGATGATAAATGAACAGTGTGACAAGAACAATATCCTTCATTCCTTCCCCCAGCCTTCTCACATGCCCAGTGTTCACACACATGGAAGAACAAAAATACCTTTTAAAGACAAAAAGAAGATTGTCAGCTTAATGCAGTTACCCAAGACAGCGTGCTAGGAGTAAAACAAACAAACAAAACAAACCCCAACAACAAGGAAACCTTACCGACAGTAAGATTTATTAGTTGGGTGGTGATTCCACTGTAATTTTGTCTTGTTGCTTTGAGACAGCAGATCTACATGTTCATGTGTGGTCCCAGCATTCAGGGTGTGGTCAGATCTTGAGCTCTGGGAAGGGGTTTTGGAGCAGCCCTGCTAATTTTGTTAAGCAGTCAGTGTTTCATCCCACAGGAAATATTATGAACTCCTGGTATTTACAGCTCTCGGTGTCTGCCAGTCCTCACTGCAGTCATCAGCACAGAACAATTTTGTTTGCAATGCCCTACTTGTCAGGGATGAAGTCAGATCTTTTCCTAGTTCATTGAATGATAGGTCTCTGATGACAAGTTTTTTTCCCCCGTCTGTCTCCAGTTGGGAGTATGGAGAGAAATCTCTTCTCTTTATTCCCTGGTGACACTTCAAATCTAAACTATCTTTAGAAAATGTGTTTTGGTTTAGTCATCTGCTTACAGAGACCCATTTGCTTGACTTTATTGGATGGAATTTGAGAAAGAGCAATCCAAGTAAACTTGTGACTTGCTTCTTGGAGGTTGCTACCAAAAGGGCAGAAGGAACAAAAGGGACACCAGTTATTTGACAGCAACACCAACTTTCTCACTTCCACATGCTCTAAAAACTGTTGCCTTTGATCTAAAAAGCTCTTAGATGTTGCCAGCCAGGATTTCAGAGAGATGTCCATTCATCCCATGAATTGAAGCAGCTCAGTATGGTAGACTCTGATCACCTTAGTGTGGCCTTCACTTCCCTAGGTGCTCTGTAACAGACCCAGTTTGTTGCCTGTCGGCTAAGCTGGTGTGGCAGACTTAAATCCATGCCGGTGACATGAAGGTCAGTCTTATCCCCATTGTTAGCTCCCCTGACCCTTCTCTTTCTTCTATCCAAATTGTTACTGGGAAACTAACTGTTAAAACAACTCTCATCTGAAAACTGAGACTAACATTTCCTAGTGTGCACGTACAGAAAGAGGTGGGGCTGATTTTTAAATGATAACATTTCCAGGGGTTAGAATTATGGAATCATGGAAGTTGTGAGGGACCTCAAAAGGCCCTGCAGCATAAACCCCTGAACAATGCCACTTGTAACCAGCTGCTGCTTTGACTTTGAACTATTGTCAGCTACTGCTTGAGCCCCAAAACCAGTCAGATTTCACTCACCTTGTAATCCACCCATAGGTCCTGTTTCCCTAATTTGGCTGCAAAGATACTATGGCAAACTTTGTCACAAACTTGGCTTATGTCAACATAAATTATGTCAGTCACAGAACTGCACCTTTCAGCTGCAGCTTAAGAAATGCCTCAAGTTAATATAAACTATCACTGACACTGAAAGGTGATGCTCCCTCTCCCAGAACTACCTGGCCAGCATAAATCTGTGCGGTGAGAATCAAATCAGGGAAACTGCTGTGGCTGGCAATGAATAAAAGAGTAAATTTCTACCATACCATTTCCTGATTTGATTCCTTGTGAAGCTGCAGAAATGTTTGTGCTAGAACAAAAGCTAGAAAGGCACAGAGAAGGGCTAAGAACTTAATGGAGATGAAACAGCTTCTGTACATAGCAGTATTAGTGCAAGCTGAATTAAAGTGTCTGTCCAGTTGTAGACTGAAGTACTGTGCCAGAGTCACAGGTTTCAGTTACTTGTTTCCTCTAAATAATAGTGATTGCTTTGTTACGCGTTTACTTTTCTAAATTGTGTGCCCTAGTTTACTAACAGGGGAGATCAAATGAATCAAAGGCATAGGAAAATAACTTCAGTGACACTGTTGCAGTCAGTTATGCACATCTTGCACCAGTAGTAGCAACCAAAGAACCAAAAGCCTTTTTAACCAACCTGTAAAGTGGTTTTCATGTCAGCTATCACCAAGTAGCTCCTTGCGGACTTTGCAGCAGCTACCAGGTCTTTTCCACCTGGCAGAGGCCAGCATGAGTAATAGGTACATGGGATACCTTCCCAGTTCTTCATCAGACAAACCTACATGAGGTAAGAGCAGGTGAGCTCCCACCAGAGACTGCTTGGAGTACCCTCTGCTTGGGATATTTAGTCTCCAGGTCTCCTCCAGCCCTTTGTAAAGCAGTCGAACATACATGACCTATGTCAGGGAAAGACTTGTATGCGCAATATCTTTTCTTTCTGCTTTTCCAGAAAAGGAAAATTAAATGTGTACATGAGAAGAGAATCCTGGAAAACCTTAGCCTGGTCTGAAGCCTGGTTGTGGAGAGGAATCTGACGCAAATTAGCATGCAGATTTAGTGCAGTGGAAGTGACTGGTTCATACTTCTGTATCTACATACTGCTTTCCGTAAAAGTTCTAGAAATAACTTTTTTATTATTCCTTTAAAAGGGGAAAAATCACAGAAAATAATGATTGCTTTTTGCCAGCTGTATTCTTAACAAGCTTCTCCCTTCTCAATGATGCTTTGTGACTTCCTAAATTGAGTATTGGAAGGCAGTGGAGAATATCCCTATGTTATCTAGAAACCAATTGCTGTACTCCCTACAATGCGAACCACTTAGAAGAGTCTCATGTACAAATTCTCGAGTTTTGAGTACATTCTCAAACAATATTTTTATTCTCAAAGAAAATTAGTGAACACTTTCTTCATTAAGCAGGAGTTAGAACCCATTCCAGTTCAAATGGAATAACTTCCACTGGAAATAATGGCGCGGGACTGGTGTATAAAAGTGTTCACCATCCTTCCCACTGACTTTTACAGGAAAGTGTTTTGGAATCAATTTCTTGATTTTGATTTCATTGTTACCTCATTCTTCTGATGTTCTTGACATTTCAATGAAAGAACACCATCAATTAAAAAAATAAGGTTATTTAATAGCTTAATAATAATGGTTCTGAATTTACCACAGAATTTACATCCTAATGTTTTTCAAAAAGATAGCTGCTTAACATACAAGGACAGAAACAAAAAAACTCTCCTCCTTTACCCTGATACTGAAGTGCTCTTTATGTACTCCAATGGCCTAAACATAACAGTTCTATCTGAGCATCTCCCAGCGTTTGAACTCATGTAACATTCACAGTCTCTCACTTTCGTTTCTTTTCAGTCTGGAGAAGATATATAATCTTTTCTGTCTGGGAGGTCTGTGACCAAGAATGAATGAAGACGCAAAAGTGAATCTATGTGAATAGTGTACTGAAGAAAATGAAACCGAAAGGGTAGCACAAGATGTCACCCTATCATCTCAAAGTAAAAAGATTACATCTTAAGTGACACACAAACTTCACATGGGGAATTATAGTCACAGTAAGAAAATAAAGCTTGAGATGTTATACATGAGCTCTTGAAAATATTGATATCAGACTACAGATTCCAGGTATGACCCTGAAGTGCAGTATGCAAACCACAGCAGTCTGTACTTTGAGGAAGAGAATGTATTGTGTTTAGAAACTTCATTTCCATATGAAGTTATGGTTGATGATTGAATTGAATTTTTGAAAGGTAAACAAACCCAAACAAATGAGAGAATGTATTGCTTGGACTTGAGTGAGGGAAAAAATAGATTCAGATTAAAACCTATTATTTTAATTTTTCTCAATTTCTCTCTGAACAGCTCCTAAGAATTTACTTTATGAAGGTAGAAGGCAGGAGGAGCTAAGCTCTCCCTATAGACCTCCGTTTCACATCAGTGTCAAATAACATGGGAGAGGCTGAAGCAGAGCCCAGCCTCAGCAGCAAGCAGCCAGGAATGTGATAGCCAAAACTGCCAAGTATTTCACTGGAACAGGCAGGAAAATCTGTAATAGCACCTAGAGGTTAATTAAATTAAAATAGAGGCTGTCCTGCACCTTGATCATTCATTGACTCTCTAAAAGACTCTTCATGCTTATTTTTTATTATATAAACATTTAATTACTGTAAGGAACTTGCTATGATTTTGCTCCATGGAATCTGGGTTTTAATTTCCATAGACAAACTATGAAAAATCATACAGAGCAAGTTAGGGTTTAGTATAAGTTATTCAGTCTTCTTTAATAGTAGAGGAATGTGCATCTCCAGGAGGCATTTCATCTCGTATTTGTACATATTAGAATGAAAACAGTAAAATAACTTCAGGAGCCTCTTCTTTTTCTCTTCCATGAGTCTCTCCCTGACAAGGAAAAGTTTATACTGCCAGTTTGAACTAAACATGTAACATCAGCCCAGATGTCTCCTATTGTCTCCAATAGCAGACAGCAAAAAAGCATGGGAAGAGACTCATTCCTCCTCCTCTGTCTATAGTGTGATCGCCTCCTGTCAGCATCTGGCAGCCAATGTTTTTGAGAATTCCTGAGTCATGGGCAGTATCTGCATCATCCTTCCCAGAAAGCTTGGAAACCTATCCTGAATGTTTGTCCAACTCCTTCTTTAACCCATGTTCATACACAGTTCATAAATCATAAGCTGTGACAATGAGTTCCACCAAGTAATTATACCTTGTGCTCTGTAATCACAACAACAAGGGACAACAACAACTAAGTTCAAACTGAGTGTGATCATCTTGTAATCAAGGAAGGTTGATTACCTTAAAAAGTTGATTTTATTTATTCATTCTTATTTCAAAGTGTTACTGTGAAGAAAAGCCATGCTGGTAATAGATATCTAAAACCTGTCTTACACCAGGGAGACTCTGGTTATAACTGTGTACCCCAGGACCTTGAGTGCCTATGTGCGCACACACACACAGAGGGGAATTTCAATTCCATGAATATCAAAGCACAAAAAAAGGCCATAGTTGGTGCACAACTAAGACCAGTCTGTCTGAAGAAAAATCCAAGATAGTTAATCAGGATGATGTTCTTTCCTAAGATATGCATGGTATAATTTTACCTCCCCAGATACTGACTGAAGGGCTGTGTATGTAAGTATGCAGATATGCTGTCAGTGATCAGCATTTAGGTGTCAGTTTTGATTACTTGGAAAAATCTGCAGTCACATATTCTGTTTTTATAACCCATCCTACTCTATTTGCATCAAAAAGGAAAACTGGTGGCTAAAGCTGACTAAAGCAAACTGAAAAGTCTGCACTGCTGTAGCCATCTTAATCATATCTGCACATACCAAAGTCTCATTTCTGCAATGTAGAAGCTGGACCTTTGAGTATTTAATAGTTTGCAACAATTAAAGTAATGTGTTTCACAAACATTGCTGTAGAATGATACAACTTTGTTATTTAAGTGTCCCCTCTACAGAAAAACAAGCAAACAAAAAATCCTGCAGTAGTAAGCTACCAAATCTGCATTCCTGAAAACAATGCCTGTGAACAGTTTAATTATTTTGTTCTTTCTCAAATCTTCATGCCAAGAATCTTTACTGGATTAAGTATTCAACACCAAGAGATTAGAGATGTATATCCCTATAGCTACCACTGCACGTATCTTCACATAATCACTAGGATTAGCTTTCTAAGGAAGTAGATCAAAGCTTTATTTCGTTGTGGGTATCCGACAATAAAGGCTAAGGATAAACCAAACTCTCATCACTTTTGCATCTATCCCTCCACTACCAGATCAAGACTAAATAAGAATGTGAATAAAGTCAATGTAGAAAGCTGCAGTACTCCACAACAGCTATAATTATAGGAATAGAGCAGAGTAATAAAAGGGAACTAGAAGGATGGTGAGTTACATAAAGTCTTTAAGGGTACATAAAAGAAGGCAATTAATAAACTGCAGAGCCTTTTGAAAGTAACTGAATATAAATACTCACAAGCAAATGCTACTTGTGTATAGACCTCTGAAGCATGTGTCCATGAACTACAAAATCCTGTAATTCATTATTATTTGTACTTTGAAATCAAGGCTTTATAGAAACTACCTGTACCTGATACAGAACAAAGTGCTTATTGTAAGTAACAGCACAGCACCAGGGAACTCTATTATTAAATGCACAATAACCACATAATAATTCCAGTTGGCACAATGCAAAAAGACCAGTGCATTTTTATTATTTTCCTGGACAGTTCTGAACAGTCATGGACCAATAAAAATACATGAATTTGTGCATGAGATCATTAATTTCTGCAGTGCTATATGAAAACAGATACTTTGCAGAAGGGACAAAAGCAAGGTATTCATGGGAGACTGCAGATTTTTCCTCTTTCTGCCTGGCTTATCTCAAAGTAAGCCCTCAATGACCCTGTGTTAAGTTAGAAGACAAGTAGGACTATAAAAATTGTGCATGCATGGTACTTGCTTGTTTTCCAAAGTGTTTGCATAGATAAGGCAGATTTTATGGACAGTTAGCTAACGAAGTTTATGAACACTCTGTCTTGCATGTGGCCACCCTTGTACTTGAAGCCTACAGGTGTTTGCTGTGGTTCTGCTGTCTGTAGTTATCCTGTGGTAAAAACATTCCTTTTTGTCAGCAAAACCACTGAAAGTCAAGGCTTTTTGTGACTTTGACAAATCATTTAGTCATTCTGATCCTCATTTTACCCACAAATGCCTGCCTCAGAGTGTTCTGAAGCTCAATTAATGGTTGAGGTCCCTCAAGGACAACACTGTAGAAAAATATTGTAGTATTTTCTTTTGCCAGAAAGTATCCATTTAAAATTTAGCATTTTTGGTAAGTACATAATCCGTAAAACATTCATGTTGTGCAAATCCTGATGAAAATAATTTGTAACCTATAAGCTGAGGACTAGTTTTGTTATTCTATCATGTAATTTTCTTTTCCTGTGTTAGCCTTCATCCTAAAAGTCTGTGAATAGTATCAAAATACATGATTCTTTTTAGAGACTATAACATTCCCACAATGTTGTGAACAAATACATGCACACACACATGGCATGTGTGCACACACACACTTCATTTTGTATTTAAAGATCTTTTTCATAAGATATGTAATAAAAATATTAAAACAATATTAAAATACATATTTAATTGGAAGTAATTTCTTCTTTAAAATTGTGTTAAAAAAATTCTATAAAATCTGCGTCAATGTATATTTAAACTTATGTCCTGCTTTTAAGAACAGGCTAAACTCCTGAATCATTTTTTCCTACATTTGTGGGCATGTTAATCTAAATTTAATTAAAATATAGTACCACCAAAGGAGCAGAAACAACATATTGTTTCACTGGTGCTTTAATAGCACTTTGAATTTTAATATACGTGTTTCATTGATAGACTGAGTATAAAGATTGGTATTTGCTTAATAATCTTTTGTTTTCAGCAAACCAAACCATTTTATTTTGTCTTTGACTCTAAAGACAGCCATTTTTAACATGCTTTTATCTTCAATTCTGTCTTAGATGCAGCTCATTTATTTAATAAACTTGTTCTTATAATTATTACTGAGCTAAATGTGGGGTTTTTTCTCTTCTTGTTCCTGTGCTTCAATCCAGATGATGGTGTGTAGCCCTTGTATGAACCTTCCCATTTTTCAAGCTTGCATCTGATCCTCCCTGTCACAGAAAGGACAAGTTGGACGCTCCCAGCACAGCATCAAAGTTTTCTTCCTAACTCTCCAATGCCACGTGTGGGGTACAGGGAGCCTCAGGACAGGACTGCAGGGGTGCACTGTATCCAGAATCATCCTACTGTTTTCAGCTTTGTGCTGTGCCCTCCTCAGGTAGGGTGTGTGGGGAAGCATGGGATGTCACAGGGCTCTGCTCAGGTGCAGAGTGCCCATCCACGAGTAGTGTCTTCAGCACTAGCAATGCTTTAAAGACCTGTGTCAGGTTTGTTTCCTGGAGCCTTTGTCTGACTTCTTTCAGCACCTGAGGTGTCTTTGGAAGATCCTCAGATGAAGTAAGGCTGAGGGCGATTTCCAGTCATTCAGCACCTTACATGCGCCAGATGTCACACATCCAGTATTCCTCTTTCTGTCCTTGTAGGTTTCTTTTCAGGGATGATTTTCTACCACAAAAAAAAAAAAGTACATATATATGTTTAGAAAAGCATTGTTAGAATATAGTATTAAAGAAAGCAATAAGTAGGTGTCATGTGTTGGATGTTCCCTCTTAACCTGGTGACATTCATGCAGTGGCATACAAAACTCAAATGGAGAATTAAAAGCACAGTTAGGACTTCCTTTTAAGCTACTGCTAGATATCTGGATGCCATTTTTGAATGAACATTTTTTAAGTGCCACCTACAATGCCTGGACATCTTAATTGGATGCTACATGTTAGTTTGGTGTTGGAGGTAGTAAGGTAAAAATCTCAGACCTCTCTAAACTGCATCTTTTCAAGGCTATAAAGACAAGCTATAAAAGAAGCCTAGCTAAAACCGAATATATCCAGTACATTTAATCTGTTTCTGTCCTGAAGAAAAATTGCCCTTCAGAAACACTGTTATATAAAAAACTGTTAAGTGCCTTATGCAGTGCTTATTTTCCTTTGCTTGTTTTTGTGAAGCATTAAGCCTTTGTGATTGGAATTGCTGACACTAGCTTGCATAGGTAGATTTTTTTGTGTAAATTAAAACATTTTTGTCAAGTAAGTAAAATTATGCTACTTTATATGTTTATGTTTACAGTTGAAAGATTGTAATACTTTCAAAATAACTGTGATACAAAAGTCAAATGTAATTTTTACTTTGTTTCAATTATAAAAGCAATGCATTTATTTCTTAGCAAGTAAAAGGTCCATTAAACACCATATAGAGTTTGATACCTAATCAGAATTGTATAACCAAGAAGCAACAGTAAAATGACTGTGGGGATGGCAAATTTGTTTTTCTTATTTGTTGCATTGTTCCAAATCATGTTATGCATTGTTTTGTATTATTTCCAACTTTTGCTTTTATTTGTTTGGACACAGAAATCAACAGCCTCCATTCTAAAATTCTAACTATGCTTTTCCTAAATTAATAATGAAAATCATCACCATGATAAAATGAAAGCTTGATATATTTTTATGCCCTGACAAACTTAATAGTAGGAAGTATTTTTAAGTTCATTAGATTTTTCTGAATGGTATGAATGAATGTGACTGAAAGAGTTGGAGAGACAAATACAAAGCAGAGTAATGTACAGAAAACTGCTACTGAGATCTATGCTGGCTGTGGCACAAATTTTATCTTACAATTACTCCTCAAAACTTATAACAGTTAACTTTCTGGAAGGTGATTATAGAAGTTCCACAGAGTAATAGTGGAATATTGTTATGTGAGTGGATTTCTTATCTTCATGAGATCACAAAAATTCATACTAAAAAGCAGGCTCTTATGATCCACTGGGACTCCATCATCTAGAGAGGCTGACACAAGGGATGAGCTGTTAGTCAAAAGTATTTCTTGCTGAACGTTATTACTCAGTGATGACTCGACCACTATCAAAATCAAGATTAGACTGTTGGAATTTATTGTATCTAAAACCAGAAACCACCATTACAGATGAAAATAATTAACAGATTTAGAGTTAAAACATTCTAAAGAGAGTGTATCATAACAGTTCTTGCTCCTCAGTGTTGTACCCAGTCACGACAGATACCAGTCCAGCTAAAGGTGAACACAGATCTCATTAATGAACTCCAGTGCTAAATTAAACTTCACTTGTCCTCAAGAATATTATATACCTTGTTTGGGTTTTTTTTTTTTATAGCCTTGAGACCTTCTTGGAAAGAGGCCCTGGTGTAGTCATACTTAGCAGTAAGACCAGTTTGCACGGTGCAAACACAGTAATGTGTACTTTAACATTTCTCGTGATACAAAAGAAACGAAAAACAGATGTATGAAATACTGAGAAGATTTTCATCTTCACAGAAGAAGGAATGCAGAAAGCACTTCAATAATTCCATATAGGATTTGTAGAAATTCCTGTCTGGAATAAAATATAATAGGACGAATTGCTGAATTAGTTCCCTGGAGTTTCTCCTCATTCTCTTGCCAGCTACTGCCGCTTGTCATTTCTATGCTACTTCATGTATTTCCGACTGATTTTTTATGCTAAGAAACATATGAAAAGGGAAGGACATGTTAGCACCCTGTGATTATCTAGGTCTTTATGGAATGCAATAAGATGCACTACATACCACCAGCAACAAAGACTGAAGTCTGAAAATGGGATCTGCTGTCTGAAACTGATCTTTTATCACCAGTGCTCATTTCATGTGAGGTGTACAGATAATCCGTTTTTAACATGTAGCACATAAGAAGTTCCTATATTGCTTTCATATTGCCTGTTCATGCCAATAAAATGTCAGCTTAGGCAATTTGGGTCTGATCTTCAAAGACTTTTGAATAGTTGCAACCTATATTGATTCCAGCTGGATTCCTAGGTGTCCACTCTTCCTGCAGCTCCATCATGCTTGCAACAATGGGAGTTCTAATGTAGCCAAGATGTTTGTCTTATCACTGGTGTTTACTATACAGCAGTAAATCTATACAGTGAAGCAGAGCAGCTGCCAAGTGGTTTTGCATGCTCAGGCTGAAGTCACCACTAGCAAGAGCAGAGCTGCACTCATGTTAGTGTAACGGTGGGAAATCCTGCTAAAAGGCTCGTTGTAGACAAACGTCTCCATAATGTACCTTTGCTCAATAGGTCATTCATGAGCACCCAGCCTCCCCTCCAGAGCGCAAGTAGAGTCGGGCTGTGAGCAGGAAGGGATGGAGACAAGGCTGAGTTTCTCACTTACAACCCAGGCTGGGAGCTGGTTTACTGTTGTCATGGCTACGGGTTCCACATGCCTCCAGCCCCTGCTCTGTGAAAAGAATGATGCAGTGTCTAGCCTTACAGCTGAATATATAAACCAAATTAGTCTACCATGCCTCTACCTGTTTTGTGGCTCACAATGAAAGAAGTAATATATCATGCAATCAGTCTTGTAGCAGTTATATTCTGTAAACACTAAGTCATTACACCCTGGCTTTTTTATTTGCTCTTTACAGTCCCTTCTCAGTATAATAAACTGCAGATTTCAATAAAAAAGCTAATTCAGAAGAGTCCTCTGTGACTTCTCAGAATTTCTGTGACACATAAGTTAAAAAGTGCATTTCAAATCCCTTTTCACACTCCATTTTTGCATAATCCCACTCACTAAACAAGGAGCAGAAAGCCATGATGAATGTCTTTTCCAGAGCTGCAGTGCCAGGGTATTACTAGCATCAAACTATTCTTAATGTAAGTAAAGAAGAGTTATATAGTCCTGCAGGGAACCCTTAACTTTTTCTGAATAGAGGAAAAGCCACACATGGTCCCATCTCTACTATGAGATTATGTAAACCCTTAATAGCATGAGGGCAAAACAATGAAGGAAGACATGTCCTGTGATACTCTTCTTCTCAATGTCAGTTAGAAGAGGGGGAAGGCAAGAAAGTTTTAAAAGTGCAGTCTTGATTGAAAGATAAATGTAGAAAAGACAGAAAATGGATATCAGAACAAAATTTGTAAATTTCAGCATCTCATAGTGTAGCCTGCACATCAAGAGTTTGGAAGAGAAGGTGGTAACAGGAAAAATAACTGGCATGAAGAGTAGGGAAGGTGTAAATTTGCTTTAATTTCCACCTCCTTATACATTCTTTTTTTCCTAGTCTGTAAATTCCATCAGTTTTGATTCTCTATAGACTCATTTAGACTATACATGTCAGTAAATGGAGGTGTGTGGTCACATAGTTCACTGTCATTTTACACTCTGTATTTAGCAAAAAGGGGCCTTATCCTCACTTACCTCCAAAGTTCCATTAAAGCACTTTGACAGTGTGGGCTGTAAATGACATTTATAGCCAAAGAAGTGTAAAGGGATCTCAGTGCAGATAAAGAACAGAAGAAAGTGTTTTCACAGATCTGAAGTATTTCTTAAAAAACAAATAAAGACAGCTTTATTATCTACCAGGGAAAGAACAATGTAACGAAGCATAAATTGAACAGAGTCCCCCAAATTAAATTCACCTTGGCTACAGCAAATTGAATGTTTTGACTCATTAATATATCACCAGTGTTTCATGCTACACAAAGTCTCCCATGCTGATACTTTCTATTTTTTGCTGCTGTGGAGAGAATTGAAATTAAAGAAGTGTGCTCAAAATAATATATCTGCATGTTGTAGAACTGTAAGTCTCATCAAGGCTGCTACATACACTGCAATATCTCACTTGAAGGGTTTTAATGACTTGGACATTTCAGAAAACATCAAGATTGAAAAAGCAAAGCAAAACCCAAACAATGTTTTTGCTGTAACTAAGCAGCTTTCTTAATTTCAAAATAGAAAATGTTTTTGCATTCTACATTTCCACTACCTAGCTCTAAAATGGTATGACAGAAGAAAAATATTTGGCTTTTTTTGTTCACTTTTTGAGAAGTTTGGATTGCAGAAATTGTTTAAAATAAAATAGTCATTGAAGAAAGAACACTTAACCAGGACCCTTAATAGGTAAGTGCAGCTGCAACATATTATCTTCTTTAAAGAGAGACACCAACAGTGCTGAAATAAATTATAAACCCAGTGGGAAAATATCTGCTGCTACCATGAGTTATGTTTATATGTGTGTTTGAATAGGTATACATATTCTCTGTATGGAATACATATATATGACACCTTTTGCAGCAGTAAAAAGAAATATTGAGTGCACAGTCCCACATTTTGCTTGGAGAGACACATCAGTTCATATTTTCTTAACCAATGTTTCCTCTATCATATAGGTTGGAACTACATAGTACTTTCTGTAAGCCCCTAGAAGACAAGGAATATTGTGTGAATTTTAATCAGCTATTTTTTCTTTTCTTCTTTTTTTTGTTTTACTTAAATGGCATGAAACTTTACCAAGAAACTTTCAATTATTTCAAAATTTACAATCTTATTTACACAAAATGCATAGTATTGGGGAAAGTGTTTAATAAATACGAGCAAAGACAGTTTTGGTACAAACTTTTGTCTTTAAGGGGTATGAATTCTGACATTTTTGCCTTGGAGCAAAATGTTTTAGAGGAAATGATTTAGACTCCTAAACAGGTAGTGAGCTTCCTGTTAAAGTTTCTCTTCTTTTATATGTTTCATTGTTTTTTGAATAATATGCTATTGTTTTTTTATGCTGCAGGTGAAATGATATCAACAAATTTAATAGCATACATTTGCCAGCTAAATTTAATATGAATAGGAGACTACAAAGCTAAGTAACCAGTGAGGGAAACAGATTGTAGAAATATTCTATTTTAGGGTTGCATAGCACAAAATTTTTATAACGCATGTCTTGTATGGGACAACATATTGTAAAAGCAGGGTGGCTGTCAAGTTGCTGACAGATTTAATCTGCGTCCTGAAGAATAAGTGAAACAAATTCTTTAAATCTCTTTATTTTCAGAGCTTTCACATGTGATGGTATATTTTTTCTTCCTTTTACCAAAGTAATTGAGGTGTGACATAAATACAGAAAAGAGAGGCATTTCTAAGAGAACCCATATATGTAACTGCTAATAATGGCTTTCTTAGTCTGGAAGTTTTAAAAGCAGCTAAAACCTTTAGATGGAATATTCCAACCTTTCATATTCACAGCCTCCCGTTCATAGACCATTTCACCCAGATAGTCCAACAAATTGAGCTAAACAAAAACATTTCAACTTTTGAAAGCTTAAAGACAGTTCTCTCCCAGCAGCAAACAGGAAAAACACAGGTTCCACCAGACCCTGAAGCTTCTGAGTAGCAAGGAGCTCATTACGTAAGACATGTTCCTATCAGTAAGATGAATTATAACCCATGCCAAGGAAAATTGCAAGTAAATAAACAACATCCGCCCCTCAATAACAATTTCAAAACAATGAAACAAGAACAAAACCCCACAGGCCAGTGTGGTCTGCAAAAAGAGAATGTGTTTTTAATCTGAGACCTGACAACCAGTTGACGTCTGGCATATGGATGAATACCAAGCATGGGCAGCTAAGATTCTTTGTACCTTCTCTAAATTTTTAACCTGACCCATCTCGTACAAACCATCCATTCACCACAACTTCATACTAAGATGTGGCCAAACAAACGAACTCAAAAATACATCAGTCACTCACAAAGGGAAATGAAAAATATCAATTTCCTCTTGCATATAACTGCCTGAAACTCTTAGGCATGTTGCGTTTGATCATAGTCACTGCCATGCGCTTTCTGAAGGAAATGCAAAATGTGTGTTCTCTTTTGACTGAAAGAGTCCAGCGCAGAGCACAAAGATGATGAAGGGAGTGGAACACCTCCCTTATGAGGAGAGGCTGAGGGAGCTGGGTCTCTTTAGCTTGGAGAAGAGGGGACTGAGGGGTGACCTCACCAGTGTTTACAAATATGTAAAGGGTGGGTGCCAGGATGATGGAGCTAGGCTTTTTTCAGTGATATCCAGTGATAGGACAAGGGGCAATGGGTGTAAACTGGAGCATAGGAGGTTCCACATTAGCATCAGGAAGAACTTCTTTACTGTGAGAGTGACAGAGCACTGGAACAGGTTGCCCAGGGAGGTTGTGGAGTCTCCTATGTTGGAGATATTCAAGGCCCGCCTGGACAAGTTCCTGTGTGATGTACTCTAGGTTACCCTGCTCTTGCAGGGGGGTTGGACTAGATGATATTTTGAGGTCCCTTCCAACCCTTGGGATTCTGTGATTCTGTGATTCTGTGACTCATAGAAGAATGGAAAGAAGAAGACAGTTCCCTGAAATGCAGAATTAGACGTCAAAGTCAAAAAAAAAAAAAAATTTGACCATGACTCTTCCAGGAGTTTGACTTCTTGTCCTTAAGAAAGAATGCAATATTGTTCTAATGATTACAAGCGATCTTGCATCTGCTACTTTTCAGTTGTAAGCTATTTTTACATTTAACTACTGTTATGAAAGCACCTTCCTTAAGCATTCAGTTTGCCTGATTCAAGTTGCACTCTCTAGGACTTTTAACATTTTTCTTCTTATTCAGTATCAAAGCCTTCCTCAGTATCACATGAATATGGGGGCTGTCTTCTATGAACAAAGATGTTCACAGGAACTGAACCCTTTTGATCTTGCATTATAAGCTTATATCCTCAAGTTCATCTTCAGAACTGTTTAAAATTTTTAACACATCTGCATTCTTTTCAAGAATAGATGGTAGTGCTGATGTGTTAATCTAGTATAGCAGTGCCATGTGTAAAAGTAATATTGCTTGTCTCCTTTTACCTGGTATCTTGGCTACCTCTTAAATAGCTAAGATCCACATGTATTCTTTTTGCCATAGTCTTTAACTTATAATTCACTTACACTGAGAGATGTTAATCGCTCTGAACTCACAATTCTTAGGTGCTCCATTGCTTTCCAAGATAGGGTTTCTTGTTCTCTAATGCTCATTTTCATTCTTGGTTCCCAGCTACCCTGGCTTGTGTTCAGATACTGAGAAGTTTTGGCTGAAGGACACCCATTTAAGTTATACAAAATTCTCTGTAACAGTAGCTTGCTCTCCCTCTTCATTATTTTTCTTCGTACAAAGTTTTCTGCACCCACAAAGTTTGCCATGAAAAATATTATCATCTTCTTGCTAATCAAAGAAAGTGCTACATGGTCTTTACAGCAGTAAAAGCTGATCCCTCCAAGACCTACTACTGATCTCATTCAGCAAAATGCTTTTGTGGTAGGTAATCAGTGTCTGGATCCATTCGACTTCTTATTCTGCTAAAATCATTCTAAAATCAATTATCGCAGACAGCATTTTGCAAAAGCTTCTGTCTTCAACGTTAACTTGGGATTTAAATGGGGAAAATACTCTGGCTGTTTACAATCTGAATCCAAATGTGTATCACCACCCACAGTCTGGAGTGATCTACACTCTGATTCTGAATCATATTTGTATAAATATGGCATAACTTCACAGACATAAGTGACAAGTATGAGAGCAGAATTTGGCACAAAGTATGTACATGGGTCTTACTGTAGCAATAAACTTTATATAGAATCCAATCAAACTATATTAGGAGTCTAAACTTCAGTGCTGTCTCACCAAAAGAGTAGCTTTTGGTGTTTACTGTGGATGAGTGTGTGTGATAAAGGCTAGTAGAATGACCTGATCCAACCAACATAATTATCTAAGTTACCCATAAAGTCAACAGACATATTTCTGAAAACACAGAGAGGGAAATCCAGGCAAAGAAATGTAGGTCTGTCCGGAGAGCAATCCAATGGGATTAAGTGATACATTTGGATTTTCCAAGAAAACCAGAAGGAAGAAACAGAAAAAATTAGCAGAGATCCCTATTTGGAATCTAAACTGAATGCCTACTGCAAAATAGAGTGGTAGATACACTACCCAACAGTGCAATGTGTGCTCAACATACCCCACTCATAGACATGGGAGACCGCAGTTCTTTTCAGGCTATACATACAGAATCTTGGACACATCAAGGAGACAATCAGGCCACGGGATGCTGCTATTCAGGGTGACTTTCACAGATACATAGAATCACAGAATATCCTGAGTTGGAAGGAACCCAAAAAGGATTATTGAGTCCAACTCCTGCCTTCACACAGGGCAACCTTAAAGTTAAACCACGTACCTAAGAGCATTGTCTAAATGCTTCTTGAACTCTGACAGGCCTGGAGACATGAACATTTCCCTGTAGGAGATTGTTACAGTGTTTGGCCACCTTCTCAGTGAGGAAACAAGTGAACTTGAAGTGAACCAGGAATAGCTAAGACTGTGAAAATCAGAGGGTGAAACTCAATCATTAAATTCAGCTTGGGTTCCTATCCTATTTCCTTCTCTTACATGAGAATTGATAGCCACAGCTACAATCTAAGTAACCACCTGGCTAGGAGTAATAGTAATCCCCCAGGGTGTGAGTTAAAAACCCAACAGCCTATGCAGACCCTACAGTCTATCTCCTCTTTGAGGAGGCTAACTTCTGCAAGCATTTTGTTACTTTTGTTACTTAATGCTAGTAACACAATTAATTGAATTAAGAAGTGGTGGACAAATGGACTAGATTTCTTTCTGGATTTTAGTTGTGTTGGATCCCTGATATGTTAAGGGATTTAATATATTTTAGCTCTGAAATCACATTTGACTCCAAACCAAGAAAATTATCTATACCACTTTATACATAGTCCACTCCTCCACAGATAGATTATGTTAGTGCCATCCTACATCTAAGCCATCCCTGGTAATTAGATTCTGTACATCTATAACTTGCTAGCCTACACTGGTTCACGCTTTTTAACTGTGTACAGAATAAAAATGTTATAGCTAAAACCTATAAAAAACAAAAAATCTGTTTAATTGTCTAGAGCTTAAAATACAAGTGTGAAGGCTCTTCAGTACCACAGCAAATGTGAAATTACTAAACCACTGTGTTATAAGAAAATCATGAAATGTTTAGAGCTATTAAATCACACACTTATTTCCCTGCATAAAGTGAATCAACACACAGAAGGCAAATGATATGTTTTTGTGACCAGTACACAAAAACTGTGTGGCTGAAAACTTGCACTCTCCAGTATAACCCAGTCTTCATGTGGACTTGGTATTAGCACAGAAATATATAAACAGATATTTAAGTCTTGCGATTCAGAAATACAAAGGGAACTATAATGAGGGAAAGGAAGGCAAACCCATGAAGTTTATTCAGGATTCCTATGCCACATTTCCTGAATTTCACAGTAAAGATTATTATCTTAAATATTTTGAAGACACATTCCTGTATCCTGAAGATTCTCACACTTTTTCATAGGTTACTTTTCAAAAACCCTTGTCTGAATTTGCCATTTTAAGATCCTTTTTGTGGTAATAGAGAAAATTATTGTAAAATTATGTCAAAATTTATTTCATATGTTGTCCATACTGTTTGATTTTTCTTATTTCAGAAGCATTTATGTATGTTTCATCTCTTCAAAAGGGGAATGTGAAGAGTTGATGGGTGAGCTTTGAACCCAAGTATCTCTTGGTAGAATGAAATATGTTGCCTAGGTTTCCAGGGAATGCACCACAGGAATAGATGAAGACAGTGTGGTTGCATATTATGTGATAATGATTATTCTGACTGATGTATTCACCCCAAGGTATACTTGAGCATCTGTTGTTTATTTAGGCAGGACTTGTCATTCTTATTTTTAAGGTATATAAGTGGGTAAACATATTTATCCTTAAAGACTATCAAACTGGAATAAAAACTAAAAAGAGGCAAATGGGATTATGTACCACTGATGACATGAAGCATGAATCCAAGTGGGAGATGTACTTTAGTTCTAAAACTGTTAATTGCCTTCAGACATTACAGTCTATATTTGAGGAAGGTGTTAGTTTGTCGTGTATTGGCTTTACAAAGCAACAAACCCACATTAAGAGCAAGTATTGTGGCTGCAAAGCCTTACTCCAGTACTGTATATATTTAGCAATAAGGTTGAAAAATCACTAGTAAAATACAGCAGAGTATGGGGTAGTATCCTCTCTGTCATATGAAGCCTTAAAATCTGATTTTGATGATTTTCTAAGACACAGCACCTCAAACAGAAATTATATGCTGTATGAAATAAATTACACGGTAGAAGTTTCTGTTCTGTGTTATACAGAAACTCAGACTAAGTGACACAATAGTCATTTTTTAATCTGAAGGTATAGAATGTTTGAATCATTTATGAGCACAAGTTTACCTGCTATACTAAACATAAACACAAAAATAGTAGGCTGAAGAAGTAATACACATGACAGTGTGAACAGATTCCTCTTATTCTGTGACTGACTCCAAATGTAAACATTTTATCATGCAAGCATTACATTATCATTGAATCATAGAATAGTTAGGGTTGGAAAGGACCTTAACATCATCTACTTCCAACCCTCCTGCCATGGGGATATAGCCCTAGAGGGACTGAGCATGGGGATATAGTTCTAGGGGATTGAGCATTCACAACTTCCCTGGGCACCCCATTCCAGTGCCTCACCACCCTTACAATAAAGAACTTCTTCCTTATATCCAACCTAAACTTCACCTGTTTAAGTTTGAACCCATTACTCCTTGTCCTATCACTACAGTCCCTAATGAAGAGTCCCTCACCAGCATCCTTATAGGCCCCCTTCAGATATTGGAAGGCTGCTATGAGGTCTCCATGCAGCCTTCTCTTCTCCAGCCTGAACAGCCCCAACTTTCTCAGCCTGTCTTCATATGGCAGGTGCTCCAGTCCCCTGATCATCCTCGTGGCCTCCTCTGGACTTGTTCCAACAGCTCCATGTCCTTTTTATGTTGAGGACACACAATACTCCAGGTGAGGTCTCATGAGAGCAGAGTAGAGGGGACAGGATCACCTTCTTCGACCTGCTGGTCACACTCCTTTTGATGCAGCCCAGGATATAGTTGGCTTTCTGGGCTGTAAGTGCACACTGCAGTCGGCTCATGTTCATTTTTCATCAACCAACACCCCCAAGTCCTTCTCCACAGGATTGCTCTGAATCTCTTCTCTGCCCAACCTGCAGCTGTGCCTGGGGTTGCTCCGACCCAGGTGTAGGACTTTGCACTTGTCATGGTTAAACTTCATAAGGTTGACATCAGCCCACCTCAGAAGCGTATCGAGGTCCCTCTGGATGGCATTCCTTCCCTCCAGTGTATCAAGCAAACCACACAGCTTGGTGTCATTGGCAAACTTGCTGAGGGTGCACTCAATCCCATTGTCCATGTCACCAACAAAGATGTTGAACAAGACCGGTTCCAACACTGATCCCTGAGGGACACCACTCGTTACTGGTCTCCAGCTGGACATTGAGCCATTGATCACAACCCTTTGCATGTGCCCATCAAGCCAGTTCTTTATCCACCGAGTGGTCCACCTATCAAACTGATGTCTCTACAATTTAGAGACAAGGATGTCGTGTGGGACAGCTTTGAACAAGTCCAGGTAGATGATGTCATCTGCTCTGCCCCTGTCCATCAGTTCCATAACCACATCACAGAAGGCCACCAAATTGGTCAGGCAGGATTTTCCCTTAGTATTGGGATGGAATGATGCCCCCCTCCCCCAACACATCTAGTTTAAAGCATTCCTGATCAGTCTGGCAAGCCTCCTACCAAATCACTCTTCCCCTTCGTTGTCAGACCAGCTCCACCAACCTCCAGTAGACCTAGACTCCCAGATTGAGTCCCATGTTCTAAATACCCAAACCCCTGACTATGGCACCACTGTTCTAACCATTTATTAACCTGCCAAATCCACCCAGCCTTTTTAAGGTCTTCCCCTTTATCCTGGAGAATTGATGGAAAGACATTCTGAGCTCCAGAGCCCCTAACCACCTCTCCCAGGGCTCTGTAGTCCTTTATGTTCTCTGGGCTACTGTTATCTATATCCCTAGCACCCACATGATCCACTAGAAGTGGGTAATAGTCCATGGGTCTTACTAGAGAAGGCAGCCTCTCTGCAACATCCCTGATCTGAGCCCCTGGTAAGCAACACACCTCCCTTGAGGCTGGGCCAGGTTGACAGATGGGTGCCTCTGTTCCTTTCAAAGCAGAATCCCCTACCACTATGACCCAATGTTTTTTCCTTGCAGCACCAGTAGAGATCTTTACCAGTGCACCAGCCGGGTTCATGGTGTGTGTTTCCTCATTAGCTCCCTGCAGAGCTGTGAAGTGGTTCTGGGTGGGTTCATCAGATTTAGGAGGAAGCCCCTTGCTTTTAAGTGTCGTCTTCCTCCTTTGTTTGTTGACTGTTTGTTTTGTTTTTGGTTTATTTTTGTTGTTGTTAGTAGCTCCCATCTTCTTGGGTTAACAGCCTCCTTCTTTCCTCCATGAGCTACAAGGGAGCTTGAGGCCCCTGCACAGTTTGGGCCTGGAGCAAGCAGTCCTACTTCCTCTCAGCTTCCCTGACATCTTGCAGCCTATTGACAGCGTCCCAAAGCTCAGTCCCTGCTGTACGAGGACCTGCACCAGGGAGCAGCAAGCGCAGCCCTGCCCATTCTGCACCTTCACCTCACCAGACCAGTGCAGGCACTCTCTACACTCTGAGCTCTGCACTGCAGCCTCCCCTCTCATCGGTTCTGTCTGGGTGCCTACACTGGCCACCATAGAGCAGCCAGAGCAGAGCTCTCAAACCAGACTCTGGTCACAAGGCGAGTGCTCACCATCCTGAGCAAACTGCCATACTGCTCTCCTGGTCGGTCACACTCCCTGGGGCAGGTTTTTTATCACTCAGGCTGGTGCTGCTCCTCTTGGCTCCATCCCCTCTGAGTCCCTGCTGGTGTCAACCGAGTTGCCTGCTCCTGGGCAAGTCCTGTCTAGGACTTGAGGCTCCCTCGGTGGCTCCTGCTGCTCTGAGTTGAGGATCCTGGACGCTGAGCTTCCCCCTGCTCTGGTGTTGGAGGCGTCATCTCTCGAGCTAAATCGTCTGCTTCTGTTGCGTACCTATGATCTCCACGATCATCCCAGGACCTTGCACTATGTCAATGACGAAGATATTGAACAGCAGTGGTCCTAGTACAGACCCTTGAGGGACACCACTTGTCACCAATCTCCATACAGACACTGTCATTGACCACTACTCTCTGGATGCAACATCCAGCCAATTCCTTATCCACTGAACAGTCCATCTATCAAATCCATATCTCTCCTATTTAGAGAGAAGGATGTTTCTGGGGACTGTGTTAAAGGCCTCACCAAAGTCCAGATAGATAGTGTCTGTAGCCTTTTCCTTGTCCACTTATGATGTAGTCAGAGTTGCCTCCAGCTGACACTCATTTTTGCCCTAAGAAAGCACACAGAACTGGAATACAGCTCCCCATGTTACCCATTCTGGGTTATAGTTACTTCCATTGCAATTCTTCACGTGTTAAGGCTTTGACAAACAATCATGGGCGACTATTCTCTGTGGTTTAAGGTGTTACTGTTCCTGGTTTCCAGTTCCACTCTTTTCCAGCAGTAACACTGCTGTAGCAGAACTGGCAGGAGAGGATATATCTGTGTCAACTACTCTTCAAAGGTACATGCTGAACCAACACATCGCTTTAAAACAAGCAAAAGAGGGTCCATGCACAAAAGCTCCCCCTAATATGAAAAATATTTCAAAAAAATCTGTGCAACTTAAATGTATAAACAAGTTTTTAAAACAACTTTTCCAGAAGAATGTACATGCAAAATCATACCTAAACTCCATCTAATCTGCAATGCTGTGTCCAGCAAAGGTCTGTTTGGGCTCCTGTGGTCTAACAAAAGTAGTCTGGTTGATGTTGCTCCTCCATGAACCTCTCTTTCAGCCTACTTTTTATCTAGCTGTCTGCTGTATCCATTTTCCTTCACAGTTCTGTGGCCCTCTCCCCCCCTCCCCCCCTCCCCCCCCCCCCCCCCGATGTTTGGCAAAACTTATAGTGTTTTTACATATATGTAGTTTTTATTTCCTTTTTCTGATTCTTCAGTTAACAAGAGATAATGAGGGAAGGCCAAGGGAAGTAAAAGGGAAATATACATTGATTTTTATCTCAAAGAGGTTATAAATCCCTTTATAATCACAGTAGTTTGCACTTAGCATCTCTAACTTCATTCACACATTAGTTGTTAAAGTTTTCTTGACACTTGCTCACAATCATTTCACTTCCCTCATTCCTTTCAGGATGCTCAAGGTAGCCCCAGGCATGCCCATTGATTGCAGACAGCTGGTCTCTACAGTTGAGAGAGGGAGCTGAGAAAGATGGTTTTTAGAGCTCTTTCAAATAGTAAGTATGCGTATGGAGGGAAAGAGCAATAAACTCCAAAGAGGTGGTGGGTAGTGAAGACTGCTTGGGAAGCTGGAGATAATGAAGAACTGTGAGGAGGTTTGCAGCTGGCAGGAATGGTATTTAATCAAGGGAAGTACAAAAACGGCTTATGTCCCTATATAGTAAATTCTTAAAACCCTGCTGTAAGATCAGTGCTGACAGTTTATGCAGGCTGAAGTATCCACAGAGAAAAGGTAGGTATTTTGAGATCATTCTGCTGCTATGGACAAGAAGAATTACAAAAAACTGAAGCCCAGATGAGAGAAAGCCTATTTACCATGTTGCTTCCACCATTGTTCCTATTGAGCATTTTTTGTCACATTATAAACCATGCATTGATGAAAGCTGGTCAGTGGTGCCTGGCAAAATCTCAAGCATCCACACATCCAGAGCACTAAACACTTGACTCCTAGTATTTGCTGACACATTGGGTTTTAATGCCTTGGGGAATTTTGACTGTGTTTACAGATAGGTAGACAGGCCAAGCACTTAAGGCAAGCCTGAATACACAGAAGCAAATGTTTCTTAAACAGAGATACTTTCCCCTCCCACCCTTGCCTTTTCAGGCTTAGCTTTCCACTAGCAAATAATTTTTCAAGAAAAGGAAGATTGCTTAAGAGGAGATAAGAAAAGTTTGTGAAGATTCTAGTTCATTTTAGTAAATTTTAGAAAACACAGATGTTATTTGCTCAGACTTTGTAGAAACAGCAAAAATTAAAACTTGAATGGTATTTTTAGACCATTTTTTAACTGAATTTTTCTAGTAAAATCCATTCTAAATTATATTTCAGAACAATTAAAGGTGACTAAAACTTTACTATTTACAGCATTAAAATGTAAGAATAATAAGGGTATGATGATTATTGCTTAAAACAGAGCAAACTCTTCTAAAGGTCATACCAAAATCTGTAATGTCACTGCAATAAACCACAGTTGATGAGTTTGGTTAGGTCTCCCTATGTTCATCTTTCATATGAAGGAAGTAACAGCATGTCTCTGCTAGCCTAGTTTAATATACCACTCAGAAAAACAAACTACATGCAATGCACAAGCAGGATAATGTGACCTAAACGAATACAGTAAAACCCAGTCCAGATAAATAAAACCAGATCTGCCAAGGCTTAGCATGCCTAGACATAGAAACTATACACTTATGCCTCTAGAGAATAGCTAAGAAATTATTTTCAAGTTAGAATTTCAAGTTCATGCCAAGATATGGAAATAAGCCTAGTATTCAAAGTCAGGGCTTATTCTTAATGAACAAATTTACACCTCTTGCCAGAGAAAATTTGGAGATCAACATATTTATGAAACTTATAATACTTAGAATCACATATTAAAAACAAGCTCAACCTCTGTTTAGGATCAGATTAAGTGGCGTTTATATGAAAAGTTTAGACCTTGGCAGGTATCTTTGACAGCCTGGTCAGTCAGTTTCTTAGTACTGTTCAAAATCTTATTTTTACTAAAGCTTATGGGAGAACTGAACTATTCTGAAAAGCTGGTCTGAAGTGATTGAGAACTACTTGTTAACATTAATCAGTCTGTGGATCTTAGGCATTTGCTGTTGACAGTATTCAGAACTTTGCTGCATATCCAGGATGTGATGAACTTCTAAAGGACTGAGAACATAGCATTGAGAGCAGCCTCAAAAAAAAACAATAACATTGTACAAGGATGCAGGTGAGGTTATTTTTTTTTGTTTTTTTCCCCCAAAAAATACAGGTGATTTTTGGATTCTAAGAGTTGAAAGCTAAAATCTAAAAGGTAAAAGCTCAATGCTCGCACTTACATGACACTGACAGACAACTTCAGCCTCCAGCCCAAGCTGAAGTTAGTCTCAACCCTCAATAAAGCAAAATTAGGCAGAAGTCTTGTGGCATCATTAATTAATTTCATAATTTTCAAAGTGGTTTGTATCCATTAGTGGGAAAGAGGCAGATAAATGTAAGAATTAACAGTAGTTTCTGTAGCCAAAATAAGTGAGGGGCTGCAGCCAACAGTCTGCACCAAGCATTCCCAGGCATGTTGATCATACTTGCAGAGTGGAAAAACAAGGACATTGTAATCAGAGAAGGAGGAGGTTAGAAAGATGTGTTTTAGTGAGAACAAGGGAAGATTGATGACAAGGGGGAGATAAAGGAAAGTGAAGATCCCAGGCATTTTGTTGTAAAGAGTAAAAAGTAAAAAATTCCTCTTGTATAGCTCTTTTACTGTTTGCTCCTTTCTCAACATCTTCTTTAAATGTATTTGTGTTGTATCAATTGCAACATACTTCTCCAGCTCATTTGCCACCTTACTGAGCTCTTTCATTCAGCCTTGATCAGCCCTAGTCGTAAACTTTCTGACTCACTTTCACACATTAGCCTAGTTTCTATAGTGTAGGAACACCAAAGAACAAAAGCCTAAGATGATGATCCCTCCTCTTCACACTTCTCCATAAAACCAGCTCCCTCAGCTCTGAATCTTCTGCCTTCTGACATGCACAAATGTCTGTCTAAAATCATCACATATATATGAACTTCTTGACCTAAGAAATCCCACCCTAAAGTCCAAAACTGCTTATCACTGGCTATTTACCACTAAAAGCCTCAGACGATTTAACACACTGGAGGTGAAAAAGCGGGAACAGAGAACGCCATTGTTCTGCTTCTGTGCACTGGAGTGAAAGAACTTCATATTAATGTAAGTTTCTTGCTCTGATGCCTACACATATTAACTGAAGGAAACAAAAATTTTATTAAATTTTAGCCTGTGTTCCTTGTGGCCTCATCATCAAAGGGTGAAAAGAGAACAAAAGGCAGTGAGATTAAATGCATCTCCAGGGATTGAGGCCTCTATAGCATCATCTGTTTTCCTCTATGAAGATATACACTGCTATACTAGCTGCACTGCATATTGGTTACACCATTTGTAGCCATTTTTTGTAAGACTCATATTTGCTGTGAACTCTCTGAGTCATCAAAATAACTCTTGACAAGCCCCAGTCCTGTCCTTGTGACAACCAAACATGTGATGTTAATGGCTGATTATCATGGAAGTAACAATCAAACCAGTTTCATCTGTAAAGCAGTTTCACCTTTATATAATCTCTTTTGTGTAATTAGATACCTGTTTTTGACCATGGGCAAAGATTAATCGCCTCCCAGTGATCTAAAGTAACTGGCATAACTAAGCCTTAGAGATCAATGACACTTAGGGCAATTTTGTCTTTATTTTCGTTTCTTTACAGATGAATCATTTAAATTACTGATAACAGAACACTTCCATGGAATGACTTGGCTAAACAAAACTTCAAAATCAGGCTGGGTCTTTCCAGAATGAATGGCTTAAAAATATCTATGGTATGGGTTCAGGAGTATTAGGGAGGATATATAACACAAAGAGATATGTACTAGAAAAGAGTCAGAATATTATTTTTCTTACTGACAAACTCTTCAAAACGCTTTGAGGTAATCCTAGAGTTTCAATAAGCTCTATTGATTTAAGGAATGATTCACAGTTGGACTGGAAATGAAGGAGCTTTTAAAGTGCAATCACCAAACCCATATGGTTTATTTCACAACATCTTACTGCTCAACTTTAAAACAAATACAACTGGAATCACAATACAATGATGATTGATGTTTTTCATCAACGCCCAATTATCATTCCATCATGGCACAAGACTTTAAAACAGACTTGTCTGAGCCAAGTAAAACACAAAGTGAGCATCTGAAAATCCAGATCTGTGCTCTTACAAAACGAATTGCCCAACTGCATTTATGATTTTCGAACGTGTCATGTCATGTTAGTTGTATATGGGTATACAAGATGAGGCATCTATTTTAATCTTATGCTCAGGTAGCTCATTTCACTAATTTCTGAGCAAGAATCATATCTGCAAAGAGATTTTGGTTTTGTTTTAAACAGGGCTTGAACAGGAATGCTTAGCATTGGTGGGATCAGTTCTTAGTATTTTTCGATTTCACTGGACTACTCTAAATACCTGATAGTGAGCATTCACAGGGCTACTCACATATGTTGCTGGATATTTCATGGGCATTTCCTGATTAAATCATTAAAAAGCCACTAAACTTCCCCTTTTATGTGCAAAATATGTTCTAATCCATATTTTTCTGTTATATATATACACACAAGCACACATATATAAAATATGTATAGATGGCCTAACATGTAACAGAGAAAAACGTATCTCTTGCTGTTTCTCTGCACTGTCTGACATGATCTGACATGATTTTAGTTGGAAATTAAGTTCCATAATTCAGAAGCAGGTTGTTTGGGGTTGTGTTTTTTTTCAGCATAGCACAGTAATGGCAACGAAATGATGAGAGGTTATGGGACTAGGAGGAAGTGGTTTAAACATGCAAATACTTTAAACATGTAGTTGTTAAAAGACATACTAATAATCTATGCAGATTATTACAATAGCTACATTTTCTTGTACAGGTTCTACATTTCTTTTAACCAAGATACCTTATTTTAAACTATATAATATTCATGAACTTTACTTACAGCACAGTAAACATTTTGTCCTCAAATAAAATAACTAATATACAATTTACGTAATAAACATATTTTCTAAAATGCACTCACCTCAGGTAGGCATAAAAGCAGCTATTTAGAAATGTAAAAAAAAAATATACATACCAATTAAGAAAGAGAATGCTATATTCATTAAAAAGGACTCTAGTGCATGTTAGCTAAATAACATGTTAGTGGAATAATAACCAAAGATGGAGTTTATCTGATACTTCCTAATTCTGAACTGGTGCTATTGGGCTACAACTGTTTGATAGTTTACAGATTTTTGTGGAAAGAAACAAGAGGAGCATTCTAATGAGGATGTGTCATTATAATGCACTTGATCCTTTGCAGCAATGAAAAATCTGAAGTAAAATGTTTGTTTTGATAATGTGTCTTACAATTTTCCTTTACAAAAAAAAATAAAATAAAATAAAATTTAACAAGCTCCAAAAAGCATTCAATTTTTTTGTTTAGTTTTCCACATAAACCAAATCCAAATTTAAATTATTTGGTAGTTATATTGTTTTGATTTATTTTTTGGTTTTTTTTTCAAAAGGCAGACTTACTTGTTTCTCATTTTCATTGAAGGAGAAAGAATAAATGTGTTTTAACACATTCTAATTTTCTAATAAAAATTAAAAAAATATACCTCTTGATCCTCTAGAAACCCTTATTATAAGATTGAATGAAATCTTATACGACAAAACGCCATCAGGTACATGCTCCACAATCATTAGAACATATCATTAGAGCATCACACCAGACATATGACACACACCTTCTGTATTTAGTTGTCTGTTCTTTTCAGATAACCATTTAGAGCAAATAAAGCAAATACACTTTCACACAGGGGTTTACGAGAATGTTCTTGACTAACAGCTTGGGTGACATTTTGATTCTAAATCCATTTTGGTTTTAGTTTTTGTTTGTATTGTACATCCTATATTTTTCCTTAGGGAAGAAAAGATTTAAGATAATGTCTGATAAGTTTGACTTCATATCCTATGAAAAACATTGTGAATACAATATATTTTCCCTTAACAACTTTGAAAATTTCTTCAAGGATTCCCAAGGGCCTCTTTATACCAGTCCAGCAGTATAAAATGGACTTAAAGCAGATGCAAATAGAATATTCATTCCCTTTAAAGACAATTTGCATTGCTTACACATAAAGTAAACTAAAGTTATGTCCCAAACCACTTATTTCCAACAGGACTGATTTTTGTTATTTCTTCAAAATGGAATTCAAACAAAATTATCCCTAGGAAAGAGAATTTGTTGACTTGAAAGAATCCTATAACCTAGCACTCTAATTTTTATTACCTCATTTCACTTACAAACACACATTACTTGATGTCTGTTCACACTATAACCCTGTGGAAAATAACTTCATTACGTGCAGGTTACAATCAATCATTAGCCACCAATTAGAAATTCACGAGTGTGAAAACACTCTATTTTGTGTGACTGCTTACAGTGTGTGAGGTCTAACTTAAAAAAATGTTCAATGTCAGACTGATTTTTGTGTTGCGCTGCAGTCCTTAATGACAACAGTACCACATGCAAGTCCCCTCTCTTCTGATGCATTCTCCTCTTTAGACATGTCATCACCCTAAAGTATTTCAGTTGATGGTCCCCAAACTGAAGGCTGTGGCACTTAAAAGAGGAGCTTGAGAAACTAATAGAAAGTAGGTTTTTTCTGCTTTTATCTGGTATCATGAGCAATGTCCATGCCTGGATTGAGATTGACATATGAGATGGCACCAACTGGGTGAAGCTCAAAACTATAACTAAAAGTGATACAATATGTTAAAAAAGTGTGATCTGCTAATTTACAGCAAAACAGTGGACAATGAGCAGGAACAATTACCTGGCACTAAATTCTTTGCAGGATAATTGCTTTCTCTGCAACCAAGAAAATATGCAATATGGCCTCTTCACACATAAGTACAGTTCCTCTCAATCTGTGGTCAATGAACAGCAGGTGCTGATTGATACTGCTTCTTTGTTTTTTGGTCAAAAGCTAAGAGGTGCACAGTAATGGGCATTAAATGTTGCAGAAGAATGTAGACAACACTTACATGCCCTATGTATTCAGCTGGGATACAGTTCATCCTGAGCCCACCTCATTCCTAGGCAACAGTTGTGCCTGCTTCCTTTCTAGGATTGCTTCTCTTGTAGGCACCTCACTTCATGCTCCTGGCCAGGTTTCAGCTGCCATATATACTCAGAGCAATGCACTATTTGGGGATGCCAGGCACCCTTCTCCTATCCAAAACTGTCATTATAAAAAATAATATAAATTTCTAAAATTATCCTGCAGTCTAGGATTGGGCAAGTGCTGAATTATGCCAAGAATGTATTCAAATGCAAACTTATCTAGCAAATTTCCAGGTATGTCTTTCCTCCAGCCGGTTGAATGTTGTGGCCAGGCAGACCCTGATTTGCAACTGCTAGGTGAAAGGACATTTGAATAGTGTCATCTGTATACACAGATCCTTCCTGGTGCCACAACCACAGGTCAGCCTTGATCTGCTCTTTGTAAGTTGCTGTACTGTCTTGAGGACAAATTTGCTCTTTGTAGAGACCTGTGGAAATTGCACCTACACAGTGCTCAGATAAAGACCTATATGAATGGCATAAGCTGTCTTGTACCTAAGCCACCTAATACTAAACAAGGAACTTCAGCCAGTATCAGTCAGACATCTGTCTTCCCTAATTTTATATGAACTAGTAAAGCAGGAGAATCTTTATGCTCTCTTGCAAGTCTAAAGATATCTTCACTTATGATATTTTTAGGGCTAGTTTGAGTGCTAAATTTTCATCAAATACCGATGAACTCTTTGATATTTATATTGTAGTACATTAAGAGGTCAAGACAATGAGTATGAGTGATAGCAAGATTATAAAAATGGGTAAGATAGCCTAAATGCAGTCTGGATCTGCTCAGGATACAGCAAGCAACCATAAGTAATGCAAGTTTCAACCTTGGATTGTGAATAGTTGCTGTATAGTATGAAAAGAAACCATAGCCTGTCTCCATGTTGCCCAGTGCATACCACTGTTCATACAGTACATGATCTGAGGTGAGACATTAGCATATTAACATGCTTTATGTTCTAGGGCACGTTTACAAAAAAAAATCACAAAGTAAGATGGAGAACTTTCAAAGTGCTCAGGTGCCAATCTTGGCCACAATTTCCTAAGATTATTCAGTTCATAATTGCACATGATAATCAACACAAAATTAAATATCCATATTGCCTAACTACATGTACATACTCTAATGGCGTAATTAAGATACCCAATTTTACAATTAGTGTGGCATTACTTAGTAAAGAGCTTTTCAAAGCTTTGTTACAGTCATTTTAAATTACTTCCAGAAAACACAAATTCATATGCAAGGTATGATACATTGTAAGAACATTAAAACCCGTTCAATAATACATATTCACAGGGGGCCAAAATTAAGACTTAATAGGTCTACCTGACTACTTATGCCTTGACTTTTGAAAATATAGCAGTACAGCTTTCATGTTCTGTTATTATGGTTTATGTTTGGTTGTTTGAAATAGAGCTTTTGGTTTTGGCTTTTCTAGAGAAAAAAAACAACAAAACAACAAAAAAACCTCTATGCTTTAAAGTGGTGGAACCAGTCAGCAAACATTTGCACATTTCTTAAGTTAAGACAACATTGTTTTTCCTCATATTATTTTTTTTTTTGAGGAATTTGATGGACCGACATGAGAATTGTCTCTTCCATTTCCAAGCAATTGTGGATTCGTAAGTATGCAAACACCTATCTTCTATTACTGTTCATTATTGTGTTCAGCTGTTCAGTGGATATTTTCAATGACAAATGATTTTGCAACAGCCTTTATCCAATGTCTTTTTCCGTCTTGGAAATCTTGATATTAACTTCACCAGCATTTATATTGTATAAGAAGTATCAACAGCAGTCATCTACAATAAGAAGCAGCAGTGTGCAACACAAAATTCTTTCATTTCCAGGTGCCAGGTGGGGGAAAAAAGCTGTTCTCACAGGATTCTGCCTTACAAAAGAACATTTACAACACTCAAGACATAGCCAAAATGAAACCAACACTGAATATTTGTCATTGGTGTCTGTTCTGTAGTGTTTTTTTTCAGTATCCAAGATAACTAATAATTCCAGAAATATTTATAGCATAGAAAATATTAATTTTCCAATGCCATCTCTTGGAAGTAGCTGACTGTCTTAAAATTAAAGAAAAGAAATAATAACTTTAGGGGAAAAAATGTCTGGAAAGTGTGATCTAAAAATAACAGTTGTTTCAAACTGTGAAACTGACACAAGCACAGGACCCAACATATAGATAGCACTGGTGGATACTGTCACTAGAAGATTAATAAGATATGTCTTTCCTCCTGCATAGCTCTTTGGACTGATTCCCACTAGATGACTTAGCTGAACTACCACACTTATTCTAGGAAAATAACAAGTGTTGATTTTAAAACATTGGTTTAAAAGGTGTCCCCCGTGCACTTAGGGAACTGGTTCCAGTGACTAATTGTCCTCATTTTTAGCTATTGTGTCTACAGATCTAATTTGATTTTACTTGGATTTAGCTTGCATGCACTAGACTGTACATTTTGTCTGAGCTCACACAGTATACAAGTAAATACAGGTCTATGGAAGTGCCTAGTGAGAACAGAGTCATGAAAGGCCAAGTTATGACCCCTGAGGGATCTTGCTGAAGTCACTACTGAATTAGTGACTGACAAAGAACAACTTCATATTACACGCACGGTTTTAATCCATCCCTTATACTCTATTCATCATAGAATCATAGACTGGTTTGGCTTGGAAGGGACCTTAAAAGATCATCTAGTTTCAACCGTCCTGCCATCAAACGGACACCTTCCACTAGACCAGGTTGCTCAAAGACCTATCCAAACTGTTCCCATCCTTACCTTGTCATTCAAGTTTTTTGACTGAAATGTGATGCTGTGTGATACCAAGTGATATATTACAGAGCTCTAAATCAGTGAAACACCAGTTTTGATCAAAATTATCATCTCATTAAAACAAGTGGATTAAGGGTTTTTAACAAGATTATATTAAATGATCCTTCTGACATTCTTTTGGCCGTTTACTGAGCATTATTCGGCATTATTATTTACCCTGTCAGATGTCTAGCTGCTTACTTAAGAGTGAAGAAAACATACCTAACCTAGAATAAAATAAGCCTTCCCTTTCTCATTTTAGAACTATCATAAGAAGCACTAATTTTATTTCAATTTCTGAAAAATTCTGAAGGTCTATATATTATGTATCTTCCATTTGCTTTCAGTACTATAACTAGATGAATAACCACTGACAGGAACTTTCAGTCCTGTTTTGCATCCTAAGTTTAATAGATGAACACAAGTATCAATTCTTCTGGTTTTATATTACAGAATTTAGAAATGTTAGAGATGAGATAGAACTGCTGGTTAGCTTCTAGCAGTAATTGAAGCTTGTAGAGAAAGACAGCTCTCCATAGGGCTCACAGACTGTCACCGTTTTCCTTCAGCAATTGGTATGGGGGTTGGGGAAAGCAAATTCAGAATTGAGCAAGGGAAAAAAAACCCTGCCCAACTATCAGTCTTGTTTGGAGATGTATGATTTCTTCTTTCTTCATGTTCAGACAAGCCCTTGTTAGCTTCAGACTTACTTTACATTCCTTGTAAGTTATGTAGTAATGGGTTTAGTTCCCACACTTGCAGCACAGATTTAACTAGGCAATCAGCTCAACTGTTAAAATGATGGTATCAAATCTGTTGGATTTGCCCCTGAGTGACCTGGGCTTCACAGCTTTCTGTAATTATTATCATCAGACTGTGACTTGAACTTCTCACAGTGACAAAAGCTGATAGGCTTATATGTGATCTTAAACAGAGTTTTAACGGTTTGGGGTTTTCTGAAGAAAGAATTGCCATTGGCTAGGGTTCAGCTTTCCTCTGTACCTCCATCTGCTCAATAGAGAAGTGTGAAATGAGTTAAGATACCTTATAATGATAGCCATATAGGACATTAGTAAGGTAAGCAGGTTGCTTGGAAGGTCTTCTCTCTCTAACTAGCATCATGGAAAAAATGGAAGAAATCATCTGAAGATGCTTGGTAGAACTGCCAGTCACGCTGTATATACCTATGTATAGGCATATGCATGCATGGATACAAAGCATCCTGGTGTACCAGCACACTCCAGCTGATCGTCTACCTGTTTGCTTTTTATGCTGCTGCTTGATTTTCTGTTGATATCTTGTATGCATTATTTGTTATTTTGTTATTATTGTCATACCAGAAATACACAATACTTTGAAAGAGAATTGTAGACGGGTATATTCCAGAATGAGGGTGAGCAACACTACGTCAAAGGAAGGTACTAGATGTCAATAGCCTATTTTTCCTGTTTTTAAGTAGAAGAACAAAGGGTATTTCAGAAAAAAACAAGACTTTTATTTATTTTCTAATGACTGAGGAATAAACTGCCTGTAAGAAACAATCACAGTTTAGGCATTCTGGTCATTACAGGCTCTTTAGGTCTTTGAGACCAAAAATATAGTGACTCCATATGGTGTGACTAATTATTCCAGATGTTGGGCTCATTTGACTGCCATGCTAGAATACAAAAACTATACCATTCTCCATGCTGTAAATGCTTTAAGTAGCAGTGGATTATGTTTCAGAGTTTAAACTGCATCCCTGATCACATTTGAATCATCTCCTGTTAATAAAAAAAGTAATCACACAGCCCTTCTTTCAGAGTAGCTTGGCTATGGCCTGCTCACTGCTCTAAAGCAGAGGAGCTTTGAATGCCAACATGATACTATGAACAGCATATATAAAACAGCTAAGTCCTGCCAGCTCTTTGCCAGCAGATATGCTACAGAAACAGATCAGGCCATCACTTCCAGCTCCAGCCTGATCACAGCCTAGAAACAGAAGCTGCACTCGCTGCAGCATTTCACTGCAGTGACAACCATTGAACTTTGCAGCACATGACTTCTGCTTTCTTCAAAATGCTTTGATGGCAGGTTCTCTTTCTTCTGCCTCTGTCTGTCTCTTTTCAGCTGTTAAGAACAGATAAAAGATATCACAGAATCCTAGGATAGTCTGGGTTGGAAGGGACCTTAACGATCATCTACTGCCATGGATAGTACACCTTTCACTAAACCAGGGTGCTTAAATATGCATGCATTCAGACAAATTCTGGTTACAGTAAGGAAATTAGCACATCACATGCAGTGAGGGTGGGTGGGTAGATGTGTTAAAAGAAAAGAAAAAAAAAGGAAATAACAGCAGAGATTAAAGTAGCAGTTGAATTATAGATTCATAACTAAATAAAAAAGTGATACCCATGACTACAAGATGTCATATTCCACTACTGAAATAGCGCTCCACCATTGTATTTACGTGAATACTTAATATAGGCCTATAAACCATCTGAAACCTAGAATGAAATTAGTAAGAACAGCAAATTCTCTTATATCTTTTTATTCCCTTAACTCATACATATTTAATCAGAGGTTTGGTTTGTTGTTTTTTTTTCCAAAGGAATCCAATTAGTAGGTGGAACAGCACACCTCTTTTTTCAAAGGAGAATTACATTTTCCTAAGTGGTCCAAGCTCAAGGGTCCCAAGTCGTGTACACAACTAGTGAGCGTTTGGTTTATGTTCAAACAAAACAAAGATCTTCAGGGTTGCTTTTGGGGGTTCTTCAGTTTGTTTTTTTTTTGTTTGGGCTTTTTTTTGGGGTGAGAGGGAGTGGTTTCTTTGTATTGAGTGGGGGGTTGGTCATAGGTCTGATGATGTTACAGAAAACAGAACAAAAGAAGATTAAACACTACACTTCTGTTAAAAAGATTATGCAAAATTCAAGGCTTCGTGCAGAAAAAAATATATCTTCTGACAGTTGCACACATTCATCGAGGGCAGAACATATTCCTTTGAGAAGGTAAATGTTTTCAGTAAGACAAATTTCTTTAGACACTAGAAAAAAGAATAAAAGCAGCCCAACTCATAAGTGACAACTTACTAGTGGGGAAAATTTGGTTAGAGAACATTTGTAATTCAAGATCCCTGGCCTAGCTGCTGCTATGTTGGCGTGACCTGAAAAGGAATAAAACCTGTCTCTAAAGTGTTGCTTACGTTCTTTGAAACAGAATTTGGGCAGAAGTACAAGCACACTGAAACATTCAGGACATGAAGTAAAGCGGACATACAATTACATTGAGGAAGGCATCATTAAAGTTGCAAAATACTAGAAAAAGACACATCCTGTCCTACCCAGTTGTTTACATTTCTGTTTTTAAGAAATAAAACTCAAAGTAATAGGAGATACCCAAAGACTATAATAGAAAAAAATGGAAAAACAGAAAGTGAACTCAGACCTAAGCTCCACTAATCCTCTCATGAGCTGTTCAACTTTGGCCTTAGCTGCTAATGGGGAAAACTGGTAACTCTAAGGATTTGGGTTTTTTCCATGTTTAAATATATAAAAGGGCAAATAAATACATAAAATATAGTCTGGAAATCAGACTCTCAGTTCCTCATAGGGACTGCATTTTCATTCTTTCAGTGGCATGACCTGGCTACTGGCTAGACCAGTTTAAGAACAATACTGATTATTAATAATTAGAATCAAAATATGGTGCTGGCTATTTAGCCTCTTATCTCAAACATCAACAAAATTTTATTCCCTCATTTCAGGATTGTTTCATCTAATTGCCAGTGATGTTAATTAAAGCCAAGTGTGGTTATTTTCTTGTTTATGGAAGCCTCTGAAATAGTTCCAACTTCCTTAAATCTCATTCTTGGTTGTCTTAAAAGAAAAGCAGCACTTTTAGTCCCAGAATTTTCAGTTATAAAACCAGCAGCACTGGTAGAGGTAGACTTACATATGGATTTAGTAACTGAAAAGTGTGGGGTGAGCATACATAACAGGATTTTCAATGCTAAGCCCTTTTCCCATCAGCTTGCTCCAGTAAGCAGACACTAAATGCATATAGGGGTATTTTATAGCCAGTGGAAAGAGAGATTTCTGTGGTTTTGGTAATACTTTGATAGTACATTGACCATATCATGATCTTGGCCACCTCACCCAACCTTCTTAGATTCCTACGTTTTAAAAAGGCCTGAATATATTTCAAGACCATCACCTGAGGGAAATACGCTGGGAAATCTGGGCTCAGGATAGTTCTGTAATCTCTTTTAATGGTTGTCTGCATCTGGATGCCTGCACATTTCTCAGTGTTGTCATGCTTGTTTAAAAAGTTTGTAAATGTATTTAGAAATGTACTATCTATAAATTAATTTGGAAATAATTTGATATTGGTTAACAGGTTTCCTTTTTTTTTTTCTTTTTTTTTTTCTCAGATCTTTTGCCAGCAGACTTTTTTTACTGAAGTATATAATAATGTGAATGTGTGGGTTCACAGCATCACAGCAAGCACTCCAAGACACCTGCACCCTTGTACTCATTGACACTCCCACTGCTAACCATACTGGCATGTCCAAGTATCAAATAATCTCATAGCTACTGTATGTTCCAGCAGATTGTCAGGTGTGAGACACTCAATGAATTACTGACCTGGATGCTTTATCTTTCAATTCCAGCCTTTATTGTTCTCTTGATGAATTGCTCACTTAGTGTCTGGAAATAATAAAGCCAGCAATATCAATGATAGTGCCAATGAACTGTGACAAACTAAAGGATACAGCAGATTAACAATGATTGCGTGTCAGAGCCTTATGATATGATGATGATGATGATTATTGGAATACATATTTATCTCTACAAAAAAAAGTATAATAAATAATTAGAAGAAAAAACAACTTTAAATTATGTATAGCCTTAGCAGAAAATTAACAATGAAGTTATGGAAGAAAAGCCAAGCTATTTGAACTGCTTATGTTACAAAGACACAAGGGGAAACCTAACTTAAACCTCACTGTGATACTCATAGGGAACATGTATTTTAAGTTGCAATATATTCCATGTATAATATTGCAAGACTTAGATTCAACACTGATTAAAAAAAGTTCATCCAACTGATTTTTAAAAAAGATCCAGTTAAAACAAATTCCATGGGTTTACTAGTAAGACTATGTCTTTAATTTGTGAATTAATACTATCTGTACACTACCTTTAGAAAGCCTTTAGAGGTAGACATAGAATCATAGAATAGTTAGGGTTGGAAAGGATCTTAAGATCATCTAGTTCCAACCCCCCTGCCATGGCCAGGGACACCTCACAGTAAACCATATCATCCAAGGCTTCATCCAACCTACCAGGTTGAACACTACCAGGGATGGAGCATTCACAGCCTCCCTGGGCAATCCATTCTAGTGCCTCATCACCCTAACAGTAAAGGATTTCTTCCTTATATCCAATCTAAACCTCTGCTGCTTAAGTTTCAACCCATTACCCCTTGTTCTATCACTATAGTCCCTAATGAATAGTCCCTCACCATTACAGTCTTCTTTAAATCTAAAGATATTAGGCCCATTGATGTGATAAATACATTTTTATTTCAGCTGCTGATATGAAGAAAGAAGTTGTCTTTTTGCCAGTTTCCACTTATTCAGTATACAAAAGATATTAAATGATTTAGAACTGTTCACATAGTTGCATAGTCGCTTTCCAGGCAAATGAAACTGAAGTCTAAACCATGTGTTAGCTCTCTCTTCTGCCACACAGTAATTGGTCTAACCTCCCAAAAGAAATTAAATTTAACTTTCTTTTGATGACTCAAGTCTGAAAGGAAATAAGCATACGCATATTTAAAGCTCCCATTTACCTTTCCCTTTGTCTGCTTAACAGAGATAATCTGGATCTTTGTCCTAGCAATATAGATGCTAATTTTGCTATCTGTGAAATTCACAGCCTGTGACTCTATCAGACCACATAGAAAACTCCATTCCTACTTTCCCGTTGCTGACACCTGCAATAAAGTTTTGTGAACAATATTCTTTTTGTCTCTTTCTCTCTGACTTCTGTACAATACCTATTACTAATGTCTTTCTGTCTTAGCAAAGAGTGCAGAAAAATATATGAAGGCTGAAATGACAGTAGGACTCTGGAAAAGCTTCTTCATCTGTACAAAATTATATATCACATAACCCCTAATAAATATGATAGAAGTTGTTATCAAGAAATCTGTAACCTGAACATTACAAACCCAAAAATACACTCTGAGAATTTACTCCAGGATTGTACCTTCTTCAGAAAATGTTTAATATTACTGAGATGTAGTCTCATGGCAGGAGTGACCTTGCTGGCACACAGAACTGATGTTGCACTTTCCCTTTGGCAAAAGTTAAGCCTGGTCATAATTTACAGGCACCTATTGCTCATTTTACCCCAAGCTCCACGTATTCCTTTTTAATTTTTTTGTTTTTACACCCTTCAGATCCAATGGGATAAAGTCCTACTGTAAGACATTTCTAACCCAGTTTGGTCAAAATAGTCCAAGTTATGTGACATTTAATCTGTTAAAACTGATGTCTGTCTGACTGAACTGTGTTAAGGAGCAATTACACAAGCAGTTGCAGCAATGGATCTGAGCAGTTCTTTAACTGACTAGCTGCTGCCTGTTGCACTCCTGATACATCCCAACTCACTGTTCCTCCAGCATCCCTTCTCCAAACTCCTCTGGCCCTGGCAGAATTTGCTGTGAAACTCTAATATCTGCAGATAACAGCCCAGTGCTGGATCAGCCAAAGACCAGAGGTGGTAAAAGGAAGGTGACAAGAAAAAGTAACCAAGAAGGAACATGGGAGAGAGGAGCTGAGGTTTAAGGAGGAAGCCTGGTTTGGGGAGCAGCAGAGGTTGCTGGGCACAAGGACCTCCTCAACCCACCTAGAGGCACCCAAAACAGTGGAGGTGATTGGCTGCAGAGCACTCGTCCTTGCATTCTGCAGCCCTGTTCCTGCCACATTAAGGAGTATCTTGGAAACAGTTTCCAAGAGGCCAGATCTGGAGTCCAAGTGAGCAAAAAAACAGGGCATACTTGGAGAAAGACGTGAGCAGGTAGTGGACTGTGCCAAACAGGGATTTAAGTGCATCTAGAGCTTTTAAACCCATTTTGACAGAGATTTCAGCATGGAATTTGGGAATAAGAAGAGCCTTCTACCTGAGGTATTTTTAGCTTTGAACTCCCTCTTAAAGTAAGGGCAAGAGCAGATGTTTTCTCTTTTCTCCAGCTGGAGATTCCTGCCCCAGCCCACCTGTGACTGACTCAGTCTGTGGGGCAACTCCCTACCTCACCCAAGGAAATACAGCCAAGTTCATGACAACAATCTGCACTATTTGAACTGATCTCCTTTGTTGTGCCAGAGAAGAATTAGTGTGTGCATGTGTTAACAGCCTGAAGAGAGGTAGGGATGAGCAGCTGCTGTGAACCAGAACTGGCACCCCTGGACCCAGCAGAAGGCATCTGTCCTTGATCACAGGCCCCTAAAACAACCTCCCTCTCACAAAACAAGTCTATTCTATAGACTAATGATTAAATCCCTCATCTCAGACTGGGGAGCCACAGTTCTAATACACTTCCTGCATAGAGGAATGTGTGTTCACATGATTTGGATGTCATTTTTTCAGATTACTGGTCATTTCAGAGCAGGATACTTTGTCCTTCCTTCTGCAATGAAATCTAAAGCAGGATATGGAAACCCTTACCAGCTAGTGAAATTCTTATCATGTAGAGCTTGGCATATTCACCCAGGATGGGAAAGATCAAGAGCCCAGGTCTTCTCCCCCTCTCCAGCTTAGCACTCACTCTTTAACTGCAAAACATGTCTCTTCCTCCTATCTCAAAATATGCTCCCAGACAGTGGCTGTTTGACACAGCTCTTTGTCAGAATGAACACCCCATCGTCCGCTTGCTGAGATATGCACTCAAGCAGAGAAGGAAATTAACCACAGGGTAATGCTGTAACCACAAAAGTAAAAGGGATATTATACTGTCTGGTCTCACTTTAAATGAAGGGCAGAAGTTAAGATTTGATCTGAGTCTGCTGACTGGATTAGGCCAGCCAGAGCGATGTTTAATTTATATACCTCAAATATGTTTGAAACCTCAGCTAAAGATGCTCACGTGATGATATTTTGGCAACTCCAGGGTATGAACAGTTGCAAACACTTAGATGTGGAAGAAATTTAAATGATAGAATCTTCAGTATTTATAATGATCGACCTCTGCAGAGTTAAGTGACAGCCAAGCAGGCACTTAAAGGTTATATATTTTAGATATAGCAAACTCAAAAGACACACAGATACGTGGATCTATTTTGCATATCAAGCATAAAATCTGAAGCCTAAAGCAGAGTTTCACCGCCTCAGAGGCCAGTGGTTGTATGACAGCTACCTTCTAGCGCATGGTTTCAGGGAGGTTAGGAGTAAGGAGAGATCTGGGAGACCTCACTGATGCAGTCCATCCAACAGGAACACTGATGGCACAGCTTCCGTCTGCCTTGGTCCTTTCCCTTTTCACAGCCAGCACTTAAAGTTGCAGTGACCAGTGCTAATCCCACCCTTCAGAACGGGGGTTGTGTGTGAGCAGCTTGTTTACTAAGCCTCCAGTCCCAGCTTACTTTCTGTTGCCAAGAGTTTGGGGCCTGTTTTCCACCAGCATTCATTAAGTTATCATGCAGTGTGCCAAGTTTCCATCACCCCAGCAAAAACTTTCTCAATTCCAAACCCTGTTTTCCCGATGGCAGTGCTCTATGCTGTAGTCTTTCTGTGCTGTCTTGGCCAGAGAAATTTGTTTATGCAGTTAAATTTTCCTAAGAATCTGAGGGGAGCATACAGACTTTAATAAGGCAGAAGATTATAGTAGCCAGTGGGTTGGTGCTTTCTAAAATCAAAACAGTGGAGGGAGGGAGGCAGAGGGGGAACTCCCAAATGTAAAAACACAGCCACATTAAGAAAAAAAACAAAACAAAAACCTGTAAACATATATATATATAATTTTGTTCAGAGATGCCCAAAGCTTCCAGTCCTATAAATCCAAATCCTAATCCTAACACTGTGGTCCTGAAATTAATTTGCTTTTCATGAGAATCAGTGAACCAAACCTCTTCAGGTCTTACTAGAGGTGAAACAGGAATGAGTGGCAATAAATATAGTAAATATAAACCTTGCCTGGCTGAAGACCTGAGATTTATTTTGGAAAACTTCAATCCTTCTCATCATATTGTGTGAGCAGGCAGGCCTCCAATTCTCAGTACAATTAAGTGAGTCCTTAATTGAAGTAAATTCAAGTAAGTCCACTGAAGTAAACAACGGTAAAGACATTGATTCAGCTGGATTCTTAGCTTGTGTCGGTCTACAGATTGCAATGATGTGACTGCAATGACTAACTGCTTTACTAAAACTTGGTTGTTTAATTCATGAAAGAAAAACTGCTCAGTGGCTGTTCAGTGAGACAAGCTAACTGTTATAAACAAAGCAGAATTTCATGGTTGTTTTTACTACACAAAGGAGATCTAGAAATCTGCATCCTGCTTTGAATTACACAGCACACTTGAAGACATATCCATGTTTCTGCAAAGAGAGCTGGAATCCCCTTATCAAATAGGCAAACATTTGAGATGGTCTCAACAACAGAGTAATAAGAAATTATCAGTGTGACACAGAGTTTGAAAAACCTTGCAAAAGGGATGTGAGGAACTGCAGAATAGGAAATCTCATGTTCATATTAGGAAAACTAGCAGAGAAAGAATATCCCATCATCAATCAAAAAAGAAACATTTTACAATTGGGTAGAGCGGACACTACTTTTGCACAAGGATTTTATACCACACACATTTATCAGACTTTTTGTAAGGTGCTCAAGAGCAGCCAGATTTGGGAAATCCGGGTTATGTAGGGAGTGTAGATTTTCAAACAATTTTACAGCATTTGTCTCCAAGAACTAAGCTGGCATCATAGCATGCAATATGCCTTCAAAACTTGAGATCTGATCACAGACAGAAGCAAAGAGTAGAAATAACCAGCTGATTTTACAGGAAAAGCAGATCCCCAGGGTCTGTGCAGAGGCTTCTGTTGGTTGATATAATAATTATTGATATAAAAAAGGGAGAAGATTGTAAAGCAATGACATTTGTTGGCAATTCAAGGTTTTAAAAATGAATATTCATGTTACTAGCTGGCTAATGAACTGTCAGGGGAAATGTAATATAAATAAATGCAGGACCAAAACCAGAACTATTCCTAACTGACTAGTTCTAATTAATCTATACAGCGGTGGGCTGTAAACTGAACATTACAACTACAGAAAAAGATACTAGAGTTAGTGAATAAGTCTGTAAAAATCTCAATATCCAGTGCTGGTTATAAAGGTAAACAGAAAACATCTTAGAACAGAGAACAAAAATGAAATCATCATTATGCTATTTTTCTAAATGTGTGCTAGGTCATAAATTTGATTATGATTTGCTGTTCTGATGACAAAAGAATACAGTGGCATAAGAACAGGCACAGAGGCAACAATTAAAAGTGCAAATTTCCTTCCTTATCAGCAGAGGTTAAGTAGACTAGAACTTTGGAAGAGTTTGGAAAAGGCTCAAAGGATTACACTAGAAGTCACTAGTGATAATCATAAATGGGAGAAGATGAACAGCATGTAATTATTCAGAATTTTATAGACAAAACTAAAGGGCAACAAATTAAGTTATCAGACACTAATTTGGAAGCAAAAAGAAAGAGGTATGTATTCCCTGTGTGTAACTATTCAAGTCATTGAATTCACTATGAAGACTGGTATAGGAGCCAAAATCTGGAATGGTAAAAAGCAATAGGAAAAAATATAGGAAAACAATCCATGGTCTTAAATGACAAAGATACCACCGGTAGTTCTGGACATCTATGGACTGCAGAAGGCTGGAAGAAAAAAGTCAGAAAGTATCACAGCATGATGCCTTTTCCTGAGGCATCTACTGCTCTCTCTGAGGAGAGACAAGGTGCTTCACTCTGTCCTGCTAGTGGTTGTTCTAACATTATATGCTTAATTGTATCATGCCAAATATCTGAGCTTCTGTTGGAATCCCACCAAAAAATTATTTCCAGCTGCCAATAAAACCAAAATTTGACATCACAAGAAATGCTTCAAGTTGAACATTTTTTCTTTAACTTCTAATTCAGGCCACATTCAGATAAATTTATTTCCACTGAAGGCAGCTGGAATATTTCTAGTGATTCCAATGCAAATGTCATAATTCTCCTTCTAGTATTTCTATCTCACATATGTCCACAATTCTTTAAATCATACTGAATGTTTTGAAGATGTGAAGCATCATAAAACTGTTTGCAGACAGCATAACAATAATGAAAACTGTAGCTACGTCACACCAAAAAGAAGATGGGAATTGCTTTTAATTACATACAAATACTGAAATAGTTTTTTACAAGAGACTGAGCTTTGAACTACATGGTCATCTATGCATGGTCATCGATAACGGTGTAAGAAGAAAAGGCAAACTGAGTTATAGGAAATACTAGGTGCAATAAGGTCTCTTAAACCTTTTAAACACTCTCCACAGAATCTTTTGATGTTCATCAGATTTCTTGGGATGGAGAAGCACTGCTGAAAGGCTGGACATGCTTGGGAAGGCTCTCTGGAGCCCTTTACAAGTTAGAGATAAAATTTTCAGTGACTGCTTTGGGACCAAACATTGTTAATGCATTAGGAAGGGATGTGTTTTTTGCCCATTCATTTAAAGACAGGGAACTGGAATATGCAGGTGTTTATACCTCATTTCTAGTTCTGAACAACTATTACCATAAAATTTTACTACATTGCTCTTTTATAACTAAGTGTGGGAAGAACTACAGTGTGCCTCAAACAGTGCAATGGTTTCCCACAAAAAAATTAACATCACTCTTTTTTCTTATCTGGGAGCTTTGCCACTGGTTACTGAGCTGATGACTCCACTGAGCACATTCTGTGCGCTGCTCTTTTTAACCAAGGAGTAACATTTAAGCTAGGTGGTTTACTAGAATTATTGCTTTAGCCATACCACCAGATTTATCAGATCTATGAAGAGGCCACCCCATATGCAACAGTATTTCAATGTTACCTTTCTGTTACAAGAATCAGACTTGAAAAGATTATACTAAATAACCTGTACTCTACTGCCTACCTAACCAAGACTTAATAGCAAAGAATAATCACACTAAATGAAACCTCCTTTGCTATCATTTGAATGACAACTGCTTATTATCTGGGGCAGGCTAATACCTTTATTGTTGACAGCTGTAGAGAAAAACCTCAACCCCATCTTGAATGCAAGCCCTAAGACTTAGTGCTCATTTTGGGCTGCACATTTCCTAACTTCTTAACACACGCCCACCACCACAATGCAAGACTTCATGAACAATGGAATCTCGTGCCAAGCAGGTAAATCCCTGCACATAGCAACATCTGAATATGCCGAAATCAGTTAAGATTAGTTGGTGTCTGTTCACCAAGGTATTGCTGTAAGGACTTAATGGGTGTTGTTGAAGGAGCTGATACTTTGAGTTCACAGAAAAACCCTTGCAAGGGTGGTGGAAAAGATTTGTTATCTTGTAAATTTATCTATGTCCCATTAAAAAAAGGATGACTGGCTGAAAATAATACTCCCTGTGACTTCATTTGTATTCTCATGATAAAGAAGATTTAGTAACAGTACTAAACTTATCTGTAGTTTTAGATTCAATAGACTATGCATGTTTTTCACATAACAGAGAGAATTATCCTATGCAAAATTGTAAAGGACGTGTGAATTGGATGTGAGCTGCAACTATTACTGTATAGTGAATGTAGTCCATACCATATACAACCTCACAGTATTTGTTCAGAGAAAAATGCATCATAACTTCAACTGAGTGCATCATAAGGAACAAAATACATTCCAAACTAGGTAGGAAAAAACTTTATGACTCCAGGAAAGACATCTAATTCATCAGAAGTCCTTCTTTGTAGAATCTTATTAAACATAAAGCTATTTACAAAGTATTCAATCATACATATTATACAAAGGCATGGTGATTTAGAAGACACTGAGGAATGTTCAGCCAAGACAATTCTCATTTGGCAAAAGTAATGGGGAATTCAGATTAGGATTTATCAAATATTCCTCCTGCAGACAGGCTAGACTGTGAGTACTGTATATTATATAAGGTAGCAGATATCCAAAAGCCATATGAATTGCAGAAGGGCAAACAGAGAGGTGGCCTTGTATTAGGGGGTTGATCAACAGCTTCTAGCAGTTTTTACTGCAGCTGGTTAAACTGTGGTTCCTGGCAGTCATTACTCCTTTGCTGCATGTTAAAATGGCTGTTTCTGTTCAGGCCAGGTTCTCACTCTTTGTGTTCTGACCATTACTCCTGCTGTCTCCTGTGGACTTTGACATAGTGAGCTGGCCATCATGCAGCTTTTGTGCTGGAGTGTATCTTATTTTAGGATGAAAAGATACAAAGAAAACAAGCAGTAAGACAGTCTTCAGTCTGCATGCATCTGCAGCTTAGTGTTAGGCATCTCAGTAGCTATAAACACAAATTCATTAAACTGCTCTAGTCTGTCTCTTTGCCTGTCCTCTCCATTGCTCTCGAGGCTGGGGTCTCGTCTTCAGCGTGTCCCTTTAAAAAAGTGCTGTGTTTATCTGGCTTTCTGAACAGGGCAACTTTCCCAGAGGGTGGTGCTTTCCCAGACTTGTTTACCTGTCTGGGGAATTTGCATTAAACTCTCCCTCCAATGAACTGGGAATATAATACATAGTACATCTTGGGAAAGATAACTTACCCCCTCACCCCCTCCTCTTCCCCCCGCCTTTTTTTGGTTTTAGCATTTGCTGTTGTTCTCTAAGATGTTCTATCTAAGATATCTCAGTATAATTGTTTTTGAAGTTTCCAGCCTTCCGAGGCCTCCCATCTGACACAAGTTATACTACTATTTAATGTAGGTAGTATAGAAACACTTAAAGGCTCAGGAGAACTGGCAGAGAGTTCCTCTCTATTTATTAGTATCTGCTCTTTGGTGAGGAAACAACTGATGCAGCAAGTACACTAAAGCCAGACATGTATGAAGACCTAAAGCACAGCAGAAATCTGAAGAAGGAATAACATTAAAAGAGATCATATTATTACAGCTAGCATACATTCGTAAATCTTTGGGGGAGAATATCATACTGCTAATTTTCACACTGATTCCCTTAGTCAGACTCAAGCTGAACAATTCTGTTTGAAATGTGAAATGGTTTTCCAAACTTCATCCCAGTCTGCGAGAAATACAGTCTGTCCTAGTTTCCAGGATTGTCTCATGTACAGCTACATAAATACATTAGGTTCCTCCCTTCTTAGCTTGAAAACTTCCGAGGTATTTGCCTTCAGTCTCCCACATATACTCAGAAGTGCAAAAATGGATGCTTATCTCCTACCTACACCTCTCATTTAATGGGTTAGTTGGATTGGTACTTGAACTCAGTTAAAAGTCTCTGGAGAAGACTGAAATGTTAATTGTGGCCAGGACTACAGCTAACCACATCTGATGTTAGGGTAGCTTTGGGTGAATAATTGTTTAGTTGCTAGAATATTCACCCAGGAAGAGAAATGTAGTTCTTAATTAGCCCAAGGGAGTAAACATGCGTCTCCAGCACACCAGTGGCTAGGTACCTAGCAAAGGATATCTTGGAAAAGATTCATCCCCTGGAGAAGTTAAGCCACTGGGCTAGAGAAAGTGTAGATCAGAGGTGTTCCTGCTGGAAGCTGTGTTCACACCCTCAGTTTAGAGGGGCAGCAATGGGCTTCTAGCCCCAGCTTCCAGCACTGTTTCTGTTCACTAGGCAGTGACAATTCAACATAAAACACCTACACATTTTCAAGATACAGCTGCATCATACCAGTTCTGCCCTGACCACTGTTTTAGCATCCTGCAAATATTTTTTCATTTGTTCCTGTAATATGGAAGCAAGGAGACAAAATGGCCTATGTTATCCCCATTGAATTTAATGGAAGAGCTCCAACTTCAGTGAGATCAGCAATTAAACTTAAATGATGAGCTCAGATCCCCAACATAAATTCATGTCAAAAGTAAGATTAGAAATGAGGAACTGGTGGCAGGATTTACACACAGACAAACCAATCGTGCTTCTAGGACATAACTCTGCTTACTTAACACTTTGATCAATTAAAATGACACAGAACAACTGGGACCATTACAGCCATATTTCTAAAGTTTCCAACAGAAATATGCCTGAATTCTGTAAGGATCACAGCTTGAAATGTGGGCAGGATGTTTTGCAAAATTCCAAAGGTTCAGTTAACCCTGAAACTCCAATGGCACCAGAATCCCATTTCTTTTTGCTTTGCCTATCATGTCTGACTGCAGCTATCTCCTCCTACTAATGTAAGGGCTGTATTATACTGACCACTTTAGACTTCTCCTCAGACAAGGAGCATCATAACCCTGATTTTTTTTTACTGTGTCACAGGCACATTCTATGTTATGTAAATGACAAAAAAAAAGTAGATGGAATCTTCATATCTGCTTTTATGTTTAAATTTTATATTTAATATAAATATGGACAATCCTATACTCCTTATTACCACTGCATTTCACAGAGAGTGTTTTTCAGACCTGGATCTAAACACATAAAGAACTTATACACCTAAAGCAATATCAGGGAAGAACAGGGGTTGTAAATCCAAAGCTCTGGATCACAGAACCTGCTGCAGCAGCATCCACTACAGAAGTCAGGCAACTGATGTACTTGAGGGAGGAGAGCTCACAAGGGTGCAGTCTTTGAGAGTCCATGAAGGTCCAGGAAAGCACAAGTTTAGTTGCAGAGCCATGGCTCCTGTATGGATGCAGGACTCCATGCAGCAAGCAAGTGGAAATAAAGCTGCAACATTGGTGCTGCCACTGACCTATGAACATCTCAGCCACCAGCACTGTGGAAGGCAAGTGGAGAGGCAGGGGTGGATGCACAAATCCTCATACAGATAATCTAACTCTTGATATTTAGTATGAAATAGGGAGAGTCAAATCCTAGGATGCCTCTTTTCCATATGAGTGACTAACCACTGGACCATAAAGACAGGTTTTTGTGGCTCACTGATTTGTGAAATTGCATGGTCCAGCTCCAACAGAAGAGCTGGTGAATACTTTGTGTGCCTTCTTGCTGCTCTCCATCATCCTCTGCCAGTGTTTGGCTGGGGGTGTGTTGTGGTTTAATCCCAGTCAGCAACCACACACCTACTCACTCACTCTCTCCCTGTGGGATGGGGGACAGAATTATCTCAACTCATGGGTTGAGATAAAGACAGTTTAATAGGTAAAGGAAAAAGTATGCACATAAGCTCAGCAAAAACAAGGATTCCTTGTTTTCATCACATTCACTGCTTCTCATGAGCAGGCAGGTGTTCATCCATCTCAAGAACAACTGGGCTCCATCACGTGTAGAGGTTACTTGGAAGACAAATGTCATTACTCCAAACATCCCATCCTTTCTTCTTCCAGCTTTGTCTGCCCAGTGTGACACCATATGGTATGGAATATCCCTTTGGTGAGCTGGGGTCAGCTGTCCTGGCTGTGTCCCCTCCCAGCTTCCTGTGCACCCACAGCCTGCTTGCTGGTGGGGTAAGGTGAGAAGCAGAAAAGGCCTTGGCTCTGTGTAAGCACTGTTCAGAAGTAATGAAAACATCTCTGTGTTTTCAGCACAAATCCAAAACATAGCCCCATGCTAGCTACTGTGAAGAAAATTAACCCTATCCCAGCCAAAACCAGCACAGAGGGGCTCACATTTCCCTGGGAGGTGGCAGATATGCATGTGAACTCTTTCAGGCTGAGAAGAAAATTAACTGAGTGCTTCCTTTGCAACTGCTATAATCCCCAGGCTCTTATGTAAAAAGGTCCTTGTCCAGTCAACATCTTACAGAAGAAAAGGTGAACCCACTCTATTACTTAAGGAAATGGTTTCAATTTTCCACTGTAAGGGGAAGGGGAGCAAGCAGTGGATCTCAAATAGACAAAAGCACATTTTAGCAGCCATGTATCGAGCACTTCAAAGTCAGCTTAATATATATATACACCTCACATCTCTAATGACATCAAGCAGGGCTCTGTACAACCTACAGGATTTGGGGTCCTATGTGAATTATCCGTTTCCCCACGGCTGTACAGGAAGAATAAGAAGTGAACTGAGACATTTGGATTTCACTCTAACCTTTGGACTCATAACAGTTAAATGCTGTGGTGCCTCATTTATAAATAACTACCCACTTTCTTCAACTGTCATCTTGTAGTAGATATCAAACTCAGTGTTTGAAACACTGGTATTTTAGAGAATCAGAATAAGAATATAATTCATGGCAATTAACGTGATGAAGTTTGCCACATTTTCACTTTGTGAAAGATAGGGAGGGGGAAGATAAAGCCCAATGACATAAGCTGGCAGCACCATTTTCCATTTAATGGCTTCCAATACAGAGGCCAGCTCAAGGAAGCAGGATGTGCCACAGTGGATTTGTAAGTATAAAGTCATGCTTGGACATTGTTTGTGAACAGCATATTTTAAAAGCAGGTAGCCATAAATAACACTGAATAAATAGTGAGCTGCTTTTTGAATCAGGAAGCAACAAACAACAATTTTCTGCTCTTCCAGCTAATGCTGAGAGCCACTAATCACAACAACAAAAAAATAAGTAATAAGAGAATCATGTTTTACAAATGACTTTGCACTATTGACTTGGAATGCATTGTATCAACAACCTTTTTTCCAATTAAATTCAGGTTGTGGTTTGATGACACAGATTAGGGATTTGTGTGCCTTGTGCTAAAAATACTTTGGCCACAGGATAAAAAAAAACACCCCTCGAATATAGCCCTAACTCAATCCACTGCAAATTTAAAAAAAAAAAAAGGAAAATAAAATAAAATAAAATAAAATAAAAAAATAAAATAAAATAAAATGAAATGAAATGAAATGAAATGAAATGAAATGAAATGAAATAAAATAAAATAAAATAAAATAAAATAAAATAAAATAAAATAAAATAAAATAAAATAAAATAAAATAAAATAAAATAAAATAAAATAAAATAAAATAAATAAAATCCCAGTGGGTTTTTTATGCTGTCAGTCTTTATGCAGAATCAGGCATTGTCTGTCACCCCTTCTAACTTTGTGCCAAACCAGGTAGGATCTTGCAGCACCTGCTGCTGCCAGAAAGCCAGCACAGAAGCAGAAAGTCAACATTGTTTGTTTGTTGTGTGCTCTGGATAATTCAGCATAGATGTGATCATTTGCCCATACCTAACCTGTATCTTATTTGCACTGCTGGGTCACATGGTAAAGACTCTATAAGAGTTATCATGAAAGCAAAATTCTGTTTGCCTAGCAAAGGAATGGAAAGGAACTACAACAGAGTGCAAACAAAACAGAAATTAATTTAAATACCAACAGGAGCCTAGGGTCACTGAGACACCTTTATGAATGTGTGCACTCAATGAGATTGCACTTAATATACATTTATATACACACTCAAAGACACTACCTATAGGCAGAGAAGGTCCAAAAAGTCAGTCTTGCCATGCATGGATGCCATGACTTCCTGACGTAAAATGTCTGGCACGGGACTGACCACATGCTGAATCTAAAGATCTTCTCAGAATAGAAGCCCAGGCCTTTTCCCCAAAAAAAGTAATTACTTGGAGAGCACCATGTTAAATACCTGCATGGTTTGCCCTTCACATGTGTGTGTATGTGGGGAAAGTTGAGCTATTTCACTAATTCTAGCTTGGAAGAAGAGTACCTTCTTCCTGACTTAAAAAAAAAAAAAAGGATAAATTGAGTGGAAAGAAACCCCACCAAAAACTAAACCCAACCCATTTTCATGGTTATAAAACTTTTAATACGGACTCCACACTGGTAGAATGAACATGTTTTCCCTTTTTCTACATAGCCGGCTTTTTAAAAATGCCTTGGAGTCTTGGTCCGTTTGTTCAGCAAATCTCTTTATTTTCTCATCTGGCTTCTCACAGTGGTAGGATAGTATCTCATCTCCATCTTTTTCTTCCTGTCTCTACACAAACACATCTTAGGACCTTCCTTATGGTTAGGGAAGCCAATGAATTACCTCAGAGCTCTGGTGCAGTTTTTAATGTGCACAACTTGGAAAGTACCTCAGGCTGGCACACTACTGGATCTGTTCCCTTTTAGATGAAACAAATCGAAGTGAGGCAAACTTCAGTGCCCTGCTGCTGTGGCTTCTGATCACTCCTGTATTCACAGAGAAAAAATTAAACTGCCAGAGGTTGCTTGTGGGTAAACTGAGCAGAGAATATACACTGAAGAGCATTAGCGAAGCCAGTAAAAGTAACCCACTCAAAGAAAATAGTTCAGCTTTTTTCCAGTGTGCTGTATTCATTTGAGGTTAGTGGTTAAATACAGATTTATATCAGAGTTTCCACTTAATGAAAGAATTTGTGTGGATGATCTCTGTTTAGTTACTGTCAGTAGGATGCAAAATGTAATTTTCAATAAAGCAGCAGGCTACGTTATTAAGAGTATTATCAAAAGTTCATTAAATCAGGAGGTGTTGATTGTGATACAACATAAGCAGCATTCTTGATATCTTGTGTTTTTTCTGCAGTAGAAAAGGAATGCATTACTGGAGAAACTGATACATCTGCTGTTCCAAGTGCACAAATTGAGTTTATGACCTGAATATGCTGTACATGTAGAAAATAAGCCAGTATACAATTCCATCGCATCGTAGATGTGATAACTTACAGGAAATATGAAACTGGAGAAATCTTATAGTTCTGCTGTAACACATTTATTATGGAGTCAGTAGAGGAGGCCAGACTGAACACAAGAGAGAATGGTGAGGAGCCATGCAGACATCTCTTCCAGATTCATAAGAATTATTGGCAGATACTGATGTCTGAGGTGTTGATCATCCCTGCCTGTTAGGTGGAGTTGCTGCCTCGACACTCCTATCAGCACCACAGTGCTTCCTCTCTTGTGCTTCCCAGGGCACCATGCTGTTAACTTGGGCCCCTGTTTAAAGTGTTCCTGTTAAGCCTTTCATTGCCCATACTGCCCTCAGTGAGATGCTTTCCTTTGTTTCCTTCAGGGTTCTTGCCTTGTCACAGTTCCCAGCTGTCACCTCTGCTTTCCCTCCTCTCTACAGAAAAAAACGCCCAGAGGCAATGTGTCTGCAACAGCAATTAATTATTTAATAGCAAGTGAAATTATGGATTAGATAAAGGTAACGATGTAAGTAAGTCAAATATCTTTCGGCAGGACACCGCACAATATTATGAACAATAAACTACAATGCTGTAAAGTCAACAGGGCGCACAATAAATAGATTAGAAATCAGCAGGTCTTGAAATGCAACTATAAACATGGAGTAATTGTTGAGTAATGTCCCACAGGGACAATCTTTGACCCTAATTTTAATTTATATCTCAATTAATGAATTAAAGGAGGAAAAGAAGAAAACCAAAACCACCACAGCTTGCTGTTGGCACAAATGTGAAAGGAGTGGTGGAAAAGAGAACCCACAATGGCAGTTTTCCTGACATTGTTTTGTTTTACTTACTAAGGTAATGATATGACTTTCATCATGATCAAAAGTAAAGTCATGTACTTAATCAGAAAGACTAATGACTGTTCTCCCAGGACTGGGGGAGAGGAACCAAGAGGAGGGAACGTCGGCTGGACCTCAGAGTCCGTGGTGGATTAGACTTCCCAAAGTGGTGGTGGTTCCAAAAAGGATGATGGGGGTCACTGATGTATAAATAAGGGGATAACAGTTTGAAAGGCATAAGACTTCTCTGTGGAATGCTGCAACTGAGTCAGAGCTATTGGGCTTGAAGCAGGAATTAATATACAGCAAATCAGTTGCCTTTCTTATGTATGAGGTCAGATGAACAATCCCTTCTGGTCTTAAAATATATTAATTTATGTATGGGGGAAAAAATTACCCTTACTTGAAGCTTTATGCATCCCAAGATGATCCGTGACGCATACAAAGAACAGTAATTAAGTTTCTAATTATAATTTTAACGACGAAATGGCAAACAAATCTCAACCATTTTTCAGATAATTCAAGGTTTTCCAAACCAAAAATTTCAAAATGTAAACTGTTTAAAATGTTCAATTCCCATGTTTTCCCTTTTCCCCTCCCCTTCACCAATGAATGAATGATACTTGAGGGTTTCACTCCATTTGTAGTCATTGATCCCTTACCCTTCTCTCTGTTACTCTCTGAAATTCCTCAGTTTTGAAAGCCTTACAGAAATTCAAGGAAAACTGAAAGTCTCCCCTCTGGCAGGCCATGGTTGTTTAACCCAAGCACTGCTCTGAGCAGCTCCATCTCTCACCAGCTGCCAAGACCCACGCAGGGTAATGGCAGGCAGGCAGCAGCCTGATATCCACAGCCCCAGCAATGCCTTCTCCCTCCCCTCCACACCCTCTCTGCTGGTGGCCAGCAGGAGCTTAGCTTAGGAGCAACTCCTGCAACCCAGCCCCACCTGCACTTTTCCCCAAGGAAGAGGGATCTGGAAGTTTTATGGGGTGATTTGAAGTGGCCAGAGCAGTTTGGAAAATCTGGTCATTTGCACTGCTCTCCTTTTCCCTGTCTTCAATGAAGTGTTACATGGCAAATGTAAATTGTCTTGAACAGGGGAAAAAAAATATAGGAACCCTGCACACATCTGTAGAGTGAAATCCAGACTGCCTGGTGAAAGGACCAACAATTAATTAAATGATTGTTACAAACAGGTCTTAATCATGTTCTCAGCGGTTACAAGAAAAGTCACAGTGTTGTCATCAGACAGCTTGCTGATATTCAGTATGAAAAGTTTTCTTCAGAGTTATTCCTGGGAAGAGGGTAGGGGGAATGCAGAGCCCACCATTAGAGACATTTGGGAGTAGTGTTATCAACTAAATGATGAACCTCTGGCAGAAAAATCACTCCAATCCTTTAAAATTGCTATGTATTTAATAAAAGGCCAAGCATTTAAATGGAGAGAAGGTATCACAGAAAGTTTTCTTAAACTAGTACAGTCTGGCATTGAGGAATTTGGAAGGTGTTTTATATGGATTTTTGTGGTTTTTAGCTGGGTGGCCAAAGTACACTATATTAATTTTAAGTCTGCACTTACAGACTGCAACAGAGTGGAGAGTAAACAATTAGGTTTGTTTGCTCTCTGAATTGTGATACTCTGGGTCTTTCATTGATTTAAATGTATGTTGATCACATTTTATGCTTTGGCAGTATCTGCCCATCCAAGATTTCAAACACTTCACAGTAACCAGTGAAATCCACACCCTTCTCCCTCTTCATGCCAGATATAACGATGCTGAAAATGCAAGTACTTGATAATGCTAATGAAAAAAATGCATACTAATGAAAAAATCTTACAAGATAAAAAACTTTTCCTGTGATGGGCAAGTGTTAGAAATTCTATTTTGTATATAGAGGAATAAAACAGCAGAGAAGTTGATAGTCATTGCCAGCAAGCAGCAATGCAATACATAAAGGCTACAACCACTCTAACAGTAACCACAACTGGGACATGCATTTTGAGAGGTGCCAGGAACTCCTGTTCTCCTTCAATTAAATGCCCAAACAAAAACAACTGGAGTTGTAGTTCATATAAAAAGCTGTCAGCCAGTTCCCTTCTTTAGCTTCCAAACAAGGTTACTCCCAGTCAGAGATTACAGGATATGAAAGGCTTGTTTCTGCTGTGATGGTAATGGGAAAATGTGGTAAGGAAAGGCTGAGAGAGAGCATATGCTGCTCCAGGCAATGCTAATGAAGGGGCTACTCATTAGCACAGTAGCCTTCCCTGTCATAAATCTGCCCCTGATTTGTTAATGTTTGCTAATATGTAGTTTACTGTAATAAATTAGAATAAATTGTACTTGCTAAATTGCCTGTGAAGCTGCAGTTTCTCTTTGCAAGACTGGAGCTGCCTATTTGGTTCATTTGCTTGTTCCGCTCAGTCCTGCTCCGCTCTGTGCGGCTCCCTGCATCACTGGCCCCTGCTCCTGCTTTCAAACCCACACGCACCCAGGAGGTCTAAGCAAAACAATATCGCAGGCATCGAGTTTCATTTGGTTTCATGCTGAAATCGTGCAAAACCAGACACTTTATATTTAGAGAAGGGAATGAACAAAGTTACACAAATGAGGTTTTTAAGATACCAGCCACCCTGGGCTGAGATTGGGAGCACATGAGTGCAGACCAAGATACTAAGCCAAGACAGTACCAATCACGAGGACCTCAAGGTCTTTTACCAATGGGTACAATAAATTACTGATACCCATTTGCTAGTTCCATATGCTGCCAGTAGCACTGTTGACCACACAGAATTTAGTTGGGTATACAGAAAAAATTACACTGTTGCTCCTTCAGCTGTTCCTTTTCTTAGGATGAAATCTGACATTGCAGACAAGAGCAAAAGGAAGAGAAAACTACTTTCTGACATTGGCTATGATTCTCTTACACAGTTGACACTAAAGTGATGAACATGGACTGGTTCAAGAAGCTAAACGAAAGGCTGACCCAGAAAGCTGAACCAATCCATTTAGGAGGCAAATGCTTCAACTCATGGCAAAACACCAGTGATTATTCAGAAGCAGCATAATTTGAGGGATAAAAGGACTTTCTGTAAAGCAAACCTGCACCTTCAGAAATCCTACATTTTATTTAAATAGTCTGAAATCAGTAACATCCTTATTTAAAACTAATTATCAAAATACAGATGTACTATCACAGAATGACACAATGGTTGATCTTGGAAGGGACCTCTGAAGGTCATCTGGTCCAACAAGCTCAAGCGGAGCCTGCTCAAGCAGGATTACTTAGAGCTGTTCCACAGAACCATGTCTCCAAGGAGATTCCACAATCTCTGTTAGCGACTTCTGTTGATGCTCAGTAATTCTTACAGTAAAAAAGTGTTCTCTGATGTTCACAGGGAACCTCCTATTTTCCAGTTTCTGTCCATCACCTCTTGTCCTGTCACGAGGCACCACTGAAAAGAGGCAGGCTCCATTTGCTTTGTACCCTTCCTTCAGATATTTGCACACATTGATAAGAGCCTTCTCTTCTCCAGGCTGATCAATCCAGCTGTCTCAGCCTGTACCCATGTGAGAGATGCTCATAAAATTATATGTAATTCTTTATATTCCTTCTCCTGTGAGGTCGGGTGGTAGAAGACAGGAAGTAGTATGCATTAAAATCTATTATTTGATCATACTGTGATGTCTATGGGACATCTGTATGTTTACACTCCCTTTATAATAATTTGAAGTCTTTACTATAGAATACATAGAGCCTAAAGAGTGATTCATCCCATCCTTAAGTAACTATATAAAACAGCTAAGATGAATCATGCTCTAAAATTCCCTATTTCAATAATGAAGGCATAGTGTAGTTATTTACACTAAAGGATACTAAACCTGAACAAAATTAGTGTCTCTTGTAAGTTATATAGAATTCTAAAGTTAAAACTTATGAAATAAAAATACAACTGAGATGATCATTCCACACAGAAGTCATGTAGGGGGTATTCTAATGTGCTGAATTAATGTCGTGGTCCCTAAAAAATAACTTTGAAGCAACTAAAAATTCTACTTTCAGCTGCAGAAATCTCATGTTTTTTGCATAACAAGATTTGAAGGATTTGGTCTTTGAAAACAAGCTTCATTAAAAAGATTTCTCTGGCAAACAAATTTACTATAAATACACTATTTTTTGGTTAATGGTAAAATATCACAAATGTTGGCCTAGACCATAAAGTTATTTATATCTGCCCCTGTTTCTGGGGCCATTTATCAAGTAGGATAGAACAGAGGTTAACTGTCATTTCAAGGAAGATCATTTATAGGATAATGATCACCTAGCAATGTACTGTAGAAATTGAGTTTTGGTACACTAGTCTATTCTTTCTGTTTAATGAATAGTCTATGGTTTGTCTGAAACTTTTGTAACTTTTTGCACATGAAAGAAGTATTATATATACCGGAGAGAAAGAAGAAGTTGTGGATGAGCTTCAGAGGGGCTTTGATAGGATACAGATTCAGCTTCCTTTTAATCATCTGGATATCATCTGGACAATCATCTGCTTCTTCACAAAAGAAAACAAGCACTAGACATTTTTGGCAGGAGATTTAAGTTGGCTAATATTAAACAGCAGCTGTAGATCAAGTCCCTCTGCAGAAACCCTCCCAGTCAATAGATATTCTCATTTTAAATATTTAGGTTTCCATGTAGATGAGACTGTGTAATTCTGGAGACACACTCATGCATTTGTTTATAGGAAAAGGGTTGAGATGAAATTAGGTGTGTTTTATTATTTGAAGACTTGTTATGCTTTGCCTGTCAGTAGAAGTTTAGCACTGTAATTAATGTTTCCATGAATTAAACACAGGAGTGTAGTACATACAGTGACAGTGTTTAAGTAAAATATATGGTTGCTCTCTCATCTGTTTAACAGACTTTGTCAGTTCATATTTCATGTTCATTTTGAATATTAGTGAATCCCTGGTTGTTCTTCCTTCAAAATATCATTGCTGCATTGCATGAAATTGCAAGAAACATAAAACCATATTTATATAAAGAACAAGAAAATCTTTTCAATATTCTCCAAGTACTCAAGAGTATTTGACATGGAATCTAGGCTCTGATATGAACTTGGGGCTGCACCTCTAAGTGTGCTTTTTTGGTCCTGGAAATTATTCCAAACATCAAAAACATTGAAATGTTGCTTTACACATACTGTTTCCCTTCAAAATATTCCTGCCAGTTTACAAGGATATAAGCCAGTAGCCACATGGACATATAAGTGTCACAGGAAGCTCTGAATTCAGATTTTCAATGTCTTAAGGATGATTTATCAAGATATGTCAGTGCTTACCCATAGTCATTACTGTCAGTCAGGTCTTTGACGTGGGAAATCTTTAAAAACCCAAGTACTTCTGTGCACATTGAAATGAGAAGTGCTAGATGTTGAGAAAATCCATCTGATTGATAAAGTGAATGATCTTTCAATCCAGTTTCTTATTTCAGCACACACTAATCAAAAGGATAAATCCGGCTCGTTTTACCCTTGCTTGGCGTTCCATTAACTGCCAGCAAACTGGATATTTGGGTCTTGAAGAGTTTGTTAAGTCACAATTTAACAAGTCAGTGCTTCTCTGACATTGGATCCAGAGTAACTAGGAAACTCAACTTACTAATTGTTTTCCTCAGGTGAAGAGGGCTGGAATCAGACATTATCTTTCAATAGTCTGAAAGAAAACAGTGCAGTAGCAGAAACTAAAAGGAATGCAGGACAGCCCACAGGCAGCATCCAGTATGAAATGCATTGGAAGGATGTCTGTCGTGGTTTAAACCAAGTCCCCCAATTCCCGGAGAGTTAGGAAGGAGAATCCAAAGAATGTAGCCCCCACGGATTGAGATAAGAACGGTTTAATTGCTAAGTCATAACACAAAACCCCTACTGCCATTTACTACTACAAATAATAATGATACAGCAAACAACAAGTGAAGAGAATACAACACCCCACCAGCCACCGACCCATAACTCACTCCACCCTGCCTGGCTGAGCACCGTGTGCTCCCTCCTCCATTTTCCTCCAGAGCTCTCTTTCCCAGTATCCATCCTGGGCATCACGTGCTATGGTATGGAATACCTCATTGACTAGCCTGGGTCAGGTGTCCTGTCTCTCCTTCCTCCTGGCCTCCCCTCCTCCATCTGGCTGGAAAAAACCTTGAACAAAAACACCCTTAAAACATGCTCAAACCATGACAATGTCTTAAGAGGTTCTACCCTTCGGAAGCTAGTCACAATGTTATTTTCTTGAGAGAAGATATAAGTAAAAAAACATGGTAATGACATCCAGGGGACAGGATCATGCTGACATGGGGAGGTGGATTTTAGGAGAGACAAGAGCAGGTGAAATACAGTAGATTGCAGACTAGAAAATAAGAAGAAAGAACAATACATAATATGAGAAAGTTTTTTTATTTCACTTTTTCAACATTTTTTCAATAGTTTAAGTTCTTTACTCCAGTTCACAATTCAGAGTCCAGAAACAGCTTTAGTGACAGAGCTAACTCTATGTCACTACAACTGTACTGCCTTTTGAGATGAAGAATACTGAGCTAGCTTCACAAACCGTTTCTTAGGGTTGTACCAAATAGAATATTCAGAGATGAAGATTAAGTCTATTTTAGTCAGGAGAAGCTACTATATCTGGGCTGTTTTTAAGGCTTTAATTTTCAGAGACAGTAATGTGAGTGACACAAGAACATTTTCTATTGCAATATACTCCATGTTTCCAAGAGCATTCATGACTTCATGTTAACCAGTTTTGCCATGTATATTTATCTCTTTTTCTCTATTGAAGCTTTTAATTGACTAAACCCACATTCAATTAAAAAGCTATAAAGGATTAACACATCATTTATTTTTAAATGCAAGCTTAAATGAACATGTTTTGACCTAGAGAGGAGCTTGTTTGTTTACGTGTAACCACACATTGTGCGTGTGGTGAGACTGCCACATAAATGGACTGGTCAAGTGAAGCAAATGGTCTAAATGATGGATTTGATGTATGCCTTTGTTATTTCTGACCTCTTATTGTATCATTGAGAGCAATATAGGCTCATCAAAGGTATACAGTCAAGTGAACATACTCCAGGAAAAAGTCATAATGAAAACTGGAAAATATATGAAGAGTCCAGAACAGATAATAGAAATAATTTCTCTTCATAATTTTCTCCCTAGATTCTTTTTTATTGTGCATTCTATTTACTTTCCAACTCTCCCCATTTTAATCAAGAGAAACATAAAAGATTTAATTGGGTATCTATTACCCCTTTGTCATTTTTACCAGTGGATCTTCTATACACCAAAATAATGTGTTACTTGAATTGGTTACTAGTTTTCTTTAACTGGCCCATGGTGCATTTGTATATGCAGAACATTACTCACACTGTATGTAATTTAATGTACGCAACAGACTTTTTCAAACAACAGTTTATAAACATGAGCCATTCTGTTATTACTCCAAGGGGAAAGAACCAGATTTTGCCCTAAATTGTACTGGCAACAATTTTTCCTCTTTTGAAATGTGTGGTGTCATTATACATTTGCACCAGAGAATATGAAAGTATTTTTTTTCCCACTGTACATCATAAATCAAGCTGTAGTATGGATACAATGTCACACATGTTGAAGTTAGCATACATACAGGTCACAGCACACAGAACTGCCACTGCTACATGTGATATACCCTGACATCATGCTGCCAGTGGCAGGAACTAGCAAGAAAAGCTCTTGATAACCCACGCCTAGATCATACCAGACTTGTGGATATATACATTGACATCTGTGCATCTGCATCTCTTTCATAGAAAGAAAAGAATGTTCAGGTCACCAGTTTCTCAAAAGCCTAAATATCCAACTCTGTAATAATTCACTTGAGGACTCAAAAAATAGGGACTGAGTTTATCTATGTTCAGCTGCAGACAAGAGAATTAAACTTATGAGTCAGGCAGTCCTTCTCCATCATTTGTTCCTTGTATGAGAATGGAAGCTAATTTAAGTGATTTGAATAACAACTCTTTTAAGATGTTACATTAACTGTAACAAATTTAGGCTTCCACTGTCAGTGTATAGCTTTGAATCACACCCAAGCCAGATACTTTCAGTCAAAAATCAGCTCTGCAAACCCCTGGGGTCTCTTTCATAATGAAAAAGATAACAAATCTTAGACTTTTTATGGTGGAAAAGTCTCTTTCACACCAAAACCAAAGACTGTTGACACTAGAATAATTTGGGTTTATGCTGTTACAGTACAATAGTGAAAAACTTCTAATATATGGATGGCAAATTTGTTGCCATAAAACTCATTTAGACAAAAGAGAGTGGTTAAAATCTTTTTAATTGGACTACTTTAACAAACCCTATGTTGCTATAGCAATTTCAGCAGAGAATAGAAAATGGGGAAATGCCCCAATACTGGAAGTTTAACTACAATTGATTTGCCTGATACTAGGTAGAATGAACACAGCGGAACACTAATTACACATTTCTCATGATCTAGGCACAGAGCACAAAAAGGATAGCTTTGCAATCATTTATTAAGGAAAAACCTGTGTTTTACACTCACTCTACAAGAGCAAGTAGTGTGGACTAGTATATGCGTACTGGTGCTATATGTATTTCAGAGGTGTGTATTGTGGACTACTTCTAGTCCTGTGGACTGATTGCCCATTAGACAATTGGAGCCTCCTGAGCACATTCCTGCAATGTGAATTAAGCAAGGAAAGTGGGGACAAAAAGATGCATGCCTTATGATTAGTGGGGATTTAGTCAAAAAAATCAATGGAATCTAGCTCCTTTAATGCTTATTTTTCCCTGTTGACTGTAGTGAAAGTTTAACATGATGAGCATATAGCAACTTTCTAAACTGAGGAAGGTAAATGCCACATTCCCCATCTCAGAGGGTGTTAACACTAACAGCATTGCCCTTCCTGAGTTCTCCTGTACCTACTAAATGTAAACTACTCCCTCAGTGTTTCTCTTTGTTCCACTCAGAATGGTTCTTCTCCTCTTCTTCTGTCTAATTTCTGGAAACAGTGGCATATAACCTGCAGGTCCTCTATCTTGGTTAATCTTATAGTAGGTTAAAAAATAAAAGGGGGTGCTCTGACAGATAAAAATGCAGGAGGACCACTCAGTCCTGTAAACTTCATTTCTTTGGGAAAACATAGGCTAAAGCACCAAAAACATTACCAAAATCACAGCAGAAGACTCAATAGATATCTTCTTTAAATACCCAATACTTTAGAAGCTTTGCAGTCAAACCTGGGCTGCTTCAACCAATGTGTGAGAGCAATGGGACACTGTAAAATCTTTTACCTGGAGCCAATAGCTGTTAAGCAAATCTCTTTCAGACCATTCACTTCCATTTTGATTCTAAGTTACATGGACAAAGAAAGCTAAAGGAATAAACAGAAGCAAAAAGGCACTGAAATTCAGCAAAGGAACAAACCAGAAAAAGGCATTCCTTCATTTTCTCATATTGGCACAAATGGAAATCTGAAAAGAGAAAATGCTAAAATTACTCCAAACCATTGAGTATCTGGGCAATTTAAATCCTTAAAGATTACTGCAGAGAGACAAATAGTTCCACACAGTTATTCTCTGCCAGTATCAGAAATTCCCCTTTATTAAACAAGTTCAAATAACAGCTCAGTGTTTCCCAACTTAAACAATGAAGTGTTATGTTTTCCACAGAGAAAAAGAGACACTATTTTCTTTTCCAGATTAAGTAATTTTACAGTGAATAAAACAACAAAACCAGGAAAAAATATTAAAATTTTATTTATTTATTCATTCATTCATTTATTCATTAATTGCCAGTTCCATCTGAGAGCTGGAGTTACCCCCTCAGAAAGGAAAGTCCTGGAGGCATACCCTGTGTGGAAAATGCAATTGCTACTGCTGTATGTTACTGTCTCATATACCACAGTAAGGCATTTCTGTCTCTTTCCTCTGGAATTAGAAAGTATTTTACTACATGATTGAAAATTCTTTCTGCATTTGGTGTTCCTTAGCTTCTGTCAGCAGCAATTCATATTCTAGAAGATGATAGAGAAAGTATCTGTTATAAATACATAATTTATGTAACAATAAAGAATCATGGATCAGTCTGGTAGTGATGACATTAACAAATATTGCTGTTTTTAAATTAGATGTTTTCTTGATCTATCTGTGAAAATAACACATTATTTCAATCAAAGAGCAAACTTTCTCAGTTTTCAATTTGAAGTTATTTCTAGAGAAGAAGGAAAAAGGAATGAAAGACAGAGATAAGACTGACTGCAAATGTCTTGGCTAGGATAGTACAATTCCATATTGGAGAAAGCAAAACAAAGATACCAACCATCCTGCCTCAAAAAAACAACAACAGCAAAACTATACTGAAAGTAAGAAAACCAGAACCGCATTATATCTTAAGGTCATATTAAGAATTTAGAAAGTGGCAATGCATCCAGTGATGAGGGCACTGATAAACAGTCCAGGATTGTTCAAGACCAGGTTGGATGAAGCCTTGGGTGATATGGTTTAGTGTGAGGTGTCCCTGCCCATGGCAGGGGGGTTGGAACTAGATGATCTTCAGGTCCTTTCCAATCCTAACTATTCTATGATTCTATGATTTTTACATCTTTAGGTTTTTAGATGATTTTCAGAAAATATCACACAGTTTCAGACCTTTCTTGAGGCAGAAAATTAAGTTTTAATGAACTTCCCAATGTACAAAATCCTTACAGGACAGATAGAATTGCACTACCAAGGTCATGTTCTTGTGAAATGGACGAGTTAATGGGACGCGTGGTCTCATCACCAGTAATCATCACAAAGAAAATGGCACATGCTGCAAGACTAAACATAATTCATGTTAGAGAGACACTACTGCAAGGATAAAGAGCAACTCACTAACAGTTTTACTAATCACAGAGATCCACATCAAAGCATGCCTTCTGGAGACAAGTATTCATCTAGCTCCATTAAACTGAAAATATATGCAAAATGCAGTACCTTTGTTTCTCTTTTGAGAATGTTGAGAATGGCAGACAGAAAAATTCAAACTCCAGAGCTAGCCGTGTCTCAAGGAACAAAGACATCAGGGAGTTAGTCCCTGTTATAGACAAAGCTACAAGATGGAGTTTTCTTTAAAAAGGAAGGGATAAAGCTGTAGCTCCAGAGGATTTGGAAGTTGGCACAAATGCACTCATCACATGTGGAGAAAGAGCTGAGATAAGCTGAGAACATATGTCTGAGATAAGCCAGGGGAACAGCTGCTTCACACGCAGAAATACTAAAGCAGACGTATATGCAGATCTGTGAAAAAATATCAACAGTGCAACAATCAACAGAACCAGGAGATTGGTAATAGATCTTTTCATTATTAAAAGTTATAGAAATTACAAGATAGCAACAGATTAGTACTTTGTTTTTGAGGAAGTGAGCTGAATGGAGGGCAAAACTAAGGTCACAGGCCAAAATGTCTTTGTGGTTCATAAAAGCCTGTCAACTGGTTGATCTGATTGTGTTGAGACCACTAACACCACACTGACCAAGAGTTTCTTATTGCATCGTTGCACTTCCCTATCATCATTTCTACTTATGTGCACTGATTCTCAGCTTACACACAAATTCAGGCAGAGGCTGTCTTTTTGATCTTTGATGGATGTGTAGCAGACCTGACTTGTTAAGACAACAGGCCTCCATGCCCCGCGGTAGAACACAGTGTCAATTGGGAACTTAAGCACAAATTATCATCTAATAAGTGCTTTGAAAGCAAATGAAGACAGAGCTGCATGACATGCTAGAGTGTCAGGGTAGTTATCAACCATACAAGAAGGGACCTCAGAAAAAGATTCATCAAAGAACAGTGTTTTTGCTTCACAGTCCAGCAGAAGAATGAAGGACAGAACAAAAAAAGCAGTAAAATAATAGGGGGCTATAATGATCCAAAGATCCAAGGTCAATGTACTCAGGTCAGCAGATCTGGTATAGCCCTCAAGGAATGTGAGAATGTAAAAGCTGGATCTACACTAGAACAGAGCACATGGGAGATACACGATAGCTTGCCCTTCAGTAGCAAGGTCAGCAATGAAGAGTTATCAGTTATAGGTCTTCTCATACGTAGTTAGGCCAAGGCCAGGATCTGAATTTAACAAGAATCTCAATTATAAGTGCCAGCCAACGCTCCCAATTTTTATGCAAGACTTGCAGACAACATCAGATTAAAGCAAAAAACATCTGGCGAGCTGGAGGCTACATTAAATAGAACCAAACCAAGCACATAGAGAAGACTAGAAAAACCATGATGGCATGAAAAGAAAGGCTGGATTCCTAGAACATTTGCATACCAACAATATCTGTCCACAGCAAATCAATAAAGGCTTTAATAGAGAACACAAAATAGTTACTAAAGGAACTTATATGTACAACTCAAATGGAGAGAAGTGTTCATTAGCTCTTAAGCTGTGGAGAGAGATTCCCTTATGGCAAAACTGCTCAATAAGTATATGCTGATCTCATACTAACTCAGTGGGAATAAGTTATAAACAGTATGCAATGAGAACTGTTTATACGTCTCTGGAAAAGAATCAGTATTAAGATGTGCATTCTCCAAAAACAGCACCTGGGAAACACCTCCAATCTGGACTTCATATTCTGCATTAGTGATTTTCTCTGGGTCTGTCCATTGAATTCTCAAGAGAGTTCTGATGGTCATGCTGGAGGAAGCTAGCACTTTTCCTTCTTCATCTAGAGCTGAAAACATAGCATGAGAGCATCCCTGGTTAAAACATTGGATAATAGTTTTGATTTACATTATACTGAAGCAGATTTACAGCAACCAAATGAGGAAATCAATGAAAGGAGTGCTGACAGAGATACAGGGAAATGGTTGAGAAAGTCACCAGAATTTTATCAAATGTTGGCTACAGATGTTTGTCTACACGTGCCTATATTCTTTGAGAAACTCTGAATATTTGCTTGATGAATTAACTGCTTGCAGAATAAGTTACTATTCTCAGAATGCTGCTCCAGGCAGTTTGCAGTGTGCACTAGGGAACTCCAGCAACCAAAACCTATGCAGGATTTTTATAACAGTTGTCTTGGGACTAGGAACTTCATTTTAATTTATGGTACCTGACTCCTTCTGTTGGCTTAAGTCACTTATTCAAAGGTGTATTCAAAGGCAGTGGCAGAGCTGGAAACTGAGTTTTGACCTATATGCTAGAACTCAGTTCTGAGGCCATTCTCCTGTGACTGAATGTAAGCTGAACTTACCAGTTTCCTAATCAAGAAAATACATGTGGTACAGTATCCTTGTTTATATTAAAGCAGAGATAAATTTTCTTTGCCTATTTTTTCTGAGAGTGACTTCATTCTATATGTGGCTTTTAATTTTGTGCACTTTTTAAGAAGTGTTTTGGTTTACTTTTTAGGGAGAGGGAGGAGGAGGAGATCAGGAGCTCCCTCTCAAAATTCTTTTGCAAATATAGATTTTACTTTTTTGTACATCAAATTTTTATCCACTTGTAACATCTATTTTGCCTGAGGCTATGACAGTCTTTTCTGCTAATGTAAGAGACCTACTGAATCTGCCTACAGATATCTATAGTTTTTTCACAACTTTGCCTCTTCTTTCTGTGAAAGCTTCAGCCTTTGAATAACACAAAGTTTTAGAGACAGAAACCAGAAGGAGAGGGAGCCCATCTGCTAGCCACAGGAGCTAGCTTCCCTGCAGAACCTGCATATTTCCACTTGGAAATACAAGGAAGAGTTAATGCCTGCTTCAAAGCCTGAGGCACATATAACTTCACTTCCACTCTACCTGGCTGCAACCCACAGCTGCTGGGGGTCTCTGCATGTGGCAACCAGCTTGCATGGCCCTGCTGCAGGGGCTACACAGGGCACAGGGAAGAACAGGCTCTAAGACTTTCCTTATTCACATGAACCAAAGAATCACAAAAGACCTACCTGTGTCTAAACAGAAACAAAGCACAACCTTCTATTGTTATTGAAATTTGACAAAATTATTCTAGAAATGAACTTACACCTCCACAGGCTACGTGATTCCAAGGGAGCGCCATCAGTCACTGCTCTGAAATACCTGATTTATTATACACAGGTATGAGGTAATTACTACATATTTATTACTTATTATTTTATTATGTGTTTATTTTGGAGGGCAGTCGACTATTTGTAATTAGGTTTGCATCCATTATAAAGCCCTTTTAAGGCTGTTTTATACCTTTGACTTGTCCTGGCTTGAAAGTTACCACATTTATTCTGCAGGCAAGAGGGAATGGATCTTGTTTAGTTTGAAAAATAAACATGTCCCAGAGCTTCAGTTACTGAATTTCAACTCAGAAACACCAAAGGAAGCTACTTTTCTTACTTATTTTAGTAAGAAAACAAGTTTCCTATGAAATCATTGGGTCTAAAGCATGTGGGCTTTAGTCCTGTCATGAGTTCCATCCTTTCAAAAGTCTGAGCATTCACAAAACCTCTGTGAAGCAAATGGGCATCTTCCTATTCACAGTTCATCCTCCAGGCTCAGGAGTTTATGATCCGTTTTCCATTTGTTTCCCAGGCATCACCCCCTGTCTGATCAATAGGAGATTTGGTCATGAAACAAGGAAATAAACTACTTTGAACTGTTCCTTACTGGTACTCATTGTTGCATTTCAATTGGTAGGGGGGTTTTGCATAAAAGATTCTATTACCAAAAGTTTGTGTGCTCTTTTCTCATCATTTAAATGCAAAACCTTGTTCCCTTAAACAAGGCTTTCCCCCTTTTAGTGATAAAATGGCAAAAATTAAAACATTTTATTAACACATTCCTTGGTAATTTTCCACCAGCACAACCAGAGACAGGACTGCTTTTCATAATAATCTCTTCCTTCAATAACTCTTATTAGAGGTTCCCTTTGAATCTACCGTGATCAAGCGCTTGCAGTCTTCAAGTGCAACGGTTTTATCATGATCCCTTCAGTATGAAAATGCATGTTGGTTTTATTCCATTTTGCTTTATTCTTTAATAAATTTTTTCCCGAGTTTAGTTTTTAGTAAGTCCTGACAGTGACAATCACCCTATTGATTTCACAATTTTTGTGTCTAATTTCCTCATTCTATTTCCTTTCAGTATTTGTAGTCATCCTAAATGAATTTGAAATTGAAATAACATCTGAAGTGTTAAAAAGATTCTTTTTTCTTTCTTAGGCAATAAACATCTTGAGGTCTAATAAACATCTTGAGACCTCAAGATGTTAAAACACATCTTTATTACCTCTTTCAGCTAACTCGAAAAGGTGCAAACCTTTCTCCATACTAAAAGCTTTCTGGTGTACCCAGCTCAGTGGAATAAACAGACCTAAAGCTGCCAATGATGGTCCCAAAGAGCTGTTACCATGGCGGCTTTCTAGAAGGATTAGTGTCCTTTAATATGCTGATTAATCAGCTTTTAAATAGTGAAGATCCTTGAGTGTTTCCAAGTGAAGGCAATGTCTTTACTTGTCGGTATATAATGATGGAATCTGAAAAATCAAGTGATTAATACCTGAAGTGTTTAACTGTACATTTATTTCCAGAAAGGAAAAAGTGCTTTGTAACACATTTACTGTCTACCTATCCTGTCTGGCTGAACACTTTATTTAAGGGTTTTCTTATTCTCTCAGGAGCAGGAAACAGACATCCAATGGACATCCTCGGGAGCGCACCGAGATCGCGAGAGCCGGTTTGCACTTGCGCTTGGATCCTCGTACCCCCCTGCTTGTTCCATAATGCTCCTGAACGACAAGTTACTAAGCGCATTCAGCATTTCAAATTGCCTTGCACTTTGGGAAAGTAAGTGCTAATAGGCCTGCTCTTTCGAGCTCTAATTAGCATTATGCATGGGAAATGGCTCCTGAAAGCTTCTTACGGTCTCTCAGTTGAAGGCAACCTCAAAAAGCAAATAAATACCAGATAAATAGCTTTTTAAAAGCCCAGTTATAATTATTATTCAGTGTAACATAGAAATACTCTGCCTCTTTCTTACAAGTAAACATAATCATTTGTAAAGGCTTCTTAACTTTGAAGTGGCTTGTTACACCCACGTCTTTATACGAATTTAATGAAAGGAAAATGTCAGATGTCCCGTTGGGTGAAACAGGATTGAGTCTTTTGTCTGTGCTGCACTAATGTGTACTCCCCTGATCTTTCACTTGTACACTTACTTTTCTGATAATTTTATTGCCCTCTAAGTGTTCTCCTTCATTGCAATGTAATTCAGAGTGCTGTTCACTATATATATTGGCTTAACTTTTTTCTATGATTAATGCCCCCCAGAAAACACTGCTCCCATGTCTTCGTGTGACTTTAGATATGGCAGTAGTCTGCTGGAATTAAAAGGCCATTCACACTCCTAAATTAAGCATGTGTATAACCGTTTCTGGAACAAAAGCCTAAATTATCTCTCATATCTATTTCTAGTATCTCCATGTTGCATTTATTATTTGTTGTCTTCCGTTGTGTTTATAGTCTTTACCAATTATAAATATACATAAACCACTTTTTTTCCCATTCTTTGAGACCATAAATGAAAATAAGGAATACGAGCCTTGACATTCCACAGGACCTTTTTCTCGTGTCTCTCTAGGTCCTTCATTGGTCTTTCCTGAAATTTCCATCTGAAAATCTGATCTATGACAGATTAATTTAAAAATCCCAAATAAATTAAATTTCATGATGTGGTGTTTTGAGTGCTCTAATTCATGTCCTGGGGTGGACCAAATACACTCCCAGAATAATTCATAAAATCCAGGGCAGCTGTAGGACTGTGTTTAAGGTCACTGTTAGACAATACAAGACAGCACTGTGCTATTAACCATAGACTTATAGAATGGTTTGGGTTGGAAGGGACCTTAAAGATCATCTAGTTTCAACCTCCTTGGAGAAAGCACTTTTCTGATGAGGAGAAATGCCCAGCCTTTACTTTCATGGAGAGAAATGACAGCCTCTTTAAAGCCATGCAATAAAACACTCACTAGATTCAGTGCTAGTCCCCTTACTTGATGTTTATTTACTGTATGCGTGGCAGTAACACATTCCAAGTTTAGCATCAAAGAGACTCAAAATTGCAGTTGTATAACAATTTGGTGAGTTTGAAAGAGCAAAGGAAAGGTTCCTCATCTGGGAACTTCTAACGCCTCGGCAGAGAGGATGTTTCTATCAGCACTGCAAGTCACAGAAATCTGTGGGGAGCAGCAGGATTTGCAGGTTTTCCTGCCAGACTGCTGAGCCTGAGGCTGCTGTAGTCTGTCTCAGCTGAAAGCTGCACTAGCTGTGCTTGGAATCTCCTGTACTCCTCCTGACCAAAATGCATTGCAGTACAGGAAGCTAAATACCATGTGTATATAAAGCATATATAAAATATATTTATGTCTAGATGTATATATGAGTGTGTGTATATATGAATTTACATGTACAATATAAAAATGGGGCCTGAGAATTAACTGCACATAATTCAAATCAAAAAACCAGAATTAAAAAAAAAAGAGTTCATTAAAGAAGCGTAGCATACATGCAAACTTTGTGGCTTTAGACAAGCTTCTACAGCACTAGAAATGGAAGAACTTAAAAATACAAGCACTGATGTATGCTGTCTGGTTTGTGTTCAAATATTTTTCCATTTTTGAGCCCCTATACATTTTTTACTGGGAATATGGATGTTTGTCAGGCCTATGGAAATGAGCTTGTTTTTCTTGTACTGAAAGTTCCATGATCTTTAATACCAGAACTGTGTATTATTGAACTAAATGGAAGTGCAAATTGGAGCCAGATCAGGCACGAATACACAACTGCATTCTGACAAACTGGACAATATGATGTTTAATGCTATCTTTAGGATCTTAAACTAGCTTTGTTTGAGCTACATATAGATCCATTCTAATCCAGCATAAAGTTAAAACAGTCATGGGAGACAATCAATTTATGCCATGAGAGTTTCGAGGATGAAGATAACTATGGAAAAAATACTGAATTCATTTTAAGAGAAGAGTGAGATTTTTAACGTTCAAGGGACTGTGATGTTTCTAATCTCAGACTCAGTGCCCAGAAACTGGATTTACCACCACATTAAATGAGATTCTGCAGGCCATGATTTATGTGGTATGTTGTTTTCAGTAGTAAGAGCAGCTTAAGGTGCACAGAGGACCCCTAACACCTTGCCACTTGTTCCCTGGTTCATATTATGGCATTGCCTGTGGGGCCAAATGGCAAACCAGACAAATGAACAGAGCCAGGTTAAAAATAACTCCAACAAAAAAATCATGATCTGGCTTCCTGTAAGGCACCACAAGCAGCTGTGCTCACACTATGGAAAAGGTGGTGGGGGCAGGTCTGAGCAGGCAGAGCACTGGATGGGAAAATCTGAAGCCACTGCTGCTTGTAAAGATGATATTTACAGGGATACTCTGTTTTCACTGCACTCCATCCTCTCCACTTGAAAAGAAGTCCATGGGTGTAGAAGGGTTCTCAGGCCACAGGCTAAAGGCTACTCAGGGCTGTCCAATTTTCAAAAGCAGTGCTAAAGACAGCTTTGGGCCACTCATGCTTACAGAACACTTGCAGTTATAATGACTTCCCCATCAACTAGTCAGGTTTGCTTTGCCCGAAGTCTGCACACTCAGATCCCAGTTCAAGAAGGGGTCCTGGCTAGGAGGGGTTTTCACCATCAACCACGCAAGGTTGGCTGTTCTGTGTCCAAATGTTCCTCTTGAATACATGCTCAAGTGCTCTTCTGAATGAAGGGTTTTTACAGTAGTCCATTACAGCTCTGGAGATCAGTGTATGCCTGTAATACCATGTAAGTAATGATGACACCAGAAGGTTGTTTGCATTTGCAAAGTAGTCAGTAGTAACCTCTTTGGTAGAATTATTAATTTGTGTGAGCTGCTTTAACATATTTTATAATTCAATATATAGAAACATCTGTTTAAGACAACATATTAGAGAATTAAGGATTTTAAAAGCATTAGAGTGAGTTTAAGAGAATTAAAATGCAAAAGAAGTCAGGCAGTTATACTTAATTAACAAAAGTCCTACAACTTCATATATAACTGTTGCCATTTTTTATACAATAATATACATTCAAAAGCCATATAAGAGATTATGGTTTTAGCTTTAACTCTAAATGCCCTCTCATTGTTGATTTTATTTTAGCACACTTTATGTTTTATTTTTTTTTTTCTGACACATAGCCATATATATGTGTAAAAAGCACATTTATTTATAATGTAAGAGACTAATTTATGTATGAACTGAAATATACACAAGGCTAAGTTTCTTGGCTAGATCTCTTGTGATAGTATTTTAAAGCTGTATTCTTTTACTAATAAGATGCAAGTCCAAGGGTTTAACATTGCCCCAGCAGAATTAGTCTCCGAGGAACACATTGCTCACAGCTGCGGTGAAATATCCATCACTGAAAATTTCAGCACTTTTAATTCCATCTCAGTGACATCAGTGGGATAACTGAAATATTACTCACATGTGGTACTTGGTAAGTGTGTGTATGATTTTATCAAAGTTCTGCAAAAGAAACTTTGTGTTTATCATTGGCAGGTTGGTTTTTTCTTACCAAAAAGCAGAATTTAAAATATTAACGTGAATAACGTGGTTTATTAGTCATGTGGGGTCTTTTTTCATTATGATTAAAAGAAGATGTAATTTTCCCAGAGTTTAAAATTACCAGCAAACTTCTTCCTGTTTACTTTAGTTTCTAGCTTCTTTTTCTCCTTTTCACAGTATTGTGAAATTCATAAGCAGTTTAGCCAACCTTATGAAGACTTTTCTGATTATAAATAATTCAAAGGATAACTCATTTATCAAGTGCCTGCAATTCAATGAAAGCTATGGTTACTTAATCACTGCTGCCAGACATGTGCCCAGCCTGATCACGTATGTGGTAGTACTGTTTTGATTTTGACACTGTATATGTGGGCCACGGTACCTAATAACCCTCACTGTGGCATTGCGTCTTCTTATCCACCTAGGATGAGGTAAGATGCTGACACTGTTGTTGGCATCTCTCTAGAAGGCTGCTTTTTCTACTGCTAAGGCCAGTAGAGTCCAAAGAGAACTGTACCCGGAGCTATTTGCCTTGTAGCAATGCTAAAGCATCGCACCCTTTTATCCTATTTATTTCCTCTCCATAAGTTGCCGCAGCACTAAAGAACACAACTGCAAGAGGAACCCCTGACCCAGATGTTTCTTGTTCAGAGATGACAGCACACAACCAGGAAAGTATTTCAAGATCCAACACGTGCAATTCTCTGTACTGCTAAATATTTCCTTTGATAGATCTTAGAATGTAGAGAGGCCAGTGAAAGGGAGCAATGAATAAGAGAGATGAGTAGGCTGCAACACTGGGAGGGAAAACAACAAAGGAAAAACTAGACAACACTTATGGAAATGTATGCTGATGGTTCTATTAGCTTACCCTAAGCAGAAATCCCAGTTGACAAAGTCACTGAGGGCCCCAAAAGGTGCCATGACTATTAGGAAAAGGACAAACATCAGTCTCCTAGTGTTAGCTGGCAGCTAACAGGGCTATTTGGAAAGTGACATCTGCATTTCAGAGGCTCCCCAGATCATGCTGCCTGAATATGAGGGATATAAAAGAGACCATAGAAAGTTTTGCTTGTATAAGATTCCAAAAAGTGTTGAGGATTCATAGCAGTATCCTTTGCAGTTTCTCCCAATTCCATATTAACAAGACCAACACAAACAGCGTGCTACAGATCATTGCTCACCAATCTGGCCAGCTGGTACACAGTGCTGGTGACTGCTGCATCTCCTGCTGGGCTCTAGCTGGCACGTAGCCCATTCAGACCAGCAGGCTGGTTTTGCTGCCCTCTGATCCAGCCTGCTCTTTGATGCTCCGGCTCAGAAAAGTCAGACTTTATTGGCAAATATGGCTTTTGCAAGTAACCACTTGAGCAGCTGTGGAAGTGGTGCAATGTCTATTTGGACAACTTCTTACTGGGACAGTGCTTGCTTATTTTGCTTTATACAATAATTGGGAAAACAACAAGCAGCAGACAGCAAAACAAGGGGAGCAAGTTCAGACGACACTGCAGTCTGCTATGACTCACTTGTTCCCCAATGATAGCAATGTGATAGCTCTGTGCAAAATCTCAAGTGCTTGTGCTGCGCTGCGACACTAGGTATTCATTTTGTGAGAGCTGTAAATTGTGTCCTCCTCAGCCTGCTGCCAGCTTTCTGTAGCCCTCTCCACTCCACTCCACTCCTCTTTTACGTCTGCCCCCCAAACAGGACACAGTACTTCATGTCAGCCCTCAATGGAACATGTTTTTCTTTCTCTCACATAGAAAATGCCAACTGATGTAACCCATCAGTTACATTGTTGACACATTGTTGACACATTTAGCTTGTGATGCACTACTAGATCATTTTCCACAGGTTTCTCATTTTGTATTTGTTTGTATATGATGCTTCACTTAAGCATAGTCCTTCCCCTTTGTTTCACTAAATCTTATAAGATTTAATCTGTTAATAAATCCTTAATACAACTTCTTACATCAGCAGATAAAAAAGCAAACTACTACAGGGGTATAATAAAATTAAAAACTACAACAATTTATATTTGTGGTAAGTTTTGCTTATTACTGTTATAACAGTATAAAAGTATACTTATTATAGAAGAAGTTTGAGAAATATGCTTACATATTAGTCTATTTAGCTATTTGAAGTATATGTTTGAAGGCAGACAGTGGCAATAATCTAAAAATCCACAGTCTATCTAAACCAGTCATAAGGGTCCTTCTAGTCAGCAGAGAAGAAGAAAATCCTCCAGAGGCTGATTCATTCCAAATGTCTTGATTGCTTATTTTAGAAAGGTAGTAATCACTCTCTGGATGTGTCTTTCTCCACTGACTACAAAAGAAGCCGAGCCAACTGCTTTAGAATAGATACCAAACTCCCAAATTGCTAAAATTACACAAGATGAGTCCCAGCTGCAGCTTGTTACCCACTACCCCTCCCCGGATCAGATAATCAGACCTAAATTCTTCAGAGATTTAGGCCCTAACTCCCATTGATTTCTCCCTGTGAGATTTCTTAAACTGTTGACTTCAGTGAGAGTTACACACCTAAATGTGGTGAATACTTAACATTGGGGGCTGCAAAACACTGACAAAAATCTTACCCAATTTGCATGTGATGATTTAAGCAGATACAGCCTTCAAGCACCCACACCTCTCTGGCAGAAATTTCCATCCTCATTGCAGAAGGGAACACGTGTTCGTGCTTCAGGTGCAGTAACCTCCCCATGCCAAGGGAGAGGAAGAAGGAAGAGCTGAGGATATTACTGTTTGCGACAGCCACTGCTCGGTTAGATAGGGCATTTCTTTCATATTCCCTTTTTGGCCACTTCTTGATCTTTCTTACCACGAAACATTTTAAAAGATTATTTAAAAAACCCCAACAAACTAAAACAAATAGAGCAGACATGGCAGGTGTTTTATTACAGTAGCACCATCCTGAAATTACATCTACTTATTTTTATTCAAATTGACAACATTTCAACTCGAGTGTTCCTTAATGACCTAAAACTAACTCTTCTTTTTTTCCCCTTTGAAGTTACATCATTGTAGATGTTGATTGTTTAATTGTCTTTCCAATCATGCACTTCACTTCCCACTTAGCCCCATGCAGGACATGACTTGAAGACATTAACAATGTCACTAATGTGGATTGCCTTAGGATGATTAAGTTTATTTGTAGAGGAGGCAAACACTCACTGTTTGGATGAATTCTATAAAAGCTGAACATTTTCTGCCCTAGGCAAAGTTTTCAGAAAGAGTTCGTATAGTTTTTCTGGTTGCAATCAGTGCATTCAAATTATGCCTAATTTGGTTTTCATAGCGTCAGTGTTGGATCACACAAAGTCACGTATAATTACTACCAAAAATAAATCTTGGTATGCACCTTGGGATATTCACCATGGACTTATGACACATTAGCAGGAGATTCACAGTTACTAGGAAATTATTTAAGAACATTTTATTGTTTTCCTCAAATGCAAGTGAAATTGCAGTGGCTAATCATAGGAATTGAAACACATGGTCATGAAGTCTTAGTGCTATTATAAATTAAAAGTAGTATCCATTGCTATAACCAATGGGCAGAAGAAAAGGAGGGTAGGAAACCTCTTTAGAAGTTTAGAGTAGTTTAGAGTAATTTCCATGAAATATATTCCATTATATTGGATGAGGTTCTTGTTTACACACAGAAAGTGAAGAAGCTAAAAGGGTCTTCTGCATCCAGTAGAGAGGTTTTGTGTGTCTAGTAACCTCTCTCTCATCGTGGCTTTATGAAAAGTTTTGTTAGCTTTAAGATTATTTTTTAATTACTTTTTTAAACAGATTAAACTGAGGAACCTGCAATAGGGAGTTATAATCTTGAGAGGATGAACTCTTCATCTCCTTCTCCCAGATAGTCCTAAACATCTTTGACTAGAAATAAAATAGAACTGGGAAAGTTCAGGAATAGACAGGACATTAATTCTGGTAATACTCCTACAGGGGCATTTCCTGATAGGAAAGCAGATAGATGTGTGATTGGTATCTATCTCACTCCATCAGAACTGAGATGTGTCAGATCATAAGAAATGGTGTTCTGATTTGCTTCTGCTTTTTGCTGCTGAACACTACCTAAATCACTTTATTTACCCATGAAAAGTAGAAAATCTAAAACAAATACTAGACACAGATTTGGATTACCTCGTGATCCATGAGAAGAACACGGGGAGACTCTTAATTCCCAGGATGGTCTTAATGAACATAAACATTTAATACAGGTGTAAATGTTTACTCCTTTTGACCTTCTGACAAATCCTGCAGGTTTAACTATACATAACTGCATACAACTATATGTAGTTGCCTCTAGTGTCTTGAAACTCCTTTGAAAACTGATTAAAAGAACTGAATTTAAATTAAACAGTTGAAGTTAGTAATGTAATTTTAAGTCAGAACAGAAAATGCACAGTATCTTAAATTGGTTTTACTTAACTTAGCTATAGGTAAATTACTTGTAATAATCTGCTAAAACCAGCCTGATTAAAAATTGACCTTTTCTGGAGGTAGGTTACTTGAAAGCAGTGCCCAATTTCAGCGTGTTAATGATATGTAAAAAAATTATACCTAGACAGCTTCTGGGTGTGTCTTTTGCCTGAAGTGAATGCATATTTTAAACAACATATGTTTGGACTTGAATCTGTAAACCCCTGTTTATCTGATTTAAAATAATCAGGAACTGAAAAAGACACCAGTAGAGTCAACCCAAACCATCCCAATGAAGGCTCTACAGATCACTATATAAGCTCCTTTCCTCCACTCCCAGCTCACTCAGACTACAATGTTCAGCAGTCTTGTGGAGGAAATTAATCTCTTTACCCGAAGAAAGAGCTTTAGGATCTAGTTTTACAAGATTTTTTTTTCAGCAGCAGTGCTTCCCCCTCCTCATTGTTATCCCCTCAGGCTGACCTATATTCAGGCTGCCATAGAAAGGGCCTGTCTTTGTGTAACCACCAAGTCCTCTTCCTTGTGCAGCTACACAGAGAGCTGGACAAGTACTTTATTCGTACTCAGAACTAAAGGGAGGAGGGTGGAGAGGTGTGTGTGTGTGTTATCATTTTTGATGGGGCTTCAGTAAAATCAGTTCTTTAATCCTGTTGAATATGCATTTACACTAATGCTGATGCTAAACAAGGGTCATCAGAAATCCCTTGCTATGTGTGGAGATAACAGGGTAGAGGACAGTGAAGCCTCTCTTTTTGATGCAAGCTTACTTAGGGCAGACATAATCCAGCCACACCTGTGAAGGAGACATTCGCATTTGCTTACATACAGTCATGGTGGTCTCATAATGATGAAGAGACCTCTGGGCTTTGGGTCTGCCAGCACTTGCAGCATTCGAATCAGGTTCAGAACTGGTCCCTGAGGCTTTTGAAGAAAGCAAATCCCCCTGAGGGAAAAAAGACTTTCTGTCATGGGCTCTGAAGTACACCACATAAGCATTTTTTGAATTCGTAACACAATCAGTTTTAAAATGTTTTATTAAGCATTTTGAGAAAAGAAGCTGCAAAGACAGATGGATTAATTTTCTGAATTGCTTAACTTAAAACAGCTTCATATATTAGCACTAAATATGCGTTAGTTTTTTACAAAGGGCACAGTGTTCCATGACTGCATGAGTGGTTTTCAAAATTACAGAAACAGAAGTTTTTGACCTTTTCAACATTATTATCTTTTTTCTGCTTTCTTTTCTAAGATCCTCTCTTGTTCTGTAGTTCAGATATGTACTGTGTATATTACTGATTGCTATGATAAAATAAGTTCAAAATGCTTTGTTTCCATTTTTCCTTTCCTTCAGATATTAAAACTGACAGTTTAACAACTCTGTTGCTACTTACTAGTGAATTGCCGCCCTTGCCAACACTCAAGATAAGACAAGCTCATTTTTCCCTAATAAGAAGCTCTTTGCTGTGCATCCTGGGAACTGTAGTACAAGGCTTAGTTATTTTAAATCCGTTTTAATTTTAGTAAAGTGCTCAGTAATTCCCTTGAGCAACATCAACATGAAGATCTACCTCTTGAATTTTTGATTACTTTGCAAAAGTATCAAGTATAACATATTTTAACTAAATGAACAGAACACATTCAAGGTCTCTGTATCTTAGTATAATGGTGTGAAACAGCTGGGCAGCTAGAACAAATGCTGACACTTTGGAAATGGAAGCTTTCCCACTGACTTCAATGGGAACAGGTACAGGCGGATAACTTTGAAAATCAGGATCTAGCATTGCCCCATTGGCTGTTTGGAACAGCTCAGTGTTTCACGGGCTTTGCTCATCTAATGTCAACATTTTTGAAAGCAAGGCAGCAGCTGCAAAGAAACTGAACAACTATGACATGCCAATGATGCCAAAGCAGTCTCATTGACAAGAAATAAATGATAGCAACTTGCAAGTACACAGTAATTAATTTTTATCATCTTATTTTGTTTCTTTGCTTGCTTGAAGTGTAGAAAAAATGCGTGTCCCACAGCAATTTCCCACAGCAATTTCCTTAAGGAGCACCAGTGGTCAATAGAGCACAAGCTGACAGAGCACCACACAACTCTACACACCCCATGCATCTGAACCAGTTATGCTGACAGTGGCACATGAATGTTTGTTGTCACTCAGGGCTTGCCAGCTGGCTTTGAAAGTTCATGATTCCTGACTAAAATGTAGTTTTGTTTCTTTAATTTCAGCTGCATCCTGAGATGCACATGGGATCAATAAAAAACAGGGACAAAGCTTCAGCCTTACAAATCTTTATATCGGAGCTGTCAGGCTTTTGAGGCTCCAGGTTCCCAGTGTCTAAGATGTCTACGATCTTTCAGGTGAAACATATAGAGGTGGGAGAGATAGCACAGCGCCTGTGAGCAGTTTGATGTCTGCTGCTGGATATTAGGGGTGGGTGAAGACTACAGTAATTGAATCCATTGGAAGGCCTGGGCTTACATATGGAACTTGAACAATAGGTATTTACTTAAATTACATAGATTACCTCAGAGATGTGGAATCTGTATGCCCTGCCCACTTCCCTGAACCTCTGAAGCTGGGATCCTGTGGGGAATATAATGGGCTTAATTACGGTGTCTGGACTAGCCGAGTAGGACCCAGAAGGCAGGAGTTAACCTCACCTCACCTTTTACATGCCAGTGACCCCAGGCTTGGCTGGGAAGCCGTTGAGGCCTCCAGAATTGCCCCAACCCATGCTAAATGAGTGCGATGGCGAAGGGGAATCCCGCACGGGTAAGGCCTCCATGCCCTTGCCTTCGTGGCTCGGCCTGCTCCCAGCGGGTGACGGCGAGGGCACGTAGTGCCCGGTGCTCACGGCAGCCGGGTGCTGTGCTGCCCGTCCATAGTAAGGCCGTCGAAGGGAGCAAGGCCCCACACACACGCTCGCTGTGCTGCGAGGCCACCCGTTGGCTGTCTCTCCCGAGCCGGGCTGCGAGCCCAGGAAGCCGCAGCGGCCTGGCAGCAACCGGGAACGACCCCAACCCACCCGGACCCTTACCCGTCACCCCACACCCGCAGCCCCAGCCCCAGCCCGGCGGGGCGGTCGGGGGGTGCGGCCGTCACATGGCAGGGGGAGGGGGCTCCGACGGGGCGGGCCGTGCTCGGGGCTCCCCCGACCGCTCGGAGGCGGGCTGAGGCGGCGGAAAGTTTGCGGAGTGGCTGTCGGCCGGCGGTGCTGGGACCCCCTGTCGCTGTCTCCCTTTACTTTTCTCCTACATCCCCCTTCTCCCACCGCCTTCCCCCTTGGCGGCGGCTCTGGAGCATGAGTGGGAGCTGCCACCCGCGCTGAGAGGCGGGAGGTCGCGCTGCGCCCGGGTCTGTCAGTGCGGGAACGCCAGGGACGGGAGCACGGGCAGCGGCTCCGAGTCCGCCATGCCCCGCCGACCCTGCGGGGTGTCCGCTGCTCTCCTCCTGCTGATGTTGCTGCTGCTTCTACGGGGGGACCACGCCGCCGCCCGCTGCCCCTCGCCCTGCCGCTGCTCCGGTCACCTCGTCGCCTGCAGCCGGCTGGAGCTGAGAGGGCTGCCCGAGCGCTTGCCGCGGGGGGCGGTGCAACTGTGAGTGCCGGGGCGGCGGGCACCGCGGGGGGCTGGGGGTGCCGGCCCGCTCCCGTCCGCCATCTTCTGCTCCCGGGGCTGTGGTCCTGTCCGCGAACACGGAGTTTCGTGGCGGTGCCGGGTGGGGACAGCAGCCGGCAGCCAGGCTGTCAGCGGGACTGCGGCCCCGGTGTGGTGGAGATGGGAGCGGGCCCGGCAGCGCCTCTCGGTGTTTTGGGAGGGGGAGGAAGAAAGTTCTGATGACTTTGTTGGAAAACGTGCGACAGTCACAAAGTTACTATTGATTTACGTGCCGGGAAAACTGGGTCTCGGTTTTACTTGTGCGGTTTTCGCCTCCTTTCGCCTATAGTTTAGTCTGTAATGGCTTTTCTATGAGCGGAGCTTGCCCCGCTGGGTCCGGTGGCACGGGCTCGCCGAATCTGCAGTAACGTGGACTGAAATGCCGTCTGCAGGAAATCTGCTTTTTCTTGGCAAACTTTTATGGACAAAGCTTAAGTTACAGGAGCTTTCTAAAAGCTTGAAAATATCTGAGGAACTTTCCCCATTTGTTTTTAATCTTTTGTCACTGAGAGATCTTCTGTATTAGCCGTATTAATTTTCTGTTACATTTCCAAAGCAGATTGAGATAAGGACTTTAAAGTAAACAGGAAGACTTTCAATTAGTTGTGGCTAATTCTGTTCAATTGCCTCGTCTGGAGGTCATGCTGCTTTACTCATGAAATGTGGATGCCTGTATTGACACCAGATGGAACTGAACACAGGAATGGCTCTGGGAGCTGAATATTTCCAGGAGTGGTACAGGAAAGTGTGAGGAGAAATATTTTATTTTTTAGTTTTCTTATTTTTTTTTATTTTTTGGCTTATGTGACTGAAGCATATGAACCAAGTGCCAGGTCTGCTTTACCTTCAACAACTGGTTTTGCTTCCTGTTAAATTTCATTCCTCCTGCTCTTTTGAACTATTTGAGTATGCTAGCGTAAGTTTTCTTACAAACCTAAGGCTTTTTCGATACTAAAGCTAAGCTTCATAGCTTAGTTTAGTAGCTTAGCTTTAGGGCTATTCAGTTAAAATTCAGGTGTGACAGCATGCTAAACAAAAAACCAAAAGGGGGCCTGAATCAGGACTTTCATTTTAGGAGCTGCTTTAAAAAGCATTTTGCATTAGCAGTAATCCAAATTTGCCTTTTCCACTTCTATTACTGAAAGACAATAGAACACATTGCAGGGCTTTTTTGTTAGCACAAGGAGGGCTTTTCTAATTAGAATTCCCTTGGTAGTGTAAATTGTCCTTATGTAAGTTCACATTCCTTTAAAAGTGTGAGAAAATAAGTTCCACTTGTATAAATAAGCTTTGGTCTGTTGTAAGAGGTCCTGCTGTGATTACTCATTGGACAGCTGTGTCACTAGCTCTTAAACTCACAGGAGTACATCTTTGTAGGTGTCACCAAACCATGTGGTCTGGCTGCTTTTGTGTAAATATTTCTTTTGTTTGTGTCAAATGCCTTAGAAGTGCCCTCCTCTTTCTTCCTTTCCCTCCTCTTAGTAAGACAACAGGGAAGGTTGCCTGTTACTTCCAGCTACCCCAGAATTTAAAGCTGGGATTGCGCAATCCTGAAGATTATGATGCATTTCACTTTTACATATGCGAAAAGAAAAAAAAGGTTTGACTAACCTGGATTATTGTTGCAACAAACTGTACACTTACGAATTATAAAAGACTGCGTATGAATTTTATTGGTGTATGTTTACTGTGTTTTCCATGGAAGGCCATAGCGGGTATAGCCAAAGGCTAGTAGTTTAATTGCAGGCTTTCCAATCCTCTTTAGAAAACAGCTATTACACCAGTGTTCTCAACATATGCAAACGAGATCTCCCAAGCGGGAGAGTGAGAGCTCTTGTGCCTGAGAAGGCCCGTGTAAGGCTTTACACCTTCCTCTGCTCGACTGTCTGCTTGCCCAGATGGAGAGCAGGTCAGATGAAGTTGGTTTTTTTGAAGCTCCTTTTCACTCTCATGCTTTTTGTGTTCAGATTTCCCCAGTGAAATGAAATGAGTGTCTAATGTGGAAAGGCTGCATGACCTTAAGGAGAGAAATAAACCAAAAGAGCCGGAGAACTGAGTTATATCCCCTTCCTTTTGGTGGCAGGTGTGAGGCTACTGCCATGTGCGGAAGTGACTTCACTGAATGGGTGTAGACAGACTAAAATTTCCAGCTTTACTGTCATTTTGGCCAAAAAGACCATCTTTTGTATGGAAGATAACAGTCTGCTGAAAACTGATAAACATTTGTAATGGCTTTGTGTACAAATAGTTTTGGAGTTAGATTTCCATTTACTTCCAGGATGTGTGTCCTGAGATTGCAGGAGCATGGGTTTGTTAGAGCTGGTGTAGCAGAGCCGGAGGTGAAGGAATGAAAAGAGGAAGAGTGTGGAGCATTGGCTAGTGCTCTCCTTGTGTGCAAACTCCCAGTGGCACTGCCATACCCCTCTCCAGGTTCACTGAAGAATACTGAAGTTGTCAGTGGGGCAGGAGGGAAAGTCTGAAAGATGGTTTCCACTTGTGTTTGTATTACATCTTTAGTATTTACATTTTATAAATCCTCTAGTTCTCTAGCAGGATTGCCAGAAAAAAGGGCTGTATGGTTTTCACAGCTGTTTTTCAATATTTTCCAGACTAAAACTTGAACATAGCAAGCTGATTTATGAGTCACTTTGGATCAGTGCCTTAAAACAGCTACAGCCTGGCTTTTTGTTTTTCAGCTCTCCTGATTTCTGCTGAATTAGCAGCTCTATAGGCCCCTGTGGGACTGATTAAGAAGCTGTTGCTGGATTTGCATTTTAAAATTTGACTTGGGGCTCAGGTTTCTGAGTTCTCTAAGGAAGAAGATGATAATTGTGACTAAGTGTTGTAAATTAAGTTAGAGTCTAAAAGTTGTATTTATAAAATGTGTGAAGAAACACTACACACTAGGCCTTCCTTTCCATTTTTTATCATGCAGACATTGATGTTCAGTGATACTTTTCAGTTTTCTAATTCAGAGACTTGTGAGTTACAAAAGATGGCCATACAATACAGAAAATAGTTTCTTTCATAAAACAGGCACTTAAAAGGCCTCAAAAACTATGGCATGTTTTTTCAAGTGGAGGCAATTCTACTTAAATGCTCAATCACTTTTATTAGAAGTTTGGGTAAAGAACAGGTATATATACTTTTTATTGTTATAAAGAATTTCTTAATATAAATCTGGTTTCTGATGTTTCTGAGTTCACTCACTGTTACATCTTTCATGGCTTTTGAAATTCTAGTAGCAAAAGTAATCACAGAGGAGATTTTCTCCCCACTTATGTGTTTTTTTTTAACAGACAAGGAAAATTCAGAAATGGAAAATGCATAGTAATAATCTTAGTGTTTGAACATTGTCAGTTCCATTTCTTTAAAGGAAAAATACTGATTAATTTTCAAACCTTTTCTTCATACTTGTTCTAAGATCTGTTGAGAAATGCACTGAACTGAAATATACTTGCAGCTTTGCAACAGAGATGATAGATTTTTATATTTAAAAAATGCCTCAGATCCAGTGCTTATAAGTTTCAGAAACTTTTATAGGCTTAAGCTCCACTTAAGAGTATTAGTAGAAGACAAATACTTTAACCCTTGGTTCACTTCTAACTACTCTGATTAAAAAACTTAAATATGTAACAAGGCTTCCCCCCCCCCCCCAAGTTTCTAATGCCAGTAGTACTGAAATAATGTTTAATAAAATATTTATAATTAATTTTTTTAATCCAACAACTGGTAGACAAGTATGTATACAGCTGTGTGAAATAGGCGATTCAATATTGTGTGGAGGGGTTTTTTTGTTGTTTAGCTTTGGGGTTTTGTGCAACTTGTGTTTGACAACCTGCTGTAAGTAAACCAGGAGTAAGTAATTTGTGTGTATGTATGTCTTTTTTTTAAAGTAGGTGCTACCTGGAAAATCTGAGGGTATCTTTAGTGTTAAAAGACAAACACACAAAAAATAAATAGTTTGAAACCTAGTGTAAGTTGTTGCGCTCCCGGTTGCCTTGATAGACTCCAGATGGATGTGAGCTTGAGCTATGAGTGAAAGTGTCTGGCTCCAGTGTGGTGATCATGCACAGCAGTGGTTGTAATTGCAGGATTTTTATAGTTTAAGGGCTCTGCCAGATTTTTTTTTCTTTTTCTTTTTTTTTAACATGTTATAACTCCAGCAGAACAAATCTACTCACGTCTGATACTGTCTGGTAGGTCCTTTAGGCAAACATGTTTTAAATAAACCCTTTGCAGGGTTTTTGGATGAAATGAAGAAATGCAGGTTTTTAGTACTGATGTTGAATGCTCTTTGTTGAAATAATTACTGATTCCTAAGTCTTGTCTGAAGCATGAGGAACAGTAACATATTAGGCACTAACAGGCATAACTTCACTGAATTTTGGCAGTTTATTTGCATAGTTCTTCTAATCCCTACAGGCTAAAGCCAAATACAGAATTAAGTTTAAGGGTAAAAATGTTCTGCTATAAAGCACCAAATTAGAGTCCCATCTAGACATTTGTGACAGCATATTTTTTCAGTATTTATATTTAAGAATACAGAATTCAGATCTATGCAGCTAATATCTTCAGCTGCTGAAAACAAAGGGATTTTTCAGTAGTCTATGGACAGACAATTGTTTGCACTAGATTTTCTAAGCAGTGAAAGATGCAGTCCTCTAACTCAAGTGTGGTTAACCTCATTTATAGTAGACCTCAAAATCATAACGATGAAACTAGCATTTGTGGGTTTTTGAAAATGTTAACACTGTATTGGTTTTCCATCTTGAGGAAGAAAGTCTGTTGGGGTTTAGACACCTAAATCTGTCGGGGTTTAGACACTGGGAGAAGGCACGGATATGTATTAGGTGCTTGACTCCAGAATGGAGTCTTAGAAAACAGCTCCTCTGAAGCCACCTAAAGGTGGTGGAGAGTGTTCCCCTCTCTAGGTGGCTTCCACCCAGCCCTCACACCCTGTTTTTGTGCTGGCAAATGCCTTTCACATCTGCGGGTCTGCTCTTGCATGCTCCTATGCAGCCCTGGCTTGGAAGATGTAGGTGTGTATCTCCTCCCTGCCCGCGGCCGTGCGCCAGACACCAGTGCCACAGCTCTGCAGCTGGCTGGGCCTGATCCAGTTTGCTGGCTCAGAGCACACCTCTGATGGTACCCCTTATAATGCCCATATGTGCCTGAGATTATTTTTGATGTTTGAATTTTATTATTATTTTTAACCACTGACTCCAGGGGAGGACAGAAGTGACAATGCCAGGAATTGTCTTGGCAATATTGAACAAGTACTGCATAAAGCACCAGACAGTTGGGGGAGAGTAAAACAAGTTTTTATCGTTCCCATGTGCTGTTGAAGAAACATAGGTACCTGGCTGGGTTGCAGCATTACACCTGCGTTCAGAGTTATGCAATGGTGGGTGTAGAGAAATTGGAGTTCTCTGAATCTGCAGTTGTTCAGGACTTAGTCACAGAGCACAAGACCTAGCACAGACCCTAGATCTGTCTCAGTTTAAGTCAGTTCTGGAGTGTGTGCAGCAAAGGTATGCTGATCATCAGGTTTCTTCACAGCCAGAACTGTGGATGGGGAGTGGATGCATTCATGGCAGTCAGACCAATATAGGTGACTGTACTGCGTTTTATTATCCGGAAAAAGTGAAAGCTTCCTCATACATTCAACTTGAAATACACTTCATGCCTGGCATGGCTTGATGGGGACCCCTGCATGTTGAATGACCGTTCAATGCTTGATTAGCACAGAGAAAAGTATCATGAAGTGTAAGAAATTTTTGTGCCTTTTTGTGATGCTAATAATTCAGCTCACTGCTGAAGCATGCTGGTGCAATTCTGCATTGCAGACTCACAGGTGTGAGTTTAAGAACTCATTCAAAATAGTGCAGTTTTTGTTTGCTGGCTTGGATAAACTCAGCATTAATATGTCCAGTGAGCCCTTTGCAGATGACTGAATTCATGCAGGTGAGTCAGTGACAGGTTGCAGTGCATGAGCAGGAAGGTGCATGTTTTGGTGGATGAGTGACTAAGAAGGGGGAGGTCTTCAAGAGGGCTAGCCATGGTTAGAAAAGCAATTTTGAGTCTGTGCTGCTTGTGCAGATCTCTATGGCTGTGCAAGCTTGCCTTTCTGTAATTGCTTTTCTGCCTTCTATTGTTTGGTCATTCTGTTATTTGTGTGATGGTTCTGCTGCTTCTGAGGCTACACAAAAGCTTCTTAGGACTCTATTTTACTGTGTTGTAAAATATTTAAGACACATGGTAAAGATGTATGGTGTCTGTAGGGAAAAGAATTTCTTGACAGTGGTCAAGAAAATGTGTTGCATTCCTAGTACCCTGGCTTATTTTGTAGAAATACTGCAAAGACACTAACAAGATTTCTTATATGCTGCATTGGTATATATAGTTGGAATCTTCAGTGCAGACTGGCACAAGCTGAGTACTCAAGCTACTTCTCCAAGTGTGATTGTGATATTAATATGACTAGTATACAAACATCCTAAAACTCAAAATAGATTTAGGCTTTCCTATGTTTTTTGTGATATTGCTTAAGATCGCCATTGAATTTGGAATGGAGTCCTGAATTGAGTGAAAGCATGCAGATAGTGTTGAGATTTATGGACGATCCTTATTGTGTATTTAAGATTATGCATTGCTTTAGAGAAGTGAGAAGAGTAAATGATACAACTAACTCAAGGAATGAGTCTGCAATGAGTATTGGTTTATGAGTCTTCCTTGTAATCAAGAGAGGTTGTATTAGCCAGATGTTCTATTGTGAAGAGATGGGGCAGAGGAGTTGTTGTTGGTATATGAGTCAAAATCTTAAGGTGTTTTTCATGGGTCTTACACACTTAGACAAATGGTTCTAAACTGTTTGGAGGTATAGGAAATTTTTTGACACTGCTGGCAATGACCAATCAAGGTATTTATACTTAGTTATACTTGTATACTCAAATGAGTTTGTATTCTAATTTACTAACATAAGAAAACCAAAACCTTTTAATGTACTTGGAAACAAATGATAACATAATTTGGGTTGAAATTGTATTGCTTCACACAATTTATGTTTATGGCAAAACTGACAGGCTGTTTGTTTTTGTAACCTCCTAGGGACTTAAGTCACAACAAATTAACTTCAATCAAGACCAGTCTCTTGGATCACCTTCATAGTCTTCAGGAAGTGTAAGTTAATTTGTCTTAATAAAAAACAAACAAAAACAAACAATCAACCCCCTGAAAAAAGAACAGCATTAGTAACAACAAAAAAAAACCAACCAAAAACCCCAACCAGTGTTTGTGTATGCTAATTGTATCCCTGTTTCTAATAATTGGTTAAAGAACAAAGATGCTTGCTTTTCTGATACTTGGCATTAAGTGGAACTGAAATTATTTTTTAATGTTGGGATGACACTGTTCAGCCATTTAGCAAGTCCAATGTACATATTTCTGATTAACGTGAAAACTGACTCTCCATTTTCTGACATTAATAGGAAGTTGAACAACAATGAACTGGAGATCATTCCAGATCTGGGACGAGTCTCTGCAAATATAACGGTTTTGTCTCTGTAAGTAGATCTTACTATTGTCCCTAGTTAGTAGAACCAACTCCACAGGGTTTGTGGAAATATGTGCATTACAAAGATTAAAGTGAAATAATTGGGAATGGAGTAGCTTGTGGTTAGAAGTTGATGATGCCATATTATTTAGCAGGTTGTTTAAAATGTGTATAATTGAGCTTAATCCTCGTAGTTTTTATGCTTCCCTCAGATATAAAGACTGCATTAGAATTAATTTATGTTGTGGTAGTGCCCAGAAGCCTCAGCCCTGTTGTGCTAGGCACTGTACAAACATTAGTAAACGTTACACAAACTTGTACAATGCAGACTTTAAAACAAGAGTTATACTCTATCTTGGCTGAAATCCCACTCGTGTTAAATCATGGCAGAGTTCCATTAATTTCAGTGGGCAACATGGTGAAATCCCCTCGAGATGCGGCTTCAGGACAAGTATCTAGGTTAGCAGATAATTTGCCAATATCTTTAAAATGTCTTTTTGAGCCCATTTTAATGTGTGGCATAGTTTGTTTTTTTTTTCATCTGCAGTTAATGGATATAATCATGTGTCACAATTATGTGTACATTCATTGTTTTGTTTGAAAGAAATGAGCAGGTTACTTGATGTGGCATCTGTAATGTGAGTATAAAGTTGTAAAAGGCATATATAGGACCAGTAACCAAACCAGTTGATTTTAAAGGAAATGTTATTCCTGAGGTTTCCACTCAGAATCAGGTTGATTTCCCTCCCCCCCACCCATGATGTAGTTTCTCTAATTGTTGAAGGAACTGTTACAAAAATACTTACTTTAATACTATTAATTGAAAAAGGGAAAAGATGCCTCTTTCATGTGTGGGATTTGTATTTTATCAATGGGAATCTAAAGTGTCTAAAGCCAGTAGTATGTAGCCCTCTGGCCAAACACTGCCCTTGAAAACAAATTGCAAGTTACCCTTCTTGAAGAAGCCCGAAGGGTTAAAACAATACAATAAACTGTGGAAAGCTGTTCAGTTAATTAAATTGATCACTATTCAATTGCTTACATCTGGGGATTTATAGGGGTTTGTTTTTACTCTGGGCTCAGGTCAGCTAAGTCAGCTGGTGCAGCCGCTGTGTCTGGATTGCTCTGTTTGAGTAAGAACTAAGTGATATTTGATACTGATGTGGTTTCTTACAGATCAGAATCAGAAAAGAATGAAAGAAAAAGCAACAAATAACTGTTGAATTTAAGCATATCTTCTATTTTGCTTTAGTGTTGACACTATTTTCACATTGACATAGCACTCTGTAGTTTAAGCATCTAATTGATCTAAATATATATTTTTTTGCGTCGTTGCTAAGGTTCATTTTGCCACAAGGTTGGAAATAGTATCATAACAAAGTGTTTTATATCCTCCTGCCTTCTGAGGAGTGCAAAGTTGAGAATTTGTCTTACCATCTACTCTGTTCCTTCTCATGGAAACTGAACTAGTTTAGATGAACCCAAAATCATCCTTCTGCAGCTGTGCAAAAACTTCTGTATTTCTTTGAGAGTATAAATGCAGATCAGTCACTGCTGGAGCATATCCTTGGGTCACTAGCTTGGTTCATTTACTCAGGTGGTCAGACATGGAAAACCCTTTGTTAGATCTGTGCTGTCAATGAGAGTATAATAGTTAACACAATTGTTTGTATCAAAATAAATGTACAGAGAACATAAAATTAGACTGGTATTGCATTGTTATAAAAAAAAAACATCTTGTTTCTTTTGCAAAGGTTTCTATTTCAAACACAGAATAGACTCATAGAATTGTTTAGATTGGAGAAGACCTTTAAGATCATCTAGTCCAACCGTTAACCTAGTGCTCCCAAGTCCACCACTAAACCATAACACCTCCACATCCACACTCTTAAATACCTCTGGGGACGGTACCTCAACCACTTCCCTGGGCAGCCTGTTCCAGAGCTTGGCAACCCTTTCAGTGAAGAAATTTTTCCCAATATCTAGAAATTTTTCCCAATAGCCAATGTTCAAGGCCAGGTTGGATGAAGCCTTGGTATCTGATATGGTTTAGTGTGAAGTGTCCCTGCCCGTAACAGGGGGGTTGGAACTAGATGATCTTAAGGGTCTTTCCAGCCCTAACTATTCTATGATTCTAATATCCAATTTAAACCTCCCCAGCACAACTTCAGGCCATTTCTTCACCTTGTCCTAGCACTTGTTACTTGGGAGAAGAGATCAACACCCAACTCACAGCAACCTCCTCTCAGATAATTGTAGAGAGTACAAAGCCTCCCCTGAGCCTCCTGTTCTTACAAGTTATTTATGTAAAGATGTTAAATCTCTTTTTACAGAAAAGACTGTAAATAGTTATAGAGCAGCTGTCTGGCATAAAAATATATGTAATACTGTGTTATTATAGATGGATATATAATCTATCTTATAATACTTTTTCTTTGAGATGTGAAAAAATATGTTCACTTACTCTTTCCTTGTTGGATGTTTTTTGGAGAGGTTCAATCAAACTGAGTTAATACATGTAAGTCATGCGAAGAGAACACATATGGAACAATTAGAATATAATTTTTAGAGCTACTCTTCAAAGAATAACTGTACTCAAAACATCTGATGACTTCAGGATTTTAAACTTTTATATGAAAGGAGCTTGTGGAGCCTTTCCAAAACAAACCGCTCTTTCCTTATTGAGTCTTTGTTCTGACTTTCAAATAATAGCAGAAAAGAGAGTGCTAGTCTTCTGAAACTTGATTTGATTGTATTTTTGATGAGATACATATACGCTGGTTCATTACTGTCAGTTGAAAAGCCAGTTTTTTTTTCCCAAGACGTCTTCAAGGAATGTTGTGGAAGTGGCGCCTTCCTTTCTTGCCAAAATCTTCATTGTTGAAGAAACTTTTTCAAGATTTTTCTTCTCTTTTTTTTTTCTTTCCCCACTTCTCAGGACTTGTCACTCAGCTGTGGAGCCTTAGAATTTTACCTGTTCTGCAAGAATTTTCTTGCCCTGCAAAGGAATTTACATTGCTGATATGCCTACAGTAAATAATAGTGCAGGTATTTCCATACAGCACTGTGTGTCTAAATTCTTTGAGCAGTATAAACAAGCATGGGAGGATTATCATGTTAGTGTAGTTTCCATTTCTGGAGCTACCTCATTGCTAGCTATCTTAATTGATATTTATCTAGCTTAGATATTTGCATACTGTTGAATTATGCAGAGTAAACATACCCAGAGCAGCAAATGTTCCCAGTCACATGGTCACAGTCAGTAACATGAAACGATAATGCCAATGTTTTGTTTCTATGAATGCCAGCTAAGGGTTGAACACCATGGGGGAGAAAAGTATTGGGCAGGCACACCCCCTACCACCATCCTGGGAAGACCTTGTCTGTGTGAAGGAGTATACAAGTACATTCAGGCACACTCGCATTACATGGCTGGAGATACTCATCATATGAATTAAAATACAGATGTATCTATTCTTATCACATGAGAGAACTTCAGAGCCTCCTGGGAATCTGGAAGCTGCTGTGAACTAAATGGATTGTACTTTGGGATAAATCTGGTCAGGAGGCTCCAAACATCACAGCTGGTAGTCAGGAGGCCAGGTCCCCCTAAATGCTGGACAACATAATCTTTTGGGAGGATACTGGATTTAATAACCGATTACCACAAATATATAACACAGATGCCACACGCAGTAATGTAGGTATATTTATCTACCCCTAGGACTAAAATATATTAGGTGTTTCCTAAGCTGCATTCTTGGAGTGCTTGTGAAAACAGCTAAATTAATGCATAATTGTTTTAAATGGTTGTGGTAGAAAATCCTGCACTTCTGGGAGAATAAACAAGTTTCTTTTCATTGTTCCTAGATAGGTGGATTGCTTTTGTGTCAGGTAGTGAAGTGGATACTCATTCCAGGAGAACAAGCAAAGTTATGAATTTAGTTCCCATTCTAACGGCATTCCTTATCCAAGATGTACCAGTCCTGTCCTGCTTATCTTGAAAATCCACTAGAATCTGTGGTGTTGATATATGAAAACTGGTATTGCCTACTAGGTCTGTCATTGCTGTGAAGTTTTGTACCTGGGTTGGATCCAGAAGTAAATTGAAACCAAGTAATAGAAGTACAACAGCCTTGAAGTCCTGCATGGTGTTTAACTACCAACTACTGTCTGCATAGAGGTTTTACTTGAAAATGCTTCAGAAAATGTTAATTGCTTTCCATGTGATAAGTGCTTTGTAAGGAAGACAGACACTGATTTGCAAATGCTGCAACATTAAGGTTTTGGGTTTTTTTTTAGGATTTACAGTTTAAATAAGAACCCCATGCTGCTTTATTTGCAGAATTTTTTTAAATATGTATCTGTAGACACCATTCAACATCATCACTGTGCTTTGTCTTTGAATGCTATGGAAGGAGACAGAACAGCTTTGAGTATTACAGTATCCTGCCTCCCCAACTGAATTTTATTGTTCTTATCAAAATATGTACGTAAAACATGTTTTATATTACCCACATCCAGGATATGTTATATAGCCATCATCTTGCTGTCTGCAGGGACTGAAAAACCTGTACATACCAAAGTCACTAGTGCGTATAGTGAAATTCTGGTGTTAGGCTAGCTTTAAATAATGGTCTGTTTTAAATAAACTTGTGATTTTACATTTTATTGAGTAGAAATTGTTTTCTTTAAAAGCACTAGTACATGTGGTGCAGATGATTTAAATGAAAATATTATAGTTTATGTTGTAAAGACTGATCATGTTAGTCTAGAATACAAATATTTGGTCTTGAGAAAGCCAGAGTGGAGAATAGAAAGTTCATGGTACAGAAGTAAAAGGAGCATGGATCATTCAGTAATGTTTTTCAGGTTTTACAGTAATATATGGCTTGTAATAGGTTCCCACTTTTTTCAGAATGTGAGACCTCCTGTTCATAAATGACATACAGAATGTGCAGCATGGCACAGGTCTTCCTCTGCTGTGCTGAGGAAAATCCCATCTGTACAGGAAGCCTTAAGGCAGTTAAAACAAGGAATCACATGGCCATTCACTTCTGAGGTCTGAGATGAAGAAAAATGTTGCCAGTATTGAGGAGGATTCTTGAAATGTGCCTGCTTGTTTGTGCTGGGCTGCATCCTCAGGTCACTTTTCTGAAGGCTTTCTGCAGTCTTCCATTTGTAATGCCTTTCTGTTGGTATATGGTGAGTTTAAATGCATTGTGTTTGAAGATGTCTTGTGTCCTGCATGCTTAAAAAGGTAAATAAAAAGTATTAAGAAAGATTAGTCAGGAGATAAAAACAGGACAAAAGAACTGTAACCTGTCTTAAGTGGCTGCAGGCATCACAGGTTTTAATAGTAAGCAAAATTGTTCCAGCTTTAAATGTAGCTTTCTTATCAACCACTACAAACTGACTCTGATTACGTGGTGTCTCAGGACTTTGATGTTCAGTGAACACTTCTGTAAAAGCAGACATAGAAGCTGGAAATGAATTGTGCCAAAAAAGTACAAAGTTATTCTCTTCAAAGGGGAAAAAAAACCCCATAAAATTGCCTAAGCCATTAACAAAGATTTGTTTAAAAAATTATTATTTTGATTGCTGAAAACAAATGAAAACCTGGGGAATGCCTAAGAAGTGTTTTCAGGTCCAGGTGGTAGTCTGTGGTCTGAAGTAGACACTTGTTGCTTATCTAATCTGCAGCAGGGAATTTATTGGAGATCATCTCCAAGTGTTAGTATAGACTAGGCTTCATGAATAAGCTCTGAAATTTTAAACTTATCAGAAGAGCCCAGATTTAGCTTTGTGTGTTCTTTTATTAGCTCTAGCCTGCTACTTTGCTTAGTTGCTCATTAATTCTGATTTCGGTGATCAGTCAAATTTTTTCTTTGGGCACCATGCTTTGCTCTGATCTAAATATGAAATCCCATTGATGAAAGACCTAATAACAACATGGTTGTTGGTTGAGACTGGTAAAGCGTTGTGCTGTCAGGTAATGGAGATAGAGCTATCTCTGATGTGATACAAACCCTTAGTATGTGAAGTTTATCATACTGCAGTGTCAGTATCTACTTACAGGGCTTTCAGGATTTTTCACGATACCTGATTTAATATGTAATCTGAAAAAGTATTTTTCTTCATCAGTCTTACAGTAAACTAACTCTTAAATTGAAGTGGCATATTGTAAACATCTGCTAAACAAGCGATGAGCTCGTGACTAGAGATTTATAAATTAACCTTCATTTTAGGTAGCTTCGTGCTCACTTCGTTCTCCTTACAAGGAAGAACAAAGTAGTCTTACCTTCTTCACTTGGGGGTGGAATAATAGAACGTAGGCTTGTCACTGATTTTCATTCTTGGTTTAAAAAAAAAATAAAAAACTTTATCACCAAAAAGATATCCTTCCAAAATTTAAGCGTGCATTGTTACATCCTGGTGGCTTTGATTAACTAACATACAGCTTAAACGCTTATCTTAATTTTATGTGCAAACCTAGTTACCAAAGGAAATTGGTGATTAATACCTTATACTATTTAGAAGGGATTTTATTTTAGGATTGTGTTTCCAGATATGTTTAAAATGTGGAAAAGTATATTTATATAAGAGTGATAGTTTGTGCTCAGTGGCAGCACCTTCATGAGGAAAACTCCTGCAAAGGGCCTTCTCTAAAGATAAAAGGGTTTGGGTTTTTTTTTTTAATAATCTTTATTTGTAAGTTTATTTGGAATAGGTGTAGGTATGAGAAATCTGCGTCTTTGTTATCTCATGGTGGGCTGGGGAGTGGAAGCTGTGTGTAAAATCTGAGAGAATGGTTTCTCAGCATTTAGAAAGCCACAGTCATAAGAAAGAAGTTTGGGTGTAGCTTCTGAAAATGGGAGCTTACATTCAGTAGGAGTGGATGCCTTTCCCTTCGATGCTTGCCAGAGAAAGTGGTATTGTGTGTTTATAAGGCCAGCATACTAAACTGAAGTCTGGCTTCCAATATTAAGAAAATGTTGGTCAAATATTTTACATCGTTGTCATCTCTTCAGCTACCACTTTATTATGGGAAGGATTAAGATTTAGATACTGCCTGGAAGAGTTTGTTTTGAAGAAGGCTTGAAAGAAAGAATAGAGGAATGTCAGACTGGGCTTCAGGCATAAGGCTACTTGGAGAAGGTCCCAAAAATGGTGGTAAACCATGTGTGACTTGGGCTGAAGTTGTGAGCAAAAAGCTAGAGTGAAGAAACTGACTGGAATTAGTTCTTGCAGGCTTTGACATTTGGTGAGGAGACTAAGAGGAAGTAAATGAAAGAATTTGAGAAGGAACCTGTCTTAGTCAGACTTGCAGACATGGAAACTAGATTTTTATGGCAGTAATTTAGGCTGAATGATGGGAAAGGGAAGAAGTATGTGAAAGCCCAGAGTTTGTTGTAGCAAAAATATAAAGTAGTGACAGTCTAGATTAATGCTTTTACAATGAGAATGGAAAAGAATGCAAACTTGGAGCTATTTGCAGTGGAAAAAAATGGGCATAATTTTCTGATCAGCAATGTTAAAGAAAAAGGTGAATTAAAAAGAAGAATAATGGATCAGAAAAGTGGAGAACACTGTTCCTATGTGACCAAATGGAAGACTAGTAGGAAATTTTACCAAGGAGAAGGTGCAGAGTTGTAGGGCATATGGTATAGAGAATGAGAGAAGTCAGAATGAAATTAAGATGTCAGGTATAAGTATCTTGGAGAGCTGGTAGGTGGTTATTGCAGTAGATCAGTGAAATGTAATGACTTGGTGCTTTTAGTGAAGTAGAAGTGGATAGGAGACAAGTCAAAACTAGGAGTAGATCTAGATGGTTGTGGTCTGAAGTGCCTAGACTTTAGTCTGCACCTTTCAAAAGGGAGAGTTGGCTCTGTAACAGTAAAGGTAGGTGTTACTACTCAACAAGTCCATACATCATATTAGAAAAGTGATTTACGATCCTAGAGAGCACTATGCTGGGTTTAATCTAGGTCTAGAATTGTCCAGCATTTTAGCATTAACCCACTGCAGACTTGATGCACCCTATGACAGTTACTCTGTTGTCAGCCCATGCTGAAATAGCTATGCCTGCACTGTTTTTGTTTACCATCTTTAAAATAAAGTGATGAATTTACACATTCACTTGATTAGCACCTGAGAAGTAACTTGTGTTTATTTTTGGAAAGATCAGAAAGTGAAATGGGAAAAAGACTCTTGATTATCAAGAAGAGAGTTTGTATGGGAAGTTTAATTACATATATTGATACTATAACTAAAATCAGGAGAGAATTGCTATGAAAGTTTCATGTGTTATAAAGTTTGGGTTTGCCTCTTTTTGATGATGAAAACGTTTCTGATCATAGAGTTGTTTTGTTCTGCATCTTTCTCTTCCCCTTTTCCGAGTTTACGTTTGGTTTGGGAATCAATAAGCTTTGGCGTCAATTTTTGGACAGAGTATCAGCAGCCTGCAGAGTTCCGAGTTTTCATTTTCTGCTTTATGCCTATATTCCACAAAAAGCAGAGACTTGCTGACATCTGGCTTGAAAGTGCAATGACAGGCATAGATCATGGAATGAGGGAGACCTTCAAAAGAAAAAATCCTGCCTGCTCTAAGGAAAGAGAAGCCTGTGCGTGAAGGGGGCATGAAACTTGTAGACCTACCAGCAGGACTGGAAGTAAGCCAGAATTCTGGCTTTATTTCTGGCATCTCTTGGAGAAAACCAGTTTTGCTTGAAATATTTCTGTATATTAACAGTTGCAAAAATTTAGAAAACTGGATGTTATTCAATGCAGCTGGGTGTCTGGTGAGAAGAGCGTGTAGTCCAATTCATATAGGGGTATTTTGTAAGCGTAGTGTTCAGCTGGAAACCATAATTACAATATTTTAAATGATACAGTTGTTCATTACAGTCTGGTTAATTTTAGTAGTCAAATGTGTAGACATTGATGAAAAAAAATTATCTTTTTATCTTTATTCTTGTAGGATTTACTGAGATTCTTCTGTTATGTAGTCTTAAAGTTGTCCAGCCTTACCCTAAAAGCCACAAAACATGTGTCTTCCAGCACTTTGTAAGGAAGTTAATTACAGTTCTTTTATTTTATTTTTGCTTAATTTGTTTTTTACTTGGTGCCTTTGACATCGTTTCTTATAAAAGCTCCAGAAGTCCAAAGGAGTTTGTGCAGGGGTGCAAGAAACGATATATAATACGCGAAGAGTTGTATGATGTCAGTGGGTGAGGAGGGAAGAACAGGTGAGGCAACCACAGAGATCTGAGGAAATTGAAACAGGAGTTTGTGAGCTGTAGTGGACACCACCAGTTATGTGCTATGCTGGGGACAATCACATATGGTTTGCCTGTGCTCTGGTGTGGCGGCCTCCAAGCCAGCTCCCATTTGGAAGCCATGTAAACACAAGGCAATCAAACTAAACATCTGTGAATCCCAGTGTCTTGGATTCAGCACTGCTCAGAAAGATTTTTATCTGGCTCTAGCAGAGTGCTTTTTTCTCCTTACATATACTTTTTTAGTCTTCAGAAGGAGCCTCCAGTATGATTTTGTTTGTCTGTTTGTGAGGCAAATTAAGTATATGTTGCTTCTCAGGCCTTGTTTGAGATACTGTATTAGTCTAGAACCAGATGGATGTTAAAACAGTTATTTTACATCCAACTACTTTGGAGAACAGGCTGCACAGACAGCTCTGCAAAATTGTCTGTCTAGACAGCTTGTTCTTTATCGGGTTGCTCCACCTCTAGGCATGGTCATGATCATGGTGCAAGATAAAACTAAAGCTTCTCAAAACACAGCAGATCAAGGTCTACCTGGAAGAAAGTGTTATGCTGGAGAAGAAATTGCAAGAATATTTTTTTGTGTTTTTTTTGGCTGAAATTCTGAGTAGAAACAAAAGAGCTTCAGAATTAAATATTTCTGCATAGGGGTTTCCATCTTACAGGATCAGGTTAATGAAGCTTGCATACTTAGGTAGAAAACATACTGGCAATCTTTATCAAGAGATACTTATACTGGATATGTACTTTTTGTTTCTCCTAGCACATAAGAACTATTACATCTAAATGGTGTTAACTAGATCCTTAACAAAAGGATACAGAAGTTGCTGTCTTTCTTGGTGCTTCCCCAGAGGCAAGGAAGGCACAAATCAATATGTCAGATATGTTGTAGCTGTTTATATAGACTGAATCTTCAGATTGTGATTGATAGGGCTGGTACAGATGTTTTGGCCTAGTGGTGTGGTTAAAATCATGAATGCTGAGAAAGAAAGCTAAGGTTTCTCATACCCATAATGAAAAACTGATACTCTGTCTTGAACTGGTATTCACACAGGCGTATGTAAAAATAATTAAATCAGTCTGCATGCACTCTTGGGTGGGTGGTATGTTTTTTTTTGTTGCTGCAAGTCAGGGTGTGGGCACTCAAATTGCAAAAGGCATGTTCAAATTCATGCAGGTATTTTTGGTGGTTTTGTGTTCCTCAATGCTCCAGCTTCTTTAGCTGTAACAGGAGAAGTTGTTGGGAAGCTGCAGCATGTTGCTGTTCCTTGCACATAAAAAGTTATCAGATTGCTTCAGGTCTGCTTCTGTGAGAACCTGATGTGCTGGTTCTATTGTGGGTTTGATCTCCCTTTGAGGGTCTCTGAAATGAAACCAGTGTGGTGTGTGCAGCAGCTTTTGTCTGAGCACAGTAATAATAGCACTTTGATGGAGAGTTCATGGTCTTGGGGGCATTTGTTTTTTTTTTTGGTTGGTTGGTTTGGTATTGAACATACTAAACAAACTTGTGTGTCATTGTACTGACACAGGGGATACTGTTTGGCTCTACCTTGACAGTTAGATAGGCTTACATTTTTGAACACATTTTTCTTGACTAATTTTGACAGCAATTTGGCAGTTGTGAGGAAGCTGATACATTCTGGAAGCTGTTTTTATTTTATATACTTAAGTGATGATTGTGGGACAAAAATCAAATTAGAATTGCAGTTTCTCATTTTAACTAAAGTTGGGCCTTAAAGTTAGAACTTTTCAGGTATGTTCAGCACTCAGTGATCTTCTTTGAGGTGTGAATTATGGCACTTAAATATTTTGTAGAGAAAACTGGAGTAGGAGATTGGAGCAATAAGGAGTGAGCCATTTGGATATTTTGCATTTGAGTGGCTTCTACAGATATGAGTAAGCAGGCAGGTGCAGTGAAGGCTGGTTTGATTCTTTCATTGTGAGGTGAACTAGGGACTTTAATGTGTTCACTGTTTCAGTAAACAAAAGAAGTTGCTTTCTCCCCACAATATGACCTTACCATCCCCAAGAAAGTAAAACCTTCCCTGAAATAAACAAGGTGGGTTTTTCTGTTTGTTTGGTTTTGTTTTAACCTGGTCTGTGTCAGGTAATTTGCCAGTTAGTTTAAGTGCTAATCTGAAGGCTGTATAAGAGCTTTATTCAGTTCCATTAGGTCCAACTAAACTTTGTAATACAGGGGCTATTATCCTGCCAGTTGTGAGGAATTTCTGTTTTATGGAGCAGTGCTGACACAAAGACAGCACTGTGCAAGCCATCTCTATAACTGAACACTTTCACACTGCAATTTAGGAGGCGTGCAGTTCAGGAAATTGCTGGCTTCTGCTGGAGCACACTTTTACTGCAAGGAAAATTTTATTCGTCACTCAAGTAATTGGCAGTTTTAATACCTTGTTAGTAATTACCTTATAAACAAAGTAATGCATAAATGCAAGGCTCTGTGACCTGTTTTCTAACTCGCAGTCTTATTTGGCCAGTGGAATTGACACATGGTGGTGGTGTTTGTTGTTGTTTTTTATTAAAGTAATTTGTTTCCATTTATTATAAATACTTTCAGCTAAGAGTTAAAAATATGCAGTGTACCTCTACCAGACAGCCTGAGGAATGAAACTTGATACAAGCTCAGCGTTGGAGGGGCTGCAAGATCATTTACCCATTCCCACATGTGGTCAGAAGGCTCATTAATCTAACTTCTGGTTCAGTTTTTGAGTCAGGACTTTTTTTGTCTTGAGCAGTAATTCCCCCACACCCCTAAAATATGTGAGGGTTGTCCATGCTATTCTAAATGTGTGGCTTACTATTTGATCCAGAGCAAGTATTTCCAATGAGGGCAAACACCTAGAAACTGCATTCTTACTGATAGTTTTACTGAAATTGCCTTTCCCTGCAATCTCTAGTACCTGGGGAGAACTCCTAAATTTTGATAATTCATCACAGGAGGCACAAAATGTACCACAGGCAGAATTGACTTGAGCTTCTCAAGGTAACGGGGATCATTTCAGGTTTCATTCATTTAACTGGTCATGATCTGTTTTCCCCTATGTACCATTAGGCCCCAACAACCAACCCTATTAATGCTGCTGATGTGTGTGTATGATTCTGTACATTATGCAACTGGGATGGAGAAACCTGGTAGGTTGTTGGGTACAAACATGAAATAGGATTGCTGGAAAAAGTGCCTTTCATCGGAAGTAAAGAAAGGGGTGTTCGTTAGAGTAAACTAAGATATCAATGTCTTTAAACAGTTGCAGAGTTTTTGTTGTGGAATTGGGTGTGAGGCATAACTAAAATCTGACCAGGCTTGAAAACCAGAACCTCTATATTGAACAGAAATTTGTTTTTTTTTCTGAACTCATTAGAAGAATCTACAGGATAAAATACTAGGTCTAATTGCAGAACTATGGAATCTTTTTCTGAGGGAATGCGCTGTTATCCATCTCCTCAAATCTGGAAATTCAGTCTGATTTTCATGATACAGGATTTTTCAAAGAAACAAAACCCTGCAGCTAGTATGGTGTTAATTTGATTAAAATAGAAAATGCCTCTAAAATCATTTAATTACACTACTGTGACATACTGTTCAATGCAAATACTGGGTATTTGTACTGTTCAGGAATAGATGATCAGAGCAAGTTTTACATCTTTCTTTAAAAGCTATGAATTGAAGTAATTGGATTATAATACAGTTCTTTTAATCTTGTTTGCTGGGATTATGTTTTAAGCAATGTTGGTGAACACATGTATTTAGAGCATTCCAATTTGTGATGGCTAGAAATGAATGTTATGTCTAGAGCACATACTTTATTACTTTTCTTTAACTAGAAGCTATTTTCAAGTGGTAGAATTCAGAACTAGCTTTCATCCATGGTGTGTAGTTAACAAGTGTTTACTCTGGAAATGACATTCTTTTGACTACTATCCTTAAATTTTAGGACCAGCAACAAGATTGCCAACATCTTGTCTGAACATTTGAAGCCATTTCAGAGTCTAGAAACTTTGGACTTGAGCAACAATAACATATCAGAGCTAAAAATATCATCATTTCCATCGTTACAGCTCAAGTATCTGTAAGTAAAACTTAGTATTACTGTTTTTTTCTTTCAGGTTACTTTCAGAAAAACTTGCTGGAAAACTTAGATTGGCAGCAGTTTGTTAAGGTACTAAAACTTCTAATTAGACGCGCATCAAATACTTATTCCTGCTTTCACCTATTGTTTAACATAAGCTGTTAACTTGAATACCTGAGTTGTTGCAACAAGTTGATGAAACAAATAGATGTTTCTCTTGAGAGAAATAATTATATAACAAAATGAACTTAAGTCCCTCATGGTTGAGCTAGTCTTGAGCTGCTTGGAGTTGGGTGGACTTTTTTGAATCTACCTTTAATCCTTATTCAGTAATGGCAATAGTAGTGCCAGAGCTATACTGGCTGAGAATAAAGCAATGGGCTTACAAAATCGTATCTTCTGCCAATAACACACTCCTGCAGAATAGAACAAAATGTTGGTGGTGAAATACTATTTGACCAAAGACTGAGCTGTCAAGAGCTCTAATTAATATGATAAATGAAATTCAATTTATGAAGGAGTAGGCGGTGCAAGAGCTTTGTGTTTCACTACTTGGTATTGAGAATTTGTTAAATAACTGTAAATTTAACCTTCTAGACATTGTTTCAACAGGTACATTAACAGTAACCGAATAACCTCCATGGAGCCTGGTACCTTTGACAATTTGTCTACTACACTTCAAGTATTGAAACTGAACAGGAACAAAATTTCAGCAATCCCTCAAAAGATGTTTAAACTCTCCCATCTGCAGCACCTGTAAGTGCAACCTACAATTGACTAATTGTTTTCAGGTTTTCCAAAGCACTGGTAGTGCTTGAACTTTAGCCTTTAATTTAACCAGAGGCAGAGTGAGACAGCATAGAAAACATATTACTGCAACCCTTACTAACTGCAGCTTTGTGCTGAACAAAACTAGTCTTATATATTGGTGAGATGTGAATAGTCTTTGTGTTAAAATCGTGTTTGCCTATTAAAGGGGGAAAAAAAAGGCTGGAAAAGGAATCACAGCAGTATTCCTATAATAAAGCACTGGAAAAATACTGAGTGAAGTAAACTTAGTTTGCTACAGCAGTTTCATTTATTTTGTGCTTTCATGGTGAAATGAGGGGATTTTTTATTCTTTCACGGTGAAATGAATTAATTTGCTTTCAGAAGGCATGAGAAGCAATATGCTTGGGTAAATAGACCTCCATCAGCTTCACTGATACAATGCTGTCTATAAATGTTTTACCAAACAAATAATAAGTAAAGATTTTTAATATGGAATAGGCTGGGGAAGCATTTCTTTTTGTTTAAAAAAAGCCCCAAACTTAAAGAGCACAGTATAACTATGCAGAGAGAATTATTTAGGCCTTTACTTCCCATGGGAAGCAAGTTTTGGAAGGAGAGGATTCTTCTTAGTTTGGTAGGATGCAGTTAGGATGCAGATTGATCTAAGACCTTCTTGAAGGGACAGATGATCACTTACTGCTGTATGAGGGCCTTTTCTTATTATTCCCTAGTCCTTTCTTTTTATACTGTGTATCAGTTGTTTCTAATAAATAAACTGTTAATTTAGCAAATGATGGCTAGTCTAAAATTCATTGTTATAAAAAAGTTGACATAGTTCTTTGTGACTCTGTGAGGCTAGACTTCCCTTTTCATGGGGCTCAAAGTCAGAAAGCTGCTTGGGGTTGATGCAGGGTTTGGAGTTAAAAAGGACCAAAGCCAAGAAGGTGTTGTAGAGAGCAGGGAAATAGAAAATGTTGAGTATTACTATGACTGTGGCTTGCCATTCAGCTAGGTATCCCTTCCAGGATACAGATAGGTCCCAACTTCTGGCCTACAAGGGCCATGTATGGTGGCCGAAGGGTGAGTGCCAAGAGCGCCTGAGAAAGAGGGAAGAAACTGTTTGTAACTAATTGTGGAGAATGAGGGAGGAATCTGTAATGAATGCTTGGTTCCAGATTAAGAAAGAGAAGGATCACACAAGACACTAAATTTTGCCCAGTTGTCACAACTTAAAATATTTAACTTCTTTCTGACTGATTACTTATTTCAACTCTAAGATAACCTTAGCAGCTCTACTGCTGGATAAACACCAGGACGTTGCTTTCAGTTTTGAGTTTCTTAACAGGATTAACCATGACATTCTGGGTTTGCAGGTATTCTTTAAATCTGAAAATCAAGGAACTACCAAGGTCCTTGTCCTCAGTATCACAAAGGCAGAATAGTGTTAGCATGGTTAAGCATAATGCATTCCCATAAAATGTTTGATTTTTATTATATCTTGTTTCTGTTTTATACACAAGATAAGCATTTAAATAAGGTTTGTTTCCAGAGAGGGAAGAGAGGTTGCTTGCGTGCAGGTAGAGTTACTCTGCTGTAACTGTAATTTTTATTGATGCAGGGAGCTGAATCGCAACAAAATTAAAAAAATAGATGGACTTACTTTCCAAGGACTTCCAGCTTTGAAATCATTAAAACTGCAGAGAAATGGGGTTACTAGGCTCATGGATGGCGCTTTCTGGGGATTGACCAACATGGAAGTCTTGTAAGTATCAACTTTTTGCTGATAGGTTCTGCTGACAACATATGAAGTACAATTGTACAAAATGAATAGAATTGCTTGATAAAATTCATGATGTATTTGAAATTAAATTGTTCTGATGTGCTTTGAAAAGCAGAAAGCAGTCATTGGTGCATGTGTAGGACAGCGCTGAATTGCATACAACTCTAAATATAAATAGACACTGCAGCTACCTAGCCAGTATCATGAAGTCATATGTGGACCTGTGGCAAAGCACACATGCCACGGAGTTTCTGAATGTTGTCTTTTACGTGTTTGCATGTGTTTTTGTGTGTTTGTAGGCAGCTGGACCATAATAACCTAACAGAGATAACCAAAGGCTGGCTTTATGGCTTGCTGATGCTGCAGCAACTCCATCTCAGCCAGAATGCCATCAGCAGGATCAGTCCTGATGCCTGGGAATTTTGCCAGAAACTCAGTGAGCTGTGAGTAGCTTTTATTCTATTCCAGTTTTGAAAGCCAGGTACATGCCAAAGCATGAGCTTTTTACCAGTGATCTGTGAATTTTTCATAACAGTTTCCAAGGTGACAACAACTTTTTTGTATGTGAGACAGTTATATTTTGTTAAAAAGAGTTGAAACCAACCGTGACTGCTTCACTTCACTGTAGCAGTTGTACTAAAACAGTAACTCAGTAATTTTCAAATCGGAGAAATTCATTCTGCAGTAATTTGTGAATTGTCGGAAACGATACACAAGCTGTGTGGTCAAAAATGGCGTAGTAGGTTTCGTGATACTTATAAGGGAAACAAACTTTATCCCCTGCTGAAAATTCACCTGGGTTGAACTGAGTAATAAGCACTGCAGCATAAACATTAAAATGTTTTTTTTGTGGTTTTTTTTTTTTCCTCTTGAATTTGCAGAGATTTGACGTTCAATCACTTATCAAGGTTAGATGATTCAAGCTTCGTTGGTTTAAGTGTGCTGGTTGGACTGTATATTGGAAACAACAAAGTAAATTACATTGCTGATTGTGCCTTCAGGGGACTTTCCAGTCTACAGACTTTGTAAGTTGACAAACTCAATTTTTAAGGTCAGAAACCTTAAGGAAAACCCTTCGTGTTTATAGATCAATTTTTTCTCTCCCCCTTCTGTCCTTATGAAATACACTAGGAGCTTTTGTTAGCTTTCCCAGTTCAGCATGTGTTTTTCTTACAGTAGGATTTTTTTTCTTCAAAATAGTGGGGAGAGGGAGGACTTCCTCTTTCATTAAGACTGTACACAGTGGTGGTGGCAATTATGATAAAAAGTTTCAGTAGCATTATTATGGGAAAGACATGTCTTCATTCAAAGGCAGCAAGCAGTGCTGCTACCCACAGCTTTAGGGGTCTGGATCATCACTGTGTCTTACTTGAATCAGCATTTTCTCTCATGGGAGAAAAAAGAAGGCAAAGCTCAAAACCCTGTACTATTACTGTGAATGCTAAAGGTTATCATGAGTGGGCAATGCTTTAAACATTTGAGCATTTTTTGAAATAGCATTTCTTGAAGGGGAAGAATGAAGTAAACTAATCTAAATATATTCTGCTCCATTAAAATCTTCCAGTTGCATACTATAGACCCATCTGTTAGCCAGATAAATGAAATGGTTGCCTTTCCCTCTAGGCTTTGAAAATGGCACTAATGCATTACTTTCAGGGATTTGCTCACATATTCACACTTTGGGCATGTAGCAAAGATGCAGTTCAGAGGGGTGTATGCTGTGGTTTTTAAGTACACAGAGAGATACAGATCATAAAGAGAGGAAGTCTGACTTGGGAGGTGTCTAGGAATTAAGTGTCAGACTTTTCCTCCTAGATTTTTTTTTTTGCCTCTAGCCCTACCCTGTTGATTCTTTGCTGATGCACCATTCTCTTCACAGATTTTTAATCTCCTTACATTTCACAGATAATTAAGCTGGTGTTCTAGATGGTCAAGGTTGCAAAAGTGATTCGCTTGGTGTATTCTCTGTTATTATGAACTTACAAAGGCATGAGTGTATTGTGTTTTAAAGGGGCAGCATTTCATCCCTTCCCATCCAAAGATGCTCATTCTCTTAAGATATTCCTTATTTTAATACCTTTGTAGAGGAATGTGGGTTTGTATTCTAATAATTCTTAAGATTGCTGGCTGATTGGGTAAAGCATCTCTTAAAAAAACAAACAAAACAGCATCCTGAGCAAACAAAATATAACCTACCAAAAAGCTATTTTTCATTTTTTTTTTAAGTAATACGTGCTATTGAAGACATATGAACTTTGTTCTTTCAAATAGCTCTTGTGGTTTGGATTTATTTATTTATTTATTTTCCCCTACCACCTTAAACAGGGATCTGAAAAACAATGAAATATCATGGACTATTGAAGATATGAATGGTGCCTTCTCTGGCCTAGATAAACTTAGGAAGCTGTGAGTATTGCTGCAATATTTCTATCTCATCATTCCTTTAAAAATTTAGCTTGTTATGTGTGTTTCAAGGGACAGGCCCAACACTTAATGATGTTAAACTTTCCATAGCCGAGATATTTGGGTTTGGTTTTTTTTTTCCTCCCATACCATTTTGTTCTCTATAAAGTCTTCTTTTTCTATAAAACAAATTCTAGAATTTTCAAGTCAAACTGACGTGAAATATTTTAAATATTACTACTATTTATGGAAATGTAACTGAAAGAATTAGGGTTTCCCATAATGGGAAGAAATAAATGCATTGATAACAAAAGCATAGTGAGAGGGATAGTCTTTAACAAAGTAATGCAGCATCCAGTGGAATTCCATCAATTTCATTGCATTGAAATTTTCAAGAGCATCAATGAAATAAAAAGATGCTTATGTGTATATGTTTAGAATAACCCATATCATTGAACTGTACACACTAAATGGCTTCTAAATCTAGACGTTTAGTCAGGAGGAATAAGTCAGTGTCTTTTAGAGATGAGATGTTTTGCTGCATCGGGGGAGGAAGGTTGAATAGCGACTATTATTCACAATTTAGAAATAAATACTATAAATGCAATTGTTCAGCTCAAAAAATGCTTCCATTTTATTGCATCTTTTTTCATCATGTCCTTACATGTTTCAGGGTACTCCAAGGAAACAGGATTAGATCCATTACAAAGAAAGCATTTTCTGGTTTGGATGCACTTGAACACCTGTAAGTAGTAGAAATTCACATTTACCCCAGCATTGGAAAAAATTATTTTTGGTACTAATTGAAATAAAAGTAGACTAAGAATCTTAGGACTTTGCATGAAATACACTTATCCTGCTTCCTACCGTGACCGTGAGAAGGTTATTTTGGAGTTAGGTTGAATATGAATTTTGGAATCAGTGCAGAAAGTGATATGTATTAAGTATGCTGTAAACCTCCTTAATCCTGTCTCTAGTTTTTGAGCTAGGGTATCCTTTGTATATCACTAAGGTAGCAAACTATTCTTTGAGTCTTAAATACATCCACTGTAATAAATTACTCTTTCTTCCTCTAACATTGTTTTCCTTTTTTTCCCCCAGAGATCTAAGTAACAATGCAATTATGTCAGTTCAAGGAAATGCATTTGCACAAATGAAGAAACTCAAAGAATTGTAAGTTTATATCTAAAGACATCACCTCTATAAAATTTATATATCCATATAGATATATAAATAAAAGCCTTGTGAGATGTTACCTGATACAGTGATAAACTCCCAGTGTAATCTCTTTGAAGTCACTTAGGAAGGATATGTCAACATTTTGTTTTTTTTATGTTTTATGTGATGACTGTATTTAAGTGAGAGAAGGTAGGCAAGGAGGTATTCATTTTCTGCTACATTTGGAGTCTTTATTTTAAATTGGCTGATCTCAAATAGGTAATAGATAAGGGCGACTTTGGTGTAATGTGCTATAAGATCAGCAGTGCTGTTGCTGAGCTAAAGCTTAGTGGATCAGTGAAATGCAGTGCTGTAATTCTTCTGCAAAGTCCTGGTTGTCAGTGCTTGTAATTGGGTCCTTCTGTCCTGTAGTAGCAAAGGGGCAGAGAAGTCATGAAGTGGCACTGGGAAGAATGTATTCTTCTAGCGAGTTTTGGGGGCTTTTTGTTCTTTGACCCTCTTTTTCAGTTGATCAGCACAGAAAAACACTGTCACCATTCCCTGTGTTTTGAGCACAGCTAATTCTTCCTCTTGCATATATCTTGCGTCTCCTCTCTTTCATATCAGCCTTCTCTAGTCAGATCTTTTGTCCTGAGCTGTTCTGTAAATAATCTGACAAAAACTTAAAGAATAACTAAAAGATGTTTTTCTCATTATGAGTAGAAACTTTTAATTTGTGTTCTCCAGACTCCTGTGAAATATCACCCTAGAAGTTGGCTCCCTACTTCATCTTATGGTATTACTCTGTGTTGGGTGTCATAGAGAAACTGATGAGCCTTGTGTTATGGAATCATAGAACAGCTCAGGTTGGAACAGACTTCAGAAGGTCATCTGGTCTTTTGTGAATGAATATAATTGCTTTTCCTTAGGCATTTAAACACATCGAGTCTCTTGTGTGACTGCCAGTTAAAATGGCTACCACAGTGGATGTCAGAGAACAACTTTCAGAGCTTTGTAAATGCCAGTTGTGCCCATCCTCAGTTGCTAAAAGGGAGAAGTATTTTTACTGTCAGCCTGGATGGGTTTGTCTGTGGTGAGTATAGTCTTATATTCATTCATTCCATAGAACAAATATTGCTGAATGCATTGTTTTTTATTGTGTTTTTTTTTGATACGTTTTGGTTTCTCTAATAAAATGGAAAGGATTTAATTGTTAACATTTTATTCTCTTCCCAAACTGCGATGTAGATGCTCGAAGCTTGTGGCTTTGTACGAGATGGGGACTGACAGTTTTCTGACTTCTATTTCATGTAGAGCTTGCCCACATAGTATATAGCATAGCATGCAAAGGAAAGCTCAATAGTTTGGTAATAAGTGTATATGCCCCTAGATTTAAAAGATGGATATTGTTTAGATAACTGTCGTTTTCAAGTGAGACATATTTTGGCAAACTTGAGGTGCAATTTTTGGTTTTGATTATTTGTAAATTATTTTCATACTTCATCTGTCTCAAAGTTATTCCAGAGCTGAGAAACTCTGAAGGTAAAATAGCTGTAATAGCCTCTGCTCTGACCTTTTTTGTGTGTGCTTGTTTTCTACTTTAAGAAAATACTTGGACCATGTGAGTTATTGCCTGTATGTAAGCTATATTTTAAAACATCTGATTACCATAGTGCTGACATTTTGTATTTCAGTATGCCAGATAGTAAATGCTAGTGAAATATTATTTACTTTAAAACTTGAAAATTTGAGGTGATAGCAAAATTCCTCTTTTTAGTAACATTCACTATCACCTATGTTACGTTCTCTATTTCAAAGTGAAGCTAAGCATTCAGAATAAAAATGTGTGAGTACTCTTGATACATTAAGTGGGAACTTTGAAAATATCAAGAAATAAAAAAACTAACTGGATTTCACGTATTTTTGTTGTATACATTTTTTTCTTGTTGCTAAAGAAAATTCAAACTTTATATTCTTTAGAGACAAAACAGTAGCCATATTAATCTGACTAACTTTCCTCTCATAGCAGATATGACTGCTTAATTGTTCTGTTGCTACTTGTACCCTTTTTCAGTGCAAAGCAGGCACAGAATAGAAAATAGCATACAAAAATGTTGTTTTCTCTCTTCCTATTAGCAATGAAATTTTTAATATATTAATGTTAAATTGTGAATAGATTGTGTATAATCTAGCTACTGCTGAAAAGGAAACGTTGACATGGCACAGGAAATTACAGATTACTGGATAGCTAATGGAGTATATATGAAGTATAAATCCTTATTTATGAGAAACTCTTTCTGGCAAGAAATTAAATTAGGGGATTTAACTATATATCTCTTACTTGTTAAACCATGGGGGATTGTGATCTTTCTTTTAGCTGCTGAACGCCAGTTTTAATGAATTAATTTCAAACCCTTTAAGGTATATTAGCAAAAAGGGATGTACATTTAATACATAAAGTAATTATCATGAAGAAAAAAGTAGAATCTCTTAACGCAAAAACCATTGCCAGTTTTATCCTAGAGTGTTTTTCCGTATTTTGTAGTATGAGCTTATTTAAGTGACCTTTTCATTCCATCTACCTGCCAAACAATTAAGGTTTTATAATATTTTGTTATTCCATTGATGGTACAGCTAAAACAGAATGGAGTATCTTTTATACTTTCTCAAGGGTAATTTAAGTCCCCTATGACAAACCATGCCATTTGCAAACCGAGTTGATACTTTCACTGACTTTGCACAGGGATGATGGAGTAAAACCTCATAAATACTTAAGGTGAGAAGCATGAAAACTAAATGACTTGGAAGATTTCTAAGGCCCATGCTTGGTGTCCCAGATCAGGGGACATGTAGCCTGGTTGCTGGAGCACATCTCCAGACTTCCAAGTGTTCTGCAGGCAGCTCAAATTCAGGCTGTCTACACATCTCATTTTCTTTTGTAATACACAAAGCAGAGGAAATAATGCTTTGACCCTGCTATGTTCCCAAACAAGTGAGATGTAAGGAGGTAAAGGGGCTAGATAACACCTGACTGCAGTGCAGGCATGGTCCATGATATTTGGAGCTTGGGGTTTTTCCTGCAGTCTCTGAAGTTTGGGTTTATGTCTGTCAGGAGGTTGGAAACATCTTGAAAATGGAGAATATGCTAAGGCTTTTTGTGAGACCAGTTATTTAATTGCCTCCTCCTTTTGTACATGTAATGTACACACAATTGACAGAACAAGTAATTCATAAGGCAGCTAACTCTGTAAACTCACAAAATGGCACTTTGAAGGTAACTTTCCAAAAGTAAAGGGACCTCCAAAAACAAATTTGTTGAAATTCTTTTATGCTGCTCTGGGATATTCAGCACTGCTGTGTTTGTAAGGTGGACAAAACAGCCACAAATCACTAGAGCAGTGACTTTTCTACATGATTGTTTGTTTTGGGTTTGGGGAAAACCCTTGACTTTAACTTGCAGTTTGTGATGGCAGAAGAGCTATGCTTTCAATAAAGAAAAACTAACAGCAGCCTGAGGTGTTGTAAAGATGAAGGGTAGGCTTCATGACTGCCATTCATAATAGTTCTTAGGGATGTCAGGGGGTAGTGCTTTCCTCTCCAGTGCTGCTGTTGAACAAACTGTACACACGGTCTGCTTTTAAATGTGCTTTCTGTTCAGTAAGAGATTACTTGGCACAATAAATTCATAAATATGGCATGTATAAATGCCCTAAGGCTAACAAAATTTGAAAAGAAAGCATTATGTATCTGTTTTATAAATATTTACCTCTTTTCTCAGACTTATAAAACAAGGCTTACAAATGCATACTTAACAGTCCTCAGGCCTCACACATATTTTTTTTTCCTCTTCCTCTGTGTTCCTTTTCATTTTCCCCCTTCCATGCAGATGACTTTCCTAAACCACAGATCACTGTCCAGCCAGAAACCCAGTCGGCAATCAAAGGCTCCAATTTGAGTTTTGTATGTTCAGCAGCCAGCAGTAGTGATTCCCCAATGACTTTTGCATGGAAGAAAGACAATGAATTACTACAAGATGCTGAAATGGAGAATTATGCACACCTCCGGGCACAGGGTGGTGAAGTGATGGAATACACTACCATCCTTCGACTGCGCAATGTTGAATTTAGTAATGAAGGGAAATACCAGTGTGTTATTTCAAATCATTTTGGTTCATCCTACTCTGTCAAAGCCAAACTTACAGTAAACAGTAAGTATGTTACTTTTTGCTTGTGGACTTAAAGTAGAAGGATTTTAATCAAGATATGTAAATGTAGTTTTTCCTGTCCTCATAATCTGCATCTTTTAGAAGATCCCTTAATAAGGTGAGGTTATTTTTTTTTAAATGTATCTACTTCTAAGATCATAATTCAGTTTTAAATCTGGCCCCTTTGTGCTTAACTGTAGTATAGGAAAAAGCAAATAAGAGACCCAATTCATAGTAAATCTGACAACTTCTATGTAACAAGATGGAAAAATATTAATCTTTTCTTCACAGGAGGTAAATCTATATGCTGTTGCAAGGTACGATGGAAAAGTCATGTAGTAGGAGGCTGTTAGCAGAAACACAATTTTGATCTAGACCATTTCATACAGCTCCCTCCCTTTCTCTATGATGGCTACTGATAAATTGAAGTTGTATGCTTCTCTGGGATTTTTAGGCTCAAGAAGGGTGTTAACAAAATGCTTGCAAAAAAGGAAAAGTATGTTTGATTTATTCATTTTGGTATCAATAACTTCTCTGTAGTGCTGCCTTCATTTACAAAGATCCCCATGGACTTAACCATTCGTGCTGGGGCAATGGCACGTTTGGAATGTGCTGCAGTTGGGCATCCTGTCCCACAGATTGCTTGGCAGAAAGATGGTGGAACAGATTTTCCTGCGGCGCGCAAGAGGCGCATGCATGTCATGCCTGAAGATGATGTATTCTTTATTGTTGACGTCAAGATTGAGGACACAGGTGTTTATAGCTGTACAGCTCAAAACACTGCTGGAAGCATTTCAGCTAATGCAACATTAACAGTACTAGGTAAGACATTAGCAATCCTTACTGGCATAATCTCCTTTTAAAAACAGCAGTTGATTAAAAAACAACAATTTTATGGAAGTGCAGTTTTGAAATAGAAATATTGTAATTTGTATTGACATGTAGATGAGAAATATGTACTTCAGCACCCTATTGTGATGCAAAATAATGGAAGTTAATTATATTTCTCAGAGTGTACAGAGTGTTTGATATGTGGGGGCTGCTAGAGATGAGAGATTTTCTTTAGCGTGTTAATTTCCTTATGTTTTGTTAAAAATTTTTCATGTCATTCTCTGCAATCTTGAGGATGTACAATTTGGCTATTTTACCTTCTAAGGTAATCGAGTGTCTCAGTCTGATCAATTGACAAGTAAACTGTAGGCTCTAAGATCAGATTCCTTGAGTGTATTCTTTTTGAGAATGAGAGTAAACTTCATTAGGTCTTACTGATGCATTTAGTTTAGCTTTTCCTCTTGAGATGTGAAGTAAAAGGATGTGTTCCCATTCTTACAAGGTCATTTAGAATATAAGGCTTATGCTTTCTTTACAGAAACGCCATCATTTTTGCGGCCTTTGCTGGATCGAACTGTAACAAAAGGGGAAACTGCAGTTTTGCAATGTATTGCTGGTGGTAGCCCTCCACCCCGACTGAACTGGACTAAGGATGACAGCCCTCTCGTGGTAACAGAAAGACATTTCTTTGCTGCTGGCAATCAATTGCTAATCATTGTGGATACAGATGTAGAAGATGCTGGGAAATATACTTGTGAAATGTCTAATACACTTGGAACGGAACGAGGCAACATCCGTCTTAATGTAATTCCTACTCCCACCTGTGATTCTCCTCAAAACATTGCCCCATCACTTGATGATGATGGATGGGCCACAGTGGGCATTGTGATCATAGCTGTGGTTTGCTGTGTGGTGGGCACTTCCTTGGTGTGGGTGGTCATCATCTACCACACCAGACGGAGAAATGAAGATTGCAGCATCACAAATACAGGTGTGTAAACCGAAGGCTTCCCTTGGAAAGGAAAAAAAAATACTTGTGGTTGCTTTGCAATGACTTTATTGTAGGAATATTTGTGTGGTTTGACTCAGAGTCTGAAGAGTGAATTACTTGTTACCTTCAACACTTTGCTGACAAGTCTAAAAGTGCTTCTACAAACTCTTTAAGTGTGCTGATGGCTTTTGTGTGTGTGTTTTGCTTCTCCACAGATGAAACAAATTTGCCTGCTGATATTCCAAGTTACCTGTCATCCCAGGGAACACTGGCTGAAAGGCAAGATGGATATGGTTCATCTGAAAATGGCAGTCATCATCAGTTCCTCACATCTTCTGTGGGAGGATATTTCATGCAGCAGAGGGACAGTAATGGTAGGTGTAAAATCCTAAGATTTTCCATGTTGCTTGAGTAGCTGCACGTTGGCTATTGTCTTTCTAATTAGTAGAAATAACACTAAAGAAACACTGAATCTTAAATGAGGATATGAAATTTATTGCTTGGGGATAGCTTCAGTGACATAACAGTAAGTAGATTCTGGTCATCCAAATGATGTTATGGCTTTGCTTAAATCATTATGTTATTCTCTAGTCTTGAGAGTAAATCTAAATCTTGTTTCCAAAACAAGAGTGTCCAAAAGGAATTACAACAGCAACTCTTCTTTTGTAGCTTGAAAAGGATACTTTTAATGAAGTGTAGGCATGGGTGGTAATACCAGTTCAATTAAATTTTCCTGTTAGAGACATTGTTAGGGTCAAAGTCAATAAAGAATTTAGGGTGATTGCAAGTTAAAAGCTGCAGTACTTAATACTTGTATGCCCAGCACCTGAGAATCCAGAATATACCTGGGTTAGGGAGGAAAAGGCACCTTGCTAGAAAGGGGTTGGGGTCAAGATACACTCAGGAGTTGGGGCAGGAATGAATGGAGCAGTGAAGAGATAGTTTTGCAGTATAGTGAGAGGAGTAGCCTCTTTGTGTCCAGTGTCCACAGCCTTCAGGCGCCATTTATCTTAAAAGTCGATAGAGCTGCTCGAGCAGTGAGTGACTCCCTCAGATTCTTCTACCTGAGACATTCTTATTAGAACTCTGTGCTTCGAAGGGTGGCTGTGTGGCAGAGCATGAGCCTGGCTTCCAGTGCTTTGGAGGAAGTCAATCCCTGCTTCTGATCCCCATGATTGCATTTGTTCTGTTGTTTAGAAACTGTGTAATAAAGCACATCTTAACACTTGCTAGAACTAGAATTCTTACCAAAAGATTAGGTTAAACTTAAACAAGCTCTAAATACACTGTAAAATTTAGTTAAATAGATAAGGTTCTCAAAAGAACAAAACTTCAGAACCTGTAAGCTGAAGCTTAAGGGAAGACCATATACTGACATGTCAGTTTTATTTTTAAGGCATTTGCCACCTGGATAATGGCAGTGAAACAGACTTGGAGGGTGTTGCAGATCCATTCCTGTGCCACTATCTGGGGACTTCAGGGACCTTGTATTTAAAAGGAAACACATATGGCTCTGAGGCCTTTGAAGCATACAGTGCAAGTAAGTTGGTAGCATATGGGTGTTTTAGTCCTGATTTGAACTTGTGCTGTAATGAATCTGTATAAAAAAGATTTTTCATTTTCTTTAGGTTGCAGCCCTGACCAAAGAACAGCGTGCCTGGACCCTTATGAGTCTGGATATTTAAAGAAAAAGGAATGCTATCAATACTCACCTCCACTGGAAGATCCCTTTGACCAGTGTGTTGGCATTATTGGGATGCAGGCTACAAGTAGCAGATTGATTAACTCCATTTATACTCAAAATGAAGGAACTGGACTAAAAAGCAAAAGTCTAAACTCAGACTCATTTGATTTCAACAGAAGTTTGGAACCCTCATCTATTATCAGTAACAGCACTTTCATGGGTATGTTTTAACTATTGTTTTTTATTCAAGTTGCTGGCATTCTTGCTGTCTTGTTTCCTACTTCCAACGTTAAGCACAACTGATTACTCAGCTTTTTCTTTCCCAGTCCTACAGTAGGTAACTCTATAGTAGTGCTTAGATGCTCATATAGCTAGTATTGTGAAAAAAATATTTTTTTACAATTTTGCTAGAGATGCTTTTTGTGGGTATCTGTGAATTTAGTAAGATAATACAGCATGTGGAAAAGAAATACTTTGGAAAGGAGGAGAGGAAAGACAGGAAGTAGCTGAGGAAAGACAATTTGAGAGTTCTCCTTAACATTTTGCATGTGGTTTTGTCTTTTTATTTTCTTCTCCACTCTCTTCCTCCCTGAGTAACTTGTGATACCACGGTATTTCTTTTACTAAGGCTCATGCAACTGAACTGTACATGTAGGCTCACTTTCTCTCCACTTGAGTGCATGAGGATAATTGGATGCCCCAGAAATCAGGGTCCTCTCTGGATCCTACCAGAAGATAGGTGGGAGATTTGCCTTATCCTGTGTTGTAAATGGAGCAGCCTGGGGCTAGATCAGAAGCAGAACTGACTCATGTCAAAGTATTCAGGTCAAATGTACTCAAGTGAGGTGGTTTGCCTCCGGGTGTAACTGTGAGCCCTATTCTACTTCTCAGGATACCCGACATATAAGACCCATTAAATACAACATCCCAAATGTTTGAAGTGAACAGGAACAGAAAAGTGATTACTGTAAAACTGCATAATGAACGTATTTAGATTATCAGGAAATCTTAATAGCTCACGTTTACATAAAAATCTCATCAGTGGTGTGATTCTTATCTTCTGTCTTAATATAGCTGGCAGATTTCCATAAATGTTAGGATACTTTCTGAAATACACCTTAACAAACTTCAGGCATACCAGAATACATCTGGTATGCATGAATGTCCATCCTGGGACCTTTCACACTAGGCAGAAGGTATGCGAGGACTCAGGGTGGGCTGGGAGACTCGAACTCCAGTATGTGAGGATATATTGTATAACATGATGAGCCAGAACTGTTTACTCTTGAAAGTCAGGCACTGTGGAAAGGTGCCCTCTCTACCCCTCCTTTGTTGTCTGTCTCATGGTCTATATGACAAAATAGCTCCTGAAGCTTAATTCAGGGCTTACAGTTTTAATGCAGATAGCAGGGAGAGGTTAGGGGGAAGAAGAGCATTACTTTACCTTTGAAATTCCCTAGATTTTGGATCTTGGTATGGTTGGTTGGTTTAAAATGCATATAAACCCACATACTGCTTTCATCCCCGTGATATCTGTGCACCAAGTGCAGCCCTGGTACCCTGGATTGTCTCCTATCTGGTGTGTCAACATGGTTGATCAAGGCCTGGGTCTGCTGGTCCTGCAAGGGAACCAGGGGGAATGTGCATCACTGGGCTCTTTGTTCTCAGGGGGTGGGGAGAGAGGTATGTGTTCTGAAGTTTTCCCCTTCAAAATCCAGATGATTGGACTGTAAAATGTTGCAGATGCTGTGACATCTGGCAGAGGACCTGGAACTACACACAGCCTCCTGGCTGCCTGCCACTACTGCTGTGGTGGGACTGTGCAGATAGGGCTTTACCACTTCTGGAGAAAGTAGTTCTACTAAATGTGGGTATATCCAGGAGTTAATGCAGCCTCAAGGGTTCATGTTTCCATCTCCCCTAAAATTCTATGCACAGCTACTTTATATTGTCAGTTCTCTTGAGGTACTACCCCACCCAACTTATCCCTGCCATGGATGCTTCATAGTCATTAGCACTAGTCACTCAAATAGCCTATGGTTAGATCTTGGAGGTGGTGGCTTTGGAAGAAGTCATGATAGATTTCTTGTCTTCAGTTGTGAATTTGCTTCTTCAGGCTCATTATCTTCAAATTCAGCCCACTTTTGCCTCTAAAATCACAATTAAAGCTGGCATTAACATCACTGTTGATTCATGACCCAGAAAGTTCACAGTTTGGGGTTTGTTTTTTTTTAAGACAGGATTCGTTTGTAGCTTTGGTGCTGTGAGGAACATATTTTTGTATTGTGTCAGGAGCCAAGCTGCTCTGTAAATCCTTGATGCAAATATGGACTTTGTCCAAATTCTGTCCAAATCCATTTTTAGCAACTTCTCAAATTAGTTTTACTTGAAATCTTTACTTCTAGCAACTAAGCAAAACTAGAATTATGGCTTTTTGGGTGTAAAATTTATTAACAACTATAGTGTTAAGGTATTAATAACAACAGAGTTCTTCAGCCTGTGGCTGAATCAGAGAATCAGCCTGTGGCACATTGTCTTCTGAAAACAAGTCTTTTGAGAGTCATTTACAGACACTATGACTTGTGACAGCCATATCTTTCTTCATTGAAAAAAGAGAAGGCCCTTCATGCAGAGGTGTTGACACTCACACCTTCGAGTGGTAAAGAGTGACTGGCACTCTTAATTGCTTTCTGGCCAGTGATTCCATATAATTATTAATAAAGGTTCAACTGATATGCCAGTTTATTTTGAGCTACATCTGTTGTAGCCAGTTATGGAGATGATGAACAGGTGAGAATGGAGATTTTGACTGGTGGGACCTTTTTATTAATGGGAGATGCTAGCCAGTAAAAGATGATTGTAGCATTTGGGTTGCCCAGTGGGAGGATGTTGTATAATCCTACACATGTTGAGGTTATATTTTTTTAATATAGCTTTTTATTTTTGCTGAACTGCATGGCAGATTTCATGTGCCGTTTATTCACTGAAGAACAAAACAGGGAGACTGCTGTGACTTTTGCATTAAAAAGTGCCTTGTACATATGTTTGCAGTTTGGTTGGTGTGCCCACCTTCTACCTCACCATCCTTCCCAAAGAAAAATGGAAATAGAATAGTCATAAAAACAACTGTAATGATGTTATGAGTGGCCATAATTTACTTTGGAAACATTTTTAATGTCTCAGGTGGCAGAATCTTGCCATATGCTTGTGATCCCACGGATGTTTTCTTTTAAGGGGTAAAATAAGTTAAGTAAAATCTTACCTTGGTGATCTTCTGCTTGCATTAAGGATTGCATTTTGACATGCAGCCCTTAGTGAGATAGGGAACTGTTAGCGTTGGTATTTCTGTACTTACCTATTTACTGTCTTTCAGGAACATTTGGAAAGCCTTTATGGAGGCCTCAGCTGGACTCTCTCTCAAGTTGTAGGCAGCCAGCGAATTGCCAGCCAAAACCTTCTTGTAATAATCCTCATGCCTCACTGGACTTAGATGCAGAGGCAGATGAAGATGGAAAGGAAAGGACAGTTTCTAGAGGAGAAAATAGCATTTATACTTACAAACAGTCCTTTGAAAACTTTAGGACTTCTACTTTTCAATCCTGTGATTTGGATACATAGCTCCTTTTGGACCTGCCTTTGATTCTGGGGACCAAAGACATCCTTCGACATACTACTACCTCAGTGTGGAATTTTATTTAAAAAGGGTATAAGGAAAGGAAGAAGGGAAGAAAGAAACCACGTGATGCTATGAATTCAGAGCAAAATAAATGCATTTTTATTCAAATAAAGCAAAACTGCCAAAATGTTCTACATTTTTATACAGGGAAGACAATATAAAAATATTATATTTCTAATTATTTTATAGCTTGTTTTATGCAAATAATATCTTTTGTAAATTAATGGTGTACATAATACAGCATATGTATTTCTATGTCAGACTTCATTTTATTGAGATGAGTAGTAAGCATTCTAATTTTGTACTGTTACTTGTACCTTTTTACAAATGGAAACTCCATGCTGTTTGCAGGTATCATGCATCTTATTTGCACATTACTTTTAATAAAATATGCTGCCATGTGGTCTCTGACCCACATTAGTGTATGAAGAATAAAAAGCGTGACTTACATTTGTAGGTAACATTGCATATGTAGGTGCCCTCTGAATGTTTGCACCTTTATTTGACTCAAACTGGCATCTTTAGATGTACTGTGTTAAACATGTTCAGCTTCTAGGCATAGGTGTGGTCCTGCCACAGCTACCACTAGGGTGGGTTGAAGCTCTTTGTGCCAAAAGTAAGTATGCAAATCTTCTGCTTTCCCACTATCAGATAAGCGTGCACACATTCTCAGTTTAAATATATTCAAGGCTACTGTAGTAACAGCAATGTGCCCATGCCTGTGCCCAGAGAGACTGCATGCATCTGCTGGAGGATATGCACAGTAGATGCACAGATCTACCAAACCCTTTAGTAAAAGAATTGAGAAGACTGGATATCTGCCTGGTAGCATCACCCTTTCCCAAGTGGTTTAATGTTAAATGTTTGCCAACTATGCAGTGCATGCCCGAGTCTTTGCTTTCCCATACCCTTTCTCCCTCTTTTTTTTACTTCTGCAACCACTCTGTGCCCAATATGAGAAGGTAATCCAAGTACAAGTTAATGTTTTCTTTGGTTTAACTCGTGTTTCTGTTCCTTACTCGGCTGCCCTTTTCTGGTTGTAGATGAGATCTGTGTTTTATTCAATTGCTCAGTGAAGTTGAGCAACTTTAAATTCCTGCTGGGTTAAATTTGCAGTAATGAGCCCAATGCTTTTAACTATACAAAGAGAGGATTGCTTACTATGAAATGGTAATTGAGTGAAAACTCTGTTTTGTTTTTCTGTGTACAAATGCCTACTATTTTAAAAAGCTGTGAATCCTGTAATCACTGCATTAAAACAGAGAGACTCACAAATGGTTAATATTATAGGACATTGGCTATTTAAATCTGCCTGCTTTGAAGGTGCAAACTTACATGCTTGCCAAATAGCTTCTTTTAAACTAAATTAAAAGCAGCTGCCGGAGTAGGCCATCACAGACATCATGGCTTAAAGCTGGAGCAAAGGTTCCACTGCCTTGTGTAGCTGAGCTAAGGGCTTTTTGTTGTTTGCAGCCAGAAACCTGGTACCCAGATTGCGATGCAATTTCCCTTTAATTTAGGCGCCAGTATTAGAGACAGGAAGTTAATCCATCCTTAGTCACTGGTGGTCTAAGTGTAGAGAATGGATTCTGCGTGCTTTGGTTGATTATATTGCCAGATTTTCTGACTAGTATTGTTAATTTGTCTTCATTGTTGCCAGATGTGCTGATGTGGTGACAGACATTGATATGGGTATTTGATTATAATGAAGTGCATTTTGAAGGAGATTAATTTTTCCTAAGTTAAGCAGAAAGCTGTAAGTCAGTAAGACAAGAAACTTAAATTTGATTCACTCAATAGCTCTCCTTTTTCTTCCAGTGACCCTAGCTTTTTCAGGGGGTGGGAAACTGTGATAGCTCATGTTTGCAACCAGACATTGCATTTTGACATATCTAAAATAACCAAAGAAAGTTAAAATCTGTAAGTACATCTTTCGTTCCAGAATTAATGTTTACTCCATGTGTCTATTGTGAAAAGCAAACTTTATATTCTATGGTGGGGGAAGCTTGAAAACAGTGACAATGCCATTTTATTCCTTTCTTAACTTTTCCCTGAAATACATTTTATTTTGACTTGCTCTTGGAGAGGATAAAGATCCTAATCTTCCAAAGACATGGATCTCTATACCCAAATAAATGTTCAGGGTTAATGACTGGCATATAAATACTTCCTATCAAGTTTCATTTTAGCATCCTAAAAATAAGAGTGACTTAAAATCTTACTTGATGCCTTAAATACCCAGAAATGGAAGCGGATGCTCGTAAGTTATATTTTCTGCCAGTGTGAGTTTTCATGTTTAGCTAGAGTTGATTGTGCTTAAATACAGTGGCAATCTATAAATTGCAAGATAATTTCAGTATCTTAACAGTTCTTTTTAAGATCACTTATGTAACCAAACATCTGTTTTAAAGGCTTGCAAGTTCTATTGCCTCCTCCTTCCTTCTCCCTTCTTAAGATCCAGATGTTAGGGAGCTGGTAGGTTGATATTTACACAGCCGAAATCTAAATCATAAGCTGATGTGATGGGGCAATAAATTGCAGCCAAGGCTGAGTGAAGTTTGCACTGCATCTCAGAGTCTTAGAGTGAGGAACAAGTGTTGCTGAATGCCAAAACAGACATTTGCAGTTTTATGACCAGCAGCAATGGGAATCTTGTCATGGGCTCGCTTAAACTTGTAAAACGTTCTTTAAAGGCAGTATCTTCTTAATGCTTTATACAACAAAACGTTTTGCGCAATGAACTCATACAAACAACTGCTGATGTATAGTTTCTGAAAGGCTGAATAATTAATGTTAATAATTTTTGACAGATAAGTGGAGTTGTTTACCAGTATCTCTCTGGAACAAGCATTTCCTAAGTAACCTGTATGTCCGAGGTGACACTAGGCGATACCTGCACTGTTTTTGAACTGAAGGCTATTATTATTTCAAACACACAAAACCTTAAGGAGAGATACAGTATTTAATTTAGGATTCCTTGTATAACAGTAAACCACGAGAAAGTGGGCAAAGAATTAAGCCCAGACTTTCTGCTGAAGAATGTTACTTTTCCCTCTGAGGACTTGTTAGCGTCACCAAAGAGTCCTGATTTTGGTCTCGGGATCTCTTGTACATGTAGGACTCTACTCGTTAAACTGCTTCAATGAAGCTTAAAGCAATGAGTTAAGACTGAAGTTCCGTTAAACATTCACAAAGACTGATACTGCAAACCTTGTGTTCTGCCAACCTTACAAGCCAGGACTGTAACTGGGGATTGTGTTTCTTTTCAAGTAGAAATGGAAGCAGAAATCTCACTTGCTACTTGCAAGACTGATTGTTACAGGTGGGACATGTCAGAGAACTGTATTTTCTCAGTGAAGTCTCCTTTCTCCCCTTACTTTATGTATTGCTTTGTTGTAGTGAATGTGTCTGTTTGATACTCATTTTGCAGCTGATTAAAATTAATTTATTGAGAAAATAAGGGAGGGAGGAGCCTTAACTTACTTAGTGAAGGGAGGAAATCAGTGTAGAACAAGGTGCAGTTCTCGTACATAAGATATTACTCCCTTTATTATGTTTTAGGGAAGTGTTACAGCAGGAATAAAAGCCATAGTGTCTTTACTCACTTGTGTGGAGCAAAAACTGCTTCTCACAGTTGTGTCTAAGTATTAGGGATCATTAGTTCTACTGAATTAGAATCATGGAATAGTTAGGCTTGGAAAGGACCTTAAGATGATCTAGTTCCAACCCCCCTGCCATGGGCAGGGACACCTCACACTAAACAATATCACCCAAGGCTTCATCCACCCTGGTCTTGAACACCTTCAGGGATGGAGCATTCATAGCTTCCCTGGGCAACCCATTCCAGTGTCTCACCACCCTAACAGTAAAGAACTTCCTTATATCCAATCTAAACTTTCCGTGTTTAAGTTTGAATCCGTTACCCCTTGTCCTGTCACTACAGTCCCTATTAGAAGAGTCCTTCCTAGCATCCCTGTAGGCCCCCTTCAGATACTGGAAGGCTGCTATGAGGTCTCCACGCAGCCTTCTCCAGGCTGAACAGCCCCAACCTTCTCAACCTATCTTCTTACAGGAGGTGCTCCCTTCCCCTGATCATCCTCGTGGCCTCCTCTGGACTTGTCCTAACAGTTCCATGTCCTTTTTATGTTGAGGACACCAGGACTGCACACAGTACTCCAGTAATATACGTTCACATCCTATCACTTCCCAAAAGGCACGGGATGCTTCTCCCATTTCACATGCTGCTTTTTCTCTCATAGCTTGATACTCCTCCCATGTCCTTTTGGGGACCCTCTTTGGTAACCCACACTACTCCGTTCCCAGTTTCTTTGCTTGCCCTGTCACTGTGGTTACCAGCTAGGGTAAATGTATTCAGTTTACAGAGCACAGCGTAATTGAAGCCAGTAAGTCAGTAGTGCTTGGGTGCTAGAGGAAGGAGAGGGTAGGGGGAAAATGTACATCCTACTTATTTTCAGTGCTTGCTTTGTAGCTGTGCAAGGGGAAGCTGTGATTTACAATTTGAGTCCATTACTGGAGAATTAAAATTCAGGTATTGATTATACAGCTGTTTGAAATAACATCTTGAACAGTGAGGCTTCAGCTTTGTTTATGGCAGAGCAGTACAAAACCACATTAGTTCCTGCCCAGTTAAAGAAACTATATTTGGTACTAATCCTGGTGTCCAGTCTGCTTATTTTAGAAGTCTGCTGAAAATGCCTGTACTGGAAGAATTGACATTGATGTCCTTAGGTTCTGTTTATGCTGCTGTCTTCCATTTTTGTTGCTGTAACATAAAAAAATACAGGCTCTGCTCTCCATTCATCAACAAATGATGAGGTTTCATGTTGATTTTCTTAGATGTGACAGCACATGACAGCCAAATCTAATTCTGTCCTGCTGCTAACATGCTGGTGAGTATGAGTAAGGGAGGTAGTCAGAGGTGTATAGAGATACTGTAAGGTGAAAGCAGGGGAGGAAGGCTGGAGTTCCTGTAATATAAAGTGGTTTTGAATGATCCCTTTGTTCCAAGGGAGTAATTTGTGCAGGTTTTAACATTTACACCTCGTAACACTGTTCAGAAAGCTTATCAAGGAGTTAGACCTGCCACTCTACCAGCTTCTGGAAAGGGCAGCTGTGCCATTTTCTGCAGGGCACAGAGTACATTGGATCTGGAGATTCTTGGTGAAATTCTTGGTGCAATACTTGTCTGAGGCTCAGTCCTTGTATGGCAGAACTGCTGCTGACAAAGAGCTGTGCAGGTGGGAGTTGGGTATCAGGAGGTTCCTCATGACCTGCCATACTGCGTGCAGAAAGATTTTGCAGACTACTGACCAATAGTTGAAAACCAGAGAGCTTATACACAAGAATATTTGACCCACAGGTACCACATCATAGCTGTAACAGATCTCCAAGTGATGCTTTTGTTCAATAGCTTTATAATAGCTGTGGCTGACCAGCACATCGATGAAGAAGCTACTAATTGAGTGAGTACTAGAAGATGTAGACAGGCAAGCCAGATCTTACAGCTGAAACTACCTACTGTCTTGGCTTAAAATAAACTGTACTTGCTCTGCTACCTGCTGCAAGTCTGTACACCAGCAGCATTAAGAAAGTGACAGTGCTACAGCAGCCAACTGCTCAGAGCCTGGCTGCTGCCACACACTGATCATATTCTTTATTAGCATAAACTTCTTTCTCTATTAACCTTCCCTCAGGGAAGTAGAAAGAACCTCCATTGTAATTAGCTTACACAGCCTGCCATGAAAGCTAAAGAATGGAAAGTGTTAGGGGCGCTTGCAGCAGCCTTGTAGGTATGTGCTGCCAGTAGGGAAAAGTTAATCTGCTCTCAGATTTTGGCAAGGGGACAAAGCCCTATGTGTAAAATAGCACTTAGAATGAATTAATCTTCTTGTAACTGACCACACAGTAGGTAAGGTAGTAAAATGATGGCAATGATGGAAAATGTGACTAATCAGAAAGCTGTATTAACTTAATGAATAAAATTATGCTTTAATGTAAACTGAGGTTCTTCAGTGCCTCATTTAAAAAATGTGTTTGTTTACTGCTTTGTAGCTTGCAACAACTGTGTTATTTCACCTACCAGCACACTCTAGCAGTTTCATCTGAAATAGCATTTCACTCAAAAGCAGTTAAAAGAGTGATGAAAACAAAGCAGCTATGTGACACTGAGCCACTGAACTTGTTTTACTGATTTGCCTAAATTGGAACATCAAAAAAAATCTGAAAAGAAAATGGAAATGTTTTGAATTTTGATTTGAAATTTCTTGTTGTTGCAAAATTATTTTAATTTTTGGTTTTGAATTCTCTTTTCTATTCAGAGCATGGTTGCAGAGTGCAGACCCCTTTGGGTTATCAGGGCAACACAGACCAGGGGTGCAGGCTGGCGTGGGCAGAGCTGTTGCTTGTTCTCTCCCCACTGCACATTCCTCTTCCCAAATCCATTTGATCCGAGTTTGGCAGGTCCCTGCATATTGATTCTCATTGCTACCGGAGCATGTTTCTTTTCATGATTCTTTTCTTAGCTGACTGAACAAGTTTCTATAGTTATAAAGAGTTGGGCCTAATGTTTTTCTGTGTGATCAGAAATGTCCTGTTCTCTGTACACTTCTGGAATTGTTGGAATCTGGTCTCTGTACTTTCTGTGCAACCCTATGTGGTTTGGTTCAGAACAAGCATTGATTGGGTTCTCTGGGGTGGCTGCTGTGCATGCTGTGAGGAGGTGATTTGCAGCCACAGCCTCACTCTGTGTGGCTGCTACCCCGGGGTTGCCTTTGCTCCAGAGGATCTCAAACAGTACCTCAGGTCTGGGGGCTGTGTGAGCACTGCCCAAACCATCAGTCATATTAAACTGAAGTGCAAATAACAACCACAGTCGTCTCTCAAGCGAGGCAGCTGAGGAAGCTTCTGAAAGTCTGTAGCACTTGATCAACTTCATTTACTTCAAAAAACCCCACAACAGCGCTGTGTTGCAGGATGATGAAAATCATATCCAGGTTTCCAAAATATCATCAGCTACCTTCCCTGCTTGCTTCAGCATCTCACTGTCTTGTAGAGAAAATGTGCATTAAGCAAACAGAAAAGCAAGTCATTTTAGGTACCAATCTAGCCTCAGTAGAGGCTGAGTAAAAAGATCTGGGAAAGGTGTTCCTACAGCTTTCCTCAACCCAGACCTTTCCATCTCTTCAGTAGTGTTGGACCTCTTTTCTCCTCACAAAATATTCTAAAATGGAAAAGTACGGATTTGTTCATATAGTTCATAGCAATTACAAAGTAACTACTATATAAATTTGGTGGGATTTTTCTTGTTTTTTTTAATGAGGTCTTTCACAAAGGAGTTTTGAGCTTATGTGGGCTTGTGGGCTTCCTGCTTAAGCTTCATATTTTCCTCAGGAAAAAAAAAAGGAAGAAAGAAAAAGGTCTGCTTTTTTAGGGCCAGGTGTTTTATATAGCTAAGTTAAAACATGCCTGCAAAGGCTATGGTTATCCTGCTGTCTGAAAACTAGTGCACTTTCCCCCACCTTTGTAACATTTAGCATGTACCTCTTTAAACTTGTTTATTTCTGTGTTTTCTATTTGTGAATCTCCCACCACCATTCTTTGAAACACTGGATTCAAAAGTGGACATTGTTTTCCTCCTCTTCCTCAAATATTCTTACAGATGTGGCTGTAAATCAGTTACAGGGCTGACATAGCCTTTGGCTGCCTGACAAAGGTGCCATAATAACGCAGCTCAGTAAAATGTGGAATTTCTGAGGTACTGCTTGTAACTTTTTCAGTGCTGTTGTAAATTCCCAGCCATGTCAGCACAGGTGGAAATAAAGTCATAAATAATATATGTGTGTGTATACACACGTGTGCATGTGTGTGCATGGAGGGTGGGGAGCAGAGGCTGTGTGTACGTATTCTTCCTACGGAGTTCCCTAGGTGGTTCAACACTTCCATGATTTCATTCAGCTACTTGAAGCAAATTAAGAAAACAAAATCCCTTCATTAAAGTCAAAATAATCTTGCTAATGAAGTTTTTAGAGAGAGAATGTGTGCACGCAAATTGAAGCAAGTAGGCTGTTGCTACAATGGGTATGGTAAGCCATGCCAAGCTTCACAGCAGCCCCTCAGATAATGATGAAAGAGACATTTCTGTTACCCATCATGAGCTTCTGCTTCCCAGAGGGATGAGCTGAGCTGCCCCTTGTCTTCAAGAGAAGCCAGCACTGTGCAGATGGTTTGTAGCACTGGGCAGAGACGGGAATGTGTTTTGTCCCAACTACTTTTGCTTTGCTGTTTCCTTTCAAACTTTAGCCTGACAGAGGGTAGATTTATATAAGATATCAGTAAGAATCTCTTTACCATGAGCGTGGTGAGGCACTGGCACTTACACTGCTCAGAGAAGCTATGCCTGTGCCCCATCCCTGGAAGTGTTCAATACCAAATTGAATGGGGCTTTGAGCAACCTGGTCTAATGGGAAGTGTCCCTGCCTATGGTGGGGGGATTGGAACTTGATGATCTTTAAGGTCCCTTCCAACCCAAACCATTCTGTGATTGGTTCTGAGAGGCAAGACATTTGGATATTTCTTTTCTGTCAGTTTCCAATCCCACACTTTCTTAGGACATTAAAGGTAAGGTCATGTTTAGGAATCTAGCTAATCCATCTGAATGGTTTGTGCTGAGGAGGCAGCCCCCATCCAGCCTGCCTGGCCATGCCAATCCTCCTGCCTCCCCTGCAGGAACTGAACATGTGCTGAATCTGGCATGGAGTTAGACCACCCTTTCTCCAATAATAAATAGTTTCTGTCTGCTCCCTTTGAATAAATAAGTGTAGGGCTACTTAGGAATTGTTACAGAATAGCTGAAGGCAAAGCATTTGGAAGTACCTTAGAGAGAATTTGGTGAACTGATTCTGCTGAGCTACCTGAGAAGAAAGCTGAGCTCTGGGATTTTATGAGTATCATCTCTTCTTACAATCAATGCTAGGAGGTATTACTGCTTAACAACCAAATAATAAGCCCAGCCTAAGAATCTCTTTTTTAGCTGCTATTTCAATCATTGCTAGAGAAACATGATTTAGAACAAAATACCAAATTACAGTATACAATATTTGTAGGGCACAGATACAGTGATTAACATTGAGCTGCACACAAAACTAGCATTACAATAATGTTTCTTTTCATGACTGCAGACTTTAAAGTCAGATATTGTCTTCATGCACTTTCTGTCTTTAGTTGCTTAGAAACAACCAATTTCATAAATCTGTTAATATATGTATATTGCATTTTAATTTCTTAAATTTATTTCAAATACAGTCTACCCGCTACTATGCAACAGGAACATCAATTGACAAGATTGTTAGAATTTAAATTTTTCAGAATAAAACAGCTTAGTTTTACTACTAGATACTATTTTATGGTTATCAGTACTTCAGCAGCATTTCCCAAAGAAAGCACACTTAAACCTAGGTCTTCTCATCCATCAAAGTATTTGGTTTAAAGGAAAAGTCATAATTCTATTCTCAACAGACTTCAAAATCAGCCAAAATAGAATATTTAAAAATTAGGCCGTGTGTAACTTAAATTAGCTCAAAACGTGAACAAAAATAGTATAATTCCCCCTAAGTGGTAAAGTGTTAGCTCCCTGTTATAGCTGCAGTTTCTGGTCCCTCTTTTGTGTCAGTGCCAAGAAGCCACATGAGACTGGCTCCCACTTTGCAAGGCACCTACCTTGGACCTCCACCTTGCACACAGAAGACAAGGGCAAACATACAACACTGTGAAGAGCCCATATTGTGCAGTCTGGGGACTTCAGTGGAGGTTTTAGCTCCTACGAGGTGATATGGTTTAGTGTGACGTGTCCCTGCCCATGGCAGGGGGGTTGGAACTAGATGATCTTAAGGTCCTTTCCAGCCTTAACTATTCTATGATTCTATGATACTAGTGATAGGGCTGAGGTTCATTCTTCTTCATTTTAGCTGGTAGAAGGTTGGGCCTGTAGCCTCTTGTCACTCTTGGTTCCCTCTGGATTCAGTGGATTACTGACAGGCATCTCAGGAGATGCTTCTCCCCACACGTCTTGAAAACCCCTCTAAGGAGGAGCTGCACTGCTGTTCAAGCATGCCCCCACCTCTGCTGAGACCCACATTAAATAAAAAGACTACCTTTTTGTCATGCAGAGGTAGGTGAGTAAATCTTGTACTATAACAATATCTGTCTCTCACCAGGGTTAGAATAAAGAGCACAGTTCTGAGTTCAGAAAGCCCCAAGTGGGTTTATAAAAGCTACAAAAAAGAAAACAGATACTTAATTGTAAGCTGTGGTGCATCAGATGCTGAAGCCAAGATCATTGACTCGCTTTTCTGCAGACTTTAGATGCTGGAGTGGAGAAAAGGAGGAATAGAGATAGAGTCCGGTCCATTTTGCCAATATTATGATGAATAAATTATTGCAGAAAATGTTCCTCCATAGAAGCCATCTGGGTTTTCCTTCTCCAATCCACTTAGGAAGGTCTCCTAAAACCTTCTTGCTCACAAAGGTAGGAGTCTCTTTTGATTTTTAGCCCAAGTTTACTCAGGACAGACATTTGCTCTTTGGAGTAACATTTTTCAGTTGCTGAAAACAGACAGAACCAAATCTGATCTTTAGATCCCAATGTTTTTACAAAGATCAAGCATATTCCTTCTCACCCTTTCTCTGTCTTTTTGGCTAAAGAAGCCAAAATCCTGTACTTCCCTTTGAATATGTCTTGTGTTTCCCTTAACTGGTTTAGTGCCCATTTTTGGCATCTTTCTTCTGAATTTCATCTTTCTTCTAAATCCAACCAAACATCACTGTAAATCAATGATGGCAATAATTTTAAAAATTAGCTTTATTCTGAACTTTGAGTTAGATATCGAGCCCCCCCAGAGGAGAAGAACAAGAAAAGTGCACCTAGGTGTATCCATTATGCTTAACTAAAACCCCCCTTGTGGGGTCCAACAAACCTATAATGCATATACCACCATCAAATCCTGCACACTTACAAGAGCTGATGTAGTCACAGGAAGGAAGAAACTAGTATCTGTTGTGCAGAATCACAAAAACATACTGCCTTGTTCTGAGACAGCTCAGGTTATACTGGGTGCAAGCTGGCCTTGTTTGAACTCAATGATAGCATTCCTGTTTACGTTAAGATCTTATTTGTGTTCTAGCAGTTAAGATAACTGGAGGGGCTGGTAGCAGTGCAATGGAACATTGGGTTTAGATCTTTCTATTAAAATGATCTAATCACTCATTAATTCAGCCAGCAATTAATTGGTACTTACAACTAATGGAAATAAATCACTTTGATTAACATTCAAAATGTGTAATTTCTCAGAAACCTGATTTTTAATGAAGAGCAAGAACATACTCTGACACTTTAGCTTGTGTGATCTCCACACTGAATGTTGGCTGTTTAAAGCATGTGAATAATTTTAATCACACTGTACCAATTAACATTCTAGCCTTAAGCCTGAAATGACATACAGAATAAGGCAGTGAAAGGAAAAAAGAAAACTCCAACTTTCCTGACAAAGTAACTAATGAAGCAAATAAAGTCGTATTCCGAACACCTACATGTCCTACATTGTTGCTGTTGGTGGTCTTGTTTTAGTTGTTCATCTCCCTTTGCTTCTGAGAGGCGTATGAAAAAAACATGCTCTTTTCTCCAAGTCTATAATCACTTGAATTACAAACCTCAGGTGGAAATGGTTGCTATGCTCAGATTTTTATTAAATGCCTCTCTGTCTCTTTCAGTGTCCTGACATGAAGCTAAGGCTGAGCAGGCGAAAGCAGGTTATTCTTTGAAAGGACCATTCCTTCAGTAGGCACAGGCAGCTCCAGAGCTTTCTGTAAAGCATTCCCCAATTTTGGATTACTTCACCTCTCAGGTCCAGCTTTGTGCAGGATTTTGATGCTTCTTTTTCTGTCTTCCTCACATTCTTCATGAGTCCAAAACCAGGGCAAGTGTCTTTGCTTTGCAGCTGTGGGATTACTCTGCATTAGTTCAATAGGTGCTTCTAGCTTTGGTTTGATTTTTGCTTTTCTTTGTATTTGGTGAAGGCTTTTGTCCTTCCACCTTATGTAGGCAGCATCATCTGAAGGGAATTAATTTTCTCACAACAGAATCCTTACTTTTCTATTAATGCTTTCTTAATTGAACAGGCTGCTCAAAACCCTCATCAGCTGAGGACAAAACCACCTAGAGATACGAGAAATTGTAAAAATTGAGAAAGAGCACTTAATTTGTTTCTTTTTTCAATGCATCCTATCATTCCTGAAACACTTGACGAGAGTGCTTTAAGGAGAGCATTGTCCCCCTTGCCTTGCAGAGTCTGGCTGAGCCCATGATCCAGGTGGTCCTTTGGAAATGCCTGTCCTTCTCTAAGGACAGTGAAGTATGCTTGGGGCACAGACCTTGAGAAGGATCTTGTGATAGCTCCCCAAGAATCATTCCTGGGCTTTAGCTTTGTGTTGCTTTTCTCAAACATGGTGGGGAGACTACTTTATCCCTAATATGCATTCAGAAATGTTGTACTCATGTATGAGGTTCTAACAGCTAGGATTTCGTTATTAAATTGTACGGAACTATAAACTCTTTGTTTAGTGCACAAATGTGAAAACAGGCACAGTTTTTATCATGCATTCCCCAAAGACCTAATATATTCACTCTGATTATGAATCCTGAGAAGCGAGCCCAAAGAACATGAAGCAGTATTGTATTTAATTTACTGTTTTGTTATAAAAGGTTCCACTACACAGGCATTTATTCTGTAAGTCTGAATGAGAAAATTATGTTTTGCTGCTGGAAAACTCTTATAACTGTATACTACCACCCAGATAAATAAACAAAGGATAAGGTTTTTATTAAGATACAGAACAGAGAGATTAACATTTTTTTTTCCACAGAAAATACTGTTCCATAACATTGACCTTTTGAAATAGCTGAAGAATGTAAAAAAAGGTAATTTTATTTTACTTTATTTTTTCTTAAGTTTGAACCTTTCAATTTTCATTTCTCTTAGTGAAATTTTAAGGTGTTTCTCAAACAGTGTTCTCAAGTTTTCAGAAATATCTAAATGTCATAATCAGTTTGCCTGATGAAATAGAAATATCTGATGATCTGACATATCAAAATCTTGTGTTTCATATATGAGAAGGATTAACTCCTAGCATCAGGAAACTTGCACAGCAAAATGAGATTTCAAGGCTGGGAGCCTGAACCTTAGTTTCCCTGTTTAAGCTTGACCTCTTTTTTGGAGTGAATCAACCAGTTCCTTCCGTGATGAGATTCAGATGTGTTTCTTGGGACAAGTGATTGAGGCTGTTCCAGTGGTCAGCTGTGGAAGGAGTAGCACTGTTACCCCTGCAAACCCTTCTCATGTGCCTTCAGATCGAGGTCCAGGGCTTGCAACATATGCCCTTGGTATCATGACATACAACCATTGGCTTGATAGGTTGTAACATGGTCCTTAAATCTTTTCAGGGCATTATATCTGGGGGAAAAAGGGGAGGGAGGAGAAAGACATGAAAAAAAGCTCCAAAAATAAAATAATGATGTCTTAATTCCACAGAACAGCCAAATGGAGCCTGGAAGCGACCCAGGATCACAGCTATCCTGTAGGGCTGTTGCCAGGGTTTTGTAGCAAAGCTTGCCCTGAGCAGCATGCCCACAAACCACCCTGTGTCTGTCACTTAATCTGGAGCCAGGCATTGGGTGGATGGCTCTGTGTGGTACAAAACAAGTACTGGCATCTCACAAGTGCAAGCTGAATCTTTGGCTGGGTGAATTCAACAGTCTGGTCTGCATTAAGAACATCAGTCTCCATGTGCAGGCAAGGGAGAAGGAGGAATTGCTCAGAGCATCTACCAGTTTGCAATTATTTGAGGTGTATTTGTATCTGTTTGTTTGCACTTACTTATTCAACAGGCCTCTGCAAAAAAAGAAAAAAAATTGCACTTTATTTTTAATAAAGATGTGGGTAGGATTTTTTATTTCCATAGCAAAGGCTTCAATTTACATGTGAAATGAGAAAAAGGTGGGAGAGGGTTGTGAAAAATCTCTATGGAAAAAAAAAAACCTGAGAAAAAATACATCTCAACATGTCAGCAAAGGCAAAATGAAGTGTGTTTTATTTCCCTAGTTATAAGGTTTGCTAAGAACAAGTCTTTGTAAGGTTGCAGCCAAAGTACTCTGATCTAGCTTGAGCTGGAATCTGAGGAGTTAATCAATCTCCAACTCAAGGGATGGAGGTTTTCTACTGCGATCCTGTTCTACCCTGTACAATATTTCTGCAGTACACCAGCATAACACAGTTATGCTCATGGGACAGTTTTCCATTCAGTTCCATCAGCACTAAAGATCTTCTCATACTTTGCTCTGACTGTTGGCCAAATATGCTGGAAGCCTTAATGCTTCACATTTTAGTGGGTGTTGTGGTTTAACCACAGCCAGCAGCTCAGTGACACCCAGTCGCTCACTCAGTACCCTCAGTGGGGTGGGGGAGAGAACTGGGGGGGTAACAGCGAGAAAACTCATGGGTTGAAATAAAGGCAGTTTAATAGGTAAAGCAGAAGGTGCTCATACAAGCAAAGCAAATAAGGAATTCATTCACCACTTCCCATTGGCAGGCAGGTGTTCAGCCATCTCCAAGACAGCAGGGCTCCATCATGTCTAATGGCTGGGAAGATAAACACCATCACTCTGAATGTCCCCCGCCCCCCCTTCCTTTTTCCCTCAGCTTTATATACTGAGCATGACACCATATGATATGAAATCTCCCTTTGGTCAGTTGGGTTCAGCTGTCCTGGCTGTATCCTTCCAAACAACTTGTGCATCCCCAGACTGCTCACTGGTGGGGTGAGGAGCAGAAAAGGCCTCAAGGATACATAAGCACTGCTCTGCAATAGCTAAAACATCTCTGTGTTAGCAACAGTGGTCACAAATCCAAAACATAGCCCTATACTAGCTACTGTGAAGACAATTATCTCTATCCCAGCCAAAACCAGTACAAGGGGAAAAGGCAGCATGAGATCATAATTGTCAAATATTGTTAAATTTACCTGACACTATCTTATTGTTTTTTAAGTGCCTTTTGTATTTTATTCCATTGCATTTCTAAGTTACTCACAAGACATGCACTATGTCATCTTGCTCTTGATTAAATCAACCATCTTTAGACAGGTCAGGATTTAACCCAGGGACTTTCTTTTTCTTTTTTTTTCCTTTTTTTTTCTTAAATAATATTAAAAAATGTAAAATATTTTTACAGGTAACCTGTAAACCTTTAACCTTTTACCATATTCAGTGACTTTATGTAACCAGTATGATATAATTTGGGAAAGCAAATGCTTTTCAGAATTGATTTTGAAGGGTTTTTTTTGTGGAAAAAAAGAACTGTAGAAAAGAAGAAGTCATAGCCTCAAAATTTGGAAAAAAGCCATAAAATCATCTAAAAACAATCTTCTGGGGAACATTTCTTCAAGACAAAATACTTAGATTGACTGAAATAATTACAGTCAAGAAATAACTTGACCAGCTCTCCGGTTAACTTGGAATTAATTTGACCAACAAAAACAAAACAAAATTAAGTCTGGGGTAGAACCTCCTGTTTACGCTTTCCTCCTTGTTAAAAAGCTCACAGATAATTTTTATTGGTAGCAATTTGGTGTTAGTGGACAACCAACAATTTATTGCTGGGTTCATGCCATATTGCTTCTCCAACTTGCAAAAACCTATTTCTTTCATGCATAAACCACTTTTTAATTTATCACCTCTTGAGAGCACTTAAGCAGCTGTGATTCAGTTGAATTGATGTTCAGTGACTGTGCCTGTGTTTCAGACTTGGCTGATAAAAGAAAAGGATGGGGTACATTACAACTATTGATCGACTATATTTTATTTATGGTTCTAACTTATAAATGTTTAACAATCACCTTAATTGTGTGTGCATATGTTTGTGGAGAATGCTGAGCTGATAAAAGAAAGCTACAAGTGCAATTCATACTGAGAAAGAAGAAGCACGCTTTAACTTTTTATCTGTTTATGTAGTGAATTTATAGCTTGTGACTTTGTCAGATCTAGAGAGCAATTTTCCCTCCTTACATGCATAACAGGGATGTCATGAGCACTAGTAGTGCAATCTTCCCTAAACTAGAATAGTCCCCAATGCTATTTTAAGGGATTTTTATAGGTATTCAGTCTCTCATCCATTTCTGTTAGTTTACCAAACTCCTGGGACAGGCTTTCTGGCAATAATGTAATTTCAGTATGTGATATCAATGCTTAAAGAAAAGAAAACAGTCTTTAAAAACTACAATGTTGGGGAAACTAAATCAGAGAGGCATACACTGACTTGCCCAAGGTCATGTGGGACATCAGAACTCAAGAGAACCCAAATGTTTTTTTCATTGTGTCAGGCTGGATTTGAATTTAGAGGGAAACACAAAATTTCTGAGGCACCTAGTTCAGCTGGGGGATGAGGAACACAAAGATGGATAAATTCCAACTCTTTAAAATGCTAAAAGAAGAAAAGAAATAATGATTGCTCTATTTTCACTCTCTATTTGATCTGCTATATGTTGCTCACAAGGAAGTTTTAAAATAAAAGAGACAAACTTAGAACACTATATGGAAGGTTGGATAATAAAAGGTATTTCAGGTGTTTATCATGCTGTATATTTCCCAAGCTCATCTGAATGATGATATTTGAGGCTGTTACTTTGGAGGGGTTCACAAGAATAAGGCAAAACACTGTTTGTGTTTGGCTTTTTGTAATTCATTTGTGCAAAAAGCCATTTTTAGGGATGCTTTCTCACAAGCACAGCTACCAACGTATCTCCTTGGAGTTAAAACACAAAAGCTTACTGACATGAGGAGCTTCTGCATGAGGTTCCTGTACTCACTAAATCCTCCTGCACAGACCACAGAAAAAGTTGGATAAATTTAAAGAGCACAAAACATTCTTTTGATCATGTAAACAGTAAGCTGGAACTGGTGGAAAATCCTCCTTTAGAATTTTATTGTTATAGAATATCTTTGAACAAACATTATTTTTGTCAGAAATGCTGAATTTTGTGTTTTTTTCCACTTTATAAAGACAACATCTGTAAAACCAGAAAGCAATTTTATAGGATTCAAGTTGGGTTTGATTTTAGGGAGGAAATTTACTTTTTCCAACTACTTCATTGTGTCCAGCAGGTAGTAAGGATACAGCAAGGGCAACTGAGCAGTCAGGTGAAGGTGGAAACCAGCAGGACCCAATTGAACCAGGGAAGAGCTTCCCTGAACCAGAGAAGAACCAGGGAAGCTACAGTATTTTCTAGCTATTTCTGGTAGGTATTTGTCTAGAAGCTGATGCAAGAATTAAACATTAAATATGATTAATTGATTTTTATTTTAATTTTATTTTTCTTAAACTTGTTTTCTCAATCTTTTCATCATTGATGGCAGTCATGCAAAAAAAAGAGGGCTTTCTTTGTTAATCTGGTCTTTTTTTCCCCTACCCAGGTCTCTGTGTTGTTGCTGCTGTTCTTATTGTGCCCTGTTTATTTCAGCCAGCTATTTGGATAGGCTTTGCACTTTACTTTGTATTGAGCTGTTACTTTCTGGCTGTGGCTTCCACCTCTCATTTTGTACGTAATGAACAAAATAGAAGAAAAACAAACACAATAGCAAAATATGTCATTATCCTTTGCATCTTTTCCATGCTTTTTTGCTGATCATATGCACATCATTTGTAGTGGTGCCAAGAGCATCTGAGCCCCAGTCAACTACCTTTGGGATTGTAATTCCTTTATGATCTATTTTCCCATTTACTTTGATCTGAATGGTTTAGTAGTGCAGCTTGGAAAAGATACAGGCAAAGGTCTTTGGACTAAGTTTCTGTTGAAATAACATGAGCCATTTCACATACCACTGGGTACTGGCACAATACATTTTTGGCTGGAAATTGGCCTTGAGAGCATAAATCAAATTCATTTATTTTCTTTTTCAGCTCCTATCTTACTTGGGCAGCAGACACTCTTATCACAAGTCAGTGCTACACTAGCAACAGATTGTAACTGAAGAAGGGTAGTGGATACAAGAAGTTCATTCATCTATCTATCTTGATATTTATCCTACCTATATTAATAGAACATGTCTGCTACACAGAATTAATTTTCTTTAGTTTTCACTCCTTTAGTCCTTGTATGTGGAGATATAACTGCATTTTTTTATGAGGAGAGGAAAGAGGGATGTGATCTGCATTATTCATAGGGGGAAAAAAAGGCCAAGAGGTAGGTCTGGCAAGTTAAAGAAAATCACAGGGAAAATCAGTAATTAACCCGAACAACATAAAGTATGAACATAAGAGGCCAGGATACCTCTCTCTGAAGGGCTGCATTTCAAAAGACACCTTTACAGTCAGAGACAACAATGGTAGCTTTCAAAATGTCGCTAGCATAGATATCTGTGATGTAGAAATCTACACCTAACAGGGTGTCCCAGTCTTCTTTAGCAGATTGCTGTAAGAATCAGCTACTCCAAGAAAACCCCTCATCTCATCCTGATTAACAGGTTTAAAATGTCAGATAAAATGTGACTTAATAATGTCTTTTCCTTTCCAACAACAACGAAAAGGAACCTAGCTGAGTAACTCAGATGTACCTGCCTGCTGCATTGCTGTTTAAAAGTTCACTGAGTTTAATCTCACTTAAAATTGCATAGAAGTTGAAATCTTGGACTATTTTTTGATATTGTGATAGAATTGAGTTCCAAAACATAGCACGCCTCATGATGGAAATAGTGCATAAGTTGTATATTCAAGATCTTTTACAATTCTGCAGTCAACAAGAATATAATATTGACCAATATACTTCAATAAAGATGCGAGATTTAATCATATGTTTGGGTATAGTCATCAAACATTTATGTAAGTGAATCAATAAAGATTATGAATAAAGGTAGTAAATTACACACAAAAATATTTAAAAGAAAAAAGACCATTTTTCTTATGGTGTTAACATTAATAGTTAACATATCTATGAGTATACACTTGTGGATATATCTTGGACAAAGACTTGCATCTGTGACTCAGCAGGTGGTGAAAACATTGGTAATTGCTCAGAAATGTCAGGGGGTTGGTTGGATTGTCCCATCTCAACTTCTGAATTAACATTTGCTTAATTTAAATAACAATATTTAAAACATCGAACTGAAAATCCTGAAAGGCTGCAGAATTTCTAGATGAAAAGAGCAGCTGAGATGGTGAAATCATAAAGCAGTAGAGTGCAAACCCATCACTTCTGGGGAGTGAGATTAAAGCAGATAGTGCAGCAAATCTCTTTGCCATCTGCTCCTTTATCTTTTTGACCAGGTTGCAAGGCAGGCAGTATCCTCCCTTTTGTCCTACTAAAAGTGACATGTGCTGTCTTCTGCATCAAGGTATCTGATGCAGTTCAAACTTCACACATTCTGAATCAAAATTAAACAGAGCAGGCTTGACCAAGCCATAAGATGTTATCCTTTCAGGGTTGTCCATTGAAACATGAAACTTACTAAATATAAACTCAGAGTAGGCAGTGCTAAACTAAGCCATAAGAACCAGTCCTAAAGGAGCTAATATTTGTACTGGTAGGCAGTGATGTGAGGATTTTTCTCATGGTGTTTGATTCCACTAAAAAATTCTCTCTTGCCCTGAAGTCTTTAGGTAGTTCAGTAAAGTTAACATTGGTATTTCTACACAGCTTTGCCCTGATCACACATAGCCATGTCTTCAGCAGACTTATCTAAACTACACCAGAGGATGTTTATATACATGTGAAATCACTGCAATGGAAACATACTCCATGGAGAAAAGTAAGGTAAAAAAGCAAGCAAAGAATTTAACTGTAAATATTTTGCAAATTTTGATGAAGTTAGTTAAAAATTTATTTTTCTTGGTATTTCTATACACATTCAGTATTATCTGCATGCATTGTTACAAAAAGTTATTTTCTTAAATTTACCTATACAAATTTATTTAAGAAAATCCATACATTTCTTAAAATCAATTCATAAACAGCAACATTTTTTTTTTCATAGAATGGTATCAAGGACCAGACATTACTTCATTATCACGTTTTTAAGAATACAATTACAGGATAAGAACAAAGGTATTCATATCTTGGAAATCAGAATTTTGAGGAATGTGTATTTAATGAATCTGTGCTGTGACGCACCTGAGAAAACATTTAGAAAATACATATTTAAGAGGTAGCATTATTTAAAAATATATATTATATTTATAATTATATACTTATATAAAATAAATCTATATTATACTTAACATTAGATTTAATCAGTAAAATAATCTGATTTGAAAAATCCATTTGCTTACCAAATTCTGTTCCTCTTGTTCTCTTTTCCTTGTCATTGTCTTTTCAAACCCACAGGTATAAATACTTTGTCTAAAGAACAGTGAAGGAGGTGTGAAGAGATGAAAAATCTAGTGTACTCATCACTGGCTGAGTGTTATATTAAGAGGGCAAAAGAAAATAGAGAACCATAGCTACACAATGACGGGTTCAAAGGATGACATTTTCCATTAACAGTATAAAGAACAGAGGTGAATGAGTGGATCTCACCCACAAAAGAGCAGAGAATGAGAGTGAGGGCTAAGGAATATCTGGAATACAAAGTCTATATCAAGAAAATGGAAATGCAGTAGATTTGCTGCAAGTACTTTGAAGTCATCCTCCATTCTTTTATTATTTAATTTGTTACTTTAATTGCACTGAGCATTGCTCCTTACTGTGAAAAACACAGCTTCCTTCCTTGCTGGGATATCACTGTTTCTGTAGGGTGGGTTTTTTTTGTTTGTTTGTTTGTTTTTTTTGTTTGGATTTATTTTATTTTTTATTTCATTTCATATTATGAGACAATAATTTGGTTTACAAAACAGAGCAAGATTTTCAACCTGGGGCCACAGAATCTCCTGTGGGGGAGTCTGTGCATCCACTGGGTATTTCTTAGTATCATTAAATAAACAAGTGTTGAAAACATCTAATGCAGGAGGAACAATATTAAAAATATAAGTATATAAAATAAAATCAGCTAGTGCAGAAGTGAATTAACTACCCCCAGAACCTGTTATGAGGTTCAGTTCTCCCCCGATGTGATGTACTTTTGTGGTGACTTGCTGTCTCATTCTTCTTGGTGTTAGCAGCATTACTCCCTTCTGGCCTTGTAGGTAGGATCTCCAGCTGATAAAATAGTCAGTCTTTCTGACTCTGAATTGTCTCTGTAAAGATATCAGCCAAGCTAGTTATTTGTATTCTACAGGCATGTTCTCCTACTCTCCCACATTCCAAAGGTGCATTCAGCATTCAACAAATAAAGCAGAATTAACGAGGTGCTGTAAGAAAGTAACTCTTCAGCTGCTGTGCAGTGGCACAGGTTCTTGAGGAAGTGTAATTTGTATTTATTTTATTATTAAGAAGGGGATGCACCCAAAGAGTGAACCTTTTTTTTCCTGTTGTGCATTAAAACAAAGGAAGAGGTGATCAAGAAGCTAATGAATCACAGACAGCAAAATTCAACCTGCTGTAATTCCATTAGATATTCAGGCCAAGGTGCATGTATTTTGTCAAAGACACCAAAGGTGGGGCTAGAATCCAATGTACGATGTCAGATTCTTTTCTATGGCAAAAAAGCATATCGCCTTTTTCCAGGTGAACATGTTCTAAGGCTTGTACAACACCCAGAAATGCAGAACACTTATGCGTTTATGTCACAGATTTTTCATTATATCCTTTTTTGTCCTGTAACAATTAGCATTATACAATTTTTATTATTTTAATATATTCTAAGTTTTATTACAATAAGTTGGAAATTGATTTTCATTTGCTTAGGTGTCAATAAGGATATGCATGGACAGACCACTTTCAGATCAATAAAAGCAGGTACGTGTGTGTATATGTATGTACCAGAACAAAGTAAAGTGAGCCTATATGCACTCAATTCACTTGGGCCTTTGAACCAAGCCAGTGAAAGAAGGCAGCTGGGAAGGCCTTGAGGCAGCCAAACCTTGAAATGTTGACAGAAGCAGCTAAAGAAACTCTCGCCAAGTTAGCTACACCATTATCCCAGTTGCATCCATAGCTCTACATACTGCCAGCAATGTAGATTACAGTGCTTGATTTATGAGCTCTTTGGCTGCCAGGCAGGCTTTGTGTGTGGCCATGTGCATAGCAATCAGTCCTTGGAGAAGGAAGGATGGGTACCAATGTTAGTGTGGAAGGATAGAATGAATAGGTGATAATTTCAAAGCTGTGTTGCTTTTCTTCTCTCAGACCCTGCTGTCTGCCTTCCAGGAGGAGTGAGCAGCACTACAAGGCTGATCCTCTGCTCAGTGTGGTCAGAGTTTCAGTTGTATGCTGTGGTCATTGAGCTCTGTAATTGATGTGGCTACATTAAAACTTCCAGCTGTTTGGTCCACATTTTGCCCTCATGCATGTGTGTGGCTTTTGTGCTTCAATGGGAACAGTGTGTTCATAGCTGAGGATAGAATCTGGCTGCCTATGTACACATATGTATACATATGCATCTGTCTATATACAGTAGTTGTAAGGAGAAAGAGAAATGTATTTTCCTGAATGATAATTAGTTTTCCATTTCCTTTCTGTACCAAATGTTCTTATTTCTCTGTAGATGCCTGGACTTCCATCTGTAGCAGTCTTCTTTAGGGAGCACGTAGGTAATGTGGTGACTCCATCTCAACCAAAACAATGAGATTGATCCAAGTTTTTGTCCTAACCTTTAGCTGAACCACAGCCTGAAGTGTTTCGAAATGCTAAAAGTAGTGAGAGGGAGAGTGAGAGAGAGAGGAGAAGGCATCAAAAAAGTAAGAAAGAAAGGAGGGAAGAGAAAAAGGGAAGGGAAAGGAAGGGGAGGGGAGGGAAGGGGAGGGGAGATGAGGGGAGGGAAAAGGGAAAGGAAGGGAAGGGAGAAAAAGACCAAATGTTCTCTTTGTGTCTGACAGGAAACAGCAATACCAAAATATCCCAGAAAGGCTATTCTTGCAGTACTATTGACCTAGCCAAAACCAAGTGTTTCTGGAAATCTTTCAAGAAATCCTGTTTATTTCCAGTCTTGCTTCCAGACCAGGGAGGCTTGGATAAAGCATTCAGAAGTTTGAACGCTTATCAACTGATGTTTCTTTTGCCTCTCTCCACCTAAATGAGAGCTCAGACTGATCATTCACCCTTCATGGATGTGGCGCTTCCCTCTGCAGACATCTCTGACTGGTTTTCCATCCATACAAGTCAGGCAGTTGAAGGAACTGAACTTAGCTTTTCTAACCATAAAGCGAAGCAGACTAAGACAGCTGTTAAGCAACATCTTATAACTGTGCAAGAGTTGATGGTGATATTGTCCTTCCTCTTGTTCCTTTTTTTCACTGCAACATTCTGAACATAAGTATGTATCCTCTTTGGCACAGCAATTGCAGGTTATTGAGTATTATGACTAGCCACTTGTTTGTTTGCACAAGTGATGCAGCATTTCTTTCTGAAGCTGCCTCTATGTATCTGCATGCATCTGCAGTTGTGGTTCAGGCAGCAGCTGTGACTGTTATTTTTACTCTATTTTTTTAGAGTAGAGCTAAGAATATGAATTACTTGTTCTTTTTAAACTAAGGGAGCATTTACCCTGATCTCATTCTTCACACGGTCATCCATGTTTGTCTGAAATCTGGGACAAAGGTGGTTCAACTGATTTTGTAACTGAGCTGCTTTTCTCAGTCCTAATTATCTTAAAGAATTAAGAATTGGATCCTAACTGAAAAAAAATTGTTTGAAAGCCAGAAAAGAACACTCAGTGTCTTACATAGACATTCTTCTGCTTTCCCTCTCCTCCCAAAACATTAGTCTTTTGCACTACATAATTAAGGTATGTCATAGAATCATAGAATCATAGAATAGTTAGGGTTGGAAAGGACCTGAAGATCATCTAGTTCCAACCCCCCTGCCATGGGCAGGGACACTTCACACTAAACCATATCACCCAAAGCTTCATCCAACCTGGCCTTGAACACTGGCAGGGATGGAACATTCACAACCTCCATGGGCAACCCATTCCAGTACCTCACCACCCTAACAGTAAAGAATTTTTTCCTTATATCCAATCTAAACCTCTGCTGTTTAAGTTTCAACCTGTTACCCCTTGTCCTGTCACTACAGTCCCTAATGAAGAGTCCCTCACCAGCATCCTTATAGGCCCCCTTCAGATACTGGAAGGCTGCTATGAGGTCTCCACGCAGCCTTCTCTTCTCCAGGCTGAACAGCCCCAACTTTCTCAGCCTCTCTTCATATGGGAGGTGCTCCAGTCCCCTGATCATCCTTGTAGCCTCCTCTGGACTTGTTCTAACAGTCCCATGTCCTTTTAATGTTGGGGACACCAGAACTGCACACAATACTCCAAGCGAGGTCTCACGAGAGCAGATAAGCCTCATTATTCCTACAGCCTAACAAATCTTTCAGTTTTAATTCCTGCTTGGTAAATCCTATCTCAGTCAAGAAAAATCTTTCAAGATACAATCTCTTACAGAAGTTTGTCTCCACAGTATAACCATATATAACCTTACTTCAAATTCTTCAAATCTGTATTGTAATTCTTCTTGCTTTGAAGTAAATAACTGTGCCTGAGTCATAGATCACATGTCCAAAAGGACAAGTGTGGTTATCTACCTTGACCTGTGACACAAGACATTGGACTATCCTGAATTAGATATTTCTGTAGTTAGACCATGACCTTTAGAATAACTCTTTGTTATTTTCTTATTTTCTGGCATAGTTATAAGTAGACTAAGATCACCTCATACCTTCATTTATTTTTGATGAAATGATTAGGTTGCCTGGATTTTTTCCTTTTTTTTTTTTTTTTTTTGCTATAAGCCGTATTTTCTTATAATCTAATTATTTTCACAAATCTTCTCTGAATATCAACCCTTCTTGAACTGCAGGCATACAAATTTGCTTTGGTATTCCAGTTACGTTTACTTTGGAGCAAAACAAGCGTTATTGACTCTTTACTTGCTCTGTATCCCCTTCTTACTTAATCCAAGGGTCTTGCTACATTTTTGAAACAGAGTATCTCACATGCAGGTCAAATTAGTTCAGAGCTTGACCATCAACATGGATCTTTCCAGTACTGTTTGTTGTGTTGAATCACCTTACCTGTGACTATCATTTATGTTCTTTATTCTTTAGCTTTTCTCACTCTCTCTTTTTTCTTGCTCAAATCAAAATATATGTTTGCAAGTTTATCAAGCAATCAAAATGGCCTTTTTGTCACTAACACCTTTTCTCTATTAGTTGACAAGATCTAACTCTTCCTGATAGTGGCAAACTTTGTTAATTATATTCTTAAGTTATCTTCCAGGTCCTTGATAAAGCCTCATTAAAATATATTACCAATGCTTTACGTATGGGATCACACTAAAAGCACACCTGTTTGATGATAATTTTTCAAACATCTGTCAGTTAACGGATAATATATGTACCGTTTAGTGTGTTAACTTCATAGCGTTCTATAGTTCTAATCAAAATGTCCTGAGATACACAAAGGTTTGCCTGAACGTTAGTTGCATGCACTAATATCACTATGTTTGGTGATATTGTAATCCCACCAGAATTAACTTGACAGAATCTATTTTCCAGAAGATTAGTTTGAGTGGCACTAATAGTATTTTGTGATTTATCAATGTAATCTTTCATCATCTGTTCTATTATTTTGTTTAGGGTCACAATCATGCTGAGAGAATATCTTTAGGTAGGTCATCTTGTTTATCCCTTTTAAATTCTCATACAACATTAAATTTCTTCCAGTTTCTAAAATTATTGCAGTCTTTCTAGAGTTACAGAAAATATCAGTAATAGCTTAAAGATGTTCAGTTAGCTCTACAGGTTTATATTTTTTATAATGCTTAAGTCATAATTCATGAATGGATGAGTGCTCTTTACCAACAAGGCTTAAGATGTCAAGGCATAAACTATGAGTAGGGTAGGCATTAATAGGGAAAAAACAGGGCATATTTTTTTTTTCACTAAATCTTTCTTTTTATTCCATTCTCTTTCTGTAATAGGACAAATCTGCAATATTCTGACATCTTTAAAAAAGAAGATATCTGTGGCTAAGGCACTTGGCTTGGGTACAAAAGAAGAGATTTGTAACTAAGTCTCCTAAGTTTCCCGTTCTAGCATTATTTATATTTCAGCTAGTGGTCTCTCAGTGTAAATGCTTGCATAAATAATGACATCTTCTATCAGTTCTCCCCTGTCCTGATGGTTCCTTGCCCATATGTATTACAGTTTTCTAAATGCTTACTTAATGGCACAAAAGATCCTAAAAGAAAATATACTATGAAACAAGGAAGAAGAAGGTGGCAAGGGCAATCTGGCTGTGGTTTTACATCATGGCTGGAGCAAGACTGGTCAAACTTTGAGTAAAAAGGTCACGTCCCATTTCTGTCGGTATTACCTACTCTTGCTCTCTCTTGTTTGATTTCATCTGCTGCTTCAGTGAGCTATTTGTACTTCTCGCCTGGTTTCACTGGAGGTTAATGCAGCTAAAAGAAATGGCATAACATTGACCAGAACAAGGTTCTAAGTTGATGAGCAAAGTCAGAGAAGGAGAAAGGCAGGAAAAAAGGTGAAGATATAACAAAGCAGAACAAATGAGTACTATTCTACTTGGGAATGAGCTGTTCTATGCAGTTTAGACATAAAAATAACCCCAACAACCCTAAACATAGCATCATATTTTGTATCAGAATAGTTGGGGAAAAACAAAATAAAAACACACTATCAGGTTCTGAATACAGATTTTACTTCTCTAATAGCATCTGTACCATCATTTATTAACTACAGATTAGACTTCGACTAAAGATATTGTGTACTAGATACACGTTTTTTACTTGTTTACTTTTTTGGTCATTAGCTGTAAGTAGAATGGCCAATATTCTTCTCGTTGACAGTTACAATAAAACATCAAGAAATACAATTTAATTTTGTAAGAATTCTAAAATGCAACAATTTTACACATCTTAGAGCATCAATATGAATTGCAGAAGCTACAAAAATAGACAACAAATGTCATATTGTCTGACTGAAAAGCCTAGAGGAATAAAAGGTATAAATTAAATACTTCAAAATGAGAATTTTGTTGTTCTTTACAACTCATCAACACAATTACAGCATGGATAAATCACAGAGCTAGATATGGTTGCAATGAAGAAGTGTGCAGTTCAACAATGAATCGGAGTAAATTAGAATAATGTTTCAGAAAAGCCAAGAGTAATGTATTTGTTAAAAAGACTTAAAGGCAGCAATATGTAGTACACTGTATGCATATTGCAGTGCCAAAACAAACATGACCACATAAATACAAGACTAATTTGGAGAAGCAGTTTCTAGACTGTAATCTTGATGATGAAACCTGTGATTGTGGGTGCAATCCTGCAATCCCCAGCAATTGTACTAGGTTTATTCAAGCCAGTAATGGAGTCGGGCATTCCCACATTCTGAGTGTTGCTAAATTCTTCTGACTCACCACACATAAAATGGCTAAGCTCAATGCTTTCTGCTTTCCTCACAAGTCCATTGCTACAGCTTGTTCACTCCTGGTCTTGGTAACAGCCACCAGCTCATTTCTAAGGAACTCACATGTGGCTGTATGTTGATTGTCATATTTTTGTCAGTTCCAATTATTTTCCTTTTACTTTGATTCTTTCTCAAGGTTTCCTCTCACCCTAAGCGCCCTCTAAGATTCTGGTCTCTATTCTTTCACCATGACCACTTACAGTCGCCATAATGTGTCATACTATTGCAATCTTCCTTATTTTGTGTTTTTCATCTCCTTTTTTTCTTTCCCAGTAAGAAAAAAACAACAAACAAAACAACAAACAAACAAACAACTCAACAAATTGTCTATGAAAACACAGTTTTGATAAGAGAATGCTATCAAAACCAGCAGGCTTAAGCTGATATTTTTTGCATATGCCATAATTTGGTTGACTACTTTTTTGGTTCCTCAGGACTGACTTGTAACATTTCCTTTTTATAATTCTCAGTCACTCCCAAAATGGCATAAATATGAAAATTTTAAACTTGAAATAACTACTTATGCCATCATGGTCAGGTCCCTGCATTTGTAGACACTTAGAAACAACATCATAATGAATAAACACAAGCTAGCAAATGGGACTGAAGATGTAAACTCTGTTCTAGATCACTGCTGTGAGAGAAAGAGAATCCAGAGGTAAAGAGAGCTGAAAACATTACCTGCTCCGAGAAAAAGAAAGCACCCTGATAATCTGCCTTTACATGATTTATCCTGTGATGATTCTAGATGCATGAGAAAAAATTCAGGGAGTTGCCCTAATCAGCAAGGTAGAGTCTATGTCATCTGCATTTAATCCTCTGAAAATGAGGGGTCTGCTTGTCTAGACTCGTGTGAAAGTCTGCATTTCTCTCTTATAAATACCTCTAAAGCATGATTCATTAAACCAAAATAAATACATTTGAAACAAATTAAATGAATCAAATTCTGGGTGTGCCTGCTTCTCCCCATTGACTAGTTTATTTATCTTGTTAGTATAGATGACTAATTTAAAGAGAGTACCTAAATATCAAAATATTAGTTGAAACTATTAGTAAACTATTAGTAGTAAACTATTAGAAAAAAATAGTAGAAACCATTAGTTTCTAATGGTGTGTGAGCAAGTTTCAGGCCCTTCTGACTTCAAAGATTGCTCTGCACCATGTGTTCTTGTCATACTGGTCATTCCATATTCACAAAATAACCTTATTGCTGATACAAACATAAAGCCATGTAATGATATTTTGTTAGAGGTTAGGGAATTAAATAATCATCTGTAGGGGTTCTTTACCCAGGTGGTGAAAGTATGCTCAACACAGGCTGAGAAAGAAATAGAAAGCACAATTCATCTTTGGATAAAAAGTAAAAAATGCCAGCCACAATAAGAAGGTTTGATCCTAGGTTTCTGTAGAACCGATAAGCCAAAAAGAGATTCTTCTATGAAGTCCTTTTTATTAGTAGCTCTACAGCTTGAACTGAGTGCCTCTGAAGAGGGTCCTCAAGCAAAGAAATCACTGGGCATTTGTACCCTTCAAATCTAAATTCCCCATCTATCACACGACAGTTCTGATCAGTAGTAATATTAGGGCTTGCTGTCTTCCCATTCTTCATTGGGTCCTTTCATTGTCTCTGGGCTGGCCATTCATTTTCTTATCTCTAAGGCTGCAGGTTCTGTTAATGAATGTAGCTTCCTTATCTTCTGACTTGAACCAGCTCTGGGGCCTTTTTTTACTTGACTAGGTAAAAGTTCAATGTATCTAAGTGAAAGTTCATAGCTTGTGGCCTGAGGCTTCAGCAAATTTAGCTACTAATACTAAACAAGTTCTATGTAGGTAGTATACAAATTGCACAGTATAGAAGACGAGGAGGAAAATTTAAAGCAGTCCTAAAAGGAAACAACCTTTAAAACTGGAAATAGCCTCACATTGCAAAATTGAAACTCATGTTTGTTTCCCAAATTCTGACAGCTGTTTGTGGGAATATTTGTTACTATGGCCTTATTTTCATTTGTTTTCATACCTTCTTTCCTTTAAGGGTCATGAAAGAGCACTGAGTACCTTTCTTGAAAAACTCATGATTTTTTGTGACAAAAATAAAATGCTTTTTTGTCTTTTTTTATATCAATATTAATTAAGTGAACCAGCATGTAGCTTAAAACATCGTCTGATCATTTTTCTTCCTCTCTGGGACTATACAACTGTTTCACAGCACAGGTGGGTTGCTGCAATTTTCTGAAATCAGATAGAAGTGATTGATTTTATTAAAAAAGAAAAACCAATATACAAACACATACCAGACAAAAACGCTGTGTGCATGTGATGTAAGGTAATTTATCTGTGTAATGTAATCTCCAAGTGAGGGTTTAGTCAGTTTGCTCAAGGACAGGTAAATTACTTTAAGAAGTTGAAGTCTCTAGAAGATTTTTCCTCACATTTTTCACTCCCTGCTGCATAAATTTTAAAGTCCACTCACTCTTTTTGATGTTAAGTGCAAAGTGAGGTGGATGGGTGGCATCAAAAAATAACCAGCCAGAAAGAGGTTTTTAAGTATGAGCCATTAGGTTTTTACCTGACATCACAAAGTGGCTTTAGATGTAACAAAGTCCTACGATTCCTTCAGAGGGAAAAATTGTGCTAGATATTTTTATTACCAATATTCTAAACTTTTCGAGGTGTTTTTTAGGTTAGACTTAGAATTATCAATAACCTTAGGTATTTTTATAACTTCAGGTAAACAAGGATTTAGTAGCTCACTGCTGTACTCAGGAAAGGGAAATCTGCTTTAAATCAGGAATGATTTTGCATCATTAAATTTCAAGTAGCCAAGATTTAACTGCATTTTACAATTCTACAGTAAATCAGAATAGGGGAAGATGCCCTGCTATACAGGAATAAACTTATACTGGTTATTAGAATACCTGATTTGGATGGTGCTCAGGACGGGAGGTGGCTGGTAGAAAATATGGTTGAAAATAGAGCCACTGAATCCCTGCATTTTATCTTTCTAACCTGCTGAGTGAAAGAAATAAGTTTGTAGTTTTTAGCATTTTCACTCTTCTTGCCCATTCATACCTAAGTGTGTTTAGGTGTTATTCTTGCTGTCTGACTTTAATTATACTGACAGTTTTAAAGTAAGAACAGGGAAGGATACTTGTATGTCTAAGGGAGTACAGTTTGTTGTGATTAGTATAGGTAAAGTATGTTAGGGGCTTACGAAGGTGAATCATAACAGCCTGATCTACCAAAAAGGGACCTTTAGCCTCGCTCTTAACTGTCTGGTAAAAACAGGTTATGGTGTTGTTTTCTGTCTCCAGAGCCCCTCTGCTAATGCAAACCTAATATATTGATAAGATATGTAAGTCCGCTTTTGCTACTTGCATAAGTATTTCTGGAGCTTAAAATCAGTCTTTAAATAAGAAATGCTAATGTAGAAAAAAGAAAATATTCAACTAATTGTAATGGAAGAAATATGCATATAGAGTAAGTGTTCCTATGCAATACAGCATAGTATGGCAGGGTACTTAGCTCATACATGTTATACATGAATTTTCATTTAGAGAGACTTTCAAAGGAAGACTAAGAGGAGAAAACGGCAAATGCTTTCTTTCCCTTCAGCTCCTAAATACAGCTTAGTGCAGCTTATCACTGTTCAGAGCGCTGCATAAACCAGCTCCTTGGCTCTTCTTACTGTACTATAACTCATCTTTGCCAGGAATTGTCACCCCATAACAGCTTTAAGTTTCCCCTTGGCTTCATTGTCACAAACAGTAGCCAGGGAAAATGATTTACTGCATCTGCAGAAGCAGCACCAGAGGAAGAGATCTCTGTCACCACAGGGCTGTGATGAGCATGACATGCTGATTTTGTAACATGCCCTGCCAGCACGAAGGACCTGCTCTCTTGAGCCCAGTTAGCTAGTGCAGCACTACAAATGTCTTTTTGGGAGTCTAGGGGTAGTGATGCTATTGTGGGAGCCTTTGATGAGCACTGAGTGTGCTTTTATGGATCCTGACCTGGGTTTTTTAGTGCTGTAGAAGTGTAAATGTGTGTGGGACATTAATGGTGAGCCCATTTATAAGCTGTGACATTAAACTTCAGAAGTTTTATTCACAGCCAGCCCTGACTGGCCCTGAACCCATCCCCTGGGGTCTACCCGCATGTGACCCATACCCATAGTCCAGGACCTGCCCTGCATTGCCATGGGCTCTGCCGAGCCGGCCCCATCTGTGACCCCATGTCCCAGATTGGCCTCCCCTCATCCCGAGGGAGATGCCTGATGCCTGGGGCTTGGTCTGATGGTCCACCACTGCCCTGCTCCTGGCTGGGGTCATGGAACAGTCTTAAGCGGGAAAGCCCTGCCTTGATGGAACCCCCATGGACAGCCCCAGCTCACAAGAGCCACTGGCCTTCTGGTGCCTGTGTAGTATTCAACAAGTACAGTCACAGAAAAATGACCAAGGAAATGAAATATAGTTGTTCCAGTGATGCCCATGGTAACGTGTGGACATCTTCATTCCTCATGTGCAGTGGACTGTAAAACTGGTTTTCCCTGTGATCCTGGTGCTGCAAGATAATCAGATTATTTCAGCGTAAATCAAAGGTGTACACCTGGTGAGATTTGAGCCTTGGTCCATTGTTCTTTTCATTTGAAGAAGAGGGACTACTGTTACACAGGAGCTGTAAGACTTGTCCTAGTCCCACATATAAATTATTCTTCTCTAGCAATAGAAATGTTCCCTTATCAAATGTTTGGGGTTTTATTTCCTGAAACTTGTGCAGTTACTAAATGGCTCAAAAGATGACATTTTAAAAGATCAAATATATTCAAGAAATGAATAATAAAAAAATATCCCTTATAACCAAAATATTTCTTTTTAAATCTGAAAGGTCTCAGTGTGTTCTTCCTTTCAAAATAACCACTCAGTGTCACCAGTGCAATGTCAGGAAGTATTCTGGTGGTATTCCTAGTTTTCCCTTTCTTCAAAATTATATGTTGGTATGTGTGTGAGGGTAAAAATTTAATGTGCTTTTACCTTAAGATTCTAGATGTGTTTTTATTGTCTTAGCCACTGGAAAGTGAGAGTCCTGTGGTGATATATTCACTAGACTGTCTGGGTTCATGAATGCTGATATTAGAGGAGCAAACTTTAACTCCTGTGCAGATGAACGGATGGGTGAACATCATTACTGATCATTGCTATCATTACTGATGGGTAAGACCAGATCTGCACATCCAGTAGGATTTTATCACAGACAACTTAACTTCTAGGGGTCTTCATACTCTCTTGAAAGGCTGAATACAGCAGTAGTTCCGCAATGCAGGAGCAAGTTGATTTTCTGAAGAAACTGAATTTAAAAATTTCATCTTTAAGCAAAGCAGTTCACATTCTGAATATTGACAATTTATTTGTTCCAAAACATTTAAATATACATTTAACTTTCAAGGAATAGAATTTAAAGGAATTTACAAGCTTGTCAGGACTTACAGCAAGCTAAAGCTTCACATTATCTTACCAACTGGAACAGCTGTCTGAATCATTCAGATATGGAAAAGGGGAGCTACAAGCATTTTGAAGTTCTTCTCACTTGACAAGAACTTGAGCTAGAGGAACATATGGTTCTCTCGGGTGATGCTCATTTCTCAGTTGGTACCTAAGGCCATCCCTTAGTCTAGATAGATTTAAGTTGCAGTTTAATTTGTTGTCTTTCCAGTCTGGCATGGTCTCCAGCTTTGCTCCTTTACTCCTTGTCAAGTACTTTATTTTTGGATGAAATTTCTGTGCTATGTGATTAAAGTGCTGTACTTGTACATAGGGACTTCTGCAGCCTGGGGACAATTTCCTTTTGGTGGGGTGCTGATATGTCACAGTCCTTGTATCTGGAATGTCTGTGAAAATTTCCCAACCTATTTCAAAAGACTAAAGTTGAGAAAATGAAAAAATTCTATTTATAAGAAACTTAAATCATTATGCAGACATCAATTTAGGAGCTTCTTCAGCCACTAGAGGTTGCCTTTACAAGTATCTTGTAATCTGTTGTTTTTTCATAGATTATCTTCTCTCAAATTAGTATTATCTGTTTTCCTGATCTTGATTTATTGTTTGGATAAAAAAAGAGCACTTTGAAAGATTTTCAATGTCTGACAACAATGTCTGCTCATAATTACGCAAACGACAATGAACCATCTGGGTTATTTGTGTGAGAGCATAATCATGCCTAACTAGTAACAAGTTTGGGTGATATCCATGTACTTTATCCTTGAGATCATTAGTCATGTATTTTGGACTTTGCCCACATGATAGGAGCTAAAATTGCAGGCCCATTGTTTCTCATTACACATACAAAATGTCTAAGTTGATGAGAAAATGAACATGAGGCAGCAGCGTGCGCTTGCAGCCCAGAAAGCCAGCCGTATCCTGGGCTGCATCAAGAGGAGCCTGACCAGCGGGTTGAAAGAGGTGATCCTGCCTCTCTACTCTGCTCTCGTGACACCTCACTTGGAGTATTGTGTGCAGTTCTGGTGTCCTCAACATAAAAAGGACATGGAAGTGTTGGAACAAAGTCCAGAGGAGGCCACGAGGATGATCAGGGGACTGGAGCACCTCCTGTATGAAGACAGGCTGAGAAAGTTGGGGCTGTTGAGCCTGGAGAAGAGAAGGCTGCATGGAGACCTCATAGCAGCCTTCCAGTATCTGAAGGGGGCTATAGGGATACTGATGTGGGACTCTTCATTAGGGACTGTAGTGATAGGACAAGGGGTAACGGGTTGAAACTTAAGCAGCAGAGGTTTAGATTGGATATAAGGAAGAAGTTCTTTACTGTTAGGGTGGTGAGACACCTGGAATGGGTTGCCCAGGGAAGTTGTGAATGTTCCATCCCTGGCAGTTTTCAAGGCCAGGTTGGACAGAGCCTTGGGTGACATGGTTTAGTATGACGTGTCCCTGCCCATGGCGGGGGGGTTGGAACTGGATGATCTTAAGGTCCTTTCTAATCCTAACTATTCTATGATTCTATGATTCTATGTACATTACAATGGCCACTACAAGATGATTGAAGTAATACTCTTTACAAGCTCCATTAAGGTAGAAATCATGTCTTAGCGTGGAGTTCAACATCTATTCATTCTTAGTTATTTAACCAAATTTTTTTATACAAAGGCAACACCAGAAATTCAGACCAAGAAAAAGTAGTTTGTTTTTGATGCTGTTATGGGTTTTGTTGTTGTTGTTGTGTTTTAACCAGGCAGATAAAAGAAAAAGAAAATGGAAGTAGGAGCAAAGACCTTTGAATACCAGCCTGCTACTAACAGGAAATGGGATCAGTGTACTGTCAGTGTATGGTTTCAAGTGAGGAAGCAGCAAGAATTGCCACAAAATCACTTGATGGATGTGATTCTTCATTTGAAACTGATTAGGCAAGTGAATGAGAAGTTGCTCCTGTACTCAGGGATAGACTCTCAGGTTCCCGGGTTGGGAAGCAGCAGAAATGGATCAAACCATACGAAAGTGGGTATTAGCAGCTCATTTTACTATACAAGCCTGAACTGCCTAAATTATTGAATAAATTTATTCAGTAACAAGCAATTGGATCAATCATGTAAGTAAGGACACAGCACAGATTTTCTTTTTTTTAATCAATCAAAACTTGTGAGTTCCTCAGGTTTATGTTTAATTTCCCCCTCAAAAAGGAATTGTGATTGCACTTTAAAATTATCCTCTTCATTTCTAGCTGAATTTCCTGTCTACTTAAATACTTTATATCCTTCACTGAGTTGTCAAGAATATGATAATAGATATGAGAGGATCATGGAAAGGCTTTTAAATTTTTTTTTGACAAGTTATTCTTGTCTGTTTGATAAAAACTGAATCACAATTGTGGATTTTATTTATTTCAAGCTGCACGAAATAAATACACTTTGAAGGTGATTTTGACCTAACATTCCATATAATGTGCAGTTCTACAGCAGATATATTCAGCAGGTTAGATTTCCAAAGACTTCTAGTTCTTGTAAAATTTTCACTAATGCTGGTATCTTACCCTGAGGTTTTGTTGTGTGTAAAACGGTTGCAAAGGCTAAAATGTAGGAGGCTGCCAGGCAACTTAAACAGGCTGAGTACCTTGATACCTTGCATAGCTGACAGGAGGAAATCAGACTTCAAAGAACCATCAAGCCTCCACCCAGAATGAAGGCTTGTTTAACTTCACCAGTAAGGAATATCAAGCACACACACATGTCTCTGCTCTCCAATCATGATTCAGAACATGGAAGCTTTTGTTTTGGTCAGTGACAATCAGTTGATGTGGGATTATATTTTCTGAAAGATCTTTTATGGAACAGAAACTGAAGGTCTGTCCTAAGAGACAAGAAGCCACATCTCTCATGCTGAATGCTATAGTTAACCCAATCTGAACATCTGGATTCAGCTCCCTTGTCAAATAAATTTCCTTCGCCTTATTCCCAGGTAATGCCCCTGTCACCAAGCTGTAAGGTAGTCCAGACAGGGAAGCAATTCTTTGCTCTCAGTGAAGTACAGTTGTGACAGAGCCAATAACTGTGGTCCTGGGCCAGCATGAATAAAGAAACTAAATACAGTGGAATATGACTGCTTCTCCCAGTTTGCTGCTTAAGAGTATTGAGTTGGCAGGTGCAAAATCTGGCCTCTGATCTATGGAATCAGTATTATTTCTGGTTTTATCCTGTCCTGGGGAAGAACCAACACCCTTCCTTTTGGACAGCTAGGGGCATCCTGCTCCTCATTCCTTTTTTTAACTCAGTAGCTCTGAAGTTCTTCAGTGCATGGCAGAAGGCTTTTAACTGGAGGAAGAAAAGTGCAACTTATGAGGAAAGTAAAGGCACATCTGATGCAGTTGGAATTGTAAGTCAGAATCTCCTCAAGGTGGTTAGGATTTTCACAAATAAAATTGTTGAAAAGAGAAGAGTTCCCTCTGTTTAATTTCCTGCGATGAAGCACATAAGGACTTAACTCAAGATGGGATGCTGAACTGTGAGTTCCAAGGTGCTTCCTGTGTAACCAAGTCCAAGAGAAATACTGGCATACACACATGCTGACGCAGATCTATGCACAGCTTTGCTTAAAGTTTTCTTCCTGGTGGATTCTTCCTCTGCCTCTTGCTGCTGTCAGCTGCACTCTGAGATGCCTCTTTTTCTCCCCTCACAAAACCTGAATGGAAGGATGCCCTGATATACTCTGTATGGTGTAAGCCTTAGTCCTTTAAGAACTAGCTCAGGTATATTTATGAGGTAAATGCTGTTGAATCCAGCTGAAAATATCACACTTTTTTTGTAAAGATGCAACTTTCACGTGGAAGTGGATGTTGCTTCTTATAAATTAATCTTTCTTCTGTATCAATTGTAAAATATTACCTGTGCACCTGGCTTTTCTTTTTGGCATGTCTGGGTTTTCTTTGTCAGTCTGCAATGACTGAGAAGATACTGCATAAGAAAATGTATATTGCTTCTGTGTCTTCCATTAGATATACCCAGAGTTAAGAATAGCAATAAGCTGAGATAATAGGTTTCACTTAACCCTGAGTGAAAAATTATCACGGTAAGCCAAAACTGAAAGTGTTTATAATGCAGAGATATGCTCTATATCATTAGATAAGCATTGGTTTTCAGGCAGTAGAAAAGTTCTATGAGACCCTTTAAAATACCCATTTTGTTCAAATGAATATGCCTTGTCAGTGTCATAACCTACCATGTAATTACCAGGATCATGAGAGATTTACTGAAAGAATGCAATTTGTAGAGTCACATCAGTAGACCTAAATGTGGCAGAAAATGAGACAAAAAGACCTAGTCAAGTGTCTTACTGAGTAAATAAGCAAAGTCAGTAAAACAGTCTATTTGCATGAAAAGCATGGGTGGTGGACATGAGGTGCTGGACAGAGCCTTGCGTGACATGATCTAGTGTGAGGTGTCCCTGCCCATGGCAGGAGGATTGGAACTAGATGATCTTAAGGTCCTTTCCAACACAAACTATTCCATGATTCTATAAAGAACCTACTTTTCAAGGTCATGGCGATCCATAGTGTAGACAGCCAAGTTCTTTTCTCACTCACCTTTTGTTTCAACTTCAAATACAGAAGTAGAATGAAACCAAAATTGAGTAATGAGGCCATCTTGAAACTTGAACTTCTGGTGGCTTGCCCATCAGTAAATATCAATAAGCATGGGTAAAAAATCCTTTAAGACTAATGGCAAAAAAAGTATGCAAAGGAAAATCTCTGCACAGCAAAGAATTTTGCAGGAGGAATTTCCACTAAACTGAAGAACAAAAATGAAGACAAGGCAGCTGTTAAGTATTTTGACATGATGCATTAATATGGGTTAAACAGCACATAAATCGATCTTGTTTGTGGGTATAAGATGCTTACAGGATACTCTAATCCATACAGATTTTATTGTAAAACCCCACTTCTTACATTCTTAGAGAAACAGCAAAGTAAATAAGTTACACGTATTCTTATTTACAGACAGAAGATTTGACTGCATTTTTGGAGGCAGAATAACTAAACCATCATTTTAAAATTAATAACCATATTTTCAAAGTTGGCATTTTTTTGTCCTAATAAAATAAGCATTTCAAATTTCAGTTCATGATTAAAAATTGGCAGACTGCACAAGGCAGACTGAGTGGCTCCGCTTCAAACAATAACAAAAAAAAAATAATATCATATTTAAGAACTGTATTTAGCATAAACTCTGTTTTTGTAGAGATTGGCCGTGTACCTTGTAGACGTCCCTAAAGCTCTCAGTCTTGATTCTGGTAATCAGACCAAGAGTGCATGAGAGGCTGTAAGACTGGATAAAATAACAAAAGTCAAAACTGGTGCCATTCCTGCATCTTGGAGGATGATCTGAGTACTCATGTGAGCTATTTCTTCCTTCCAGCATGTTAGCATGTCTAATACAGGAAAGGTTATTTCAAAACAGCAATTTGATCCTGCCATGCAAAGTGAATAATCCCATTGTAGTCACAACACATGTTCTTTCCTGTCCAAGATTTTTTCCTTCCCAACATAGGAAGAGGCAAATACAGGAAATGACACCCCTCCCTCCCCCTGGACACTGCTCAGCTTTAACAGAACTTTTCAATGGTCCAAGAGTCCAGCAGGACTACAGAATTCACAGGTAGGCGGTCACAAGTAAGTAGCACAGCTCAGAAGCTCAGATCTCAGTCTGCAGACTCATGGGGTGCAAACCAATATGGATGTTTCTTTTACTTAGTTTGGTTACAGCACCTACATCTTGCATGCCCCTAAAGCAAGGATACTATTTGAAGACATATACCTCTTCCTTTAAGGGGAAGTGGAAAGGAGTGCCAGAAATCAGGGGATAGTTTAGACATTGCTCTATTCCTAGAATCACAGAATGATTTGGGTTGGAAGGGACCTTTAAAAATCATGTAGTCCAATCTCAGTGCCAAAAGCAGGGACATCGTCCCCTAGATCAGGTCCAACCCGGCCTTGAACACTTCCAGAGGTGGAGCATTCACATCTGAAAGTCCTCCTCCACCGGGGTGCTCTTGATCAATTCATCCCCTAGTCTGTACTGATATCGAGGATTGCTCTGACCCAGGTTCAGGACCTTGCTTTTGGCTATGTTGAACTTCATGAGGTTCATATGGGTCCACTGCTCAAACCTGTCCAGGTCGTTCTGGATGGCATCCCTTCCCCCAAGTAAATCAACCACCCTACATAGCTTGGTGTCATCTACATATTCAGAAGTATTGTTTTGTTGGTATAGAGACAGAATAGATGACCACTCTTAAAGAAGTAAACTATTTGCAACAAGAAAAATATGGATTAAAGCCCATATGAAATGCAACAGTAATCATAATATTTTGCATTAGCTTTTCTTACCACATTCTGAAACTATGGTACCAAGAAAAGTACTTTAAAATCTTAAGCCATCTTTGACAAAGAGCACATAGCTGGCATTTTATAGGTATTAAAAGGGAGTGTACATACAGTACAATAATGGGGTTGTTAGGAGACAAAGGTGCAAAGATTGATTAGGGACCCCTTATCCAATTTACAGCTAGTGATTACCTTCATTTCCATCCCGCCTTTATAGCTCACATAACATAATAAAATCTATGGCCTGGGAACATAGCAAACCAATAGACTGAAACAAAGCCTTACACTGCTCTTTTTCTTTTTTTTTTTTCAGTCTCTGAGAGATAGTGCTTATTGCACAAGGAGCTCTCTGGTGTTCTTATTTTTATCCAGAACCTGTGCTGTCCTGTGCACTGATATAGTTTGTGCTCTGTGACAGGTTTGAATGCAATTACACAACACACTGTAATGCATATACCTGAAGAAAAAGCTGGCCAGTACCAAACCACTTCTGGTATTTTCTAGCTTCTGGAGCCCTTGGATTATAGTCTTTCAGTGCTCTTCAGACAGCTTGTTTTTAAGGTTCCTATGTCAAAATGTCTTTTCTGTTACTCTGGGTTTGCACTGATTTCAAAAGCTTGGCTTCTTAGTCATATTATTGGTACTAAGAGTCAAGTCCATACAACACAGTGCCCTAGATCCATCCACACATGCTGAAACACCCAGTGAGCATCAATGTCTAGGTCATGAAATTTCAGGGATTTGGATGGAAAATACCATACTTGTGCAACCACATTCAAAATTGCCAAGTCCAGCTGAATTATTTTACTGCTCTCTTTCCATTTTGGTACACAAACTTCACTGTAAAAGACTGGAAACTGCAGAAAGGCTTAACTGCTTTAAAGAGCTTCAAATATACAACTTGAGTGAGGCATGTGAAACAATACAATTACTGAATTCATTTCTACAAGCAAGAGCGTGCTTAGCCCATAAACCCGTTCCTGGACTCCTTTACAAAGTTGAGTTTAGCAGACCTGTAGCCAGAAACAGCCCCTCACATCTGGGACAGATAATTAGACCAGTCAGATATGCAGGGAGTTTTTCACTATCCACAAAGAACCCAATTTCTCAGAATGACTGCAATTGTAGGAAATAGCCAAGGAGGGAGGCATGTCCCTGGAACATAAGCAGAAAGGAACTGTTGAACCTACCTAGACATTTAACAATACATAGTGGTAAATAGGGGTTTTGTCAGTGTGGCTGAGGTCCATTTGCCAATGCATAAGAGTATAATATCATTGCAGATGCTCTGTGGTATCTTGCCAGACCTCCAACTGATTTTGTAGAACAGTCCTTTACAGATCCTATATCACATATGCCAGCCATACACAACTGTCTCACAGATCTTAGCACATTTTAAATGATACTAGATGCCTGTGTTTAGGCAAATGAATCCCAGCCAACATAATATTTTACTTGTTTTCTTGCATTAGATCAAAACTTTGGCATCACTTTTTTTACTTTAAAAGGGCTGCTTCAGGATGCATGAACCTCTGGCATTAATTTTTAATCCATTGTGGAAACCTTTGAAAATGTTTTCATTGTGCAGTCATATTGTCTGCTCACTAACCCGGCTGGATACAGATACAAAAAATCAGCATCTCCTTGCATTTCAGAAGGCTAAATATTCTTTCCCACTGACTAGTCCCATCACTGTCTTAACAACTAGTAGGGTTCACTCAAGAATGCATTTAAAGGAAGCAGTGCATGAAAAAATTCAGCTGACCTGCTGTTTGATACTGCCTTTGGAAATGACTGGTGAATCTCTTTGAAAAAGAGAAAAATTGCTGATGGAAGTACTGTTAACAAACAAGGAGAATGGAAAAAACTAGAGTGTCACTTGGGGAGAACTCATATTTTTCTCTGATATGTGAACTTGCATAGAATAATCAGCTAATTTGAGGCTTTCTCTCAAAAATAGACATATGAGTACTTAGGTTTGATTTACTAGCCTAATTTGTGGCCGCAGCAACTGCTACTATCAGCTGTATTTATGGTAACTCTAATACATCACCCAGAAACTTATAAATGTCAGCACTGCAGCTCTCTGTAATAGAAGTTTATACTGATGGAAGACCACAGACTAGTAACACAGCCCAGCATTTGCTGTTATGCATCTAAGAGAGAATAGTAAGCACGCAGGTTACTGAGACCAGTGAATTCACATAGCTAATAAAGGTAGTTAGAAATTAAAAGTTCATATATAGAAATGCTGTGTTTTCCCCAGTAATTCTGAATTTTCTCATCAATATTTTTCTCTAGGAGGCATTAGTGACAAAGTTTAAAAAGTGTTTTAACAGTGTTTATAGTTCAATTGATCTGTTGTAATATCTCCTTTTGAAGCTATTCAAATAAACATTATAAATATGTTTGTTATTAACATATGGTGCTGATACTACGAGAAGACTTAATTCACTGTGTTATTTATGAAGCAAGTAGTCCTAATGGTTCCCAGACTAAGATGAAAAGCTGCTGAGGCACCATCCGTGTATTAGATAATGTCTTGGCACTTTCCCTATTATACTGTTATAAATAAATATAATGATTAAAACAGGGTGGTGTCTGGTGCATTAAGATGCGTTTTTGGTTTGTTCTCGTTCCCAGACCAGACCCACCCCCTGCTGGCAGGAGGCTTCTTTACACAGATCTGGGCTAGAAATAGAGCCAGTAAGTAGTGCAGGGGTTGATTCAAAGCCTGTAGAAACTAATTGATGAGTTCTAATCAAGCTGACAGATCCTTTTGGACATGCATTAGTGACATATAAAGGAGAAGTATCAAAGACTTACCCTACTATTACATAAATAAGTGAAAGTATTTTGGAAAGTCTTATTTCAGAAAAAAAAAAAAAATCAATCTTTTATCTCATATTGTTTTCATTTGCAGAACACTTCCATTATTTTCTCTCTGTTTCATTCTTTTTTTACCCCCTGTGTGAGATATCCCATCTTTCTGTCTTCTTGCCTTTCAGAAGAGCAGAAATAAGCAGGTTCAAACCAGCTGTGAAAATGAATTTTCATTATATCTTTCAGCTATCCAACATAAATATTAAACATGTGAAACAATGAAAATATTCATCGTGATGTTATGCTAAAGACAGGGCAAATGAACAGGTAACCATGTGTGATAAGTTCGGGTATCAAATGGCCCCTGTAACTGCCTGTGTGAATACTAGGACCCTGTGGTAAGCCGGAGGTAAATGGCAATGAAAGACATTCTTGATATTTGGAAATGAGCTAATACACAGAGACATTTACTCAAAATCATAAAAGCTGTTTCTTACACTTTATTCCATTCGGGCTGGTGCTACCATTTCCTGATTTACATGAGCACCTCCTAAAGAGAATATTTCATGGTCTGCTTCCTGAGACCCATGGATCATCTTATGTTTGTCTGCCTACCTCCCTGCTAAACACAAACTCGTCCTGGGAGTCTTTCTGCCCCAGCTACCATGCTCTGGAGGGAACCAGACCCACTGGAATCACATAACATGTCTTGCAGAGGGAAGCCACTGGCCAGATGGGTTTCGGGCCCTTGGCCAGAGAACTGGGACCCAGGCTGTTAATGATCATTTTTCCCTCCCGTGAATAAAGGACATGTGTGCTGCCTGAAGGAAGGCATAGTGTACTGGAGAAGGAAAAGGAAGGAAGACAGATATTATCAATATCACTAAAACCATGCCCTGTGCTTTTGCATTAGTATGGAAAGATGCAATCTGAATTAACATTAAACCGAAAGGGAGAAAGAGGAATGTCAGGTATTATCTATGATGTCCTCCAGTTTATAGATCCCAGACCTTTTCCTTTATCATGCCCTTGCTGAAAGCCTCAACTCCAGTCGTCAGCACTTCCATGCTCACTGCATCACATCACAGACTCAAGCTTACAGCTGCATAGATAAGAAATGCTTCCCCAAGGCTGAAGGTGTGGGATATGTTTACTGGGAAGATGTGTTGGTTGCTGTTTAGTGAAAGTTTCATTTAATTAGGTCAGAGAGCAATAGGAGTTAAGCTGGGATAATATGGTTTTTAAATGAGCTCATAGGCAGACAGTATCCAGGGCCAGAGCAGGTATCTTGGTGGTTTCCATGTGCTGAAGCCTGTGCTCTGTTAATGCAACCAGTGTTAGTCTGTCTAACTAATGGAAAGGATGTTATCACATGACAGCATCCCACCTTCATGTTGTTTTACAAACATTTCCAAAAGCACTTAAATCACCAAACATGCTTTAAATAAAAATTTTGAACTTTGTGTTTGTCCATAGAATAGCAACTATACATTGTAATGGATCTAAATTAGGGACTTATCTAAGGATCTACAAGTCTCTGTTAGTTTTGGCAACTTAATTAAAATCATCCATATCTTCAGTTATTGCCTTCAACCACAGCCCCCTCTTTTTCTTGTCAAATTCTATTCAGATAAAGCAGATTTCCTGTCCAATTGTTTATAGGAAGATATGATTGGAGTAAAAACGTGCTCTTGATGAAGGATGGCTGTTTTAACAAAGCATAAACATTTTGGGAGGATGTATGTTTCTCAACAAAACTTGTCATTGTAATTTTTGGATGTGCAGAAGTATCTAATAATTTTTCAACAGAGAGTTGGAAAAAAACAAGTATCTGCTCTTAAAAAGAATCAAAATACCTATTTTAACAGTTATATTTTGTGAAAGTGCTTGAAGTTTCTTTATTCTGTTTTAAAGTACAATGTAATGTAAGAGAATACCCTAAAATGTATAAAAAAAGAGGTTCTTTTTTTATGGGCACTCCTAAAAAATGATATTATTAAAAATAATAAAACACTGACCTCTATGTTCTCTGTGGAGAATTTAGGAGGATTTAAGAATGCAAAGGGAAAGAAAGCTGCAAAGTCATGAAAGGAATATAACAATTATTCACTAATGTGTTTGTTCTTAGCATTATTATTTATTGATGATATTTCTAAGGCTGTGAATTTTTCTGCAGTTGGCTAGAGAAATACACAGACCCAGAAACACATTACACGTACCTTAGCTGCCTATAAGTTAAGTATCTTGTTTTAATTAGGTATTTCCACAGTCAACAGAGAGGGACATCAAGGGAGAAAGGATGAGTGAGAGAACTCCAGTGGATTAATGGGAGAGATTAAACAACTAGCTTAAATTGGACATTTATCTTATAGGTGTCTAAATGCAGGCAAAATGAATTCACATGTCCTAATATGAGTCTCATCCCAGTGATCACTGCATGCACTTAGTGTAAAGAAAATGCTTTTTCTTGCCTGGAAATTGTTATTTACTATTTTTCTTTTAATTACAGGAAATGCATTACTACAAGCAAATAGCTAATCCCGAGAAGTACTTCTCAATTACAAGTAAAACTATCCTTTGATGTAAAATTTTCTGTGCTAATGCCTCTGTATGATTACACAGGAGCTTTAAAATTGGTCTGGGTACAGTTTTACACTGAGAAATATATTCTATGTATTTAAAGGATTGTTATTGCATATTACAGTCTTTGGAACAGTATGGCCATTGTTATCTCCTTTTGAAATTTCCTTTTTACCTCTTCTTAAACACACAACTGATCTAACAGCTCTTACAAGTAGCATCAAGGACTGCAAAGTCCCACTTTCCTTCACTGCTGCTTTAAATGAAAACAACACTGGTTGAGAGCTTGCCTTCCCCCCAGCCCTTTCTCATTTTGCCATCTAAGGATAAAATAAGGCCAAAAAGCACTTGGTTTTCTCTTATGCAGGTAATAAGGTATGCAGGTAATAAGGTATGCAGCCTTATCATGCAAATGCAGACCAGTATTTACAGAAGTTAGAATTAGGTAACAGAGAATACTTAGGCAACCTAAAAAACTGTCCAGAAGGCCTAAGTGAACAGCTACATCTTGTCTCTTCCTCTGTGCCCTGTGCATTTTCTTAACCCTAAAGTAAGGTGCACTGCATTGCTATGATTTCGACATCTTTGGGCAGCAGAAATAAAGCTGTTTCCTGCCCTCATGCATCATCCTACATAATGCAAACCTACTTGCTACCAAAAATCACAGGTATACATTTATATACAGAAATACTTGTTTTTCTCACTCCTTCCCTCCTAGGCTGTTGCCACTTGAAGCTTTTGTTCCAGCACCTCAAACTGCAGCCCTTTGTTTGTATTCACCCTACGACCCAGATTCGCTATTTGTCAGATCTTCACAATTCAAGCACCTCCTCCTAGTGATAACTGGCTAAGACTTTTTTGGATTCAAATCAAAAACTCTGGAGTATGGAGCAAGCTATCTCCAGAGTAACATCCTCTGGATTAAAATGTCTAGCCTTAAAAATGTCCAAACTTGTTCATTATAGTATTTCTCCTCAAATTATCCCAACATACAGATAGAAATATGAATGTGCTTAATTCATGCCTGGGGATTCAACTCAACTAACTTTAATCATATCAAAGGCACCATCTAATCTGAGATGGTTGTGTTAAACATATTATGCACTGAACAGAAGACTGGCATCTCCACACAAAGGTTTCTGTTGTTCCAAAAGAGGTATCTGATGTACGTTGGATGAATTGCCATACAGAGGTGCCTCTTTTCATTGGCTAAGAAGAAAACATAAACAAAACTAAGCTACACAGTGAGCTTTTAGACAAATTAAGTAAAATGAATTGTGGCAAAGAAGTGTTCTAGAACAGTAGGTGGGCATGTTTGAAATTTAGAGATCAGGTGAATCTGTTTCAAGAATTATATATTTCAAGAATATAGCCATCATGAGGGACCTACACAAATCTTCTGTATATGTGCATGTGGATAAAAGAAGCACTGCACAAAGAAAACAGCCTGCATCCCTTACTTTAGGGTGTACTTGTGTTTTCTGTGAGGGCAATACATATAATTGGTCTTGCAGTTGCTCAGTGTTTTTAATGTAAACTCTTTTTAAATGCAAACTTTAATTAGATTTTAGTTCTACTTTCAGACTGATCTGCGTGTTAATTAAGGGCCTGGAGGAAAGTTGTATTTAAAAGTCTTATAAATCTCCCTGTAGGGCTGGGGTGATGATCTGCTCATCATGCAGGTGTTTCAGTCTGCACATTTCATGCAGAAACAATTTTCCATCATGCAATTTCTACTGCTATTTCCTCCCCCTACTCCTCCTCTCCCTCCATTCACTGCATACAAACTTCCAGTTAAGAGGTGGGTGGGCAGGTCAGCCAATGCATTCACATGGTAGATGTTTTACTGGAGTGCAGTTGATCACAATATCCTTTGATTAATTCCCTCCTACCTGTTCCTGTAAACAGGGAGCACAGATATTTATTTCACATTTTAAAATGCAGTATTTATTGAGGGTTTTATTCCCCTCCAGCTTGCTAGTAGATTTAAGATAATGACTCTTTGCCAAAATCATATTACCTTTGTCCTTAAGCAAAAGCATAAAAATTGAGATTAAGCTAATATCAAATTTCTTTTGACCTTTTGGGTTCTGTGGTATTACTCAAGTGCTGTACTGTGTCTCACAGATACAGTTCTATAGCGGTACAATAATTTGGCGAGTCCAATGGCAAAACTTTTGCTGGAGATTAGAGAAAGAGAGGCACTAGCAAGCATAGAAAATCCATGATTATAAAGATATAAATCTGACTTTCTGGATTGTGAGATTTGTGCCTCTCCTGAGTATTGATTCTGACTACTCCACTTGGCTCTTTCTAACTGTGCTTCTGGCTCCTCTCCAAAGATACTGGGGGAGATTTGTGCTTGACTGAAGGCAAAACTGGAAAGAATTTTTTCCAACCTAGCTTTCCCTAGATGAACAGGAAGAGTATGCATACTGGATCCTGCCTACGTGAATTAGAAAGTAAACCACTCCGATGCTACATGTGTGCCCATGTGCATCGCTGAAACAGTTTGGGCAAAGTTCAATACTGATGAGGGCTTTAACATGTACATTCCTTTTTGTGAAAGTGGGTACTGAATCCTAGCTGCTTTTGATAGCTGATGCCCAAGTCCACAATGGGGTGGGTGCCTTGTAGCAATTCTGTCTGTACTGCTTGCAGGGACAGATCTCAATTAGCAGACACACTTCGACTACTACTTGCTACCGGATGAGGCAGCTGGGTGACCCGAGAGCACAGGGAGAATGACAGTTAATGCAGTTGTTCTGTGGACCATCATCTGGCTAGGTCCACTTTGAATCTTAAAGCTATACCAACATATATGTTAAATGTAACCAACTAGAACCCCACTGCTGGTGTCTCCTCACTGTTTCCAGTCATACATAAACAGATGTGGTTCTCTTGAAGACTACATGCTGCAGGTAATTTACTATTCATTGTCTATGACTTCTCTGCTTCTCCTTCTGCACTTGTCTTGCTGGGCCAGACCTAAGTTATGGTCACCACCTCAATTCTGAAACCACTTGAAATGGCTTTTACCTCTAAGCAACCAAGCAATTTCCATTGCCAGTCACATGTATGCAGATATAACTTTGCTTGCCTTAATGCTTGCAAAATGTACTACGCAAATGGGATTCAAACAGACGTATAAATAATTACTTGAAAATTTCCCCTGTTACTTACCCAGTCCTAATAGCTGAGAGCTAATTTATGTCATCTGTAACACCTTAATAGATTGGATAAAAGACTATATGCATTTGCTAAGTGTAAACACTAATGATGAACAAGAATTATGTGTAATATCATTAACAGGGTTGTAACTAGAAGTGATAAGATTAATGTAAGGAAGATATAATTTTCATCTGAGTAGCATCTGTAAATTGCAAGGACCTCCCAGAGGAGGTATTTGATGCATGTATATTACACTGGACATTATACAGTTTCTTGATTATATAGTCATGAATAAGCCTGAAATGGCATAGACATGGACTGCATGGCATTAAATTGCATAAAAATAAATTAGAAATTAGATTGTCCCTGAGAAGAGAAAGATTTTGTCATCCCCATGGAACCTTCTGAAGATATTTGGGGGTTGGAAACAGATGATCTTAAGGTCCTTTCCAACCCTAACTATTCTATGATACTATGATTCTATTAAATGCAAGTTTAAATCAAGTTCCCAAAATTTTCAGTTTGTCTCTGAACTTAAAAAACAACAATAATAAATTGACATTGGTTTTGTGCCAATTCCAACACTTGCCCAAAGAGCAGAAGTAGGACTGCAATATACTGAGCAAACACGATGGGTTTTCATTTACTAAGCGGGTAGGATTTCTATTGCTGCACCTGTGAAAGGGACATGTAGACACACCTTTCTGTGGATGAGATCACCCCAACACTTTCACTCTTAGCTTGGCAAGACTAGAGTGTAGAACACCAATCCAACCACATTAAAAATAAACCATGGGATCTGCTAACTTTCTGTGCCCACCTGCGTGTGAATGCATTCATTGCCACCAGACTTAAAAGAAGTGGGTGCAGGAGGTAACTGGAAGGAGAGAAGTGCCCAACACTGAAATTAAAGCTTTTCTTTTGAGGAAACTTGTTAAGAAAATAAGATGACTTCAAAACAAAAATTGAAACTAAGTTCAGTGTAACAACATCAACATAATAATAGTGAAACTGGAAAGTATTTCCTTAGCACATTTGCTCAAACACTTATTAAAGGCATAAACTAAATCCAAGAAAAACAAATCCCAGGTGTGGAAATGTGGTTAACCCATGACTCAGTTTAAATTTAAAATGTAAAATAAAACAGTAAACTTTCACCAATTTGCTTTAATTTTAGACAGGCATAAGAAAAGGTGTGGGGGGGGGGAGATCCTTACAGTTCTCCTTCAAGAGATTCCAGTGCACGGAGGGAGAGCTGAGAACAGCCTTGTAGTAAGCTTTATAAAGCAAGCACAAATGAAATACAAAGACCTAAATGCTCATGGCTTTTTGTGCCTGCAAACAGGCATGAGCTACACTATGCTCAGAATAGTGCCATATGCAGAGATCTGTAAGTAGATTAAGGTAATGTTTTCTTCCCCTATATGGACTTGTCATCTCATCAGAGAGGACAGAAGTGTTGACAGCAAACTGCTATCCCCCCTCTCCTGCCTAAAAGACTGTGTGTGGGTAGCAAATAGCAACAGTCTTAAGGACAGAAGAAAAGATAAATATATGCTACCAGCTCCTGAGGAGGATGGGTAGCACTCTATCAATCATACCTTGCAGAAATAAAGAAGGTACAGAAAAGTGCATCTGAAGCTTTCCTGAAGTAAAGTCTCCACTGTGTTGTTTTTTGGGGGGAGGAAGGGGTACAAGACTGTAATATATATTATTTGTTATGTATACTGAATTGGAATGTGTCAGCTCTAGACCCCAATAAAAATTCCTTCCAGACTTTGTTCCCTGGATTACTACAGTATATATATGCAAACCAATAGAGAACTTTGAGATGTAATCAACAAAAGACCAGCAGTCAGTTCTTGCATTGCCAAATGAGACATTCTGCAGAAGGCTGGAGCTTTCCTTCAGAGGGTGTAAATTCAGTCCGGCTCAAGCCTGGTATGCCATTCTGTCATGGGTTTATATTTGGCTACAGGTCTCTGTTCTAAAAACCTAGGTCTGTGATGGATTCAGGAGGTTGTCTAGTTTTCCCAGCCCTTCATCATTTCCTGAATCACCAAGTCTGTTCTTTCTGATCTTATCTACCAGGAAAGTTACAGTACACATATATTTAAAGCATTGATGGTGACTCTGACAATTCTGAGGAACATGGTGGGAAAAAGCAGGAGGCCATTTAAAAAAAATAAAGACAGAAATTATTGAAAGATTAAGATTTGAGTCAAAAATGTAGATGGCGTCTTAAAACCTATGCAAAAGTGTGTCATTCACAGAGATGATATGGTATGAAATAAGCTAATTTTTAAGGCTGACAGAGCTGTCATCCAGTTCCATGTTTTCTGTGCTCAACGATTTAAAGTGATTCTCAGGTAATATTTTTAATAGTGTTTGGAAATTATGAACAGCTTATTTTTCATGGTCTACCTTTATTTCACAGAATGACTTTCTTTCAAGACCAAGGGGAAAAAACCCTCTGCAAACCTGTCTGTACAGAATTTCCATGGGGGTTGGTAGCAGCAATTGATATAGTCCAAAAGAGTGTTTATGGAGAAAAGGTGCATTTGGGTATACTGATCTTCATAATCAGTCATGCATCTAATCTCATGATAAAGGAGCTACTGTTTTTCTGTGAAACTCATCCTTTAACCAAGTGTATACACAGTGTTTCATTAGGCCAGATTTTCCATTTTATGTGCTTTGTGGGAGGCAGATTCTACTGATACAACAACTGACTATAACACATATGTGTTTTCAGGATATGCTGGTAGAGAACCTGACCTGCTATATGTGAACTGATGAAATCCTTGTTGGCTGCTGCTCTTCTTAATTCATTCTTTCTACTTTTTCTGTTTTCTTTTGAGATGTCAGGGCTGGATCAAAAAAAATAATGTCATCTAAAAATAAGCATTTTGGCATCTAAGCTAAGATATGGGTGGGCCAATCTTCATCTTCCTTACTTAGACATTTGGTGTCTAAGACACCAAATTTAGCAGCATTAATCTGTAAAGATAAATACTCCAATCTAGTGAAAAATATAGCTTGTGTCTTTTTCGACTGCCTAGGGAAAAGAGCCTGTAAGGCTGGGATCAGAACGTGTCCCTTAGTTAAATGTAAAGTTAAAAAGATGAAACCGCATCTTTGTGTGTAGGTTCACATATTTTTACCATCTTCAGATCTCTCATTCTTGGATCCTACAGAATTTTGGAGTTTAGATTTTTTTATGTGCTCATCACACTCAGTAACTGAATGGAGGATGAAGTAAAATGTAGACACAGTTACACTTCTTCCAAATATAAAGAGAGAGTCCTTTTGTTTGGTTGTCCTTTTGTTTGTTTGGTTCATTGGTGTTTTTTTTTGTTTGTTTTGCTAATAATCTAGTGATTAGAGCATTGACTCAGAAAATGACATCTAGGATCTGTAAATCCCTCAGAATGTTCAGTCAGCTTCCTTTTATTGCACTGCATAGAAGGAGATTTAATACTTAGACAGGGAAAAGACAAGACTGAAGAAGGAAGTCTTAGTATGTTCAATATTTTGGGGCTTTCATCTAAGATGTGAGAGGCCTGTGCTCTTGCCTCTGCTCCCAGCAATTTTTTGTCATTGCACATAAAACCATCATTGGTTAAAAACCTGAAATAATTATAATAAGATAGATCAAGCCCCTGTGCATTTTGTGGATGCCAGCAATATTTTATTTCTCTTTCAGGCACTTTGTGAAATAATTAGATGGCACTTAATAAGGTGAGAATAATCAGATACCTTCTCTGATGAGAAGACTAAAAGTCTGGATTCGAAATGGATGAAGAAACTCTCTTGCACCCGTATCTGTGTATATGGGCTTTTTAGAAAATGTGGTGGTTTAGGTACATTCCTCTGTTAAATGTGGTGGTTTAGGTACATTCTTCTATTTTGCATTCTCTACTTTCTTGTTCAACTGTAGGGTTTTTTATTTTTTCAAACTGTCCACATCCTTCCCATGCAATGCAGGATGACAGTGAGCATAAGTGCCTAGAGGTATTAGATTTTAATCACCTTACTCTATATCTTCTATTCAAATCTAGGGAATAGGAGCCTATAAGGTAAACATTATGACGTCTGGCTGCAAAAATTTCTCTATTGCAGCTAGCTCTGAATTTTTGAGGTCACAAACTGCTGGGATGTCATGTTGTGAATTTTGTGCTGTGTTGTGTTTTAAAATGCACATAATTCCATTAGCATCTGTCTTTCCCTAAAAGCTTTACTAATGTTTTCATTCACTTTTTTATCTGCTTGTTATATTGTTTCCTTCTGTTTCTTTCCCTTTATGTTGAATTGAATTCAGAAACTACTTTGGTATATGCATAAGGAAAGCTGAAGTCAACACCTGGAGGCAGTGAGTAGGATTGATCTGCCCAAAGGCAGACACCTGTATCTCATGAGATGCATCTAATTTCAAAGTGGGTATCTAAAATGCATGTCAGATGACTCATCTGGTGTAAGAGTCTACTTATTTTCCCCTCAGTGCCATTTATAATGCATCTAAACTATACCACTGGTAAAAAACACCTAAGAACTATACAAGACATGAAGAAAGTAAATAAAATTGGAGATCATATAGACGTGAGGAAATATTTGCCAGATAAACTACCTTGCAAGGTAAGGGAGGCTTGCAGGATCCATATCCTTTCCTATCAATGTCACCAAGGTCCTGCCAATAACTAATTCTTGACTTAGTGATCCCATGTCAATAGCTAATTCTTTAGCTTGTTTTGTCTCCCTAAAAAGGTCTTTGCTTTCTTGCAAAGCATTCACTAATCTAATTTTACATCACTGTAACCCGTTGAAAACTATGCAATTAGAAACCAGCTCTGTTTCAAACTCCTTGTGAAAAATAATCAAGGATAATAATCTTTACTTCCCATTGGACAAAGCATTCATAACTGTGAGTTTTAAACAGTCAGTTCAGGAGTCCTGCAATTCTGTCTCTACAGTCACACTAGCAAGGAGAACACATATACAAAAAAATGACCTTTTCCCAAATGACATACTTTCCTAATCTGAACGCCTGCCTCCTCTCAAAACTGCCATAAATAGACTAGGCCCATCTTATAAATGATCCTATGTTTAGTGTAACCAAAGCAAAAGTTTTGTTTCCAAGTAAGTAATTTCAGAATCAAGATGCTCTTGTTTTCACTTTCAACATTAAAATGTCCCTCTGTTCTACTGTTTGGTGAGTAGAACATTTATAATAATGCAAAGAGGAAGAATAAAGCTTTAAGTAGAAGAGGAACAGGAAAATGAGCCTTGTGTCTGATCGTTAACCTCAGCAGCAGAGGTACACTTTCCCTCTCACTGTTTTCGTAATGGCTCAGTATCAGCCAGTGAAGCGGTAATGAACAACTGGACAGTGATAACATCTTAAAACACTGCAGTTCTTTTCTTGGTGAACACAAGCTAAATCTTTACCCTCAAAGTAAATGTTTTTTATAGCAAGGTTACTAATGAGAATTTGAAACATGATGAGAAATTTCATGGAGTCAAGATGTAGAGACATTTTATTACTGCTTTCCTGATGCAGAGGAATGAACTTCAGGGTGAGTTTCAGTGAAGTATTTGCTTTCTGGCAATAACAAGTTTAATGTTACTTCCCACACCCGGTACTTGTTCTCAGCTATGCCATACAGCCTATATTGCTTTTTGAGGTAACATGAGGTAGTCTATGTTCATAGAACTGATATAGGCATGAAATGTTTCTAATCCCCATTGTTCTAATTCTTCCTGGAATGAAGAAGTCCTTGAACAAATGCTTTCTTCTGCTTAAATTTGTGCTAAGCTTTATAAATGTATATGCCAAACAGTCAATATAAAGAATTTCTTAAATCTTCTTTTGATCAGTCACAATTGTATTAATTATCAATGAATATGATTGCTTGTGCTCTAATACATTTTAATTGATTTTGGTTTATTTCCATAACCTTGGAACATTATTTTGCAATAACTGTCATTTTTAATTCATAAAAGCAATTAGTATAGACTTTTTTTAAACATACATAATAGTAATTGACACTTTAGCTACCTGAACGCTATATATGTTTCAATGAAAGTGGCATGATATGACTTGTTCTGTGTTGTATTTAGGCAACCATCCAGATATTGTAATTTAGAAACACTGTATGGAAAATGGTAAGGTTATGATTGGGAAGATATTATTAGTATGTAGTCACAACCTAACAGAAAACATTTTTTTTCTCTATCTACATTGTTTGCTAATTATGCAATTTTTAATTGTTCCCTATATTTTATTTTTAGATTCTGAAAATAACCAATATGACTACTAATAATTGTGATTTATTACTGTGTGCACTCACACATAACATGCATTTAACATTTGTGTTGATATTTAGGTTTTCAGTCATCCAAAACAGTCCAAGAAAATGCTTCTGGCCACCTCTGCCTCTGAGAGTATAAAGCCACCATTTGACAATATTCTGGTTTTAATGGAAATATGACTTACACATTTTCCATCCCATTGCCTTTCAGCTCCTAACCTGATCAGTGTTGCTATTCTTCCTGCCTCCAGGTTATTTTGACACAGATGACTGTGGACTACGCAGTAAATGCGGTAATTCAAAAGTAACCTTTTCCTGACCTCCAAAATAGAAAAAGGTCTTTCTTTAACTTGGATCATTTCATTGATTCCATTTGCAGCTTGACCCCTCAAACAGTTGAAGTAGTCAAATAGAATAGTAAAGAGCTATTGAATGGAGGCCATCAGAGGCAAGAAGGAGGCATGAAATCCATAAACTGGTTGTGTTTATTTGAGTGCCAGTTTCATGAAACTATATCAATCTAGATCCTGAGATAAGTGGAATTGTTCCTGCATCTAGCAAAGAATATTAACCTTTATAATTCTGATTTTCATTGTCATGTTTTGCTGCCTTCTTAAACTCATCACATTATCCCTAAAAGGAGATATAGCAAAAGCAAGGAACCAAGTAGTTAGAAAAGCTCAAGTTTAAGTTTTTGCTCTGTCACAAAAGTCCCAATCATTTTGAGGCAAGCTGAAATAGTCTCATTAACTTTGAAATAATTTCTGGCCATGGTGTGAGGTGCATTTAGGGTGGTATGAATTTGATCTACTGACTGGATGAAGCTGAAAGGAGAATTTCTTCAGTTCTCTTACCTTGCTTGGTAAGCTTCCTGCAGCTTTAGCTGCGTAAGGGTCTTAGACATGCACAAAAGAAAAAGCAGGAATGGTGAGCTCATGCAGGAAGAAAAGTATGACCACACCTTTTGGCAGCAACTTAAAGTCAAATTTTTTCATTTAACATGAAACTGTCCCTAATTACTTATCAATAAAATGGGAATAATAACACTTTTCCTTGTTTGTTGTTATGAGGATAAGCATATTAAAATTAATTATGTGTTTATATATATCAGTTAGAGGGCCAGACAGTGTCTTAAATATATTTTACTGCTGGGAATAATAAAGAAATGAAGTTATGATTCTCTATAATTTTGTACTTCATGAGGCAACTTCTAACTATCTGAAGATGAGCTCTCATTTAGTTGCCAAAATTGCAATGAAGTATAAGGACAACAAAGAATTAGTCCCTGAGAATTTAAGACACATGCCCAAGTGGCAGTGAGCCAGTTCAGAGTCAAGAGTAGACTGATGCTTTGTAATTTAACTTCATGGCGGTCTCTTTCCAACTAGATTGTTAAAAAATAGGTCTATTTGTCCTAAAAAAATTATCATTTAACTTCATCTGTGATAACTTGAGGTTCATACTGTAATTTGTATAGTGGTGGACATGGATAAGTTTGCAGCACTGATGTCTCAAGAAGAGACTATGACAGGAAGGATACATGAGCTGAATCTTGCTTCCTCTTCTCTCAAAAACCTGTTGGTCATTTGCGCCTTTAAAAACATGGTGCAAAGAGACAGCATATAAATCAGATTCCATGGGGATATTATCTCTCCAATTCTAGATTATGTCACATTATTGCTGTTTTAATTCACACTAAAAATTCACTGATTTCTCTGCAACATAACCTCTCTGGTTAGAGAGTTTCAAGATTCACTTTAAATGAAGTATGTAAACGTGAACTACTAAAAGTAAGTTTTTCCTTCTTGTTAGCCTTACAACTGGATGTTTTCTCTCAGTTCTTTTTTTTATATTTTTTTATTCTCTTTTTCATTATTTAGTTACATCAAAAATCCTTTTGGCAAAATGTCTTCTGTAGATACAACAGAGTCCTTGAGAGAAATGCCTGGAAAATTAGTTCCATGTACATTTCAGGAAATCTTGCTAACAGCTGCATTTTTCCATTAGAAATGGTTTCAAAGGCTACATAAAAACCCAAAGCCAAATGAGGCAAAGTTTAAGTGAGAAAACATGTGTGCAATATTAAGCCAAGAAGGGGGAACAGTTACTTAGAAAAATCCAAACCTTTTTTTTCAGAGCTATTCAGAAAGCGTATTAGGGAGTATAGGTCAAATCTTCATTTGGTGTAAATGTGTGCAGTTCTGCTGAAATCAATGAAATCTCCTTTAAATAGTTGAACTCGGGATCTGGCCAACTTTCACATTTCCAAATGCTGAAAGTGCTTTAAAATGAACTGATTAATTTCCTATTTAGCACTACTTGGAATTAAATGCTTAGCTATGTACTGAGAACTACGCACTTAAAAAGTGTTTGAAAGAATATACCAGAAAACGTTTAATAAAACCTTTAAAAGACATTCAGAAACAGAAGAGGTAGTTTATGCTTGTATCTGTTGGCCCCTCCAGCCTTCTTTAGCTTGGTGTTTAGCGAATGAAGAAAGCCCAAGCACTTTATTTTCTGTATTTATTTTGAATCTCCTTCCTTCTGTCTGGGACTGCAGCTGAAGAACTGCGATTGGGGTGACATCATCAGAGACAGCACTTGGAACTGTTTGGAGAGAAAAAAAGAGTTGCACAAATTATAAGTGATTTCCTGACACAAGTTTTAGAGAGAATGTAAATCAATTTGTAATTTGGCCCCAAGACTGAACAAAGACCAGTTTTCAAAGCACAGCCTCATTTTTCACACCTTCATTTTCAAGCACAAATAAAATCTCTGTTTAAAGGCCTTTTCTTTCCCTTGATTCGTTTATGTTAGCAAAGTCAAAATTACTTTATAAAAAAAAGCGGGATTCTTTCCGCAATTGTTACGCAGGAGAAGGATATAAACCCCACATGTTAGAATAAAATGAATCTACCATCTTATCTCTCCCAGAGATAGCAAAAGGAGGCCTATATAACAATCAAGGCCATTGTCTCTGAATAGAAGCTGATCTTCTAGCTTTCTTATTTTTATTATTCAGATTTTATTGACTCCTTCAAACTCATCCTGGGACAATAATTAAAGTGCTTCAATATAGTAAAACTTGTTCAAACTTGTCTTGAAGCTATTTATGATTCTCTTCAGATTTTCTTTTCCTGAGAAAATAACAAGTTTAATAGTAGGAAAATAAACAAACAACAAAACCAAAACCAAAAGTTTTCATAGTTCATAATGCTGTTCAAAAACTATGTCCCGCTCTTGCCTTAAATTTTAAATCTATCTTCTAACTCCTCATCCTTCTGTCTCTAGTTCTCTCTGTTTTTCTTGGCTCACTCTAGCCTTTCCACAGCATTTCCTTCCCCTGGAAAATCTCAGTGCTGGGGATTTTGCACTATTCCATCTGCCAAACAAATCAGCAGCTAATCTAATGCCTACCTTAAAGGGTCATCCACAAACTAAACTTTTAACTTAATCTTTGAAAAATGGAATCTCCAAGCCCTGAGAAATTTGCATTTCTGATTTTAATTTATATTTTAATTTATATTTTAATTTTAGTTCAACCAAGAAGGGAAAAAAAAACCCAAAAAACAAAAGAAAAAATTTGCAACAGTGTAAATTGCAATTTAGTAACTTTGTCTCCCTGGCAGCCCACCAACAGGGCTGTGAATCCCTTGCGCCACTAAAAGCTTTCCTGGTGGGCAGCACAGGAGCCTTAATGTCTGGGGAATTGGAGAGTAGGAGAATCTGGAAGCCAGGTCAAAAGGACTTCTTTGGCCATGTGCCTGGTAGGCTTCCCAGGATATGGGAATTTCTGGCAGGGTTGCCTTGGGTGGATAGCCTGGCAGACAGCTGAGCAAATTTCCATCTGAAATCCAACTGGTGGTAGTCAGAATAAATTTGCTTCAGTTAAACATCGTGGATATTTTCTGGGGGAAATAATTGAGAGCATCCCCACCTTCTCCCTGGGATATTGGCTCTGCCTTGAAGGATTTTGGCAGCTCTGTGGGAAGGTGTGTTCAGAAATGCAGGTCTCAGGGGCTAGCAGAGCTCTTGCCACAGTTGGCATCAGAGCTGTAGGGCTACTGGCATGGGAACGTTACTTCCTGAGCCCTCATCCTTCTTCCCTGATGACTTGGCAGGAGAATCAGCAGGGAATAGAGACTAATCAGGAGCTATTTCAGGGTGCTTCATGGCAACTAGGTCAGGAAGAAAGAAGGAAAATTGGAAAAGTTGATCCTAGCACTAGAGGACTCAGTTCAGTATGACACGATTCAGAGGAGGCAATCAAAAAATTGATGTTGTAATAAGGAGTAAAGGTAACCTCATAATTTTCCTGACTGTCGCCTGACCCCAACAAAGGTGCTTATATCTTTTGTTTTTTATAGGACATGTCACTCAAGGAAGTCCTCAAAACCTTGCAGCTGCAGAAGTCAGGTTGATGAGGTGGCCTTCTGCCTGCCTGGGGACATCTGGTACACATTCTTCTTTTCTTGTGTTTTGTTCTGTAAGCTGAGTCACAATGCAGGGCTATACCGAATCAGCCAAAGGGGTAATATGGAACTGTGTGTAAGAAAGAATGGTAGAGAAGAGACTGGGAAATAGGAGAATGAATCCTATCCTTTCATCTTCCTACTATGGCTGTTTAACATTTTAACAAATCAGGCTCCTGCAGTCAACCCCAGGTTTTATTTTTACTGCATTCTGAAGGTGGTCCTCAAACATGTAATCACCCACAAATAAATGTCCTCAATATCAAACTGGAATCCTTGATGAAACCAGAAATGGAGAAAATGCAAGTGCCAGCCTTCATCTCCTTGAAAACAAGACTAGCTCAAGAAATAAACTGAAGTTGTAAAAGGTCAAAAGTCAGATAAACAATATACTGAAATTGACCAAAACAACCCTTACCCTTCAACAGTTTAGACTTCAGTTTCTTAGTATATTCCAGTGAATGAACATTTTGTTAAAAAACTGCAATCTAATTTTGCATTCTGCAGTAGTTTGAAATTCTCCTTGGCATGTTAAAATGATTTGTGCCTTTTTTATAGCACAAAATTACTGGAGAAGGGTCAGGCTCAAATAATTCTTGCCAGGACAGAATTTAGCCCACTGCATTATGATTAAAACATTTATTTCTTTTTTAAAGACCTCATTCCCCTGAAAGCAACCTGCTCTGCTAAGTTTTGTATCTCTCTGCATCTACAGTAAAAGTATCAAAAAATTTCACTATTGTTTTCTGTTATCTATATCATTAAAATTCATCTTTATTCAGGCATCTTGAGGATTTTGAAGCCAGAAAGAACCAGAAGTCCTAATCACATCTTTTTAGACAGTATTGCATTCTTCCCAGGGCAAGCCAGTAAGTATCACAGTGAGAACACTTTGAGGTTTTAATCAGATTACTTAGTAAATTGATGTAAAAGCCATCAAATCTAATTGAAGTTTCATCTACTGTGACAGATTATTCTGCTTCCTTGAAGTTACACACAAACATACTCCAAAATATTTATCTTTAGAAGCTTTTATCTGTTCATTTTCAGTGTAGTAATAAAGCAGAGCCTTATACTTTCAGTGAGTTAAAGTCTGCTTACATAGTCAGGAAATGTACTTACAAAAGCTAGAAATCATCAGTTGATGTATTTCAGTACTTTTCCAATATCTCAGCCATTCTGGGAACACATCAGCCATAACCACAGCAGTTAATAAGAGAGACACCCCTCTTTTCCAGAGTTCAGTGTTTGTCATGATGTGCATTGAGATGCTGCTGAGGCTGCCAGGGTTTAGCAGCCCATCCTAAACACTGGCATAATCCTGTTATTGATTTCTGCCATGCTGCACTATCGAGAGCTAATTTCACATTGCATTTCAAGGACAGCATAGCAGGCAGGGATACTGTAGCACAGAAAGGACACAAATTGAGTGTGCACATTTAATTTACTGCACACTATGATGCACTGTCTGGAACTCGGCTCTCTAAGGGCCAACATCTCTCTGATGCCATCCCAAAACTGGAAATAGCTGAGTGATTAAAGAGTAATGAGGAAGAGGAGGAAAGGCTTAGTGTGTGTTGTTAGGTATCAAGATTCTCACTCTTTCTAGCTCTCAAAAATCTGTCCTTCTGTTAAATCAACCAGAATATTCAAGTCTTTTTTTGTTGCAAAGCAAAGGGGGCAGAGACCTCCATGGGGGACATTCTGACCAGGGCTCTAAAGTCTTTATTCTCTCCTGAAATTCTGAGCTTTTGATGATGTACATATGCTACATTCATAACACAGGGATGTGGGACAGGGCTGAAGTCATGATGGATAGGGCAGCGGGCAGCATCTCCAAGTAGCTCTGAACAGCTGAATTCTGGTCAAGCATTTATATGTTATTGCAGTTTGAACGTTGGATTGGAGATGTGATCTGATTTGTATCTTTCTATTTCTCCAGTAGCCAAACTGGTGTAAGAAATGCCACTGTAGTAAATATATCCTGGGTAGTTTCTTTGAGGAAAATTATATGTATTGGTTTGAAGCTTCTACAGTTGGAGCTGGTAGGTGTTAAACATTTGAGAGATCACTCTCCCTGCCTCTTCCCCTTCATCCCTGCTTTGTTTATCCTCTATTGTGAGGAAGATACCTTAGATTTTAATGCAAACCCAGAACTTTCTTTAACCAGATACAAGAACACCTGGTATCAAGAACAAAATTATTCCTTCTTTAAAGCTGGGAGAGGTTCAGAAGAGAGTTCTGTCTGTTCATGAAAGTAAATGTTGCCAAATGTTTTTATTTTAATATTGTTGATACAGAGGCTCTAGACTTCTTTAACAACAAAACATACATAAATTGCAAGTTAGGATGTCCAAGGATAACCAAGGCATATTGTATACCTACAGCAATGGACTTTTGGAAGTTCTAGCTTTGTGTACACAAATGAAATAATGGAGCTACTCTGTGGAGATTTATAGAATCATAGAGTAGTTAGGGTTGGAAAGGACCTTAAGTTCATCTAGTTCCAACCCTCCTGCCATGGGCAGGGACACCTCACACTAAACCATATCACCCAAGGCTCTGTTCAACCTGGCTTTGAACACCACCAGGGTTGGAGCATTCACAACCTCCCTGGGCAACCCATTCCAGTGCCTCACTACCCTAACAGTAAAGAATTTCTTCCTTATATCCAATCCAAACCTCTGCTGTTCAAGTTTCAACCCATTACCCCTCATCCTATCAATCACTACAGTCCCTAATTTATAAAAGACTTCAATCTGTAAGGTCACATGTGCAGTTTGTAGAGTCTTGTGGAATCTGACATCAGGTGTAATGAGGATCAGAAACTACAAAATACTGTTAGAAAACCAGGAATTAAAAGCAGAAAAACCCATGAGAGTTTGTCAGACTATGCAGCAGAGGCAGACCAGAGTGTGTGGCACAGCTGTGTTACCAAAAAGCAAAATCATAGTAATACATGGAAGACAGCATAGGTGTGGAAAAAACCCACATTCTAAGTGTTGTACAGACCTTGAACTAAGCTGAAGAAACAAACAAACTTGCAAAAGAAAAGAAACTGTATGTAAGAATACCTGCTGGATATATCATTAGCTGTGATATAAACTAACACAACTGAAATCTTGATCACTTGTAAGATGCGTAATGGCACTGCAGTTATAACAATGTCTGAAGTCAGATTAAAGGAAGTTCCTGTTTCTCACTATTAACTATAAATGGACTGTAGATGACCAGCTCCATGATAATGTCTATATTGGAGAGACAGTGAGATAAGGTGTATTTACCTCCCATGAGTCCCTAAAAGAGATGCCACGTATAAGACATGAAGAGCCCATGAAAACAAAAAGAAAAATGTGGAAAAATAGAATTTAAAGCAAAAGAAATGAAGACCTATGAAGGAAAAGAAAAATTCCCCAAAGATGAAAAGTGTCATACAGAAAATTACAGCCTAAAAATATTAGTGTTGTTAAAGAATATGAACAAAATGGCAAAATATTACTAGTCCAGTATTATGCAGGTAGATAAGTGTAATGAAACTGAAATTTTCCTGTCCAGGACTGGCACACATTTGTTTGTACATACTGGGAAAAAACATTTCATGCTGTATTTACCTTCTTATTCTCACCATAAAAAAACATCATTATCACAGAAAATGATGACTCCCAGAAATGATGACATGTACTCTCATAAGATCTGTATTTGTTAGATACGACAACCCTGCTATGATAATGACAGGCAAATGGTTACAATTAGATTTCCACTACATCACATGTTCTGTAAAAATGTGTGATTTAGGCATATAACATAGAACCTAAGACACACAAAGTCTTTCAGTATTATGAAAAAGGTGTTGAAATTTTTAAAAAGGATCCTTAGAAATGTAGACTGACTTAATAGACAAGGAACAGTGGTCCTCCCTTGAACCTAGAAATGCAATTTCATAGCACAGCATAATTCATAATACTGAATTAACAATTCCCCACAATGAAAAGATGGAGATCCTGTTCATATTTCCCACCTCACATCCTTCCTAATCCTCCTTCCCTTCTTTGTTCTTCACTAGTCTGCACTTCTGCCACTTCTGTGGTGCCTGACCTGGTGCTCATGTACTGGAAAACTAAAGTGACAAAGAAAATTTTGAGATAATAAAGTGACATAGACATGAAGATCAGGCAAGTGCCAAAAAGCAGTATCAGGTAAGAGAAGGAGCTAGCAGTAGAGACTGAAGGTCGGGCTGCCTTGGGACCTGGTGCAGAAACCAGGGCAAGTGTAAATTGGTGTAAACAAAATTGAGACAGCAAATGCAAAATGTATATTCTGATAAAGGATCATGATTTCAGTGCCTTCCTAGCCACAGGACAATGTCTGTGAGCATAATGACAAAGTACAGGCATCAAAAATGTCATCTCTAATGAAGACAGCTACATTTTCTTGAAGGTGTGTCTTGGTGAGGGCCAGCCTGTAGAAAAAATAATAGACGCTGTGTATCCTCCCAAAGCAGAGTGGAAGATATGGAAGTAGAGGAGACACAGCCCTAGACAACATCATGGGAATACACTTGACTAGAGCTCTAGAGTAACCAGTCTGCAACCATCTCTCTTCAGAGATCTACAAGACAAGGAAAACACACTAGGGACTGATAGAGAGCTGACACGCAGTATAACAGATGGTGTATTTTTTTCCCTTTGGAAAGGGAAGATGTAAAGTTAGCCAGAGATGCAAAAAGAGAATAGATTTTATTGATCTAAACTAGCACTGCTAACAGCCAGAATAAGTGATGTGTACAAATCTCTCTGCTTCCCTCACAAGTGGCCTCATCTTTTATCTGTTTATTTTCACTTTAACACTGTGACACCTGGGTTTTAAAGTTTGGCTCAGGATTTTCCCAAGTGGCCTCAAAGTATCCTGCAGTCATCTGCTCTAATCTAAACTGGGCTAGGGTTACGGCTAGGGCTGAGTACTGTCCTTAAAGTTACATGGTTAGCATAAACCTTGGCACAGTTTTCAAGTGAGTGATCTTTTGAGAACCACTTGGGGTTTAAGAACAGCAGGTGACATTTGGATGTCTACAGCTTTTCAGAGGAAAGGTAAGAGATTGTGGTTACATGGCAACAGCCCTGCTGAGGCAGTTGCCATTAGGGCAGGATAATTTGCCTCAGCTTGTCTGATTTAGTAGCAGAGACATTTACCCATGTACTGCTCAGAGACCTTGGTTTGTGCATATGTACCTGAAGCTGTCACGTAAAGGAGATACCTACCTTTAACAGTGCCATTATAACCTGTAGAAAAGGATGGTGCATGAGTATCATTGCCAAGTTACCTGTGTGGAACAAGAAACTTCAGGTAATGCACTGTATGTGGTTGATAATACATAATGGCTTTGAGATGCAAGCTGCCTGGAAGGTGTTTGAGGGATTAGCATCCTTTGCGTCCTGCTGAAATGCAAAGAAAGTTGTGTGTGTGTGTATGAAAGGTAAGATGAAAAAGCAGAGTGAAAAAAAAAAGGGGATAAAGCAGAGAATTATAACCCAGAGCTTTGCAGCACTCACATGAAATCATCCAGGATGTTATAGATGTTTTGATATCTTTGGAAAGGCATTTCCTGAAAACAAAGGATATTTTAATTTCTATCTGTCTTCCAGGCCTTAAAGCTCTGTATATAGCTATATATATCTATATTTACCATTGCACTAGTCTTTATGGGATAGTCTTCCTCCTTTCCTCCATAGATGCTTCTCTACACCTTCTGTCTTGTACCTATTCTTCTTTGGATTCTGACAGTTTTTGACTCTCAATTAAATCAACTAATTGCAATATCTTCTGAAAAACTGAGGGATTTGCAAGTCCTGCTGTCTCCCAGTGGTAGAAGAGATCATCTCGTTCTTTCAGACTTTGCTAGTTTTCCTGTTTTGTACTTTCAGTGAAAGATCCGTGCCTCCTAGAAAGAAATGACTAAAATTGGAGGTTGTAGCTTTTCATTTGTCTAGTTACATTTAATATTGTGTCAATATGTTAATATTAACTATAAATGCTTTGAGACAGGATTTTGATGAGTATATGACACTGCAAACTCGTATCTAAGAGGTTTCAGCTGGTGAATATAGATTATTTGGAGTGGGTAATGATGTAAATCTGTTACTTTTCTCCTTTTACTTCATTTTTGTCAGCATTTTTATTGTTCTTCTTTTTCTGAATTAAGTGATGTCAGCTTCCATAAGGGGCTGAAAGTCATTGTGTCAAGTTGTGCCAGTCTCTTGTCAAACGGTACAAGTATAAAAGAAACACATGGTTTATATGCAGCATTGTCATTGAAAATGCAACTAAACCCAGAGTTTAGCAAACAAGCAGTGCTGAAGTCACTCTTACTTTCAAGAAAAGTAGCTTTCCAAAGCATTTCTCCTCCATTTTTTCAGTAATGTTATGTTGCAGAGATATTTCACGCTGCAGAAATATATTGTGATCCATTTAGGATCTGCAAGTAGTACACTGGATTTGTCTGCAAGATTTTCATTAGAATTCAGAAACTGCACACCTTTGCCATTTGACAGGGCTAGCACAAGCACCATTTAGGCTTAAATTTGGTTTGCAGCATGAAAGTTTGCAAGCGAATTCTTTTTCAAGCATAAGCAGTCTTTCCAAACGCTTATTATCTGAAATGGATATGTGCATCCCTGGAATCAAAAGCCTTCAGTGTTTTTTATTTGCATGCTCATACACTCGAATACCTTACAGAATCAAGCTGGACAGGTATTAGGATTCATTATGTTTCTATTAGAATAAGATTTAAATATATGTTTATGAGATTATGATTTTGGTTGCTAGACAGCTGCTTTGAAATAACAAATTTTCATTAGTACAACAGAGGCTTCCATTGAGTATTAACATGAAAAACTCATATTTAGACAAATTTGCTGACTGGAGATTTCACAAAAGGTCATCACCAATAAGGGAGCTTTCTAATGGGTAGTGTCTGGGTCTGTAACAGGTTAAAATGTAATTAATATCTTTGTTAAAGGTCTGCAGATGGTATCAAAATATCCCTTGTAATAAAATGTGATGACAGCTTTTTTTCCACTGACAGTTGGATACTCACATGAACAGGTCGATTTCATAGAGAAATCTACATCACTGGGTGATGTACAGCTGTGCGAAAAGTGTAGGGTACTGCAGTCTAACAAGGCAAAGCCACTGAAGTCTAATATTGAAAGCTGAAGGTAAGTTCACACCAGGAATAAAGAACATACACTTAATGCCAGACTAATTCCAATTTAACACTTGACATATTTTAATCAGTACTAGATATCTTCAGCTTATCTTTCAGTTGCACATGCACCAGATCAATAACAAACTAATATTTGATTCAGAAATTTTTGGGTCAGCTTCTATAATCTGTGGTTTGTTTGAAACAGAATGAAGGCTAAGACCCTATTTGATTAAAAGTCTAGAAACCTAGAGAATAAGCAGAATGATGAATATGAATAATAGAAATAAGTGATCCCACCCCTTCAACACCATTCATTACTGCTGCTTCCTCACATAGAGCACTGGACCTTTTCTCATCCTGTATGTGGGCTCATTCAGTTCAGTAATAGCAAACTAGAAAAGGAGAAAAAATCAAACTATATGGAGTAGAAGCAAAACACATCAGAAGAGGACAGCTTCTTTTGGTGTATGTCTTATGAATCAGTCATCACATGTACACTAATGAAAATCAACTTGCTTTTTTCAGGTCAAAGGCAACCTCTTCCTATTGCAGTGCAACAGGAGTACAGGGAGAAGTTTGCACTCCTGTCACCACTGACCAGGAGCAGAAAGAAGCAAAACTGAGGATCTTCCTCAGGACTGCCACAGTTCCATGGCTTTTAATGGACATTTCACATTCACGTACAACTGCTTTGAATATAAGGTTGAATGTGTGCCTGGAGGACTGAAAAATTTTCACTTAAAAAGTTACACAAGTTCCGTAGGTAGCCTGTGGCAGGCTTGTGATCTGCATTTGTCCAGAATGCCATACTGAATATGACTCCAGGCTTGGTTTTGGTTCATGGAAGCACTGTGAAAGTCCTGAATGTCCCATCAGCTATACTGTATCAAAAAATGGAAAACACTCCAGCATCATTTCACAGTATATCCAAAATGCTTTGGTACTAATTAGTTGTTTGACTCTTCACAGGGTATATTTTTCTGTGCCCCTGTAAATGAAGGATTCATAGACTTTTCAAGTTAACTCGAGGATATTACCATGTCTTGGTAATTTTGTTCTTGTTAGTTATCACTCCTTCCATTTCAACCTCTATTTTTCTCTTTAGTAGCTAGAGCACTATTTAAACAACAAAGCAGAACTAACAACAAAATGAAAGCTCTGCCTGGCCAGGATGGTTTTCAAAGAAAATCTTCATTACATCTAACATAATTTGCAGACATAGAACTGTGGAGTTTTTGGAATGTAAAACCAAACAAGCTGTGAATGTGAATGCAACTTTTTAAGTGTTCGAGCAGTACCTGCTGCATTATAGACTCTTCTGAAAAGAAAGAAATAGCAATGACCTCTGAAATTCATCACAGTGGAGTAAAGTGGCTTCATATATTTGCCCATGAATGTCTTGCATACATACACTGTTCCTCAAAGACCTTCAGGGTCATTTAAAACAGGGAGAAAGAGAGAGCAGCCCTCACTATCCAAAGTATAAAGCAGCACAATGACTCATGTACTTATGGGACAGTCAGTGATGGCTGGATTGTTTGAATAGCCACGAATGAGTGTCTGCTATTAAAAAATAATATAGATCACAAACTTGTGATGAGCCATTATTTAGAAATATAAACAGAGCATGCTAAAATATTGAGTTCATATCTCATCTCAGCAGAATTTTAAGATTGTGTTAGTGCAAAGTAGGATTTCTTTTCCTGAATATTAAGAAAATCTATCCAGCCACTATTTTTTCTGGAATCGTTAAATTTCTCCTTTTTTGTCAATAATTACAAAATCAATTACATAAATTATAAAATAAATAAGTTTAATTATCTTCTTTGTCTCCTTAACAATTGTCTTCTTTCCTCCCAAGGTCAGCATTACTATTATTTGAAAGAAATTATGGTATCTCAAGATTAATTTTTAATTTTTTCCAAAAGCCTTTTTGCTTACACTTTTTGAGGGGAATCATCTCTCTCGTTTCCTGGAGTTTTCTTTTTGTCAGAGTTTATGGGCATGCTTGAAGATAAGCTGATTTCAAAGGCATATTTTTTCCTGAAAATTTATTTGTTGAAAAGCAATAAAGCATATATATTTTTTTTGGGGGGGGGGGGGGGGGGGGAGAAATTAACATATTCCATGTATTTCTTTTTACTTAAAACTTTCTTATTAAGCTTCCTAAAGGCCAGTTTTCCACTGCTTATCTGATAGGCTTTTTTTGCTACTATTGCAAATTTTCTGTCTAGTGTTGCAAAATAAAAATTGAAAATTACAGCATATTTCCTTTTTATTTGAGATAGATGTGATTTTTTTGTAGATAGTGTAAAACAGTCTATCTCAGCCTCTGATATTATGAGGGTAAATTTCCCTTTGTTCTATACAGTTTACCATATTGGGACACATAAGCAAGGAGTCACGTTTCATTAAGCAAAAATAAGACCCAAAGAGCCAAATTCTGTTAGCAGTAATTCATATATTGTAATCCAAAATGTAACTTCTGTTAGATATTTTTCTTCCATCATCATTTTTTTTCCATGCATGAAAGAAACTATTACATTTTTGGAAAGAGAAAATGTACCCAAAGTTAGAATTAAAAGGCTTGTATAAACAAATATAAACCTGGATTGGATGCTCTGAGGATCATAGCCAATCCTGCTCTGTAAGGATGCTTTTACAATTCAAAGCATGCTATGGTTTTTTAAAAATGCCATTTGATGTTAAATTGTCTTGCTGTAAAACATTTGCAACATATAACGATGTAAGAGGCCAGCTGGCCACTAATGGTAACAGCTTACTTCACCAGCACTATCATCAGAAGGACTGTTGAAGGCAGATGGCCCTTTTTTGCAGCTTTATTCCATTAGAGATCTTACCAAGGACAGGATCCCTACAAACCTCACAGCAATGAGAAGGACATTGCTTTATTGACAATAAAGCCTTCATGCAAATAAGTTTGAAGGCAAAATATGCTGGAGAAGACCAGTGCAGGCATGTATGCTCATAACCAAAATTGAGGACTCTGGATTGAAGCCTTGTTAAATGATTCCTATGCCCTGGAAGGCTTTTCACAGAAATACAGGATTGGTATTCAATGCTGCTGTAATACAGGGAGTTCCTGTCTTATTAAAGAGAGGCACAAAAATTATGGTGGTTAATTATTGTGTATTCTCTCATTTCATGCCCATACTGCAAGGAGTTAAAATACAAATATAAAGGGAAAAATTACTCAGACTCAGTTGATCGTAGAGATTAATTTTGATGTTAGTGTCATTGAGACATGTTCTACAGTTTGATAGCCCAGATGCACATTTTCCCTGGATAACAAAGGTTCAATTGGTTATGCTTCTTTTACTTTTAGCGTTATCAGAAATAATAGAGTTATTGTTTCATTTTTTTGTCTTATGATAGCAAAAATGGCCTGTTTTGAAACAGTGTGGCGTACTTTGCATGACTAACAATTACTATTTATCTTTCCGGTGGGACAGTGATTTTGTGCTTTCAGTTTGTGGTGGTTTTAGAAATGCATTTCCAGTGTCAATGTCTTTAGGACCACACAATGTTCATGTTTAAATCATTATCTTCTGTAGCAACTGGATTTTGTCCTCTAGTACTCCAGATACCTACTTTTCAGTACAGGGGAAACATAAAGCAGCTAATTTTCTAAATCCTATTCACTCTACATGTTACACTTCACTGACAGTTTGTCTGTTAGCAGAGACAGCCACATGTATGGATCTATATTATTACTGTGTTATATGTACATAAGACCTATAATTCATTCATTTTTATTTAAGTTCCTCAGAGGTTTTTCTGTTTGTTTTGTCTAACCCATGTGGTTAGCCAGAATTTAGGGTTCTATGAGCTATTTCCTCTAGAAGGAAAAATTGATAGTTATTTATCTGGAGCACAATCTTTCTTTATTTACTGAGAGTGCACAAATTATGCTCACCAGAAACCAAGAGGACATTGAACAAAAACCAACACATTTCTTCACAGTTCCTATCTTCTTTCTGTGGCACTTAAACTATAAGGTTTTTGTCTTATCTTATCAGTTTTGTGGGGTTTTTTGCAACCATTTTTCTCTTTTTGACTGTTGGGATTTTGGGGCTTCATTGAGGAAGACAGTATTTTTTCATTCTTTTCCTCAGATGGTTCTCTGCCTACTCAGTTTAAAACCTTGACACCTTCATAGATGTCTTTTTATAGATCAGTGGCTTTAGGCCGAGTTTTAACTAGACACCTATAGAATTCCTTTTACTTGGTCCCGTAGAGGAACGTAATGATTCTTGGAAGGAAGGGTATTGACTTTGCATTCTTTTTCTTAGTAAGGATTAACTCAGGGCAGAACCTTTGCTGGGCACCAACATTGTGTTACTAACTGCATAGCACACATGGTTAAGATAAAGGTTGTGCAGTCTTCGGGGCAGCACTCCATGTATCAGGGGAGTTTGCAGGAAGGTGTGAACACAGGGTTCTCTGTTTCTCTGGAAATATTTTCACCAATGAGGAGTGCAGATTCAGCATTTTCCTGGAATCCGGAATGCAGCTTTTTGTCTTGAGATCATTAAAATACTTGATTTACTCTCTGATTTTAGCAGCTTGACCAAACATGAGATTTTTAGATTTTCTAAGCAGTTGGGGAATCACAGGGCAGCCAATTACATAATGTTAGTTGAGAAAGTAAGTCAGAAGATTCCATCTACATCAATTTCATTTCATGATTCTCAGGGACAGGTCCATGTTCTTTCTTATTGTAGACAGCCTTGGGAAAAAACTACCCAGTTCTTCATCCATTACCTGTGTTGTATATCAGCACTGCATCATTGGCATTTTCACACACAAAATGTCTTGAAAATGGAAGATAGATCAAAAATGTCTCTAGGACATTTTGCTGGTGTTAAAGAAGTTCCCTTTTGGACATTTATTTTGCAGTGAGTGACCAATAGTTTGTGACTGAGGAGGCTGAGATAATTTCCAGGTAATATTCCTCATGCATACGATAAAAATGGACCTGAGTGGCTCAATAAAGACATCTACAGAAGTAACACAGCTTAGACATTTGAGACCTTTCATGTGGCTTTATATTGCAAAGACTTTGTTATTTATCACACCATGTTAACTGAAAGTGTACATGACTATGCATCTTATTTTACTTTTTTTTTTCTTTTTTTCACTTTTTATCTGTCATATCAGATACATCACAGTGTGCGGTTCTGTTTCTGCAGGAACTTGCTCTTGTATTCTCACTTGTGTGCAGCTTACTTTTCCATAGTTGCCTGGAAGTTGTCTAGTCTAAGCCAGCAAACTAAACTTCCTTTACAAGCAATGAAAAGAACAAGTACCTCTATAGAGTGAAATATTCCACCTATGTTGGTGATCCATTCTACAATGGAGTAACTCCCTATATCAGAAGGATTCCACCCATCCCTCCTGACCTCAGAGAATACACCTAATTCTTACATAGCTGAAGTTGTAGGACATGAATCCCACTTTTTGCTCCTCTGTGTTTCATGAGAATGTAGATTTTACCTGCACCATGTATTGATGTGTTTCTTTGGATGGTTCTTGCCTTTGTAGGCACAGTCCTCCAGACATGCTGCACTTCTAATCTCTGCAGGGATCACTTTATGGTCATTGTGATATAAACAGTACTGATATTGATTTTTATATCCTGAACAAAATAACACCTCATCTGTTATAATTTGAAATGTGCTATTTCTTCCTGAAAGCACCCACTCATCACGGAGTTTGTTTCTTCAGCATCAAATGATGTTTGCCAGGCACTGTCTGGAAGTAGCCATGATTCCAATAGCATCACTTGTGGCAGGTGTGATATGGATGAGGAAGGAGTTGCTCAAGGCAATGGCAATCTCCTCATCATACAAACCTGCCAAATATGCATCATATACTAGGTGGTGATGATAAGAAAGAGGCTGCAACCACATCTATGACCTAAAATTCCTTCCTACACAATTCAACATACAGGACGAGAGTGAAATTTAATAAAATTTTGCTTCATGGTTTTATTGCTGTCCTGAGATTGCACCCCTGGCAGTGTTCAAGGCCAGGTTGGACAGTGCCTTGGGTGATATGGTTTAGTGTGAGGTGTCCCTGCCTATGGCAGGGGGGTTGGAACTAGGTGATCTTAAGGTCCTTTCCAACCCTAAGTATTCTATGATTCTATCACACTTAGACAATGACTGTGTTCCCTTTGTGGAGTGTTGTGGCAGGTCATAAGTGCATGGAGCCTAGCCCGGGGTCTCTTGGGTTAAAATTAAATGTTAAATACTCAGTCAGTTCTCAATAAAAGGATTCAGTTCAGTAACTGAGAAGAGTACTCCAGCAATACATAAATAAATAAAAAGGATCAGTTTTCCTCAGGATTAAAGAGCTGAATTTGTTCAGTGAAGAAGGGACCAGAGATCCCCTAGAGGCAGTGCAACAGAGAGAACCGGCTGCTAAGGGAGGGACGTGAGCACAGGCTAAGGGAAGACGAACACTTTGGCTGGACAAACCTTCAGATGCAGTCAGCCATCTCACCTAGCACCACCTTGAGAATGCTTAATCCTGATGCGCATTTTGGGTTCAAAATACTGTAAAAATGCTTTAAACTGAACCAGTAATTTAATGTTTCTTTCAAAACCACATTCTCTGCTATTGATATTCTTACTAGCTAAGCCAGAAGAGCTATGTTGATATCTCCAGTGCACTGCAAGGGCACTTTCCCTTCTTGCCCCCCAAATATTAGATGCCACGGTGCCAGGCATTTTCAAGTTAACATGTAGTTTATAACTTCACAGAAGCATGTGTTCATGGTCAGTATTAACAGAAAGAAACTGAAGAATATATTCAAGCAATAATGCAAAAATAAAATGCTCACACCAAATGTCTTTGGGATTTTCTCTGGCTTCATTTAAACAACCGATACATCCTTTTTTTATTTCCTCCTCTCCCCAGTAAATAATACAACATTTAATATTCTGCAGAAAATACAGTGAGCTAAAATATTTTTCACCCTGTGCTTTCTTACTGCACTTTTATTAAGTGCAATAACGGTACATTAAAATAATAGGATTTTGCCTGCTATGGAACACTGAAAACTTGCAACAGTAAAAGTTTAAAACAAAGCATTTCTATGAAATCAGGGTGGGGTTTTTTTTTTGTAAACACATATATTTGCCGAAATCTGCAACTTACCACAGTAGCAACTTTTTGTTCAGGATAAATTTAGGTTGGCCAAATCTGAGTGTAAATCAGCAAGAAATGCAATTTTGCTCCATGGATTTTTTTTTTTTATTTTTTTTAATTTTTTTATTTTAATGGCAAAGCTTTCTCTTCCATCTCTTGATTCATAAGGGAATATGAGGTTTATAACCTTCCTTTTTTGCTCCAATAAAAAAAGATTAATTTTTTTAAATAAATCAAATGTGACACATTTATGGAGATTTGCAGTTAAATAAGTGATGCTAATCTGAATTTCCCAGTTAAAGTTACAAGAGGATAAATTTTAATTACAGTTACTTGAAAATGAATCAGTTCTATATCAACTTCTGTATCACTTTTCGGTCTCACTGTGACTGAGTTCTGTGAAGTTATGGTATGTGTATTCAATGATAACACTTAAAAATTTGTCACTTTTTTTTAAAGCATCATCTTTGCAGTGAGGAAACTGTGCAATGTAATATTTCTAAAAAGTCTACATTTACATTATGGTAGCATATTTGTGTCTATGAAAATGTATAATATTTAAAGTGTTTGTATGCATTTATGGCTTTTGTATTTTTAAAGCAGCTATTCTCTAATCAGCTTTCTCCTTTCAATTTTTTTTAACAGCCTACAAACTGTTGAGAAAACTACATGACCAAAAGTATATTTTCTACAGCTGCATAACTTAGCACATTTCTGCAGCCTATGGAACAATCACACAGGCTTGTCACTTTTTTTAATTGGAAAATGTTAAGTATTTGAGTCTGAAACTGTTCTGAAAAGAATATTTTGAATTCAGAAGGGTGTTTATGGGTAGAAAAGAAAGTGAGAAAACAATCTGGATATTCTCCTGATTACATCTTTCACCCATAATGTTGGAAAATAAGATAGATAGTCAAATCTGTGCTTTAAATTCAACAGCAGAAAGACTTGGACTGCCACATGGGTATCTAACCAGCAGAGGGAGGAGGCAGGGGAGGTCCTGTGTCTTATAAAGAAATCCGGAAAAAATCTAGAAGGAAACCAAATTTTGCATCAAATGCTTTTTTTAAATCAGAGTTTTTTCAAGGTAGTCTTAGAATAATTCAAAACTGTGTTGAAGTTTTTCAATTTATAAGATTAGTTTTGCACAGATCCGTATGCTAGCTGTGTTGAAATACTGAGACAATTTTGCACATAGTTTACTAAACATATACTGTTCTGTTGAGATCAGTAATTGTCTATATGAAAGGTTATTTCACTGTATTTTAGTGGAATCTAGTAGAATAAATATGTGCAATAAGCTTGTGACTGAGATGTGCTAGTGATTTTGATCTCAAACTAGTTGAAATATATCTGAGTAATTTTAGAGTAATACTCATTTGTGATATTTAATGGTATTAAGTTGCTATGAGAATCTGTGCTTTCATTTAAAAAAAATAATCTATTTCTTGTGAGTCACGTTCAAAGAAAAAAAAATCATGAAGTTTTTCAAAATCCAGAAGTAGAAATTACTAGATTAGTAATATAAAAAAAAGAAAAAAAAGGCTGTAAAGCCAGTATTTGTACTATTATTTTCACCCTAGTGGGTGCATTACTAAATTTCAGAAATTTAAATTATGAAAAGCAGTAGGAAAAATAATAAGCAGTAATTCTAAAACCCATGTTTTAGATGTACCTTGTATTCTACAAATCAGTGGGTTTTAACTGTAAGCAAAGGTTGAAGTGCATGCATTATTCAGTTATGAAGTATTACTCCAGAAAAATAAATCATCTGCCAGGACTTACACAGTTTTTAGAGGACCATTTTTTATTAAATTTTAACTTCTAATTAATTAATTTAACCAACATTAAGAGAGAAGCTATTACAGTTTTCATTAGAGCACTACATATTTTTCAGTACAACTATGTGCCTTCTGTGCAGAATTTAAGTCTGCAACCACAAGCTGTAACAGCACAACCTGCAGCACTATATGCACAAATAATACCATCTGGGGCTGCTAATGAGTTATTTCACAATTCAGAGGCCACTGCTCATTTGCATCATCTGTCAAAGGAATGTCAAAGATGGGAGGAGGCATTTTACTTCCAAAGCTGACTTATTTTGATTAGCTTTCCTATCTCAGCTCTGCTGAATTTTGCACAGCAATTAAACTCTGCTTGGGATGCCATCATAGAATCATAGAATGGTTAGGGTTGGAAAGGACCTTAAAATCATCTCACTCCAATGCTGCTGCCATAGGCAGGGGCAGGTTTGACATCAGAACTGTAAGGTGCTGCTGTTGGAACCTTTGCCAGCCAAGGCTTCACAGCACCCAGCCGTGTTTCCCTTAGCACTGTCCACAGCCTAAGTGGAGAGCAAAAAGAAAGCTACAGCTGGCAGATCAGGTATGCCAGGGGAAAAAGGGAAATTATTACAACACTGGCATTCAAAGAACTGTAGGAAATCATGTCCATACATACAGTGATAGATGGCTTAATAAGAAGGACTGGAGTTCAGAGGTAGAATCCATCAATTAGCACTGGAAAACTTCTCTCCTCTGTAATATTTCAAGTCTACAAGAACTAGCCAAATCTTTCATTTGTTTTATAGCAGCAGGAAACCAACATCCTGAACATATGAGGGCTGAAGTACATTTTTCCACTTGTTATCTTTAATCAATACCATCACACTTAAACATGACAACCTACAGCTTTCCACCACCTAGAGCTACACATTATTGTGTGAAACCACACGCATATGTCATCATATCAGCACACATGACTTTTTCCCTGTTGTTGTTTCACTTGGCTCCTTAAAGTAAGTACTTTAGCTTTTCCTCGGAAATAGAAAAAAAAAAAAGAAAGAAAAATACAGACATTTCACTGTACCACTGGTTAAAAAAGAGCAGCTCCACTTGGAATTGAGCGTGCATGCACTATTGTATTTAAGAACATCAGACAACAGGTACAGGGCTGTTTGGTTCATTTCCACCGTAGACATCAGCATCTTATAATCCTTTTTATAAAACATCATTATCTTTAAATGGGCTGGGATTTTTGGCTCTGTTATCTGAGAAGGCCAGCTTAGACTGTAACTACTTTAGTGGATAAAAGACATCTCATTTTTAGCTTAAATTGATTTCTGTTTAGTTTACAGCAATTTCTTTCTGTGACATTGTCCTCTAGCTTAAATAGCTGTTTTTTTTTTTTTTAACCAGCCGTACTACACCTCTCAGATCATTTTATATATGTGCCAAAAATAGGGAGTGCTTTACTTAAAAATCATTTTAATATTAAATTGTGAATTTAATCCCTGACTTGAAGAATTGAGGTTAGATTTGACAGGTGATTCCCTTCAATTAAACCTTGCAGTATTTGAGTGTTAAATAAAATTTCTGCTGGATTCTGTCTTTGTTCCTCTAGTTCTTTCTTTCCACGTAAGACACTGAATACCCCTCTTCTTTAATTTGCACAAGTTTAGTATGCCTCCCCCTTCTGCACAAGAAGAAAAAATCCAGTAAGAGGTTGCTTCCTCCCCACTCACAGCCTGGTGTTTCTTACTGCATGTGAAAGATTAGGTTTCCTGCTCCTGGTTGAAATACTTCTGTGAACCATTTTGTTTCCACAGCTGCTTCCTCATTCTCATAATGCAGAGCAATAAGCATTAAAGAATAAGAACAGTTTGATGAGAAACATGTTGAGCTCAGTCAGCCTGCAGTTTTCACCTCAGTTATCTAATATGCCATGATTGACAACATTTCCAAAATAACTTGTGACTCACACAACTAGAAAATAAAAACTTTTTAAAGTTTATGTTATTTGGATACCTAATATGCAGGTTCCTCAGTGATCTGTAACATATCTAAAAATAACCTTTATGTGCATTTCTTCTTGCAGACTTTTCAAACCACTGTTTTGTTCTGAGTAATGCAATTATTATTAGCTTCTTGGTTTTACTTTATAAAGAATAATATAAAATATCTTGAAACTAAGTAATAACATTTATTTATTATAACAGTATAAGGAAGAGAAATAGAAATGAGAAAACAAATAGGCAGCAAGCAGAGATGAATATTTCTTTTCACAGCTCAGAGACTTTAACAAACTTGGCATCAAATCTGTTCTTAATTCCCTCCATTTGTTCAATGCCCACTTCTGTACTCTGATGATGCTGCATTCTGACCGAACAGAACAGAAGTTGCAGCTCAAATCTGAAATAAATTATTTGGGCTGAAATGTGCCCCTTGATGGAACTCAGATGAAATTTCTCTTGCCCAGTTATTTGCTGTGACTCATTACCATGATATTTTAGCATCCTTGGTCCAGGAGCTACTTGTCCAAGTTAAATGTCAGAAAGATAGATGTCAAAGCCTGAGATAGTCATGCTAGAATCTTTTTATACTCAGTGGAAAGAAATAGGCTCTGCCAGGAAATGACTGATCTGACCATTTAAATATCTAACTTACAGTACAGGTAACCAGTCTCAATTTGTGGTGTCTTTATCTGCAGTCTTGCTGAGGTGTAGTTAAGTATAGCTTTTTTACAGCTGAGGATATGAAGCAGAAAGACTGCTCCTAGATTTTAGCTTTAAAAAAACACCCCATTTCCAACAGAGCTGTAAATCCCCCAGGTCCCTGCCAAAGCACAGCGTGAACTGTATGTACAAGTTTTACAAGCAGGCTGCACTCAGGTGGTGCTCAGTTGCCTACAGAGCCCATTTGCCCACTACCAGGAGTCGCAACACTGGTACTTATGCAAACCAGGGCATACTTTCTGCAATAGGAATAGCTAGGTGGAAGCTTACACTTCAAGTAAGTACATTTTGGGATGCTATAAGTACCGATTATATCTATGTTTTCTCTCTGATGATTTATAGATTCTATATTTGGTACTTATTTTAAGGCCAAAGTTAAGCTTGCCCATGAGTCTAAGTGCAGTTTTGTAAACACTGAGACAATTTTCTTCCCAAAGAGGGCCTGCAGGGTTAGCTCCTCTAAACTTATATGAGTTAGGCAGCTGAGTAGCTATAGTAGACAGGTGAGCTACCACCAGAATAGCTCAGGACCATAACACAGGATTAGTTCCTTCATTTCTTAAACTAACATTCAGAAAATTAATTAAATTCCCAAATTCTGAACTTAAATCAGTAGTTTGAAATTGACAAGCTTGAGGAGCAGGCCTGTGCAAACCTCATGAAGTTACACAAGACCAAGGTCTTGCACCTGTCTTGGGGCAATCCCCAGTTTCCATATAGACTACGGGATCATCATGGAATGAACTGACTGAGAACAGAGAAGGTTTTGGGGATACTGCAAATTGAATGGGGTTTTGAGCAATGCGAGCTAGTGAAAGATGTCTCTGCTCATGGCAGTGGGGCAGAAGTAAGTGTTCTCTAAAGGTCCTTTCCAAACCAAAATATCCTGTGATTCTATAAAATTACAGGGAATTCTGACTGAGGCAATAACTAAAATCTGCAGATTAGTAAGAATTTTTATTCTTGAATGCTAGTCCATTACAATTGTACTGAAGAAAAACATATTTTAAACTCCATTTTTTTTCTAAAGATTGCTTTTAATTGCTTATGGCTTTTTTATAGGAATTAGGAAATTCTATGAGGTTCTGAAGTGATACATTAATTACTGATGCAAAAATAAAGAAATTAACATTTTACAAGGAAATCGAATATTAAAAATAATGCCTGTTACGTGAGTAGTCCATGAGATTAACATTTAGGCTTTTATGCTTCTTATGGCTTTTCTGAGCTCAAATAATGCTATGTGATTCAGATTTATTTACATGAGTTTTAAGAACTGTTTTATTGGAAGAAAGAAAAGCTAGAATGAGTTCAATTTGCCTTTTCATATCTTCACAAAAGCTTTATCATGTATTTAATTTTTATAGTTTGGTCTTCTGGATGTTAATACTTGCTTTCAGGCTCTTTAGTTGCCAATCTGTTGTTTCTATGCTAGTTTTTCTACTGCTTTCTTCTTCTTATTATTTCTTTCTTTTTATTCATAGTCTGTCCAGATGAGTGTTTTAATCCCCTGTGAACAGGAGAAAAGAGAACTGAGAGCAAACAGAATGCAAATAGTAGAACACCCTTCTCTTGACCTGATCTTTCATATTAAACTTACTGGGACATTTAAAGATAGTATTTTAAGAGGCAGTGTTTGTAAAGAGAACGTAGTTCTGTAAAGCTGCTTGGAAAATATTCAGTAGAAAACTTCACATCATAAAGCAGCTGACCAAAGTATGCTGCATGTTGTTTTTACTAAACTTTTGATTTAAAGTAAGACTTAAAAACCACAGCACAGTGTGCTGTCTTAACAGGTTTTGTGTGAAATATTTCACAATTTAGAATGACTTTTCCATTCAATATTTTGAAATTCCTTTTATACTAACTGTGTCATATAATGGAGGACACTAAAAAGTTAAAATCCAAATAACATGTTGTCCTGCCAATACTGACAAAATAAAACCAGACTGGCCACCTACAATAAATGGATTTGCAATTAAGGTGGTTAAGAGGATAACCACCCTCCTACCCTAGTTCTCCATCACAGTCAAAAAAGTGTCAAGTTAAGTGTTACTATACTCCAGCGCCTGTTTGCCCTTGTGCCATGGGCGACAGAAAGAAACATAAAAACTTTTCACAGTGTTCTTTATCTTATGTCATTATCCTTATGCTGCCTTAGGTCATTGAAATAAATGTTTGGTGCTTGGGTCCATTTATTCTATTGTCAGTGATGAATGTATCTGCTTGATTTAATTTTGTATGCATTTTATATCACCTATTGTATGTTTTCAGGTTTGTTAAAGAAGTACTTCATCTTCTTTCAAAAAGCTGTAAGCATGATATCTTTTTTATTTTTTATTTTTAATGATCTTATGTTAAAAGCTATGCTTTTTGCTTAGTGAATAGTAAATACTGAGTTAAACCTGACTGTACTCTTTTGTTGCTACTTTTGTACAGTTTGATATGTCCTCCATGCAGAGGGAGAGGTCGAATTGTCCTACATATCAGGAAATGTGAGCTTGGACTTATTCTTTCTCATTCTCTGCTCTCCTTTCTGTCTTTCTCACAACATTGATTTAAGGGAACTTTTACCTCCCTTTCTCACTTCTCCTAAATCCAACTCAATCTATGTTGCTACATCCTTAAAACAATTTAGTTTTTTTCACAGAGAACAATGTTCTCACCCCTTGCAAAAATGTACATGGAGACAAGCTGCTTCTAAGGGAAATTTAAACTAATCCAGAAAGCTCTACAGACAAAGGGCAGTACAGTGCTCTGCTGAAACCTCCTAAAGCTGTCTCTTTGGTCTATGCTCAGTAAAACATGCAGGCCTCCCTCCTCGGGGCAGCTCTATTTGGCACCAGAGGTAGGAGACAGATACACACTCTTGTTTAATCCCTTCCTGCACTTCCTACTCCTTACATATCCCCCCAAACACAGCATCTTTTTTCTCTGTTGTTTATAAGGAAGATCTCGTTTCCATTCCTGAACTGGCAAAAAAACCTTGCATCAAACAGCAACATTGACAGTATTTAACCTCAGCTGCAGGTTGCCAACATTTCATCAGCTTGAAAATTGAAACTGAAAAAGAAGTCAATATCCCAGGACTGCCATTGGGATGGTAGGGAGTCTTCCTTCTATAATAGAAGCAAAACTGGAGAGAATTTTAAAATCGTGTCCTACAACATACCCTAAGAGCATTAGTAATTTAGAGATGCTCAATAGATGCATAGGTGGATGCACATATTACATAAATTATACAAGAAATCACAGAAAGATTCTGCTAGATCATACTTCTAATTCAGTGTCCAGCAAATTCTTCCTTATGATCACCTCAGGCTTCTCATTTCTTGAAAGTATGCTGCTATGTGGGGCTGTATATAGAGTCAGAACTTCACAAAACCCAGCAGTAATGACTAGCTTCTAGTCAGAGTTTATGTTAGCAGGAAAGAATTCTCCCAGTCCCTATTCCAAAAGGCTATTCCCTCTATTGCTTTCTTATTTGTGAGTTTTTTTCTGAATTGTTCTGATGTTTTGACTGGGATGTGAAGAAATTAGTAATAAGGTGAAATCTGATTCAAAAACATGTAAAATAATTCCTGTAGGAAAAATATTCTGCATCAGAATTACTAAACTGCAAGAAAGTTCTTTGAAAGGTTCACTACCCTTAAAGACCTGATGTCAACCAATAGTTTGCATATGTCCTGGCAGTGTCTTGTGGTTAAAACAAGACCAATTTCAACCTGCAGAAACACAGCTATTGCAGTAGCTAGCTGGTAAATGCTGTTATTCCTGTGTGATCATTCTGAGATCATACCAGGAGCACACTGTGTACAGTTCCTATTGATGTAGGTATGGGCTCACCAGTCCAAATTCTGTACTCTGTTCACCAAACTGTTGAGTTGATCACCCACCAGTCTTACTGGAAAATTATTTTAATATCTGAGAAAACAGGATCAAAATAATTTCTATTACTTTTTTCTCTACTTATTTCCATTAAAAAGTTCTGACAAAACAAGCAATAGTTTTTAAAAATTGATGCTTAAGATAGCATTTCAGGTATTTAATAGTGCTTTGAAAACTCCCATTCTTGTTGGCTCCACTTCAGGTTTCTTCTATTATGCACGGAAATACCTGAAACTCACATACTAGCTGAGCTTTATGGTGCTGAATTGCACAGAATAGTCATAGAAAAGCCTTAAGAATATATTTTCTTACTATCCTGAATATATCTGGGAAAGTGACAACTTTACTGGTATTTCTTATTGAGACCATCAGGCTTTGACAGGTGCTTTGTCTAAGGCTTCAAATATTTTGAGATCATTGTAAACCTGACCTCAGACATTATCAGCAAAAAAATATCATGATCAGCAAACAGCATCCTGGCATTTGCTGTTAATGATAATGTGGTATCATTTTGATTTCTCATTTGAATAACCCTCTTCTTACTGATAGCAAAATAGCATGCAACTGAACAGGCAATGGCAGTACTGAAAGATGTTGCAGTAAACCGAACTGCTCTTAAATCCAAGGAAAAGAATGTTGTTTGTACAAAGCACAGGATTGATGACTTTGAAAAATAAGTTAACATTAAAAAGGCATTAAGTTATTTGGAGAGATGTGCAGGCTTGCATGTCTGAGGAATACCTAGTAAATATCTAACAGCTAGCCTAAGTCATTTTTAAACAGTACACTATTGCAGAAAGTTGTGAGCATTTTATTGCAACTCAGTCAGCAACTTGGATTAGACATCCATCCCATATAGCTATATGTGTGCCTGGATTACTCTGAGATGAGGTGTTCAGGCAGACTTGTACATTTATCAGCTCTGCAGGGACAGCTCAAGAAGTTAAAAATAAAAAGTACTACTTATGTGATCAGAGTCCACATTCTACAAAACCTGTGTTTTGTTGGACATTTCTGTCAGTGTGTCATAATATGTCACATCCCAATGAACTATAGCTCCTGGAAGCTCTTATAAAGCGTCAAGGTCCACATGGTAACTTATTTTTTTTTCCTTTATCAGAACAAATATAACATGGCAACAAGTTACTGTATTGTAGGCCAAACGACTGATCTGGTTTCCAGCTGCCAGAGAAGAGTTTCTTGTTTCTATACATTAGCATGCTAACCTAATACAAAATATTTTATTTCTACTATTAACACTATTCAAGGATCACTAAACCTGTCCTTTGCAGATATTGGCCAAAAGAGATGAGCAGGAGTCAGAGATCTGTGTTTACCCCTTATGAGTTTTCTTCTGCAGCCAATGGAGCCGGTGCAGTCAGACTGCTCTCCATCGTTTGTGCAATTTGCACCATCACCTTCAAAAGTTTTTCTGAGACCCCTGCTAAAAGTCTATCTCAGTGCTGTTCCACAGATACATGCAGACTTCACACTAGAGTTCTGTGGGGCAGCAGCAGTCTTCTGTATTCACTTTGGGGATCAGAGGTAAATCTTCATAGAAAAGACAGGGATGCTTTTTGAAGTAGTACTGCTACCAACATAGTCTGAGTACCACCATGTGATTCTAAACACCATTCATGTGCATGCAGGTGTAAGCAGATGCATAACTGTTCCCAAGCATGATTCTTCAGATCAGAAAATCAAAATGAAAACAGAACAAATCAAGAAAATAGAAGGAAAAGAGAAAGAAATTAAATGTCCATGGAAACATCCCTTCTATAATCCATCCTGCTAGCCCTAATAATGCATATATAAGGCTAATCAGTGAGCCATCCTTCTGAGATAAGGTCAATAAGAAATAATATTAGGCAAGAGGACTGTGCAGATGTCTTTATTGCTGCATTTCTTGTTTTTTCTAAGTCAAGGGCTTAAATTTTATTTTAGCCCCTTGTATTTAACTATTAAAAGGCTTAATAATAGCAGACTACATCCAGTCACACCCAAAGGAGAACCTTCTTCATGTTCATACTCAGATTTGTACCTTTAGGAATAAGACAATTCATTTCATAGCAAGTGAATTACAATAACATAAGACAGAATATACAATAACATAAGAGAGAATACTACAGAAACATTTATTCCCAGTAATTCAACATGTGATGTCTGTAGGTGAAATTATACTGTCACAAACATCTGATTTTTCTGTCTCTTATCAGTGACAGACAGTAGTTGTAAGAAAAGGATACCAAGCAAATCACTTCAGATTCCATTCTGTAACTCATATTATATAAAGGCATGAGTGTAAGTGCAAAATGCTTTCATAACCTGTTCATCATCTTGCGTTTGGGGTTTGTTCTTCTGACAAGTTTTGATACTTTTTATATTATTTTTTTGTACTATGGATTTTCAAGTGTTATTGTTGTGAGAGAAAATAATTGGTTTAAATGGAACTTTAGGAAAAGAGATCTTTAAAAAGTATTATATTATTGAATGCAAAAGAAAAAAAAAGAATAGTAATATCACAAATTCTTAAATTTTCATCACTTGTTTTTCTTTTATTCCCCCTCTCAGTTCTGCTTCTTATTCACAGCAGTAGGGTAGAAAAACCTAAAATAATGTTCAGGCAAAATCTTCCATGCACTTATTTATTTATTGTCTTTCAGTGGCACAAAGCATAGGGAATTTATCCTTTTATGCTGTATTTGTAGGTATTCTTGAAGACAGAGTCCAAGCTGATGAGCCTATAGCTAGTGGCTGTTTATCTGATTGTGACACTCAGCAGATTTCTCTGTAGGGTATTCCTATGCCTCTAAATAAATGTTTAATACTGTGTTACAGCAGTTCTGTATCGGTATATATGAAACTCACAACAAACAAACATCAAATTAGAAGCTGCTAACATAGATAGGCAGAGAATTTACAGGTGTCCATGTTTGGTTGGATTCTGCTTTGTTTTAGTGTTATTTTTCAGTCTCTGAGAAGGTAAAGAGAAGAAAACCCCACCATCTTTGTGGTACATATCTTACAGTGTACAATTGGTATACATATTGTATGTAGGATATGTCTACAGAGAGGAAAATAATCATAAGTGGATTCCCCCTCTCAAACTGGAAGGTGCATGGATTGCCACTAGACATGGCGTTGTGGCCATATGGCTCCTGGGTCAAACCTGGCACATCTTTGTAGCGTTTAAATACTGACAAAACAAGATCTTATATGTCTGCACCCATCTGGGCACATATATTCCAAGCCTGCACAGCCTGCTAATTATTTTATTGAAACCACTTTTCAACTTTATCCTAAAAAAATAAAATAAAAAAATATATAATTCCTTCTGGTAAAGATGCCAAGCCCTGCCTAAGTACATTGAAAGAAACCTCACACTGATTCATGGCAAAAGCTTTCTTTTCTTTCACATCCACACTGCTACAAAATACAATTAATCTCTTTATTAGCAACAGAAATTCGTGCTTTGATTTAGTTTCCTGTTCATGGGCATGTCATGATTTTTGAAACTTCCTAAGTGTTTAAAACATTTGCATGAATGTACCAAATACTACAGCCCAAGGAGACTTTTATGGAGACAAGTGTATAATCCTTTCTCTACTGGGCATTTTACTACCTGCAGATACTTGCAAAGAGATTTATACACAATTCATGAATGCATCCCAATGTTCTTATTTATTGGTTTACATGCACAGCAAACATCTGGAGTACAATCATAGGCTTATCACTGATATTTCTAACCCGTAAGGCAGACTCCTGATGAATCTTTCTCTCTGCTGATCTGGCATCAGGCACTCATCATTCAGGAGGGGAAGTGCAGTCTCTATGACATTTGGTCTGATCTTCCATCTTGCTGAATTGCTATCTCTCATCTTTTGTTTTTTTTCTCTTAGGTTTTCTTCACATATCTAATGTAAATCTACCCTCTTTCACCTTAGAATCATTACTCCTTGTTTTACTGCAGCAGGACCTGCTAAGAAGTCTATCTAATATTTCTTATAAGCCACCTCTGAGTACTAAAAAGCTGCAATAAGATCTTTCCAGTATTGCTTTCTCCAGGCTGAATAAGCCCACCTCTCTCAACCTTTTATAATGGGAGAGGTTTTTCATTCTTCTGATTATTTTTTGTGTCCCAATAAGGATTCCCTTTTGGACACCACTTGTCATTGATCTCCATTTAGACATTGAGCCACTGACTACTATCCTCTGGATGCAACCATCCAAACAAGTCCTCACCCACCAAACAGTCTACACTTTGGTGTCTTTAGTGTTCTTTAAGAGCAGATTTTTTCCCCCTGCAAAGTCAATCCAATGTCATACATAAAACTCTCCCCTGAGCCATAGATACCCCTGACTGGTACTACCCTACGTCTCTCATACACCACTGTATATTTTATGATTAGGCAATTGAGTTGAATGAGGATTCTCTCTCTGTATAATCTAACCCTTCCCTGTCCACACATCACTAGCTTGGAAAGCTCTTTGAACTTGGATATGACTTTGAAGCTTGGGTAGAAGGTGGAAGATTTGAGCAGCGAGCCAGACCAGATGACTTCCAGAGGTTCTTTCCACAGTAAATTGTATGATTCTAGCTAAGGATGCACTTGTGAACTGCAGTGATGTTTGCAAGCTGAGTTTAGGTGAGCTTTCCAAAATGGCATAAGTTGTTTGTTCGGAGTCTGTGTCACCATAGCCTGAAGTTAAAACTGATTTTTGTTCCTCTTCCCAAGTTTCGTAGCTGTTACTAGCTTATTGAAAGAGCCAAGCCCCAAATTCCCATGTTACAGGCAGCACAGTGTCTGGCACTGGGCTCAACTGCCTCAGCTCTCATGTGCAGAGAGACAATGTGTCACAAATGCAGTAAGATCAGACTCCACATCACTTCTTCAATTAATCTACTCTGCCTGAGGATATGATACAGTATCACTATGAAGTACCAATCTGTCTAGTGTAAATAGACCTGCATGTTCACAGTTCCCAAGTTCTCTGGCACCCTGAAAAGGTCCTTTAGAGCAGACAGTCACTTAGGCCCTCAGTAACATCAAAAGAGCCTTTTGATCATTTCAGAACCTGAAGCTTTGATTTCAGACTAGCAGCAGCAAGCTAGCAAAGCCATCTTTTTGTGGATAGCATAACTAGGTAATTCTGTACTTAATGCTGTGTGCAGTGGATGTGAAAGTGCTGTGTCTAAGGCATCACTTTGCTCAAACAGAACAATTTGGAGAATAGTTCGCCATTTCAAAATTGCATGAGATAGTCTACTTTTTTTTTAAAGAAGTATATATTTTTATTGTTGTCTGCTCACATCTCATTTTTATTTTACAGGCCCTGTGAACAGGATTCTGATAAACCCCTGTGGCAGTCATGAGTAATGCAGATTTCTGGCTTTGTTTTGCTAGTTGAAGCTCTTTAGGGACATGGTTCTGCAATATTAAGGTAAAATTCTGCAATATTAATGAGGCCTTGTCTCCCATTCCAGCAAGGGATGCATGATGCTGCTGGAAAAGGAGACATGGCCAGAAAGACATAAATTAACAGAAAGAGGACCTCTAAATGCTGGTCAGATTTCTCTAAAAATACTGCACTACTCAGAACTATTTAGGATGAGAGTTTTGCAACTTTGACATTTTAATTCAGTCCTTGAACAAGTAACTTCCAGCTGACTTGAACAGAAGGAACCACTTAAAAAACATGGGGTTTGAAGAATACTGCAAGTCAGTAAATGTTTTGTGAAAGAATGTGTGCTGCTTTTGGAAATGGCAATGATTTCCCCAATACAGATGCTATAAGGTGAATGTTGTGAAGAGAATGAAATTTTTATTATGACCTTAAATTTCTATCCATTTTCTAGGTTTCTTCTCGTATTTGAGACTCCAGGCACAAAGTACTCTAATTAAATCCATCTGAATAATTTTCAACATGTTTGTTTGACTCTGTACTATGGTCCATTTTCCAGAGCAAATGAGGGTAATAACTTTTTCTTTAATATTATACTTTCAGATTGCCAGCTGTTCACTCTAATAGTAGCATGTAATTGACTTTCTTAAGGATCACCTCTAATCATTGCGTACATGTGATTTTTATATTGGCTGAGTGTGTGGGCAGTTGGTGTATCAGCATCTGAGCAACAGTCTGCTTTGCAATGACGGACTTGTTGTCTCCTTTTGGCACAGTAATACACAGTGATTCAGCACAAATGACACAGCATAAATTGACAGTCAGTGTTATCCAAAACTATACAGCTCCCTAGAAGTGTCTGGAAAGTTCTCGTTATTTTTACTCTGACATTTTATGGTCTTTTCAAGCACATTCCCACCAAAGACACAGCTGTCACATTACAGAATAAAGGAGGAGAAAAAAAGGAAACACGAAAGGATTAAAGTATGCTATAAGAAACACAATAAATGCAGTCCCCAGTTTCCTAATATTTATCTCTGCCTTCAGTGAAATACAGGGAAGTGAAATCTAATTTCTTAGTATCTCTCTCATAACAAGAGCATCACAAAAGTCATCCAGGATTACACAAAAATAAAGGAAGGGAAGGAAAAATAAAGAAAAAAGAAAACTCCAGAATGCCATTTACTGTATTTAGCTGAATCTGGTTTAGACTCTATTCTTTCTGCCATGAAAATTTCCCTTTGACTTGGAAGAAGAAAAAGATATATGCTCACAGTGATGGTAGGGAAAGCAGCCATGGAGTGAGTTACTTGGATAAATATTTGGAACTGTTCTTTGGATACTGGATGTTTGTCTGTAAATTTCATTGGTTGAAGAGATGTCTGCTAGCTACAATACATGCACATACAAGACAAAAATCTGATCTCACACTAAGATCATCCTTTTCAATCATAAGGTTAGTAGGGTGTTAATGAAACAAGAATAGGAATGTAACAGCTATCAAACCATGGCTGCTATGCAGGACATGGTAGAAAACTATGCAGAGGACCAAGGACTACATCTCAGAATTCTCTACTCAGCCTTCTGGAGAAAAAAATCAGATTCTGAATCAGATGTTTATTTCCTTTGTTGAAAAGAACTGTAGTTAGGTGCAAGAAATCAAACATTTCCCAGCAGAATAGAGAGAGAAAAAAATGTTACATCACAGCATATAGTGGTTGGGAATGGACCACTTCCTAGAAGGGCCTACCCAAGGCTTCTGAAGAACAGTATAATTTTATATGTCTAAAAATGAGGAAGGCCATGAGTGTATCAAAGCCCAGTTTTGTGTGTTAACAATCCAAACTGATCTGGGGACTCAAGGCACTAGCAGGCTTCTAATTCTAAGTACTACATGGGTATGGTCAATGCCCAGCCTGATTTTGCATTTCTGCCTCAGCTGAACACAGATGTCAACTCTTTCTAAGATGTGATACTCTTCATGGATAAGGTGGAGGGTTCCAGCCCCTTGCCAAGAGCTAGGCTGGCTAGTCATTTGTGACAATGTAGATCTAGGAAAATTGGTACAGCTTTTCAGCTCAGCCCCTACCCCCCATCCTTCAACCATCTAGCAGTTTTTCATTTTCCTCTTCTCTGAAAAAGACACAGTTCAATCAATGATAATGATGATGGAACAGAAACTCAGAGCTCTCAGTGAAGAAACAGGAAACAGAATCTGAGCTTACGTTCATCTTCCACATTAGGACTTCAACCTAAATTCCCTTTCTGTGTTGAAGCATTGCAGTCGTATATATCTCAGTTTAGATATACATCCTCGTCCTTCATCTGCTGAGCAAGGCTGCAAACATTTGTCAGGAGCAGCGTGGGAAACCAAGGATGGAAGCCAAGGACATTAAACAGCAGCTGAACAATTTGAGAAACTCAGGGCACACAAAGGAGGATGACTGTGCATTCCTAAAGAACTGTCTAAGCTGCTTGCCAAGTCTTCTCATGATCTTCAAAGATTAACATCCTCAAGTGCTAGATAATAATAAAAGTATACACTTGCTTTTGCTTTAAAATAGCTTTATTCTCTTATATTTAGGTGGTAACATAGTTGCATAGTCCCATATATCTACCTTGTTTGTTCTCATCCTAGGTCTCACCTATTTAGTAAAGTTGAAGACAAACCGGTGCTGAATCACTGAAGTAGCTTTTTCTTTTGGTCAAGGGCGCAATGTCCAGCTGGAGATCAGTAACGAGTGGCGTCCCTCAGGGATGGGTGTTGGGACATGTCTTGTTCAACATCTTTATCAGTGACATGGACAGTGGGAATGAGTGTGCCCTCAGCAAGTTTGCCGATGACACCAAGCTGTGTGGTTCTGTTGATACGCTGGAGGGAAGGAATGCCATCCAGAGGGACCTTGACACCTTGTGAGGTGGGCTGATGCCAGCCTCATGAAGTTTAACCATGCCAAGTGCAAGGTCTTACACCTGGGTTGGAGCAATGCCAGGCACAGTTACAGGTTGGGCAGAGAAGAGATTCAGAGCAGCCCTGTGGAGAAGGACTTGGGGGTGTTGGTCGATGAGAAAATGAACATTAGCCGGTTTCAGTGTGCGTTCGCAGACCAGAAAGCCAACCGTATCCTGGGCTGCATCAAAAGGCATGTGACCAGCAGGTCAAAGGAGGTGATCCTGCCTCTCTACTCTGCTCTTGTGAGACCTCACTTGGAGTATTGTGTGCAGTTCTGGTGTCCTCAACATAAAAAGGACATGGAACTGTTGGAACAAGTCCAGAGGAGGCCATGAGGATGATCAGGGACTGGAGCACCTCCTGTATGAAGACAGGCTGAGAAAGTTGGTGCTGTTCAGGCTGGAGAAGAGAAGGCTGCGTGGAGACCTCATAGCAGCCTTCCAGTATCTGAAGGGAGCCTATAGGGATGCTGGGGATGGACTATTCATTAGGGACTGTAGTGATAGGACAAGGGGTAATGGGTTGAAACTTAAACAGGGGAAGTTTAGATTGGATATAAGGAAGAAGTTGATTACTGTAATGGTGGTGAGGCTCTGGAATGGGTTGCCCAGGGAAGTTGTGAATGCTCAATCCCTGAGAGTGTTCAAGGCCAGGTTGGATAGTGCCTTGGGTGACATGGTTTAGTGTGAGGTGTCCCTGCCCATGGCAGGGGGGTTGGAAGTGGATGGTCTTAGGGTCCTTTCCAACCCTAACTATTGATTCTATGATTCTATGAAACAAGCTCAAAAATCCCAGTACCAACTTTGCCTGCAGGAGAACGCACATAATGTTGCAGCTTGATATAAAGGAACCTGAGCCCTGGTGAGTGAGATTAGATCTATGTAACAGGAAGAAACCCTTACCTCTTTGTTATATCTTTCTATAACACATGTATTTCTATATCAGCTCAAAGACTTTACATTCTAAGAACAGAAGTGCACACATCAAGCTATAACACTTGGTGACAGAACCCTCTTAAAAGTCTTATATGATTGGTGGTGAGTTAATATCTTCTTTGAAAAGTTTTCTTTGCCCCTTGTCTGGTGTGAAACATGTATGTAGAATTTTATTGTAGACACTTTTGATACATTTTTGATCTTTCTCTTCACCTCATCTTTCTCTTCCATAATACACAGTCCTTTCTCAACTCAGCTTTCCTGATTTTCATGCTAATGCCTTGAGCCCTATTCCTTTAAAATTACATTTCAGTTCTGATGACCAGCATAATAAAATCAATTAACTGGATCTGAATTCACACTTCTTCAGAAGCAAATCCAACACTTCAAATTAAGTTCTCTTTCTTAACCTTTTTTTAACGTTTTTTGGAAGAAATCTCTTAGACAACATGACATTTTACCCTATTGCGTGGCAACTCTCATTTGCTGTCTGCAGTTTTATCTGCATCCGTAATTTTTGTTGGTTTTGAATTAAGTACCAGAAGCAGCCTGTTAACAAAGGAGTTAATGGAGCAATTTTCACAGAAGATAGCATTTTACCACATTGTCATTTCCAAGAGCATATTTTCAATCCCATGTCTATTCTGTTTTACAAACATAATTGCAAAGACAATCCCCCTTCCAGCTGAAACATAAACACACAGAAGGGCTTGCTAAAGTCAGAGCAAGTCACTTTTCACTTTGTTATTCTTTGATTAACGTATTCCCCTTAGCTCTGATGTGATCTGCCTTTGTGGGCCTGTGTGACAGGGTTTTATTATTTAAACAGGGTTTTTTACTGTTCAGTTTGCAAAAACCTACAATTTTGATGAGTGCACAGAAATTTTTCAGGAATATTTCAATCATGCTTACAGCAGACCAAGATTATCTCAAAGTAATTGATTAGCTGATTTTTATCATACTGTGAGGCTATGGAAATATTCTGTTGCATTGATTAAGGACTCAGGCTTTCTATACAACACAGGTTGTTCATATTTCTGGCCTCCAGCCAGCACAAGACACACTAAGCCAGAGATAACAAATTTATTTTTAAGATTAAAATTAAATTGTATATTGATTTTCATTCATATTAAATTTACTGGGAAGAGGACGAGAACCTCATCTATTTTGTCTCCCTCAAGGAAACACAGTTCATAGTTGTAGAGTTTGTGACCTGTACATGAAGTGGACATGTTTGTTTTGGGAATGTATAGGTATTGAGGAAAACCGGCATAAGCCTATATGACAAGAACTGGAAGACATGTGGTGCAGAATGGCACATGAGAAGTTTTAGGCAGAGCAAAGATAAAAGCAATCATCATTTCTGAATAAACCTTACAGAGTACTGCTAACTAACAGGTGGCTGACTCCTCTCTGAAGTATACTCTTTGCTACTGGGAGTGCAGCTGTTTGTCACAAACAGTCTCAATTTAAGCAGACCTAGTGATGGTTTCAGATTATTTTGTGCTGTTATCTTTCCCACCACTAAAACTGGTTTCATAGTGTTGTAATTCATGGAAGCCTTCTGTGCTTTGCTTATTTGGTTATAGACAGAAGAGAGACAACAGAGAAAAGTTTACCCAAGCTGTTCATGGGAATGTTTCCTTCAGGGTGTTTAAAATCTGATTTCCCCTTACCTCATAGTTTTCAGTTCTTTCTAGCTACAGGGGAAATGAAAAAGGGATGTGTTCAGAGAACATTTCAGTCTGTCCATACTGTAGTGAATACATGATTAACCAGTTACAACCCACTACTGGAAAAGTTATGGCTAGTCTTAAGATGAATTACAGGGGTTTATTCTTTATTTATTTTTATTTTTTTTTATCACAACCAAGAATTAATGTGGATCTGTTTGGGAAACAATGAATAAATGCAAAGCAGTTCAAACTGCATTCTTGCCTGGAGGGGGGGAGAGAGGGGGGGGGAAGCCTGGCCATTTCTAGATATTTTCCTTCTACTTTGTGAGAAAAGCCAACAAAATCCAGACAGCAAGATAGCGCTGCATTCTAAGATCATTATGATGTACAGGACTGTACAATTTAGGATTGCATCCCTGTAACAGACAGAATGAATGAATCAAGAATTCTTCTCAGTTCTGCAAAAGCTGATGTGTTAGTCTTGTTTGCATGAATAAAATTCTCCAATTAAAGCAAAACCCCAGGGGTACCATGATGTATTGACTGAAAGAATGAAAGCTCTGCCTCCTAGCCAGGGTAGTATAGCTATTTATTAACCAAAGACAACATTTTCTTCCCTTTTTTGTTTTTTTTTTAGCTTCCTAAACTAATGATGGTAACCTCCAACAAAGATGAATGATCGAATGAATATGTAGACTCTTAGTTCACAATACACTACTGCCCAAGAATATTCCTAAACACAATAAAAAGTGTTCCTTCTTTTTTGGGGGCTAGTGTGAGGTGAAAATATCAGAGAAATAACACTGGGGTATGTGCCTATGTATAATTTTATATTCTATTTGTAGAATAAAAAAGTTTTTTAAATCTATAATTAAAAGAAACCCGAGAAATGCCTCTATAGTTCTATGGATCACATTTAATGGTGAATTGATCTTGCTTTTAAGAAAGTTCTAAAATCGGAGTTTTTCCAATAAAAGCAAAATATGTGGTCTTTCCCTGAATGGTAAACAATAAAGTCTGTAATGATTCATTCTCTCTTTGGTTTTATTATTGCCTTGCAGCTTCCAATCTAAAAGTTCTTAGCATCGTAATTACCTCTTTTGGCTTCTGCAAAATGTCACAGCTCCTATTTAGCCAATAGATCACATCACACAGGGCTACAGCTTCACTTCTAAATGCTGTATTAATAGCTGAAACGTTTGACAGGCTGAATTACAGGCTTGGCAACAAATTAATCTCCTTTTTGGCCTTTTCTAGATTTGCTGTTGCTTTGGGAAGCAAGAAAGAGATCTGGAGCTAGAGATTTCTGGATCCAAAGACATGCCTACTAGAGATGACCTTAGTCTAAGCCATTCAAGTCCTCTTCCAGACATCTAAACACTATAGTTAACCTGTCACTTTGTTATGTTGTAATTTGTCTCAAGCATTTGTAGCTTTTGTATATATGGTGGACTGTATATATGGTGGACTCACATATGGCAGAAGTGCAGTTTGAAGGCAGAGGAAAAATGATATTAAATTAACATTGTATCTGAATAAGAAAGAAAATCTTCCAATCGCAGACTTTATATGGAGACTCCATACAAGAAAATGACAGCTATGTCAAGTAAGTTAAACAATCAATTATTTCTACCAACAAAATTGCTATTTCCCCCAATAATAACAGAATTATTTCTCCATACTCAACATTTCATTACAGTTGGTTACTAGAGCACCTGTCTTTCACTATTCTTTCCCCCTGAACTTATGATAGCTTTCCTGACTCCCTTAGAGAGTGATATAACATTTGTGCAATTAGCAGTCATATCAGACTTTCACAATGATGAAGTTGATGTTATTCTGCTTTAACACCTGCTTCTCAACCTTTCATCATGTGTGTATATGTAGCTTAAAGTTCTTCCCTTCATCTGCTCACAAGCAAATTTCTTTGACTGCCATGAATAAACAAAGGTCTGTCCTACTACTGCTAGAACAGTGTGAGCTGTCACTTTCTGTTAGCAAATAGCTCTTTTCCAAGATCAGAACAATTTCTATGTGCAGGATCTGTATTTCATCCCTGAGAAAAGCTTTCCAACATGAACATAATTATGCAGTTTTGGTCCCCCATACTTTTTATGGAACAGGATAATGCCTTGATGTGTCACTTCAAACCCTATAAGACTACAATATGGCAGACTGCGGCTCCTTAGAGCGAACACTTTGGGAGAACAAAACAAAAGCTCGACAGCGAGTTAATGTGAACTTCAGTAAGGCCAACACTATGATCACACAAAACTATAAAATTAGAAGCAAAATGAAAATAAAATTAAAAGTTTAAGTTTACTCAGTGCTTTGTGATCCACAGAAATGGACTAAAAGATATATTTTTGTCTTAATATTTGAGAAAAGATAAGATGAATAAGATTAAATCAACCAAAGAAAAGACCATCTATTAATGGACTAAAACTGAAATCACATACACACTGTAGCAGATGAACATGGGATAAAAAATTCATCTAATTTATTTGATATTTATGTACTGCAATTACCAGATGAGGAATTTAAATGGAATTGGGAATTTACCAACATATTTGAAAAAGCATCAGATGATTTATCAATAACTAAGATTGTTTAGGGGGTTGACTTGATCTAGCATCTGAAACAGACAGCTTGTAAGAGAAAAAAGACTCAAAGATCTGATCCATTTGAAAACATGAGAGAGAATTGAGAGCCTCCTTCCAGCTTAGTAGTTCTCTTTCCTTGAAGTTCTATTACTGTGGACGAAAGAAGGCAGTGGTTTTGTTTTGTTTTCCTTGTTTGAGATTCTGAGATCTTGTTTTACTGAGAATTTATAATCTGAATACTGATCAGGCTCAGCAATGATGAAATCTAGAGTAATAACTGGGTTGATGGTGTAAGAAGATGGTTCACAAGACAAATGTTATCAGCACTCCCAAACCCATTGATACTCCTTTAAACTTTTTACTTTATCAGTTAGAGAAGTTTAATGCAAGTGTCTTGATAGTCCAGATTCAGATTAGTCTGCCTGAGATGCAGCTAAAGAAATTGTTTTGAGCATTACTTTTAAAAGCACTCTAAAAAGATCTTTAGCTTTAGTGACCCTACAATTAAAAAAAAAGTGTCAAAATTCTTAAAAAAAATAAAGGGAGATTTTTCTGTTGAGGTTTATCTTTTATTCATTTATGAGAAAGGCTTTGTTGTTTAGAGAGTTGAAAAATTAATTAAAATAATATTAAACATTCATAAATTCATGTATTATTTTGTGCTTAGATGGATGAAGTACTCCTAGTGTTTGAAACTGCAAAAAATTAATACGCAGACACAAAGAAACACACACTAATATTGATTCCTCAGCAAGCAAAGTTATTTAGAAAAGTTTCCTGAGCTGTTTGCCCCAAAGGTGTTAAATGTGTTTAATTCTGCAGGCTTTGCAATTGGAAAATAATAATTAAAAAAAAAAAAAGTCGAATCTGAATTAATCTTTTACCTGTGAGTCCCTCCCTTACACTAAGAAAAGATACAAAAGCATGATTATGGTGAAGTCTGTGCCTGGGCATTTAGTAGGAATTTGCTTATTTGTGAAGACACTATCCCGATGTGCTATATTGCTGCAAATGGAAATGATGGAAGCCTGCCAACAGGCTTGATGTTTCTCCTGAAAACCTAAGAAGAAAACTGCAGTTCCAAATGACAAATACAATGTTTTCATATCCAACAGTGTCTATTCAGACAGGTAAGCATTTTAGGGTCAGCAAGATATTTTCTCATATGGTTGCAGTTTCATTCTCTTATTCTAATTTACTGATACACTTCAGTTATACTTAAAATTGGAGCCATTCTTTTCTCTCTCTTTTGGACTTGGATTTTGTTGCCATCAGGAGCACAATAGATTGTGGCATGTGACTACACTTAACCCTTTATTAATAAAATGGTCAGGCTAAGGCTTGAACTCCGGCTATCGCCAGTGGAAAATGTATTGACTCAGGTTCATCTTTAAGGTCTTGGTAAACATGGGGTACAGACTGCTTGGGCAAGACAACAAGACTGATGAGCATTTCTGTATTTCCAGGTACTTTAATGTTCTAATCCTGTTCTCTGGTGCAGGAGCTTAGAGAGATGTAAACAACCTGAACTGCACATTTATAAACAGCTGAATTCGAAAGATGTTTTAAGGATGGCCTGTTTCTACCCTTATGTTATTCATGATCTGCAAACCCCCACGAGGTTAATGAGTTCTGAATTTTAGCTGAAATTCATTTATGGCCATGTTTGCAAATGGTAGCTTTGAAAGTTCTGAAGTAGATGTCACAGGTCTGATACAGCTGATCTGAGACCTGCTGGGGTATATGTAGCTGATGCATGAAAAATAATCAAACCAAACCACACCCTCAACCTAAAATGAAAATTTACCTGAAAGCTGTTTGGCTACATGAACTTGTGCTGGACGATCCACAACACAAGCAACTTCCTCTCTTACAATACAGCATGCCTCTACTCTTTGTCATAATCACTTAAACTTTGGGTTCCTTCATTTCATCTCCATCAGGTGAAACTGGCAATGCAGTTGTGTGCTGCTTTGATGTACTACGTCCAGACATAATGTTCTACTGAGCTGGATCAGGAAAGCAGTCATGAAAAGAGTATCATTTTCCCCAGTTTCAAAATCTTTTAAGGTTTTACTTAAGGCAAAAGATTTTACATTTATTCTTAGAGTTGCCTCACACTGCTTTCTTATGCTGTGTCCCAGTGCCTCTTTTTCCTTGCTTTTTGAACTTCTGCCTCCCACAGCTACAAACCTTAACAGTAGCCACCAAGAACAATAGCTTCAGCTCAGTTTCTCCAGTCCACAATGCTTTAGTTCATAACTGTTTCAGTTCTGTACTTACATAACAGAATATGACCCCAGCATCATTACCCAAGTTGAAAATTAGATTCATAATAATAACAACCTCTAAACAATAGGAATTAAGAAATACTAGCAATATCTTTGGAGAATATTGTAATTATTTTATAGCCTGAAAGAACTAAGTTTTATCTTAGACTTCGTTCATCTATTTGATAATATGAAGCTGTGTGTGTGAAAACAGAGACTTTAACAATTTCACCTGCCTGATTTCATAAGGAATTGTAATTCCAAGTTGTAGCTATTTAAATGAAGTGGTTAACCTCCTGATCCCATTAAGGGTAAGTAATGACAATTAGATTATAAGAGATTTGGCCTGTTTTCCATATAGGAGTCTAAAATATGGTTCAAGGAACATATCACATTTTTTGCAAAACCTTTAGCTATTTGCCCTTTCTTTCATAATTCAGATTACCCTTTTTTGCATATATATAGTCAGAGCTACAGTTAATATAATTGCTATGATTAAATTGAAGTCAGTTACTTCTAAAGAAACCATTCATATTGCTGTTTATAGTCTATCTATAAACAGAGGAAGTTGAAATTCTGGCTTATATAAATGAGATACAAAATCTTAAACCAGAGACATTTATAATCTGAAGAGACTGGAGCCTATGAAGTGTTCTAGGGAATGCATAAATGCAGGATAGTTAAAGACTTGGAAACATTTACCATCCGCAGCTGTTTCAGGAAGACATTTTTCTGTTGTGCAGAGAGCTACAAGAAGTCTTCCTATTTAAAGAACTTAAACTGGAATACAGGTCCACTCAACCCCCACTTAGCTACCCCTGGAGTCACTTGTATTCAGTAGATAACTGAGTCCAGGACTAGAGACAACTGGCACAAGCTGAAGCATCAGACATTCCATCTGAATATAAGAAAACATATTTTACCATGAAGATTGCTGAGAGATTGTGATGCCTTCATCTTTGGAGATATTCAGAAGTTAACTGGACATGATCCTGGGCAACTTACTGTAGCAGAATCTGCTTAAGCAGGGGGCTTGGACTAGGCAACCTCCATCAGTATCTTTCAGCCTTTGCAGTTTTGTGATTCTGCAATCCCTAATTAATCTTCCAAATGCCTAAATGACTTCTTCTAAGTTTAACTATAACTGCTTGGGTTCTGAGCAGATAGCTGGCTAGCTCTCCCTTGTCTAAGGGGCAGAAGACGTACGCACATAATTAGGAGGCTAGTTTTAATTCTCTTCCCTGCCTGTAGGGCTTTGTGTCTACATCTCTCTCCTCCCGGCCTGACAAGAGTCCACTTTCCATAGCACAGTGATATATATCTGTTAGAAAAAATGATATCAAAAGATGACTTGGAGAGTGCCCATATCTAGGAAACTTCAACTTCACAGTTTCAGTATTTGCACTGTATCCCTTCTGGCATAAGAGGGAGGAGAATCCAGGTGTGTGTAGCTGGGATGAGTCTGTTGCAAGCATTTTCTCATGGGTAGATTTCCACCTATGGATGCTACCCAGCACTGAGTGCCTCCCTGGATCAGGGAGAAAACCTTCTGTCTTCAAAACATACCACACTTCAGCTACAGGCTATCCCTTGGCATTTTCATAACTCTGGAAGATTATTGTCCTGGCTTTTGCATCCCACTACGATGTGTCAAGCTCTTCTTCAGTATTGTGCAGAACTTGAATGCCTGACCCAGAGACATGTCCACCAGACATTTAGTTTCCTAGTGGGGACAAGCTGCTGGCCTTAGAAGTCCAGTGCCCACATTCTTCTGTGAATTGAGCCTTTGGGCAATATAGGAAACACAGTAAAAAATAATAACAGATGCAGTTGGGTGAAATGGACTTCCACTATTCCAATGGCAGACCATTTCCTCATCTCAAAATCAAGCTATTTTGTGCTGTAATAGTTTGCATAAGATCTCCAAATATTTAATTCACATCGCCTAGATATTTTTAAATGTCAGGTGAAAGCAGAAGCCTGTATATGAATGAGTAATATCTTCAAAATAGGTACTGTCTGTAGTATGACACTCAAGCAGTTTATTTGCACTTGTATTTTTCTTTTTTAAATAACCAGAAAGATCATTTCATGTTGACAAGCTTGCTGTTGATTAAACTGAGCCATGAAGTAAAGGATCCAGAGAAGATGAGATGATAAAAACTTTAAATCCCTTGCAGAAGGTTGGATAAAATTTTTTTATTGTCTGAGGTATACCTGTGAGTTAACTAATTGTGAAGTGAAAATAAATGATTTAATTATTTTCCATCTGTTAGAAATTAAATTAGATCCTGCTCAGTTTGCATAGCTGCAGCCCTTCCAACGCCCTACTTTGCATTCTCTACCCAGTCTGAAGTTCCTAGAGTTAAGCAATGTTATTACCCCCTAGGGTGCAGCTGAGATGGGAGAGTGTTCTAAGAGCAGGTTTTTCCCTTTAAATCCACCATGCCTGTAATCTTGCTGTTGCATTTATAGCATCTTTTTAATGTAGTAAATACTGCATTTATTTTGTCTGAAAAAAACAATGTCTGAATTGGTTTTAGTCCAAATTGTTATAGAAAAAAGTTGTTGAGGACTTTGAGGTGAAGATTCAACAGTACAATAAGCACATTTGAAAGTAATGACTCTCAGAGTGAGGACATAAAACTAGGAAATTAAAGGCAAGGAGTGACTTGCTATGCCCCATATATATGGTGAATATACAGGGTATACTCTTCTACATTTTAATGGGAATAGTTCATGCTGTTTTATGCTTACATAAGCCGTTACCAACTAACATTATCATTCCTCCAGTACCTTTGGTATTGTTTCAACTTTCAACATCAGGTTCATGTTAAGATTTTTGAGCTGGAGGTCATCTCAATTTGCACCTCTTCTGGATTATTGTGAGACAGAGAGAAATCCATCCTTCTGCCTTTCTTTCAAAGGTTGCTGAAAGAAAGATATTTAGCTAAGAAGGAAAGTGGAGGCAAAGAACATTTAGGTCAAAAACCCCTTGCTCCTTGTCATTAGATGCCAGTGAAAGACAAGATGCTCCCTGCCTCTGCTTTGGCTGATGTGTCATTTCAGCATGGAGGACAAAAGCAGGGTAAACACTATCACCAGGGATTTAGGATGGGTAGGCAATAGTTACAGTTAATGTTCTTTGTTCTGTACTTGTAGGAACTGGCATTTATATTTCTCTCCCTAACTGGCCTTTGGAGGAACATGCATGCGAATGGGTTTCCAGAAGGTTCAGCTAGTGTTTCCCTACCTCCTTCCCAGAGCGACAGCTATAACTCCTAGAACAGTTTCTCATACTTTAGCATCACTGATCCACACAGATTATCACTGCCTAAAACTCCTCTTCACTGTGAACAGCATACCCTGGTCCAAGATTAGAGGAATATTCAGCCACCTAACTCCCACAAAAATCTAAGGACCTTTACTGCATACAATACAATATGGAAACCTCATATTTTTTTTAGGATAAAGGAGAAGCATGTATTGAAAAAGAGTAAAGAACTGTCACTTACCAATGTGGACAATGCATATGTGAAATTAGGAACAAAATTCCATCCCAAATATGTAAATGGGCTTAAAATTAAGGAAATTCTCTAAAAGCATCCCTATCTTAAAGATTCTCTAGAGAGAAGAAGCATTCTTACAGCATTTGTCTATATCCACCTGCAAATCACATGATGCAAATAGTGAACAGCTTTGTGTTTCATTTTGATTTACCCTGTCCCTTTAAACTGTGATTAAGAACCTGTTTCCTCTTCCCCTTGATGAGATATACTAATTATTGGGTGGTCTAAGTGCATATTCTACACAATACTATTAGCTCATGGACTAATTTATTTAAACCTAAGTAAACTAAACAGGTATTTTAACTGTATTTCTACCTGTCTTTTGATATTGTATTTGCCTTTGAAATGAAACAGTTATTCTGCTGGGGAGGCATAAAGGGAAAAAAAATCATTATAATCTTTCAGCTCTATGACTGCTCTTCACTCAGATGCGAAGAGCCACAGGTGACATGACTTGGGCCAATTGTTTCACTTATCAGAAATAGGTAACATAAGCCCTCAACAAATCTGTCTGCATTGCTGTTTCTTGACCTCTTATTGAGCGTTTGTCAATTGTCACTTTGACTCACAGTCCTACATTAAGAAGTCTGAGAAAAATTGCTTTGCTAGATTCATATTGACACAATTGGGGTTTTTTTCAGCACTGCCTTATCAACTTTATGCTGTGCTGCCCTCATGATTTAAGCACCAAAAATATAGCACCAGCCAAAGGACAATCATATGGACCATTTTCTTTTCTATTTAATGTCATTTTATCTGTACTGAACATCAAAATAAATGTTTTAGACTCATTTTGGACATGTCAACCTTAGCACTGAAGAGAATTTTTGTTTATGTGGGCATCTGTAATAAAAACATAATTACGAAAAAAATAAGCGTACGCACATTTTCTGCTCTAGTAATCTCACTTAACGGTGTGTAAAGTGACATTAGACTATCTGAAGATCCTTGTTGGTGAATATTGCCTTGCACAGAAGCTTTGGAGTGAATGTGGTGGATGTGCCAAAATCGTAATTTATTCCATCTCCTCTTCTTACCCCCAGCGCAACAAAAAGAGGAGTGTGTGGTGATTGATAGGTCAGAGTAGCTGTTGAAGAGTGACAGGAGTGTGGTAGAGTCCTCAGCCCAGTATAAATTAGTGTATAAATTAGAGCAGAATTACCCCTTTTTTAACACGCACTGAGACTGAGCAGGTCATGGATCAGGAACTGCAAATGGCTCTTTGCCACCCATCTTCATCACAAACAGACACAGTGGAAAATCAAGGCAAGACTATACCAATATAAAGACATGCATAAATCCACATTTACAAAAGAAAAAGATAAACTAAAATGAAAAATATGCATCTGACATAGAAACAAGACAAACATTCTTATGTGGTAAATTACTAAGCCATTTTGATAGCCTGTTTATTTTAACATATCTTTGGCCATTTTCCTTCTCATTTTCACTCACGCTGCAGTTAGCTATCCAGATCTCTGATCCACTTCAAGCAAACAAATTCCAGAAATTCACTATTAGAAAAATGTACACAGTTATTTGTTGCAGCACTGTTTATAGTGTTCTCGAAATGTACTAAACCCTTTGCCCACCCGCAGCTGGGAAAATACTTAAGATGCATGTTCAGTAAAAGCTTTTACCTGGAACTGCATTTTCATTTTGTGAAAACATGATTGCTGGAGCCTGTTGAGATTTTATTGTAAGACACAGATCAGCCCTTCAGAACTCATGGTTTATATTGCAGCTTGTGCAAAGATGAAACCACACCTATGCAGAAAAATACCAGCTTGTGCTTTTCCTGGGTCCCAGAAAGATCCATTTGAGTGTACAATGATGAAAAAGAATTGCAAGACACTAACATACTCAACCGTGGTCAGAGGGCAGCCTCCACTGTGGTTGCTGCTTTCCTCTTCCTTCTTCTAGGATGGGTAGTGGGGTGTATGCCAGACCCAGCACCACGTGGGATGGGCATCAGGACCTGACAGGGAGAGGGAGAGAAAAAGGCAGTTCAAGCACATCAGGGACACACTAGCAAAACCAGAGGAGTTCATGAGTCTGGGGGTTTTGTGGGTTTATTTTTGTTGATTTGATTTAGTTTGATTTTATTTTGTTATTTCATTTTATTGTTTCTTTATTATTCACTATTTAAAATTTAAAGGGGTTTATCCATTTCCAATGTACATATTTAGAAAGCAACATAACACCACCAGGAAAGAATCAACAATCATAAACTGTTCCTATGAAATATTTTATGTCTTGCATTCTCTGTATAGCATTTCCCAGGAAAAGAATATTCCTGCAACCTCTTAGTATCTCATCTAAAACAAATAAATAAACCAGCAAAAAGCCAGAATGGCTTGACAAGAATTCTGTGGTCTGTGCCAAACTCAGCTAGTATTAAATTTGCTATTAAGAAGTACAAGCTGCAAATTCCTACACTTATGAACTTCAGACCGTTCTCTGGTCCAGCCTAAATACAACTTTGTTTACACTGATTTAGTAGCCTTATGAGATTGCCTGGCTGCTTTCCTGAGTTTCCTCAGCAGGTGAAATTACTTGCTGAGCTGCACAGAATCATGCTGGGAAATAGCTGTGCCATGTAGATCTCAACACTATTTATTTACTGTTATGTTACTGCTCAAAAATGAAAAGCTGTAATATTTTAAATGAGGCCAATATGATGATGACCTATAAAAGCAAAAAGAAAAGGCTGGGCAACAAATGAAACTATAAGTTACGTGCTCATTTTCATGTCATTGTTTCTACCTCTGCAACAGCAGCTCCCTCTGTGGTTTTGTAAACTACAAACACTATGTTAGTTTTATATCCCTTTCTCTAGTAATAGGTCTCTCTCTAGCATGCTATCTCATTAAAGCCTATGTACCCTGAATGGCTGACTATAGTGTTTTTGAATTATGAAGGCAGGAGATCTCTGAGAAAATTAGGTGTCAGCCATGATAACTGGGGTTACACAAAAATTCTCAGAGGGTTAACAGGACTTCCTTTTGGTTTTGGGTATTTGAAATTCATGTTCACCAACATTTTATTTTATTAGTAATTAATACTTTAATTTTTTGTAGTTATTTGAAGTTGGTTTGGCCTTTATGCATTCGCTTAAAAACTGGCACTGATAGTAAGCACAATGCTTTCTTGGTGTTAGGACTGTGCAGCTATTGAGTGGTGAAGGTGGGCACAAATAGACTAGAATAAGTCTTCAGAGTACCTGAGTGTGAAAGACCAGGACACTCATCAGGTGTCTGGAGTACAGTGCAACCCACACTTTAAGACGTTTGGCCTGAGAGAGCTGTAAATCTCACTTTTCCTGGGGAGAAGAAGCATTACCTTTTGCACTGGGGACTGTGTTCTTTACACTTCTGCCTGTGAGAGAGACTTCTTGTCCCTCTAGAAGCTGTTGCTTGTGCTGTCAAAGCCATGATTCCAACCCCTAGCATGGAGTTGAGCACAGCAAACAGTACAAATAGATTCTGAGGCTCCCAGAGGAATTTATGGCTTCTTCTGATCCCCATATTTTCACAAGTACAGTTGTCAATATCCACATGATCTTGTTGGAAACCAGCTTAGGTATGTTTGATAAAACCCAAACTTATTAATCTGACCAAAGAGTAATGTCACCTGTAACTAAAATATGTCCTTAGGAGCCATACATCTCCCCAAGATGCATCTAAAGCATGGTATAAATGCCTGCCTGCCTGACTTCTGTATGTCCCTGAGGACTGAACCTTGTTGTGTATTGTTTGTGCTGAAGAAGCAAATTCAAGCCCAGCATGTATAATGAGAACACCCTTGCCCTGAAATGCTTACAATGAGATGCAGTCAGAGAGGTGGGAGTCTTGCTCAGTGCGGGAGGTGCTGAGAGCTGCTAGCTCTCTTCCTGCATTGGCATCACTCCCCAGTGAGCCTGGACTCTGCTGCATTTCCTGAGTGTGTTCCAGCGTCCCTGAGCTTGACAAGGAATTAATGTGAATAAAGCACGAAGGAGATTTTCAGTTTAGATCTAAGATATCTCTAGCACATCATCCACTCCTCGTTTCCCCAAAGAACAACAGAATAGCTGAAGCTGGAAGGGACCTTTGGAGATGATCCTAGTGGTCAAAGCAGGACCAGCTAGATCAAGTTGTTACAGGATGTGTACATTTGCATTTCAAATCAGCAAAGATGGAGAATCTGTAGAATCTCTGAGCAACTCGTTGCAGTGTAATCATCACCCTTAGGAAAACAAAAAAAAAATCAAGATCAAAACAAAAGCTTTTTCTTATTTTAAATGGAATTTTCAATATTTCATTTTATGCCCACTGACTCAGGCACCTTTACAGCTCCATGTTCTTTACTCCCTCCCCTCCACCCCCCTAATATTTTTGTTAAGCATCACAAAGGATCTTCATCTGCTGGGCTTATGTCCCAGAGCTGAGGTCTATCATTTCAGGACTTTAGGGACAAACAAGCTATATTGGTACATATACATATACACATAAAAATATGCATGTAAGTGCTTTTCTTCTCTTATGACTAAGCAGTTTAAGTTGTAATATAGTGGATACTGGGGGAAGTTCTGCAACCTTCATTTTGCAAGTCCTGTAAACTTTTGTTGATTGTGATATGCCTCCACCCATATAGATGTCATTGACTGACAGTAGAATGTATGGTGGAAAATATTGGCTGTATCCTGAAAGGCCAGTGTTCTTGATGGTTGAAGTTTAAGCTATGGCACTCCAAATCAAAGCTTAAAGCTTTTTTAAACTACAGATCTCTAGTTGACATCTTCTGTAAATCCATGAAGATATGCAGACATGCATCTCTGTCTTACGAATCGGTTCATAGCAGACCCTGAATAGGGTGCAGTTTGAGTCTTGTACTGAAAGTACATCCTATTTCCCCTGCCAAAACAAACAACTCAGGTGATTCATAGATATGCCATTATTCCATGATTTTGAAGACAAGCACAAGTACTATTGACATAACTAAAAAGCTGTAATCTATAACCTGTAGTCTTCGGCGCAGTCACTTATCACCATCTGCTGTCTAAATATCAAAGTTCTTATGGATAGAATATTTGAAGATCATATCTGGCATAGGAAGGAAAATAACTACAATAATAATAATACTGTAATAATAAATGGCAGGAGAAAATGCATTCATGTGGAAGCTGAAACTTTGTCATATGTAAGAACCTCTCTCCCCATAAAAAGATTCAATTGTGAGGGGTTGAAGATTTCCAAATAATCTGCATTATAGTGGATTCTCTATTTCTGTGCTGAGCAGAATGCTTTTATTCCCTCTTTATGATTTTCCTAATATATTTGTCAAGGGTTTTGAGAAGACTATATTTTTTTTAGTGTTTCTACTCCTTTAAATTAAAAGTAAAGGAGGTAAAAGAAGCAAGGATTAGGGATTTGATATCCCTAGTAGGGGAGATGTATTCTGCTTTGGGTAAAACTCTGTGAAATCAGCTGTCAGAATTCAGCTTCTCTCTAGCTGCAGCATTGCAAGGGTGTGAAGAAAGCTGAGTGGTTGCTGATGGTTTCCTTAGATTCCTCTGCACCTAATCATATTCACAATACTGGAGGCTTCTGTCATCGCAGGAACTGACAGAACTTAGTGACAATCCAGAGAAATGCCTTCCTAAGGTCTGTTCTGAGAATTGCAAGTGCTTAACAAATCAATGCAGCAAATGAAATAGGTTTGCTCTTCACAGATCCGAAAGCTGGTTTGCAGTTAGTGTCTCCATCCCTTTCACTTTAAAGCTAACAGTATTGCTATTAAGATGCATAATAGACTTTTTAAGGATTGTAGGTTTCCTTCCAAATTTCAATGACCATGAAAATTACACTGTATATTTACTATGTGGTTGGGGGCTACAAAGGCTAAATACAAATTTATCACTTGTTTTTTCACGGCAGATTTTTGTTTCAAATTTAGTGACCCATTTTAGCTGCAGTAGAAGGTCACTGTTGCTAATTTACTCTCATTCATTGGTCTTAGTGACAGAATTTAATTGTTTCAGCCTACTTCATAGTGGGAGAGCAGCTGCACCACTTAAAATGCTGTAATGAAAACCAGTAAACCCTCACCTTGTCTCAGCAAAAAGAACAGCAGTAGAGCAGTTAAAATTATTGTATGTAATCCCAACTAAAAAAGAAAGTGTATTACTTTAATAAATGCAAAATTTCAGGTGACTAACAGCTGTGCAATTTTTCTTTAAATCTGAACCAACTCTCATGAATTTCAAAGGAAGCCTTCCTAAAAATTGAGCACTCTAAGTATAGAGAAGGTATTCCTTCAAACAGCATCCATGGTCTTCATATAGGACTTGCAATGCTTCTTAAGGGTAAGCATGCTTTCACTCAGCATAGAAAGGGTAGCACACTGACGCCAGTGATAACCATGTGGGTTTAGCTGAATGAGACATTACTGAAGAGAAGGATCTGGCCTATTCATTACTCTAGGATAACAAGTAAAATGACAGGAAATTCAAATGAGCTGCTAACTCTTCTTCCATGTAAGCATGAGAACACCATGTTACCTGGCCCAGCTCTACTGGATAAGAAAAAAAAGCCACCTGAAGAAAACTAGGCAGGCACAAGACATTCCGGGGTAGAAGGACTAGATTATCAGCCCGGCCAAACTCACCAGAGTCAGGCCAGGTCCACATTAAATAACATTTTCCACTGTATAGGTGTCCACCTTAATAAACTCTTCTTTTACAGGCTTCTGTGGTTTTGGCAGAAGAAGGAATGAAAAAAAGATGTGTACTGAAACACTTTTGCAGGTATTCCTTCTTGTCCAAAGACAAATCCCATATGAAAAGTCTAGAGCATTCTCTCTTTACACTGTTACCTCCAATTTTCTTTCAAACACTGGATGATGAAAGTAGGATGTTGATCATAAAGTTGAATTGTCACAATTATTTAAATAAACTTTACATTTGCTCATTCTTTGGTAAAATGTAAATTATATGGGAGGGTTTAAGGAAGTTGTAAGAAGAATTTTATTTTTAACATTTCCTTTTGAAAACTTCTTGTATTTATCTCCTGAAACATCATTTTTTCTTCGCTTTCTTTGGCCAAAGTATGTCTCCAGCTGTAAGACATGGTCTAAATCTAATTAGAATATTTTATTCAGTAAGCTCTATTTATTGAGAAAGTCAGATTGCATATTATTTGGACATCACTAATATTACAGAAGTGATAATAAGTGTAAATCTGTAGAAAGTGTGAGACAAACAATAAAGAGGACTGTAGGGAGAAAAATAAATAAATATGCCAATCATGATACAAACAGTTGTGTAAAAACACAACTTTCATAATAGAATGGCTCTAGGTCTAGATTTGGGTTAGGTTCTAGATTTTAGTTTAGATTTTGCATGGTACTTTGACAGAGAAGAATGTTTTGAGTTGCTTTTTTACATATGAATGAAGGATATTATCTCATCATTAAAGTGGTAATAACTTTTGAAAATAAAATCTCAGAAATGGCTTTTTTAAATTGTGTTTTCCTTCCCTTAAAAATATCTGGTATTTTGCTATTTAATTTGAACTTCTAAACCTTCAACAAATTGTTAGCTTTACAAAACTTCAGCATCAGTTTTCACATATATGAGGAAGGGAAAAGATATCTGTAGTGCTAGTGTGAAAGCTGAAGCATGCTTCCCTCCTTTTCTCTACTTTGCCCTCAAATATGAATGCACAAGTAGGATAAAAGAATGAAGCATCTTTCTAATGCAGTTAACTTTCACCAAGACAACATATTTTCTAAGCACAGCATTTACTTAGATCAAAACTCCATATGAAAAGTAATGAAATGTGTTCAACTTGGTAGCATGTTGCTAACAAGCATGTAGTGAAGGTACTGTTGTGGATTTGTACAGATAAAAGCCATTGCTGCTACAGAAAAGAGATGTATCATGCAAATGAAATTGCATGATAAGAAACCTACGAATCACATGTTACTGGAAAGCCACTTAAAGCATTTCCAAGACTACATTTAGGGGAGTCTAAAAGTCTGAAATCTAGAAAAGTCATGCTAAGTAAAGAAGTAAAAAAATTGAGAAAGTTTATAACAGTATTAATACATTTACTGTCTTTCATACCTGGAATTTAATTTCTCAGTTTCCAGTCCCCCAGGAGCTGTTCTTTTATTAACATCATAGAACTTCTATTCATAATTTGTTGTTAGAATATTTGACAACATATTAAAATTCATAGGGTGCCTACCTTTTCACTCATCAGGAAACAATTTTATTTTATCCTAGGTGTTTTGACATAACAAATAATTCGTCTGCTTTTATATGAAAATGCTAAATGTACTGTAAACAGTAATTACAGGATGGGTTATGTATGCTCATGCTATTCACAAAACATACTAATAACGGAATATACACAGTTTGTTTTTTGATTGCATTTGCCTTCTGGTCTAGTTTTCATCAGTTGCTTGTGAATGAGTCTGAACTGTCAATATGGCCATCCACATAACAAGAAAAACCTTTTTTCTTCATCTGTCACTTGTTTATGATTTCTGGAAACATCAACTGTAAGTCACGCTGGTTTACTGTTCCTTTTGTAGATCTAGGTTTACAAACTCTAATTTCCAAATGTAGTTTCTTAATGAAAGATTTTTGTGTCATTGGAATAGAGATTTAAACAGCTTTGGTTATCTTCAGATAAGTATAGCCTGGAGTTGAGTTGTTTGGGAGCATGATCTCACAGTCTCAAAAATATGAGAGCACATTCATGACTGCCACTGAAGAAGGTCAGCTTCTGTTAATCCATTTTTGGAATTCTCATTAACAGAAAGGAAAATTATTATTTTTTATAGTGAGCATCAAATTCATTCTGCAGATCTTTGGGGAGTGTAACTCCAGATGAGCAGGTTACTTAAAAAATTGGCCTAAAATGAGTGGCTTTCAATGCAATAGGGTTTCTGCTGATGCTGGAACTCTAATTCATGGGTTGAAACTAAATTTGCAGGGTTTTTATCTCACTGAACCAAGGCCTGAATATAGCATATTTGACATGAAATAGTCATAGGTAATTCAGATATGTGTCTGATTTGGGAGTATCCAAGTACTTTCTTTAGCAAGGAATATATAAGAGAAATTCCAGCTTTTTCTATGGTGAGCTATATATTTACTTTGAAAATGTGAAAATTGCATAGCTTTGTTTCACTTTAAAAAATTGTACATTGAGGAAGAAAAGATTCAGAGACCTATTTTATGTTAACCTGACTGCATAGCAGCACTGGACAAGAAAAAATCACTTTTTACTGAATAAGGTACCAGAAAGATTGAAACATTAGATTTGCAAAACTCCTCTCATTTCAATGGAACAATAAGTATTCTCATTGTTAGGGAGTTAACACTATGACATTTATCCTTTTCCTATCTGTAGGCCACATTTTGCATGTACAGTTTATAGTCATAAGGGAGACTCAGATGAATCAGGCTGAAAAGGGTGCTCTAGGCACTTTTGTCTTCACTCGTCTGAAATCACATAAAAACTCTCATCAGTATATCATGTTCTGGCCTTGTGTGTCCAGCTCCATCCTTTTCTCCCATATGGATAATGTCTGGCCAGGAAGGAAATGACTGCATTTTCAACTACAGGAATGAAATCTGGCCTAATGGAAACTTGTTTGAATTACTTCCTGAAAGTTAATGACTAAAAAGAGCTTTCCAGGAGACTAGGATCAGCAGAAATGTTGGCCGGTGAAAGACATAACATCCTAAAATACCTGAAAGCTTTCTGCTGTTGCTGTGAAGTTTGGGGAAGGTGGATTAGTGATGCTTGAAAAATCAAATTGTTTTTACTTTCATTCACCTGATGTGATCTCCGAATGGTTTTTGATGAAGAATCTAAGTAGCCCCAGTGAGCCAATATAAACTTGTCAGGGGGTATGCAGGGCATCAATTGAAATGCTGAGAGAACAACAGCATTTGAGGGATCACAATGTTCCTTCTCAGATTCCATTGAAAATTGTCTCCTTCCTATATGGACAGTTTAATAATCCTGCTCTCCAGTTCAAGGTTTCTGTATGGAATACAGGTGATTTCTCTTTTTACTTTTGTGTTCTGATTGCTGAAGGAAAGGCATTCTTAAATTCATTACTTCATTGGACACAGAAAATACTTAGAAGAGAAAAAGTAGGTGTATATTGGGTAGCCACATGACAGATAAATAATAGTAAAGCTCAAAAAATAGTAAAGCTCAAAAGTTCAGTCAGCAGGAAAGACAGCAAAGGAGTCCAACCAATTTCATGAACTTCATCATATCTCAGTTTTAATCTAGCATAAAATTTAGCCATACACCTTGAGATTTATATTTGCAATTTATCAATATTTGATATACATTTTCCTTGGATTTCAGAAGAAGTATTTTTCTCTTGAAGAAAATCAAATCACCTTACTGTGTGTCCTGGTTTCAGATGGGATAGAGTTAATTTTCTTCCCAGTAGGTAGTACAGTGTTGTGTTTTGAACTTAATATGAAAATTACATTAATAACTCAGTGATGTTTTGGTTGTTGCTGAGCAGTGTTAGCTCAAGGACTTCCCAGTTTCCCATGCTCTTCTAATAAACAGGGGCACAAGAAGCCAGCAGGGATCACAGCCATGACAGCTGACCTGACCTGGCCAAAGGGTTATTCAGTACCACAGCACATCATGGTCAGTATATAAAATGGTGAGAGTTGACTGGAAGGGGCCTATCACTGCTCAGGAATGGACTTGGGAATAGTCAGCAGGTGGTGAGCAATGGCATTGTGAATTACTTGTGATTCTTGAGTTTTATTCCTCTTTCATCCATTATGATATTGATTATTATTATTATTATCATCATTATTATTATTAACTTTATTTCAATCATTAAACTCTTCTTATCTCAACCCATGGGTTTTACCATATTTCTGATTCTCCCGCCCGTTGCACTTTTCGTGGGCGCATGAACACGTGAGTGCATGGCACCTAGTTGCTGTCTGGCATTAAACCATGACATTGTGTCTTGATTAGTTATTTGGAGTGGCATTCATTTTAATTAATTAGTATACAATGTCATAATTTGTTTCTAAGAGAAACATTCAGTATGCACTCAGGAAAGTTAATTATATTTTCTTTTTTGACATATTTTTGTTTTCCAATTTTCCTTTCTCTTCTCTAATGATACAAATTTCGAATTAAGCCTCCAAATAGTGTTATTGCATTGTTTAATCTCTTTCACACTTCCTGCAGGGATTAGCTGAGGTGACAAAGTTCCTAATAATATTTTACACCAGTAAACCTGGCTTGAAGAGCAGATGTAAAATTCCTGCTGCTTGTCATGCATTTAGGCCTTCATTCATAACAAAGCACACTACTGTGCATATGTGGGACAGGATGTTTTGCTATGCCGAAAGTGAATCTTCATGCTGTTGAATTTATGCATTTCCCACTGCTACTCAAAATGCTTGTCTGAATGCTCAGTCAGGGGAGAGCTCTCTCTGTGGAAAATGCTCATCTTCGGTTCAAGGCAAGAGGTCTGACTTGTACTCTATTCCCTATTCATTGACAATTTGCAGCCAATGTTTGCTTTATAGTCACCAATTAAATGTGATGTTAATTTTTGCTTCAGTGTGACATTATAAAATAAGTAATAATCGGCAAAGAGAGAGGAGAAGGGAAGAAGAAAACAGACCGGAGACTACACAAAGATAAATGTAATATCCCCTTCACCCTCAAGAAATGAAATTATTCTGACAGGGTCAGAGATTCTGCTTGGCAAACCATCTTAAATTAATTACCTGCTTGACATTTTAAAGGAAGGTTTCAGATAGTAAATTTAACCCAGACAAAGCATTCTATTTAATCTTGTCAGTATGCAAACTACTTTGCACTGCAGTCTGTGAATTATTTATCAGAGAAACGACCCCAAAGGGTAAAAGGAAAACTGGGAGTATTTGATCTTGGGTTCTGTAGCCTGGTGTACTCCTCTACCTTAGATCTGTACCTGTTACAGTTGCTTAATTTGTCTTTTTTGATGTTGCTGATATTTAGCTCTCACGCTGCGTTTCTCTGAAGCCTAAATATTTTTTACTCATTTAAAGACATTTAAATTGCTCCTAAAACTGTGTCCCAGCAAAAAAACCTGTATCTACTTTCCAGGATAAAACAAAAGCTAAATAAAGGGGACAAAACCAGCTGTCTTTCTGTTCCGTGTGTTTTAATTAAAAATAAGCATGCAATACTCATGGATGTTGGGTTTTTTTTCCTGCACTCAAGTGAAAATGCAGTCTGAAATAAAAGTAACCTGCAGAGCCTGAGTTTCGACTTGCAAACTGCATTAAAGCATTAATCTTGTAACAAGCTGTGTAACATGAAGGTGCCTGGGATAAAACATAGCTTGGAAGATGTGAGTCCATAATCCAGTTCTGACATAGTTTTGTTTGGTTTTTTTTTGTGTAAAGTCGCTTAATTTCAGTATATATATATTTTTTTTAATGAAACTTATACAACTCCTAATTTCCTATTTCCCAGTCTCTTTAGGTTTCAAGATTATTTATTCAACAATATTTAATAGAGGTTTTAGCATTACTGCTATACTTATATCACTATACTTAGCAATAGTTTAGTATTTCAGAAAAGACCTCTAAGTGCAACTGTAATGTAAAAGATAACTATAATTCAGGGTCCAACATAAATCAGAACATAACCTAGTACCTGCTCCTGGCTCAAATCAAGCATGTGTGCTTAGTTACTCTATTTCTACAAAGACTATAATTCTCTGAAGACAGCAACCAAGTGAGTACTTGATATTCAGAAGAAAGTCAGATTTGGAAAATCTGCAGAAAATATCCTGTTAACAACTGTAACAACTTAAGCATGTAATGCTGCTATACACATTTTTCACTTTGAGAACATTTGCTCCCTGGATGTGCATTGCTAACATTAGATGTTCTGTGTTTCAAAGATGTTCCAATATTTTCTGTCGTATCCATATGTAAGATGAACTTCAGCTGAGCTGAGTGGAAAGTTCAGTAGAAGGTCTATCAATCTGCAGAGCAGAATTGTAATTCCCCACTGCTTCTGTCATGTAGTATGAAAAATTATTTACTTGACCTATGGAAGTTTTTGCATCCTGATGTGAGCTTAAATTAAGTGGATAAAAATACTATACTATGATTTAGTTTAATACACCACCTAATGTTCTTGGTTTAGTTTTTCATTCCTTAGTGAGGGGATTTTTTCCTACTGCCAGACTTTCCTCTTCCTTTATGTCAATGGTTGAATGTTCCAAGAGCAAAGCATGAGAGACTTCATAACAAAAATCTGCCTAAGCAAAATGAGGTTGAGGTTTTCATTTTACTGTGCAGTTCTAATGAAATAAGGCAGTTCTGAAAGATAATTCTCCTTTCAAGAAATATTTGTCAGATTTCTACTTAGGTTTCTAAGTACTCCAAGACTTTCAAACTGGCCTTCAGTTTCCACTGATAATAAAAAAAGTGCTTAAACTCTTTGTAAGCTTAAAAAAAAAATAGACCCCCATAAAATCAGGGATGCCAAACTAGTGAATTGTAATCCTTCCCACTTTAAGACTGCATCCACATTTCATCTGCTTTTACCATAAAACTCCAGGAAATAAAGGATTGTATACATCTTCCACAATCAATTTGCCTACCTATAAATTTCCCTTTGAGTATTCTTGTTTCCAAACAAAATACACAACAAAGGAACTGAAGACTTTTGCTTACTGAATATACCAGCTCCCTCTTTAATGAATTGTAAGTAGGAGCTCTAGTGTCTGTGGATATGTTCCAATTAGGGATTTGTTTAACTATAATAATTTCCCATGTGATATCCATTCAGCTGATTTCACTTTGTTTCTCCCTCTGGCACTTGCTCAAACCTACTGGAACATCAGTGATCAGAGACCATCCTAAGAACAGCTGCATTTCAAAGTCTTCCTTCTGCTTGAAGTTTTCTTTATTTCTCCCAGCTGATTTGTGAGGGTGGTTAAGACTCATGTGAGTGCAAAGAATTACTTCTATCTATATTTAAATATTATTTTATGCTAATTACTGAAACTATTCTTTTGAGATAAGTAAAATATGCATTCCTTGATTTTTATGTATGTATCAATAGCAATCAAGCTTTGATGTTCACAATCCATGACTACTTTTTGATCTGTCTATGATGGAATTACCTGCGGGACATTTTCAAGCTGTTAAAATACATATTTTTGAAAGTCATAATGAATAGATTGTACATTCTTCATATCCCAGGTAGCTGAGGCTGAGCACTAGTAAAGTAATTTAACTACTTTATCAAGATATGCACTGATGATCTTGGCTGTGTTCCCAAAGTCCAAAGCATTCTGAGTGAAATTCACCCCTCTGCAGCACCAGCTAAACCTTACTGGTGCTCTGCTTCCTGGCACACCCGCATTTTGCAGTTGCTCTGCACAAAAGTGGATTTCATCCACACTGTGTTCAGACCTTTAGCATTTCAAATCTATTTCATTGACCGCATATCGTCTTTTGTGTCCCTGAGTGTGTTATTATGAGATTCTACTCTCCTGTTTTGTACTGAAATACCATTTGTGTACATTGGGTTTGGTTTTACTTAACCTTGTATTTCCATTGATCACCTTTGTACTTTGTTTTTTCATTATAACTTTGCTTTACCCTTCACAAAGACCTGATACACATATTGAGATTTATGTAGTGCAAAGCAGCTGCTGGGGTTTGCTCTGGAGAGGCAATAGAAGATCTATCAAAACTTTGCTCTCTGTGCTGGAGTAAGGTGCTGCTTCATGTTGCTCAGGAGAAGGAGATGGCACATAATTACCACCCTACATGTTGTTAATATTGGTGGCTTCCCTGATGAGAAGTCATGGTAAACTTCCACACTTGACTCACAGAATTTGAGTCAGAGATTGAAAATATTCCTGAAAGGTGGCACAGCTGAAAAGAGTGATGAACAGGGGCAGATATATAAGACTGAGACATCACATGGAGTTTTAGAATATATTACAGTTCATTAAGCAGTTTTAATGTTTAAAGTTTTTTTTGCCACCTTTCATTTGCTCTACACTTTCCCCATATAACTATTCCATATTATTTCCCTGTGCGCTAGCAATTTGTGTTGAGAATGCCCTTCAAAGCACGACATTTCCTAGCCATCCAGTGTACTACCTCTCACCTTGGATAAGGCTTTTATTTATTTTTTAATAAATTCCACTTAATTTCTAACACACTAAACCTCATTATGGAATAATTTCCCTTGGCATGAGAAGACCTTATTAATTATTCCATTCAAATTTTTTTATATCAAGATGAGTGTTTTAAAGGAAGTGTAATGGATAACGGGTTTTTTAAACTACATTCTGCTTGAATGTTCCTTTTTTTTCCCAAGTGATTAGTTTTGCTGCATCTGTGTTTATTTAAGGACCTGAAGCTAAAATAATTAGTAACAGGTGGCTGAGGTCTTACTGATAATCTGCCTGCCTTTTAGGTGTATTCCTACAAAAAGCTTTCAGTCTTTCTTTCTGGTTCTTTTCCATTTTTAACAGACTGCAATGAGAAATCATTTTATATGGTATGGTACTTAGATTTATTTGATTCTGGGAGAGGTTTTATTTTAACACTTTTAGCCAGTTGTATGGCACATATTTTACTTTTCAGTAATAACAAACCGCGCTTCATGTTTTCCAGTTATGTAGGGGGTTTCATGATAATTGTTTTCTGTGGCTTGCTTTTCTAAGGATATGCTCACAGTGCTAGTTTATTCTATGTTTTTACATGTGTTCTTTCCTAATTTTGCTCACAGGAATTTTCAGTGGACCTTCCCTCACCAGCTGTTCACTGAATTTTTCAGATCCTTTTCTGCTGACACTGGTGATGTTTAAGAGATAGGTGGTAAACATTTTATATTGCTGTTATTGGGAGGTCTTGAGAAGTATGACTGAATTTCTTTAAATTTATGCATAAAGTATGTTTACTCAAAATGTGGGATCTTCATATCTGAGCTTCTTTACTATCGAGCCATGAATGCAGTTAGAACAAGAAGTCATTCAGCTGTGCATGATGGGCTGGATATGGTTTATTGGCATTTATGACTGCAGGTAGGAGATTGCTACAGATATTTGAACACTCAGGCAGGGTGGTCCTATATCAAGACCAAGATGGAAAGCCAAGATTATGAAACCATCCGTGCAGCTATTCAACAGCCAAGTGGTTTTGACATATGCTAGGGATATATGCAGCTATAATTTGAGCCCCACTGTGCCTAGCTCATTCCAGGGGTTTGAAGTGTAGTTTTCCACATCCCAAGATGTTAAGGAGGTTTTCTTTCTATCTTTTATTGGAGCCATTTCATTTTCTGTAAATGCACATTTACTAAACCATAGTGAAGCTGAATTGATATTCTAGTGACTGAGTTAATCTCCTGGGATGTTTCAACACACTGATTTGGGGACACTGACATTGAATCAGATAGTTACAGGAATTATTTTTTTCTGAACCAAGGCAAGGCCCCCCCTGAAAAGAAATGTCACAGTCTCTAAAGAAACTTCAGTAATTTAGGGTCAGCCTTACTTTTGCCGATGACACCAAGCTGTGTGGTTCAGTTGATACGCTAGAGGGAAGGAATGCCATCCAGAGGGACCTTGAAACGCTTGTGAGATGGGCTGATGCCAACCTCATGAAATTTAACCATGCCAAGTGAAAAGTCCTACACCTGGGTCGGAGCAATCCCAGGCACAGCTACAGGTTGGGCAGGGAAGAGATTCAGAGCAGCCCTGCAGAGAAGGACGTGGGGACATTGGTCGATGAGAAAATGTACATGAGCCAGCTGCAGTGTGCACTCACAGCCCAGAAAGCCAACCGTATCCTGGGCTGCATCAAAAGGAGCATGACCAGCAGATCAAAGGAGGTGATCCTGCCCCTCTACTCTGCTCTCGTGAGACCTCACTTGGAGTATTGTGTGCAGTTCTGGTGTCCTCAACATAAAAAGAACATGGAACTGTTGGAACAAGTCTAGAGGAGGGCCATGAGGATGATCAGGGGACTGGAGCACCTCCTGTATGAAGACAGGCTGAGGAAGTTGGGGCTGTTCAGCCTGGAGAAGAGAAGGCTGCATGAAGACCTCAGAGCAGCCTTCCAGTATCTGAAGGGGCCTACAAGGATGCTGGTGAGGGACTATGCATTAAGAGACTGTAGTGACAGCACAAGGGTAATGGGTTGAAACTTAAACAGCAGAGGTTTAGATTGGATATAGGGAAGAAATTCTTTACTGTTAGGGTGGTGAGGCACTGGAATGGGTTTCCCAGAGAAGTTGTGAATGCTCCATCCCTGGCAGTGTTCAAGACCAGGTTGGATGAAGCCTTGGGTGATATGGTTTAGTGTGAGGTGTCCCTGCCTATGGCAGAGGGGTTGGAACTGGATGATCTTAAGGTCCTTTACAGCCATAACTATTCTATGATTCTATGAAAACAAAGAAATCTTTATTTTTCTTTTGTGGAGCACAGGATGGATCACATTTGCTAAGACAACCTCACACTGGCATCAGTCAGTAGGACCTGTGCTACACAGCACATGTGTTTTTATAACTCTTTCTAGTCATTTAGTGTAGACTGCACACATCCTTACATGGAAAACAATTTCTACCCTATATTAGCTAAGAAGTCTTCCCCAAAACCTAGTTTTGCAGGATAGTGATCAGTGAAAAGAAAAATGTTTATCTGTTATCTTGTAACATTATGAAATATTTTTGGTTTACAGCCAGCATGATTTGCTGTCCTTATTCAGGTTTCCATTAAGGTTATTGATACTTTTCAACCAAATGGTTTGAACACTGAATTCAGCATTCTTATTTACACTGTATAAGAGATACAAACCACATGGAGGAGCTACTTACTTCTGCTCTCCTCTGAGCTTCTGTTCTTCTTGCTTGAGAAATAAAACAGGCAGAGAGGTATGCATCTTGGTGTTTGCTTTACGTCCTAACTGCTACACTGTGTTAACAGCATTTTATTCTTAAAACCCATGCAGTCTTCTTCCAAGTGTATAACATATAAGAAAATAATCCTTTTCAGCAATAGTCAACTTTAAACATAAAATAATATGAATTTTTAAAAGAACAGTTCAGTGTAGAAAATTTAGTAATGGCATGCAAATAACATCTTTCTAGTTATAGGATGAGATGAAACAATGCAGTCTAGAGAATTACACAGGAATAATTACACCTAGTAAAATGGAACTGATCTGGAAAGAGATAATCATGGCATACTTCTATTTCTTGAAGGAAAATATTATTAAGAAAGGTTATGGTGAATTGTCTTTCACAGTTCAGAGAAAAGATATTTACAGAGATGCCTATTTAAATTAAGAATCAAATTATCATCCTGCAATTCATTGTGAAGTAGTCAAAATATTGGTAGATCACACATTTAATATGGATGATTCAGAACAGTAAGAAAAAAATGCAAAATAATGTTAAATAGTTATATTTAAAGTTTGTAATGGAAACGCTAAAAATATTTTACTGCAAAAGAAATCAATGACAAAAATAACACTGAAGGAAGAAAGAGCCACCAGACACAGATATCACTAACATTTTTATGAAGAGATTTCTTTTATGTCATAATAATTCAGGCAGAAAAACTATATTTTCTGTTTCAAACACCAAATAATACAGAAGATTTCAGTTCTTGTGGGTAAATAAGAAGGCTCTTTAGAGCAGAAAACAAAAGGACATCTATAAAATAAAATATAAAATATAATGTATTAATATGTGGGCTGGGCCTTGAGAAATATATATAAACATATAAAAATATAGGTTATAAAAATATGACTATGAAATAGAGAATATGAAACAAAAAACATATATTGGTACTGATTAAAGAAAGAAAGAAAGACAGAAAACTGATCTAATTCAACAGAGCCAGAGTGGAAATCAAACCACTGTTAATGGTATATTAAACCAGAAAGATCTATCTAGCTGATGTGTAATCCTGTCTTCTGGCCTCTTGTTGGTCACACTCAAAATTTTTCTGTAGCTTGTCTGCTTAAGAGTGATTAAGTGGCAATGTTCTCATTATGCTTTGTTGATTAGAATCACAGAATCAATAGTTAGGACTGGAAAGGACCTTAAGACCATCTAGTCCCAACCCCCTTGCCATGGGCAGGGACACCTCACACTAAACCATATCACCCAAGGCTCTGTCCAACCTGGTCTTGAACACTGCCAGGGACTGAACATTCACAACTTTACTGGGCAACCCATTCCAATGCCTCACCACCCTAACAGGAAAGAATTTCTTCCTTATATCCAATCTAAACTTCTCCATGTCCTATCACTACAGTCCCTATTAGAAGAGTCCATCCCCATCTTCCTTGTAGGCCCCCTTCAAATACTGGAAGGCTGCTATGAGGTCTCCATGCAGCCTTCTCTTCTTCAGGCTCAACAAACCCAGCTTTCTCAGCCTGTATTCATATGGGAGGTGCTCCAGTCCCCTGATCATCCTCGTGGCCCTCCTCTGGACTTGTTCCAACAGTTCCGTGTTCTTTTTATGTTGAGGACACCAGAACTGCACACAATACTCCAACTGAGGTCTCACGAGAGCAGAGTAGAGGGGCAGGATCACCTCCTTTGATCTGCTGCTCATGCTCCTATTGATGCAGCCCAGGATACAGTTGCTTTCTGGGCTGAGAGCACACACTGCAGCTGGCTCATGTTCATTTTCTCATCCACCAACACCCCCAAGTCCTTCTCCTCAGGCTGCTCCGAATCTCTTCTCTGCCCAACCTGTAGCTGTGCCTGGGATTGGTCCAACCCAGCTGTAGGACCTTGCACTTGGCATGGTTAAACTTCATGAGGTTGGCATCAGCCCAACTCACAAGCGTGTCAAGGTCCCTCTGGATGGCATTCCTTCCCTCCAGCGTATCAACAGAACCACACAGCTTGGTGTCATCAGCAAACTTCCTGAAGGTGCACTCATTCCCACTGTCCATGTCAGCGACAAAGATGTTGAACAAGACGGGTCCCAAACCCATCCTTGAAGAACACCACTTGATACTGGTCTCCAGCTGAACAGTGAGCCGTTGACCAGAACTCTTTGAGTGCAACCATCCAGCCAGTTCTTTATCTACCAAGTGGTCCACCTATCAAATTGATGTCTCTCCAATTTAGAGACAAGGATGTTGTGTGGGTGTATCAAAGTGTCAGATACTTTGCACAAGTCCAGGTAGATGACATCAACTGCTCCACCTCTGTCCATCAGCTTTGTATCCCCATTATAGAAGGCCACCAAATTGGTCAGGCAGGATTTCCCCCTAGTAAAGCCATGCTGGCTGTCACCAAGCACCTTGCTGTTTTTCATGTGCCCTAGCATGCCTTCCAGGAGAATCTGCTCCCAGATTTTGCCAGGCACAGAGGTGGAGCTGACTGGTCTGTAGTTCCCTGGGTCATCCATTTTCCCCTTCTTGAAAATGGGGGTTATATTTCGCTTTTTCCAATCATTGGGAGCTTCGCCTGACTGCCACGATTTTTTCAAATATGATGAACAGTGGCTTAGCAACTTCATTTGCTAGGTCCTAATGATGCTGTAATTACTACACCATCATTAATCTGTGACAATATATAGAGATTTAATAGTTATCCAGACTAGTAATATATTTGCTGAAGATAAAGCAGAATATGTGCTAGAGTTGCCACATATCTACAAGAATAAATTTTCAGCAGATAATAACTGTGTAAAACATTGGTGCTTGAGCTGGTATTTGCCATTCTGTTTGTGCTTTTTCAGAACAATTTATTTTGCTAGAAAAAAAATATTTCGGACTTTGTGTAATAGTTTTAAGCTGTAAACAGTATAAGATACGTATGTTTAAATGAATGCTGAGAAATTATGAGTTTAGGAATCCAGTTCCATTGTTTAGTGTTTTAATGTACTGAACAAAAAACCTTGGACAAAGATGTTAGATTCAGCGTCTGAGAAGCTGTACAGAGGCTGGATATGAGAATTTTGTTTTATTCTTATTTTTAATTTCTTTGTGAAAGCCTGATCCAAATTGAACAAGATGGGGCTGGAATGTCTGATCTTTAAATAAATGTGCTTTGGGTTTGAGGAACAACCAGGTTCTGCAAAGCTACTCTTTTCATGAATCACATTTTTGGCCCCTGAGTGGCCTCATGAAACCCTTTTGGAAGTTCTCCTTGCTGACAGGTGAAGGGCAGGGCTGTGAGTTCTGTTGCCTTACCAGCAAGGCAGAGGAGAAGCCAACACAAATGCAAAAGTCTTCAGGAGCAGAACCTGACAGATGCTGTGATGGTCTATCAGGAGCAATGAATGGAAAAGGAGATGCAAGAATCATAGCAGGATTTGGCAAAAATGTGCACCCTCTCTTGCTTGGGGTCTTCCATGGGCTGCAGTGTAGATATCTTCTCCACTGTGGTCCTCCATGGATGGCAGGCAGACAACTCTTACAGCTTCCACGCAGAGTCTTTAAACTTTCTTAAGTATGCCATCACAGAGACACCATCAGAGGTGCTGAGAAGCTCAGTTTTGGACAGAAGCAGTGGTTCTGTTGGAACTGGTTCTGTCCAACATGGGATAACCCCTGGTATCTCCTCACAGAGGCCACAGCTGTAGCCCCAGCACCTGGACATGGACACCCTGTACAAACTAACAGGATGATCTTAATATTCCATTTAAGGAATAACACTGGTAAAGAATCAAGAACTCATTATTCCATCGAACACTGACAGTTCTCCGTTTTCTCAACATGTTGATGTGTAGCAGTGTCTGTTGATCTTGTGTGCTTAGAGGCATTTCTTTTCATTAAAGACATCGATCTATCTGTTGCCTCTTTGTCATTCCCAAGTCAGATTCCAAACTTTAGGGTGCAGAGGTCTGGATCCTGTTTTACTGCAGGTAATTTATTCCCACACAACCCAATTACAGAGCACATCTCCCAAGTTTCCATGTTCTTATCTGAATCTATACTTCTCCCTTATTTAAGTAATATTTTCCATTCCAAGGGGAAAAAGAATAAAAAAGTGCTCTATTTCATTGACTGATTCCTTTTCTTTCAGTCTGAAGATTATTAACTGAAATATGGAAGTGCATGTGAGTAGAAGTGTGTGGCCAGAATGCTCATAAACTAGAATGAATTCCTCTGAAATCTCTTCATTCGTATCTGACCAGTGACCACTTACATCATTTGGTGATGCCATCAGACCTTCTACTGATATTTTAATCTATGTGCTTTTTTTCTGGGGCATTATTGAAAGCTGGTTTAAAGCAATGTTTCCTAGACATAGACATTTTCCAAAAGTATTTTAGTGCTCTTTTTCCTGTATTAATATTTTTCTTTCCATTATTATTATCATTATTAGCCAGATGCTAGAAGAAATATGCTACTATACAATAAACCTAGTAAGTCAAAAATTTGCTCCTAATCAGCAACCTCAATTTACCACAGAAACATCCTAAATTTAGTTGACTGTCATCTTTCTTCATAAGCAGTCTGTAAAAGGCAGTCACAAGTTTGTGAGGAGTCTTTCCCTTCACTACAGGGTTTATGCTTTTGTTATGCTGAAAATACCCCACTAGCTATCTGATGCTGGTGGAGTAAAAAGAAATTAGTTTAATGGCCTTTGGAAAACATAACTTTAAAAGAAGACATTGAACCTTTCAGAATTATTACCATTATAATAATAAGAGAATGAGAGAAACAGCAATTCATTAAATACACAGAAACAGTCCTGAGGGGATGAAATAGAGGTAAGCACCATGCCTTCCAACTGTGTGCTCAGCTGGAGAAGTTAGGGGGTTGCCTGCTGCCTCCTCTTCCATTTATTCACTCTATTACATAATGTTTATTTCCTTTTCTGCAAGGAGGCAGAGCTCTTCATGGTTATGGGGAATGTTTTGCTTTCCCCAGGTGAACCTGCTACAACATGTTAAATAGGAGCTGGACTGACAGAAGATATGGATGACCAAAGTCTCCCTCTTTATGAACAAGCTTCTAACCTCTCTTATTGATGGCAGTGCAGTTACCACTCAGTTTACTGCTCCAGCACTTATTTTAAAAGGGAAACCACTGCAGGTGTATTCTGCGAGGCACCCATCCTCTTAGTTTCTGTTGAGCTTGCCCTGCAGGCCCTCACCGAGTGATTTTAGACTCCTAATTGGGATCGAAGAGGAGCTGCCCACCTCACTGCACAGGATGAGCAAATTCAGCTCACAAACATAAATGCAGGTGCCTAGAGAAAGGAACATGGAGCCTTCATTTGAATTAGGCTGTGCTGGGGATATTTTGGATGTCAGTTTTGATTTGCAAACCTCAGCTCCACCAAAGTCTGTCTTTAAGCTCCTCTATCACTTCCAGGTTAAAATCCTTAGGCAGATCTGAAAATCCATGCTGCTGTGCTGAACTCGTTGTTTCAATGACTTTGCTTCCAATGTAATATTCTCTTGGAACTGAAGTTCGTTTTCCAGTGCCTTATTCTTATGTTAACTACAAGGAGAAAATAAATGAGAGTTAACTGGAAGAAAAAAAAACATATATGGTAAAGCTGGGAAAAACCTCCAAGGATGTAGTTCAAATTTCTGTACCAAATTAAGAGGCATAAGATGTGATTAGCTATTAGAGAGAGAAAGTTGAGGTTGCGTTTAATAGAGATACTTTACATAGGTTTGTAGCACATTCAAAAAACAGCCTTGTGAATCCCCTGGGCTCACCTTGATTGTTTTACTTGCAGAGCCTGTGGCTGCAATTACATCTGAGCACTGTGCTACCATGTGGGGAGAATGGGGGCACAAGCCACGGGTGACAAAAGCAGGCCTAATGAATCTAGATATTTTCATTCCATTTTAGTAGTGAGCTGGGTAAAAAGAGGAGGGAAAAAAATATCTTGTAAGGGACATAAACATGGCATTCTGTGTCTGGCAAAGCTAAGAAAAAGAGCTACAAGGTTGTCTGAGAGCAGGGCATCTCAGGGTTAGGCCCATGATAAAGCTGTGAGGAGACCATCAAATGATAGTGGTGATCCTCATTTGAAATACCTCTAAATGTCATGGGCAAGAGAGAGACATTTTGTTTCCTCAGTGTCTCCCAGTGTGCAGCTTGCTTTGTCCCAGGCTAAGTTAGAGGTGGTGTTTCTGCTGGAGCTTGGAATGGAATTTAGTTGTGGGTGGAAAGCAGTGTACTTTTAATTATATATCAAAATACAGAACTTGTTTTCCTTTATTCAGGCAAAATCAGAGCAAAAGTCACATCCATCAACTCTTATCAGTGGGATATTCCAAGCCTCCACTGAAGTACATGTGACTTTTCCTTGTGTTTCACAATATTGTCACTCACATGAAGTTTTACATTCTGTCCAAGCTAGATCAGGATAGCCATTCCATAAATACATTCACTTACATTATCATTATCTATGGCAATCACACACGGTGGTGAGCTGTGAGATGTCAGCCTAGCAGACACCTCCTACAGACTCCAATGGCTTATCCCATGAGGTCCCTTGTATCTTGCTGTCTCAATCTGTTTCTCCCCAAGGGTCATGAAATCAATTTGTTGCCAGGAGCCTTGTCAGCCTTGTTCTACTATTTGACTTTCAGATTTACTGTGACAACTTTTTTAGATGGCACAACCATAACCACTTTTGATTCTGGGATATGTTCAGGCCACAGACTGTGCTTAGAAGAGCAAAATGCCCAGTGTAGTGCTCTCTTATTAGAGTGTTTTTTGTGTTTAGAATCATCACAGAGCAGTTGAATCAACTCTCTCATACCAAGACTGAAGGGGAAAATCTCATCCCTCACCTGCAGAAATACTGGCAGTGTGGTCTATTATGCAAGGAAACAGAGTATTTTCTGTAAACAGAAATTTCTCTCTGCCTTTCTGTTGCCCCTGGGATCAGCTTTTGAAGGATACACACCACTGCAATAGGTATTGCAGCCCATGGGATGCAAACTGTGCCATTTCCCCATAAGACAGTTCAGGAACCCATCTCCCAGCAGAACATTTTCATTCGCATGGTTTGGTCACCAGAGGACTAAAAAGAGCATCAGAAGTTGTTTCAATCCAAATATTGCTCTGGTCATTTCTGTCTACATAGGCAACTACTACCATTCAATATTGCCAACTAAACCTATGTAATTTCTAAGTAAATATCGATAGCTTCACAGTTTTTATAAACTGACCTTCTGAATTTTCTTCCTTTCTATTCAGTACCTATCTCCTGGTAACAGAAAATATTTCATTTGGAACATTGCTCAAAGACCATGTGCTATGAGAAAGCTTTCTTGAACAAGAAGTTTAAGGGCTTTTGACATGTTGTGATATCCCTGCCATCATACTGCTTGACTTTTTCGCTGCTTCTGGCGCCATAAGTTAAACAGGGGATAACTTAACTTATTGAGAAAATATAAACATCCAATAATACTCTATGTGAAAAAATTATGCTTACATAGGATCATACGATAGTTAGGGTAGGAAAGGACCGCAAGACCATCTAGTTCCAATCCCCCTGCCATAGGCAGGGACACCTCACACTAAACCATATCACCCAAGGCTTCATCCAACTTGGTCTTGAACACTGCCAAGGATGGAGCATTCACAACCTCCCTGGGTAACCCATTCCAGTACCTCACCACCCTCACAGTAAAGAATTTCTTCCTTATATCCAATATAAACCTCTGCTGTTTAAGTTTCAACCCATTACGCCTTGTCCTGTCACTACAGTCCCTAATGAAGAGTCCCTCCCCAGCATCCCTGTAGGCCCCTTCAGATACTGGAAGGTTGCTATGAGGTCTCCATGCAGCCTTCTCTTCTCCAGGCTGAACAGCCCCAACTTTCTCAGCCTGTCTTCATACAGGAGGTGCTCCAGTCCCCTGATCATCCTTGTGGCCTCCTCTGGACTTGTTCCAACACTTCCAAGTCTTTTTTATGTTGAGGACACCAGAACTGCACACAATGTTCCAGGTGAGGTCTCATGAGAGCAGAGTAGAGGGCCAGGATCACCTCCTTTGATCTGCTGGTCACCCTTCTTTTGATGCAGCCCAGGATACAGTTGCTTTCTGGGCTGTAAGTGCACACTGCAGCCGGCTCATGTTTATTTTCTCATTGACCAACACCCCGAAGTCCTTCTCTGCAGGGCTGCTCTGAATCTCTTCTCTGCCCAACCTGTAGCTGTGCCTGGCATTGCTCTGACCCAGGTGTAGGACCTTACACTTGTCATGGTTAAACATCATAAGGTTGGCATCAGCCCACCTCACAAGCGTGTCAAGGTCCCTCTGGATGGCATTCCTTCCCTCCAGCGTATCAACCGAACCACACAGCTTGGTGTCATCGGCAGACTTGCTGAGGGCACACTCAATCCCACTGTCCATGTCAGCGACAAAGATATTAAACAAGACCGGTCCCAACACTGATCCCTGAGGGACACCACTTGTTACTGGTCTCCAGCCGGACATTGAACCGTTGACCACAACTCTTTGAGTGCGACCATCCAGCCAGTTCTTTATCCATGAAGTGGTCCACCTATCAAATTGATGTCTCTCCAATTTAGAGACAAGGATGTCATGTTGGACAGTGTCGAACGCTTTGCACAAGTCGAGGTAGATGACGTCAGCTGCTCCACCCCTGTCCATCACTTTTGTAGCCCCATCATAGAAGGCCACCAAATTGGTCAGGCAGGATTTACCCTAGTGAAGCCATGCTGGCTGTCACCAAGCACCTTGTTTTTCATGTGCCCTAGCATGCCTTCCAAGAGAATCTGCTCCCAGATTTTGCCAGGCACAGAGGTGAGACTGACTGCTCTGTAATTCCCTGGGTCATCCATTTTTCCCTTTTTGAAAATGGGGGTCATATTTCCCTTTTTTCTGTTGCTGGGAACTTCACCTGACTGCCATGATTTTTTAGATCTAAAATAAATTTTTATTTTACATCCAATAACATACTATTAGATTCTTGATTTTTTTCAGTTTTTGTGAAAAAATAGAACTATGTCATGCAAAATGGTTTCAGAAGAGGAAAGGCTTTGTCCTTTCTGACGTGTTTCATAAATAAATAAAATATTGTTATAAATATCTGTATATCTATATGCACGTACACATATGTGAATATATGTATGCTCTTTTTATTTTACTAATGCATCTCCTAAGGTTAAATTTAAACAAGCTAAAGGAAGGCAGAAACAGAGGAATATAGTAATAAAATACCTGGACTAGTGGAAGACATCCCTTCTTGTAGCAAGGGGGTAGGAACTAGAACTATATGATCTTAAATATCCTTTCCAACAGAAACGATTTTATGATTCTATGAAAATCTTTTAATGGCTGAAAAAGTCTACTGACAATAATTTTTTAAAAAAGAAGTCATTTGGAAACAATAAAAAAAAAAAAGGAAAATTTAAGCCCATTGAGTTTAACCTGTCATGACCTCTAAATTTATTTTGAATCTTTCTGGCATTCTAATTTGGACTTCTGTTTTGAAGAACGCAAAATAAAAAGGCCTTAAAATGTTGCTCATATAGCATCTTGTAATTTATACAGGTTTAGGCTGAAATCTCCATCTTTTGAGCAACAGAAATGAAAAATGAAACTACTACTTTTAGGCAGAAAAAAAGGTATTTATTTCCTGTGAAACTGTAGTTGTTAATTCAACACAGAGAGACAAGAAGATAACACTCAGTTCACTTTTAGGCTTACCTAATTGGAAGTCTATGCTTTCAATTATTCAGTAGCCTCAAACTCTCAAATGATAATCTGTGCTGTTTTCACTGCTATGGTTTTCAGCGCTATGAAAACAAGGTTGCTCCTTTGAAAAATTCAAATCAATAAATGTAATGAAGGTATAGTCATCTTGAGAACATAGGGAGGTGAGAGAGTAGGTCTGAAAAGGAAGATAAGAAGCTACTGAAGAGTGTTAGTTCAAATGTAAAATGTGGATCTATTTACTGTGGGATTTGCTGACTGATTGGCTGTCTTAAGTACATGCTGTCACTAGCTTACAGAAATATTCTCTCCTCACAGCCAGGTCTCCTGTGACAGAGACCCTCTCTGTTTGCTCTGTTTGTCTCTATGTTTCAGACACAGCTGCCACTGAGATGCTGAGCACCTCTAGGCATGAGTGCATGAGGATTTGCATACAGGCCAAATCCATACCTGGGTTTCAGCATGTCTAGGGGCCTTTCTTTTGGTATTGAAGGAAAGGACAATTTGCTATTAGAATAGCTTTTGTATGTGTCAAATATTTAGAGATACTAGCTCTTCCTACATCTGCTTGACCCTTCAAATGGGTTTCCAGATCTTATACCTGATTTCCAGCTCTGGAGAGGCCACTTTATATCCTCTGCCTATGTCTTTATACTTTACTCACTTGTTCTGCAGAACAGAGATAGTGTTACATCCTTTGCATTACTCCTTGTCAACTGGTAGGACAAGAATATATCTTTTTAAAGTATGTTTTGCACTATCTAGTGTGACGGGGTTCCAGTCTTAGCCTGGGATTCCAGGTAATAGCATTGCACTAAAAGAACAACTAAGTGACCACCTACTATGCCAATCTCAAGTGGTATACCTAGCAAGCTTACTGACAGATGTTAATCACATAGAGTTTGGGTTAGACTAAGCTTGCCTCAGCATGAGGCTGCCAAAAGGAAAGTGATGGCAAGACAAACTGATGATGGTATAATTTCCACTCTCTTTGGATCTTTTTGTGGTGGTCTTTGATGCACCTGGACCATCCAAAGTCCTGTCATCAGTATGAGTGCTGCCTAGTGGCATGAGAGGAAAGTGGGGGTGAGTTCAGGGTATAAAGCTGTGTAGGTACTGAACTGAACTGTAGAATGGGACCTGTGATTTGAGACAGAAAAAAAGAGTTGAAACCTTGTCTGATGAATAACAACAAAGAGCAGGGGGAGTGCTCATTTCCTGATAGATTTATGTGCAGAACTCCCATTGATGTAAATGGCAGACTGAACACAGAATAACATGCTTGGGGGAAAAAATCAGAAGAAGGTCATTGCTTATCAAATACCTATAAAATGAATTTAAAAGCTGTCCTACTGTGACTCATCTAAGGTTTGATCTAAAGTTAATCGAAGTCCAAGGGAGTCTCTCTGCTGACTTCAGTGGACTTTCAAATCAGATACTAGGAAAGATGCTCATTTCTTCTGAGAATGTGACATCTTGTTGTGAGCTAAAAATTATACTTTCTTTAATTTTCTTAAAATGTAAAAACAAAATAAAACTTTTACAGTACATTTATAAGCCAACATTTAATGTGGTACATAAGGTTTATGTCTATGATGAAAAATGACAGTAACAGGATACTCTACACTTCTAGTATAAAAGCCTGTGGGTGAATTTTTACATTGGAGTGACCAATCTCTACCACATAAAGTTCTCATATTGTAAATACTGAATTTAACCTTATTCAGAAACACAGACGCATCTTAAAGAAACTGCTTTTTAATTCTGTCTGGATCAAGGGATAGCTAAAATTTAGTCCTTCAAATCTGTGTAATGTTTTGACTATGGATAGATAATTTCACTTCCTTCCTCCCTTTATTCAGAAATTAGGATGAAATAATGTTACTTTGTTGGCAAAGTGAGTGGGTCAGATTCTCACGGAGTGATGACTTATAAAAGCATCCAACTCAGTATTTCTTAGTGCATATTTTTGTTGTGATATCTTTTGTAGGAGATGTGTGGGTGAGTCACATTCCTTTATACTCAGTTGTACTTTGAGATACTGTAGTAAAATCCTTCTGACTTCCTTACACAATTAAGTAGCCCCAGCGGGACTTCTTTTTCCAGGTTAACAGCAGCTTTTTGTGTGAACAGGCAGCTTCACTGTTTTGACAGTCACTTCAAAAGTCTCTTTGAGGTATATTTTTCTTCCTACTGTTACAATGAAAAGCTTTGCTCTGTACATTAACAAAATGTGCTAGAGCGGATCACATGAAAGAATTGTTTTAAACTGATAAATATACTGCAGTATTCCTCCTAGTACTTGACAAGATATTGAATACATCAGTGAACATGAGATTTCCATCAGCACTTGCAAATATGATGAAGAATAATCTTGCATTAATATTCTATGAAAGGAAATGTGAATCACTTAAAGCAAATAACAAAAAGTCCTCTTAATTTGTGCTGTCACAACATGTAAGTAAAGCAACATATGCTATATACAGCATATGTCCCTACTATTACCTAAAACTAGTAAGGGGACCATCTTCTGGCTGTGATGCACATGGCACAGATGAGACCATGTTCATTTGATTAAACTTGCCTCCTGTTCAAAAAAGAGCATCATCCATAATGCTGCTTAGGAACAACCCCTATTTGAGGCTGTCTCCTAAGGTGTGGTCAGGCATTGTCCTGGCAGCACTTGCCAGCACCAAAGACTTGCCAGTGAGTGTGCAAAAAGCTGTGGACAATCACAGCCCCATTCTTGGTCCATGGCCTGACCCTGGTCCATTTACTTATACGAATTCAGCCAGAGATCATAGTAGCAAGAGTCAGACCATTCTGCTAATAACCAGCAGTCTGCATTTCCCAAGGCAGCTATTTATCTAAGTGAACATGGGTTGTGAAACAGGAATTTATTTCTTTAACATAAGTTGTCCTTTTCTAGGATGAATGCTAACTGGTTTGTTTGAGAGGATGATGAATTATATGGCTTACAAAAATTCATTGTGCTGGCATTACTTTCTAATGTTGTTATGTAGTTTGAACAGATTCTTTTACAGCTAGAATACCTCAGAAGATAGCAGTAAATTATTATCTATATAGCTGCATAGAGTATCACACTCAAGTTTGGGGAAATTTTTATTTTATTTCCTTTTTACTGAATCATGGTGTCACACTTAGCTGAATGATATTGTTTTTCAAATATGCATGAAAAAGAAAAGCAAAAATTTACAACTATTTTTACTTGCAAATAACCTACATTGATTACAATCTATGTTTTGTCTGAGCAGCATTTCCACTGGGTTTTTTAGTCTATGTCTCTTCTGTTCCTTAGTTAGTAGCTTCAATATGAGGCCTGAACCACTCCTCCTTGAGAGAATGGTCATGTTGAAGCAGCCCAGGGAACTTTCCTTCTCAGGAGGATGTTCTAATGAATCATCAACAGCTTTTAACTACAGAAAGAAATCTGCCAAACAAACTGACAGGACTGTTGCAGTGAATTGTGTAGAGTCCTCTTACTGCTTCCTGATTCTCCTGGCCCATTAGAGATGAGAAATGCAGCTCTAGCTGCTTACAGAAGGCACACACTGCCTTTGGGCATCATGTGAGTGTTGTGGTGTCCTCTGTGCTGTACTACACCAAACACTTCATCTCAGGCCACAGGGGAAGGGATGGTAGCTCTTTGCACCTTTTGTTTACTGGCTATATATGGTAGAGAAAAAGGAGGAGTGATATGAAGTTTTCCCAGTCTATGTTGTCATGGGAAGGGTAAGACAGAGTATGAACCTAAGAATGTAGCCATGCCATGGCACTTTCTCAGGTTCAGGGAATGGGCCAATTTTAATTCCTGGTGCAGATATAGACTCGAGAGTTCAGGACAATAGTCAGACCTTTATCCACAATAATTAGTTTGTCAGAGAATGTTAAACATTTGAACCTAGAAACAAAAAGAAAATGAGATTCTTAATTCTTACTTATTCTTAAGTAAGAATAGTGTCCAGAACTACAGAAACATTAAACAGGACGTTGATGCTTTCAGATTTCCAATCTTATATTCTAGAAATAGTACAGTAGTTCAGATTTCTCATAGTGTGGCAGACAACCTTGAGTTGTCCTACTTGTGCCTTGAGCTATTGCGAGACTGCCTTTTTCTCTTACAATTGCTTTTCAGGTGGAGAGGTTTATATGCAGCCACACAGACACTATTTCTGTCAAAAGTCCAGGCATACATTCATTCATTCATTGGACATTTGTCCACTGTAAGAGGAAAGTTGGGTATTTTAGAATCAGAAAATGGCAGAGGCTCTCAGACCATCTGAAGCTGGTCTTAGTCTAACCTCCCTGCTCAGAGCTGGGTCAGCTAGAGCAGGCTGCCCAGGACTGTTTGGGTTTCAAAGATCTTCACAACTGGAGTCTCCAGAACCTCTCTGGGCAGCCTGTTCCAGTGTTTGATCAATCTCAGAGTAAAAGTGTTGTCTTGAAGAATGTTCGCATACACAGGAATTCAAGAAAGTCAGAGAATTATAAAAATTCATCACAGGCTTTTTCTTAAGAAGGATTTATTTATGCAATAAAAGTAAAAATACATTTTGCCTGAAAATGCAAGATAGATACAGAAATTCTGAGGGTCCAGTAAGATATCAAGGAGAATGAGATTGATTTTTCCTCTGGCTTCTGATTTTTGCAAAAAAATAAAATTATCCCAGCCTTGCATTCCTTATTCCTAATAGAAGATTAGAAGAGCTTTGTTTGTTTTGTTTTTTTTTCCTGGAGGACATAGTTTATTTTATGCAGACAATATGTGTCGAGTTTTCTTACATTCATCACAACAGAACAGGCCTAATTCCTTCCTTAATAGTACAGAAATGCTGTGGAGAGAGAAATTTTATTTCAGAATGGGACAAAGTGAAAACATTTTGCTCTTTTGGAAAACAGAATATTATGTCTACAGACTAAATTAAGTTTAGCTTTAATTGTGGAACTATTTAACATTTTTTAAAGTTGTACTAGTTTCTGACTAATTTTCTTTTTTTTCAGGTATAAGTGTTTGATGTATATAATGTGCATTTAGAAATAATTGCATTTATAAATTGCAGTTTATATATACAAATGCATAATGCATTTTAAAAGAAAAATTTATTATTCTGTTAAAACCCCTACTAATTCCTTGAATAAAAGTTTTATTTTCATTGTTACTAAATCTTATCAGGAAACACAGAAACAATTTAGTATATGACAAAATGGAGCAGGAACATGTCCACATCAGTTAATGTATTTATTTATTCCAGCACATGTAATATGCACTATAGGAAGACAGAAGTGCTTTTCTTTTCTATTAATTATCTGGAAGTTCTTTCTTGAAACCTGAGCTAAACTCTTCTGCTACATTAGGTTGCTTCTTCCACTTTAAAAATACTTTTTAAAATTAGATGGTTCCTATCAGAATGGAGCTCTGTGAGCTATTCAGAATAAATAATTGGATAAGAGAATATCAACTGCTTTGGCAAATTCCACTAATTTAAAAAAAACCTTACCTTGTCTAGTTAACTGGATTAATAGTCTGAGAACATAATGGTTTTCCAGAACTGTGTAAATGATAAAACTCAGGTACAGAAATTGCATTTCTACAGCCAGATGCAGGTATTCGATAATGAAATTGGGACTTTTGTTGGCAGTCTGGAATATTTCAGGCTCACAGAAGTTGTCAGTTCAGTACTAATGCTTTTAAGGTGACTTTGTAATCAAATCGATATGATTCAGACCCATGTTGAATGTAGCTGTGAAGATGGAATCTCATCTTGAAAAGCAAAGAACATAATACACACTGCATGCCCTCAGCCCATGATCTCCTCAATCACTCCAAGAAGAGTGCAAACTCCCTCTCTTCCCCAAACCCAGCTTTAAAAATCAGGTTGAGAAAAGCAAATTGAGAGCTGGTTACTAGGACTGGTTTTTATTTATCTGTATGGGCTGCCTTGAAGTTCAGGGCAAGAAGGCAGAATGAAGATCTAAGGAGCCAGGACTGTTTATTTACTTCTTTGTTCTCAGGTGAATATAACACATATCAGTGTCAGGCATTTCACACTGCAGTTGTAAAGACAGTTTTCCCCCAGCTTTTGAACCAGAGAGAGCAACTTTAACATGCCAGCAGTATCTCTATTCTCATTTTTCAAGTTCTGAATTACTTTTTCTTTAAAAAGGGCATCCTCCATAGGACATAAATGGCCTTTGAATGCCAGCACAGTTGGATCTGAGTGAAACTAGACTTTCATTCCCTACCATAGAAAGCAGGAAGTGAAAGCGGGGAAGAAAAACAAGGTTTTGAAATGTGTCTTGCATTTTTGACAGAACAATAGGAACCACATTGAGAAGAAGATGATCTTTAGTATCACAAATAGTGCCAGTAAATCTGTCTTTTGTTTATTAGGAATGAATCACCGTAGGATTCCTGAAAACAAAATAAATCAATGAGCTCCGTGTTTAGTGAGGATACAAATCCTCAAGTCAATGCACAAAGGTCACTTAGCTGGTACTTCGACTGCTAGTGCCACTGAGTCATGCTTGCTTGGATGCTAAGACATCCAATTTCAGTGAAGGAAAGCAGACTCGCCGAGCCAGCACAGTAGTGCCACAACCTGATGATAATGCTTCAAAAGATCGTAACTTAAGAGAGAGCACCATAGGTTTGGTCACAGATTTATTCATTTGTGTCAAACTACAGGGTTTTTTGGTGTTAGTCTCCATGGTGATGAGTTTGACCATCACCCCTGGGACAGCACTGAGAGCAGTTTTACAAAGCTCACCTTGGCAGATTTACCATCACTGCTATGTATCACAGAAATCAGTGACAGCAAGCTATTGACACACTGAACTACAGAAAGTCGCTATCTTTCCATTTGAGGTATAACCCTCTCACTGCAATTTCCTCATCTAACAGGCTATCTGAACTGCTAATTACTGGCTAAAAAAGTTTCCTGTCAGATGTTATCTAGCCAGCTACAGAATACAAGTCAGTCTTGCTTTTGCCAAGGCAATTAAAAGGGAGCTGGCCTAGAGCATATCAAAAACCGTAAAATGCAATTTGCTGCTCTTTTATTTAGTCAAAAATCTCAATCTCTGCCTTTCCTTTTTCCTCATTATCCAAACTATATGGTAAATCAAAAAGGGAGAGGTCAGCCAAATTAAATCACAAGGCAGGTGTGAGAAGGTGAAAACTCAATGTCAGTTTAACTGTCAGAGCTGATACTAATGCACGTCCCATGATAACACAATATTCTGGAAAGTGTATCAGTAAAACATCAGAAAATTGTGTATTTAATTAAATAAATATAAAAGTAGACAGCTTAAAACACAGGCAATTTTCATTCTACTTTGGATAGGTTGATGTGTTTGTTTCTGTGAATAGGGATTTGCAGCCAGCTGAGATCCTCAGAGAATAAAGATTTATGTATGATTTGCTAGTGCAGTTGAAAAGTACTGACTAATTTGCCACCATGCCAGGCCTTGCTGAGAAAAAAGTAGCAACTGTGCAATCTTTGCTTGGACAGACAAGGCTGATGCATAGCAGCTCAGTTGCAGAATTTGTAGATGACCATAAAGAACTCAGACAGCTTATCTTCCCCCAAAACACCATTAGGGCAATCTGTGCTGTTACTACATTGCTCTATTAACTATAGAAGTATGTATGTACCTTTGAACTATACATATGTATATTTCATGCATTTATGCTGTTATATGAGCATAATGAAAACAAAACCTTAGTGAGAACACAAACCAATCTAAATATATGTATGTTAACAGACCTGAAAAGTAATGATCAATACTGATGTGTGAGGGATTTCTGAACCTATCAACCCTTCTAAACTTTGGACTGTATGCAGAGATTCCTCTAACTATGCAGGTTTAGCTGCATGCCATCTGTTTATATTCTAGAGGTGGATGCATGTGGTTAAACATTCCTGGACCTTAAAAACCTTAAAATATACTGAGAAATCAGTATATGGATTCATATACTACTGAATTCTTAGAAACGCTGAAGGTTCCACAGAACGCAATAAAGCTCCTCAAAGTGTGCAGTTTGTGGTGTCCATGATGGTTTTTGAGTATGATTTGCACACATCTACCCTTGATATGAAGATGATTTATGTACTTACACCAGACTCATTTTCTCTGCCATAAATATTTTCAAGAACTTCTTATATAAGCATTCTCATAGGCTGGTAAAGTTTAATACAGGGTCTTGTAAATGTTCACTGAAGGTGGAAAAATACAGGCTTTTAGGCCTCGAGCAGAAGAGGTGCTTGGCGGGTTGACATGCATATGATTGCTGAGACCACTAACACTGGGAGATGTTATTATAGGCAGATAGGAGCTATTTTACACATGCAAACAGTTTTGAAAATTACTTTGCATGATTATGGTGGAATTTGCACAAGCTTGTGTCACGGAGCACATCAGGAGTAAATCAAGCTGCTCTGCAGCAGTCACAGATTTTCAATTTTATCTGACACTGGAAATGCATTTATACCACACTCAAAACAATATTCCATCACATGGTACAGAATTAGTTTCATCTGCCATTGCACTGTTTAACTTCTGGAGCATGCATAAATGTCACGTCTGTTATGTGTCATGATACACAGTATTTAACAGGCAGAAAATATATATATGCTTCTGTTGTGAAAATTTATGCATGCAGCTTTTCTCTGGCTTTTTGGATGTGATTTGGTTCTGGATTAAAATATCTAGATGGAGGTGCCCATATGTGAGTTAGGTGTCTATACTCCCACTACAGGCTGTGGCGACAAGGGGCTCAGCATAGTCGCCCACACTCAGCTGCTGGGTGTCATCTGCATGGGGACAGGGTATGTCCATCTGTGGTTTCAGGGACATGTGAGACTGTTTCAGATGTCAGCACACAGCCACCTTTGGGTGGCATCTATATTTGGAGTCCTAGATCTCCATTGGCTGCAGTGGGAGCTTCAGGAACCATTTCCAGTGAATAAACCTGTATTCAGACATCCTCATTCAGATCTCTTGATCATGAAATGAACCGTACCTTCAGGATTTTGATCTTTTGAGACAATGTAAATGGAAGATGAGAAAGCAAATATTCAGGTTCAGTCCTGTTGCAGCATAGCTTAAATCTTCAAGTTAATAGAATGTTTACTTACATTCACCAGTATTCATGGTAAAAATGTTTCCCTGTTCCTTTAAAAAGATTTATCTCATACTGAACTTCGTTACTTTACGCACCACATGCATTTAATAAGATCAAATTTCATCTAAAATAGTCGCAAAACAGATGAGAACCAGAAAGAATTGTGTTTTATCTTATTATGTGCTGTTATTTCTAGCATGTTTAAGATTGTACTTCAAAATGGATTCCTGTAAGAAACATAGACATTGTAGGTAGTGTACATCTTATTGTCAGCAAATATGTCTTATTGTAGTGACAATTTTTCATGAATTTTAAAGCAATATTCCACAAATTAATATTCAGTAAAATTTAGTATTAACCTGGAAGGCCAAGAGTCAGAAAAGACAAATAGAGGTACACCAGAAAGACTTTATGCTCATTGTTAGCTTATCGGCTTTTCACTGCAATGTTAACCCTTTTGAGGTTAAAAGGAGGTGCTTCCTCAGAGTAACATTTTAAATACGTTGTCACTGCTATCATGTATTGCAGGTGCTGGGCTTTACCAGATGTCTTCTCAAAATATGATCTATCTTCCTTTCTGTTTATGTAAATGTGTTAACTGTTTCTCTAGTGATCTTTAATAATGTTTACTGAGATACAGATCCCATACATGCAAGTGACCAATTCATTATGAGGAACAGCTCTTGGTGGCTGCATTACTGTCTACCAGGATCAACAAAGAAAGAATATTTCCAATTCAAATACAAAACCTATATGAAAACTAAATGTTCTTCCCTAATCAAAATCTTTTATAAAGCACACATCAAGCCTTAAAAACACGAGTTTGTACAAAAGAATCCCACATCTACTCCAGAATGTTATCCTACTTTAAGAGTAAATTAAAAGAGAAAAACATTTCCAGTATAAGCCAAACTTAAAATGATAGACAAACATAAACTTTTTGTATTTCTGTGTTTCAGCAATGTACAACTGCAATTAAAAAAATTAATAAACTTCCCAAGTCACAAAGAATAAATAAGACTTACACTTGACAGTCTTTGAAAATGGTGGAAAAAGATGTAGGTGCATGAGAATCAAAACCCAGCTCTGCTGTTAGGGTTAAATATCATATTTAAACCTGTAATACACCATACATGTTTGTTACAGAAAAGAAATCAACTCTAAATCAGACTCCTATTAGAGACAAAGAAATGTATCAGGTAGATGGATAACTTGGATCAATACAGGGGATGTAAGTGTTTTACTAAACAGAAGGGTTCACCAGCATGAATGAAACACTTCAGCTCACAGCACCTGCTGCTGTAGCATCCCAAATTAAAATTCCACTGGTATTAACAAGAGCTTTGTGTGAGTAAGGATCAGCTCACAGAAGGTAACTCTGCTGAGTATGTTTAAATGGGGAATTCACAATATGGCATTGCAAATAACAGACACAGGGTGAAATTTAATCCAAAGTGCTGTATTTAAGAATAGACAAGAATGTCATTAAATATTGGTTGGTGTGATAAATAATTTAAACTATCATAGAATCATGGAATCAGAATAGCTGGGGTTTGAAAGGACCTCAAAATCATCTAGTTCCACCCCCCCTGCCACGGCCAGGGACACTTCACACTAAACCATGTCACCCAAGGCTTCATCCAACCTGGCCTTGAACACTGCCAGGGATGGAGCATTCACAACCTCCCTGGGCAACCCATTCCAGTGCCTGGCCACCCTAACAGGAAAGAATTTCTTCCTCATATCCAATCTAAACTTCCCCTGTTTAAGTTTTAACCTCTTACTCCTTGTCCTATCACTACAGTCCCTAAGGAATAGTCCCTCCCCAGCATCCCTATAGCCCCCTTCAGATACTGGAAGGCTGCTATGAGGTCTCCATGCAGCCTTCTCTTCTCCAGGCTCAACAGACCCAACTTTCTCAGCCTGTCTTCATACGTGAGGTGCTCCAGTCCCCTGATCATCCTCGTGGCCTCCTCTGGACTTGTTCCAACAGTTCCATGTCCTTTTTATGTTGAGGACACCGGAACTGCACACAATACTCCAAGTGAGGTCTCACAAGCACAGAGTAGAGGGGCAGGATCACCTCCTTTCACCTACTGGTCACGCTTCTTTTGATGCAGCCCAGGATATGGTTGCCCTTCTGGGCTGCGAGCTCACACTGAAGCTGGCTCATGTTCATTTTCTCATTGACCAACACCCCCAAGTCCTTCTCTGCAGGGCTGCTCTGAATCTCTTCTCTGCCCAACCTGTAGCTGTGCCTGGGATTGCTCCAACAAAGGCCCTGAGTGCAGCAGCTGATTGTAATTATCCTGTAATGTCTTTCTTCATGATTCTTTCTGCAGCTTCTGCCCTGCTCATCTGGGCTTCTGCTGCCTGTGTTCAGGATCTGCTGTGATCTGGTGCAGATGTGCCACCTTGGAGCTAACTGCCCTGAAATCAACTCTGCTGGGAGAAGGAGGTATGAGAAGCAGCACTCTCACCCTCCATCTGTGCACACTCTATCCTCAAGCCAGGAGGTGCATGTGGTCCTTGCCTGCATGCCTTGGCCCAGACTTGTGCCTGGCCTGTTTTGCCTGTCTGGTTGGACCTCAGACCTGCTGTGTCACCACTGGTGTGTTTGGCTATCTCTTGGCTATTCCAGTCCCATTTTTCTCTCCATCCTCAGGCAAGGTGAGAATGGAGTCCATTATATGGAGGGCACTGCCTTGCTATTGCCACAGCTCTTAGCCCCCTGTCCTTTGTAGGGCAGCTAACTCTTAATTCTCCCTAACATGGAGATCAGAGGCTATATTTTTAGTTATCTTGATTGTGGGAAGAGCTCCTGCTTCTCTGATGCACAGAAAATTGATGTTTCATCAATACTATAGACATCACAAAGCATTGGCCAATAGATTCAAAATGTTCCTCATCTCATTACAGGCAGTGCTTGATTATTTGTGCTGATAATCCTCACCTGAATTTATTCTTATTAATTTGGCAATACAAACTTAAATAGTTCTAAGTGATGACTGGCTCTCTAGGAGAAATGTCCTGCAATGACAAAAATATAACCAATTAAATGTTCAGAAAAACAAGCTTTTTCTGAGTGCTCTGAATTTGTCAGTGTCATCGGAAAGGAGGAGAAAGAACTCCTTAGCATTTAGATTTCCATATAATTAAAAGAAAACTATACCAATGGCACTACAGTATTAAGTATAGCATGACACTGAGAGCAGGTTGAAGAAGGTGATACTGCACTTCTACTCAGCACTGGACATCTGGAGTGCTCAGTCTAGTGCAGGGCTCCCCAGTACAAGAGACACGGACATACTGGAGAGAGTTCAGCACAGGGGCATGAACATGACTGCAGCATCTGTCATATGAGGAAAGGCTGAGGGAGACTTTTCACCTTGGAGAAAAGAAGGCTCCAGAGGGATCTCAGCAATATATATCTAATTTTGGAGGTAAAGACCTCCCCAGACTTTTCTCTGTTGGAGAAAGGACATAAGGCAATGGGCATAACCTGAAATACAGGAAATTCATTTAAACATATGGAAAATCTTTTTAATTGTGATGGTAGTCATTATACAGAAGCAGTTTGCCCACAGAGGTTGTAGAGCCTTCAACTCTAGCTGCCCTGGCGCTGAGCAGTGGGGTTGGACTTCCCAACCTCCTATTCTGTGATTCATCACACCTGGCCAGGCTCCTTCCAGGGTCACTTAGATTAAGTGAGCTTTCTTGACAGCATACTGCTATTTTGTTTAGAAGAGTATTGATTGTTTGTAGCCATCTCTCCTTCTACTATACAGCATTCAGAGTTGTACATGTGTGCCCTTCCATAGCAAATGGAGGTTTCCAACACTTTCTGTTGAAGTCTGCTGCTGTGAGTGTTACTTTGCCTGCAATTACTTGTGTCCAGTATTCACCTCACTTGCTAAGGGTATATTTTTCCTTCTAATTATTTTCATTAAAATTATTTCCTCCACAGCACTTGATTTTTTTCTCTTTCTTTTTCCTACATCCTACTGATGTTACAGTGGACACTTTGGTTTCTCATTTTTTCTGTTCCCTCCAATGCTACAGAACACCCAAGCTCAAATCCATTCTTGGCAGCTCTGTATGATATGCTTTACTTGTAAGATCAAGTAATGAAAACTTGGCCTGGCACATTCCTTCGTGAGATATGAAACAGTATCTCTGTGTTTTCTAAGAGCTGGGACTGTCACAGGAAAACAGATGGAGTCAGAATGAGTTTCAGGGAGGTTTCTGCTACTTTAAGGAAAAAGTCCTTTCCCTGAAGGCAAAAAGAGATCACAAAGTTTTCCCAGATTCATTATTACTGCTTCTTGCTGGTACTGGTGCGGATTGGCACACAGGCATTTTCTTTTTATGGCTTTGTCTCTCAAAGCTAAAGAAAGCATCAAAGAACATTTCCAAGGTTACAGCAATGATGACAGTTAAACACCCGCTTTCTGTAACACTGTCAGGCAACAATATCTGGTACAATAATTCTAAAAAGCACAAAGCAATTTTTAATTGCTAGTATGTATTCTGGAAATAATGGCTTAATCTGTGACAGGCTAAAATGAGAATCATTGGTTTTGCACGAGTCAGGAAATCAGAAATAAAAGCAAGTACTGAGAGCTGATTTCTTTCACCAACAATATCCCTGCAAAATGAGATAGGTGCCCCTTCATTTGTGTTCCTATTTCAGTAGTGGATGGTAAGAATGAAGATGGACCAGCTCTCTTTTTTTTTGCAAAAGCTTCTGTCTTCCCTGAATTCATAGCATTAGCACACCTGTGAAAGAGCTGAAACCAAATTGTCCTAGAAGATATTACCTTCTTACATCAGAGCCAAAATTATTGGGGGAATTCTATCTCCAGGCAATATGTATGCAACCAGAATGTGATGAGTGAGGAGATCCTGGCTTCTTATATCCCACAGCACTGGCATTCTGAATAACATCTGCTGCACAACCTTTCTGAGCCAGCAGCAAGCAAGGGTGGAACCTCTGCATGTATTTCCTGCTCTCCCTGCTTTCCCACACACAACTTCCCCCTTCTCAACATCCTTGACATGAAGTAATCTAAATGTACAGGGATTACCTGGGCAAGACAAGCTTGCCAGTTCATGCAATGACACACACTAATCTTGAAGGGAAAAGTGAATCATGTTTTGTTCTGGACTGCAGATTTCAGCTGTGAAAAGAAAAAAAAAACCATGTTATATCAGTCTCACCATTGGCTTCATACACATTTTACAGGTGTGAAGCATTTTACATTTGTAAGAGGTAATTCAGGAAAGAGAATGTAAATAAAAAAATGAAATGGAACAAATTGCCAGGGGAATAGAACTGGTAAAGTGTGCTGTATTCTGGCTGTATTACAGACGTTCTTAAAAACCTGCATTAACATGATTATGCAGAAAAGTTAGTGAAAAACTTAAAGGCATTGCAAAATAACCCTTATCAATGATGCCACAGTATGTATGTTGGCAGCACACATGGAAAACAAGGAGGCTATTGGTGATGGCCAACATGGCTTCAATAAAAGCAGACTGTGCCTAAAATATTGGGTGGCCTTCTATGACAGGATTACAAAGTTGGTGGATAAGGGAAGAGGTGGGCCCATGTGAGCCTCATGAAGTTCAGCGAGGCCAAGTGCAAGGTCCTAGAGTTGGGTCAGAGCTGTCTCAAGTACAGACATAGGCTGAGCAGAGAATGGATTGAGAGCAGCCCTGAGGAGGACTTGGACTGTTGGTTGATGAGAAACTCAACTAGAACCAGTAGTATGCGCTTGCAGGATAGAAAGCCAACCATATCCTGGACTGCATCAAAAGAATAATGACCAGACCTCAAGGGAGGTGATTCACCCCAATCTACTTTGCTCTCATGAGACCTCACCTGGAGTACTGCATCCAGCCTCGGGGCCCTCAACATAAGAAGGACGTGGACCTGTTGGAAGAAGCCCAAAGGAGGGCCAAAAATAGGATCAGAGGGCTGGAGCTCCTTACCTATGAAGACAGGCTCCAATGAGACCTTCTAGCAGGCTTCCAGTACCTAAATGGGACCTTCAAGAAATCTGGAGAGGGACTTTTTACATAGGCTTGTTGTGACAGGATAAGGGGGAATGGTTTTAAACTGTCAGAGGGTAGATTTAGATTAGATATAAAAAAGTTCTATACTGTGACAGTGGTGAGGCACTGGCAAAAGTTGCCCAGAGAAGCTGTGGCTGCTCCATCCCTGACAGTGTTCAAGGCTAGGTTGAACACAGGGGCTTGGAGAAACCCGATCTAGTGGAAGGTGTCCCTGCCCATGACTGGGGGTTGGAACAAGATGATCTTTAAGGTCCCTTTCAACCCAAACCATTATGTGATTCTTTGAACACTGAAATGTGGACAAAAAATATATAAAATACTTTGAACATCATCCTTTGGGATTGCAAAGTCCTAACATTGTGTGGCAAACTAGATACAACTTTAATAAAGTTCCCATGGCAACCGCTGTGATGTGTTTGATAATAAATCCAAGAAATCTGGGGAAAAAAAAAATAAAAAATAGCAAGGAGTCACATACCTCTGATGTGACTAGGAAGAGAATTTTACTGATTTGCATACTCAGCTATATCCACTGTGACTGCCTTTGCAGTGTTTCCTTTCCCTTGTTGTTACTCTCATCAGTACAGCTGAAGTATTGCCTTCCTGTTCCCTGAAATATGCCCCCCAGAGAAGCACTGTCTCTATCTGCTGCTATTTTACCCAGTACAACGTGAAATACGTCCTTCTGTTTCTTCTGTTAAATGAGGAAACAATGAAGCTACCTGGTGTGGTCATGAATAGAAAAGAAAACCACAATAGACCTTTCCTTTCACACTGAATACTTTGAAAAAAAAAACCCAACTTAGAGCTCGTGATTGTATTCACAAAGTAATCAATAAAATGTGTTTTGTATTCTATTGTCTTATTTTTATTTGCCAAGATCTGCCGATGTGCTTGGTTTCATACAAGGCAGAGGAAAAATTGTGCTGTCCTAGGGAAATCAAATGTGTATGAGTATTAGTCATTTATTTGTTTGTCCACTATTGTACAGAGCTCATTGCTGGCAAAGGGAAATAAGTTGTAAAAGCTTAAATCAGTCCTCATGTATCCCACTCTCCCAGAGTCTTTCTTGAGAACCCTAATGTATATTGGAATCACATTACAGGGATATGGATGTGCAGCCATACGAACAATTTCAAAGAAGTCAATATTCACAAAAAAGGGCATATTGAGAACAATCAGGTTTTTTACTTTATATATAGCTTAAGAGATGGTGAACTGGTCTTTGGTGCGAGCATCAGAAAAGAAGATAGAGATCTCACCTGAAGAACTGAAGGTCTTGCTGAAGAACTAGAGAGGTAGCAAGGGCCAGAAATCAATTCTGAGTTTTTGAAGCCACATCTGAAGTTGATAAGTATAAATGAACACAGGGAAAGAGAGGAAGATCTCACTTTGAAGCATGGAATTGGAACAATATATTATAGCTGTTACATAAACATGTATATGCATGTTTATACTGACATGATCTCAAGTATAAGAAAGATTGAGTTTTTTTGGATGACATCATCCAAGATCAGGAATAATATCTAGAAGGTAAAGAGAGATAAAATGAACATAAGTGGAGCCCCATAGGTATTCAGTTTTAAATGCAGGAGAGGGAAGGAGAAACAATTATAAAATACAGTTGAAGGGCATTTGGAGTGGAGCTCGGAAACTGAAGTGCTATGCAGGATTAAGCCAGGAAAAATAAGTTCTGCTGAGTGTAGCCAATTGACTGAGATGGATGAGAGTAGAAAGGAGGTCTAGAGAGAAGAGGTCACAGCTGACTTTGATAAGGGCTGTTTCAAGTGGAGTGGAAATGGCAGAGAGCACCTTGGGGGGATCTGATGGGAGGTATAAGGCAGAGGGAGCTAGGGCAGCAAAGCAGGTGACATGTGAAGGGGCTGCCAAAGCCAAGAGGAAGAGACAGCTGCCAAAAGACAAGGGGCATTGTGGCAGGAACCAAACCACACAGCAACATATTGAAAGACGAAAAGAAGATCATAAATGAAGTCTGGATTGAATTGAAACTGATGGGTGACTATAACTTAAGAGAAACTGGGAGGTTGGAAGTGAGTGGGGGGAGCAAAAAGGTAACAGAGATAACACAGATTAAAAAAGATTCCCATGCCAGAGGCTCTGGCAGACGACAGACAAAATGTGATGTGTATCTGGAGCTGAAAGGGAGATAGTATACCAGCTTGATAGAGGCTGAATGGTACCTGGTCAAAGTGTAATCTTTCACGCTGTATTGTGTTATGCTAAGACATGATACAGTTTAACACAGCAGAAAAAGAGGTAGTTTAGAATATTTTGCTGATATTTATGACCAAAAAAAGTCTATTAGTTCATCTAATCTGCCCTCCAAGACATTGCTGATTTAAAGGCCATTAAAATTCAGCTAAGTATCCCTGTACAGAGCACTGTACAAGCAGACAAAGGCATCTGGAGTTGTGAAAGTGACATATAGAAAACTCATTGAGAAATGCTTGCCTCTACCACGAAGCTTTCCAGTTTCAGTGTTTCTTGTTCCATACCCAGATGAAAACAAGATGTTATTGAGCTTCTTTCTAATAAAATAAACAGAAAAACTCAGTTCATAAGTACCCTTTATTCACTCCCCATCCACATGAAAAGTTCAGGTTCAAATTTGTATTTATGTACACACACACAATTTTTGTGTACATTTGATAGGAGTTGGTTTGAGTCATCTCAAAGACAGAAAAGGAAACCTAAAAAAGACAAAAAGACCAAAAGTCTGACAAAAGATGGTATATAAACCTGTCTTTTTCATTATTTTTTATAGCTTTTGAAGGGTTTTAAAATCTGGCCTGCAGGTAGGATCTAGCTAGCTGTTGGACTAATTGCATTCTACAGCTACACCAAAGTCCCTATTTCCTCTATCACAAGAAAGTACCGAGGACACAAGCTGCAATTCCTTTAGAACCAATACAGCTCTCAGGACAGAAGTATAGTTACTGACTTCACAGAAAGGTTACCAATAGAAGCAGTAATGGAAAGCAGTGGGGTTGACTGGAGAAACTGAGTATTAGTCTTGTTAGGTTTTTATATGGCTTTTCTCATTGAATAAATACATTTAAGTTTCATGCATTTACAGCAGCTCTTTACAAAGCATTCTTTCTACCTAATGCTTTGGGTTTACAGCCTTGCCTTGAAACTAGTTTAACAGGGCTTTTTTACAGAGGCTTGGAAATCAGCTTACCCTTACAGGCCAAGCACTGCGTTCCTTGTTTCCTGAGCCTGCCCAGCAGCCAGAAAGTCCCCCCTTTTGGAAACTTTAATTAGAGTAACAGTTAAATGCATAGACTTCCTGTCATGCCATTTGCCATTCCAAAATGATAACAAAATTAGTAACTTGTATTAAAGTTCTTAGCACCATTTAGAATTTCTTGTTTGTAAAATCTTCTTCTATAAATTATAATTTTGATGTCACAGATTTCCCTAAAGATTATATCTACAACATTTACATTGCTAAGATAAGTAGACATAGAGGAAGAGAATGCAAAAAATACACACCATCTTGCCTGCTGCTTGTTAGCTGCAAATCTATTGGCAATATGCCTTAGGTGCTACTCTTTCATTAGGTTTAATACTTTAATAAATCAGAAACTCAGAACTGATTAGGCATTTTCAGATTTTAATTATTACTGTACCTTAAATAAAGATTACTTTTGCATCCATATTGCTACACTAAGGAGCTGAGCGAGACAGGGGTGGGAATGGTTGTGTGCTGTTTCTCCATTATGTAAATTGGAGTACATTTCACACTAAACACTGGAAGTGACAAAAGGAGGCTTCCTCTGCTTCTCCCCCCATAAATCCATCCCTGATTGAATGCTATTTTATTTTACAGTGTACACATGAATTACAAAACTGTTTCAATTTTGAAATTTTATTTGGTACAGTCCAGACACACATATGAATGATGAAGAATTCAGTTTCTCATCTATGCTCTGAAAAGGCAAATGTCCTAATTCTACTAAAGGTTGCAATACCTCGTAGGAGGCAGGATTTTGCAAGTTGCTAAGAGATGGGGGGTGTGCTTAGACTGACTTTTTAGCAAATCTTTCCTGGCTCAACAGCATGGAAATGGGTAACATCTGAAGGAAAAAAAAAGAACTTTCCAAATGAAAGATAACCCACATACTGAGCTGTTACTGCAGAGCATATTAGAAATCACTCCTCTGCATTAATTGTCCAAGTGATGGAAATGTGATAGCCATTCCTTGAAACTTTGGTTAGTGACTAATTAATTCACCCATGAGATCCCAGGCAATGCGAATGAGCTATATACACTATACCTGGAAAGAGTTAATTTGTAGAGCAAGGCAAAATGGAAAATTGCAGGAATAAATACAGGCGAATTACTGAAGATGGGCTTGAATAACAAAAACAGATCAATTGTCCTGTGGATGTGCTTGCATAGCCTCTCTTAATGGAATTACATGCATGATACTTCAGCAAGAAAACATAATCTGAAGTTTATATTTTTCAGTGGTAAGATGATCTTTATTTAAAAATTTCAATGCTGCAATGTTAGTTATGGATCTTTACTTATGGTTCAAGAAGTGGAATGTGGGTTTAGAAGAAGTCCAATTTAAAGCAAAAAATCATTTTTTTGTTTAAAGTTATTATAAAAATACAGGCTTAAATGTTCAGGTGGAAAGGTATGTTAACATATATTTAGAGATTGAACTGGAGTTAAGAAACAGGTGATGTTAAACTAGTGGAAACTAAATTCAGATCTTAATTGCATAGTAGCAAAATCTTAAAGCATGTTATTTATAAGTTCATAAGATCCAAATCAGTGCATCTAAGTACAAACTTGCAATGAAATATAAGCTGGTATAGACAGAATTCCTTGGGCTTTGGTAAAGTTACTTAAAGACAAGAAATTCCTATATGTGTTTATAGAGGATATAGTGTAGTATTGGTGTACAGCTCTGTGAAGGCCTAATAAAACTTAATATAATTTAAAAGCTGGGATTCAGTTAACATATGGAACAAATAATGATTCGGCTTTCAAACAGTCAAGATGGTTGACAAAAAAACACCTTTAATGTTGATGAAAAGTCTAACCCTGATTTAAAGACCAGGAGAACCATGCAAGGATCCCTCACTTCCCTCAGCAGTGATTTATGTATTTGCTGCCATATCAAGAAAAAATTACAAAAAGCCAGACACATTGCCAATTGCTGTGGTATCTCACTGGAAATATTATTTCCAGCAACAATTCCTCATTAGAAATGATTTTCTGAAATATGTCAGTCCTCCATGTTTAAATCAATGTTAACACATGCTTTATTGATGTTATATAGCGGTAATTAATCAGAATCTTAGACAGTACATATAAAATCTATTATGCTTATGGAGTCACTTTTAGCAAGCAAACTTGTATCCTTATCAGAATATGAAAGATTATCTAAGGCACAGTTGCTTTAGAAAACTACCACACGTTTGGCAATAACTCTTATTAACTTAAACTCATACCAGGTATATTATCATATCTTAGATTTATGTCATTGAGGACTCTACATTTACATGAATCATTATACTTATCTCATGAACGTTAGTAAAAACTTTCCAGAGTTTTCTGATACACTAAATTTTGTCTTGAAAACAGGAATATTATGAATCAAGAGATCTCAGCCAGCTCTTCTAAGACTACTGAGTGCAGAACAACTAGGCCTCGTAATTTAAAAAAACGAGGATTCTAGAAGCTTTTGTTTAACATCTTCTGAAGTTATCAGAGGAAAGAAAAATGCTTCCATTTGCTATACAAGTATTTTAACATTATAATTTTTTTTTCCTGAACAAACAAACCCAACATTAATATTTTTATTATCTCCATGTAGCAGTTGTGACATTACACTGGATTTTGTTTAAAGGCACCTCCTTTCAATTTCCACATCTCCCACAAATTGTTCCCAATAATTTTCTTCTCAAAATTTATTCTTCAGGTAGACTGGTTAATATTGATTATTCTTCCCTCCATATTAAATATAATTTTTCCAATTGTTTGAGGTTTTTAGTTACATGTAGGGAAATTGCCCCTTCTTTCACTATGAACTTTAAAGGTCTTGTGTTCACTTGAATAAAAAATTCCTACTTCTTACTTTCGTTTTTTTGGTATTCCTTTTTTTAAATGTCCCTCAGTCAACTTCATTTATAATTTCCCTCAATTTTGAAATTATCCTTCTTAAACTATCTAGACAGCCCACTACACAACCAATGAAGAGTGAAAATTGCCTAATAGATGTGTTTGTTTAAGCCTGAATTTTAATGCACTGGTCTGCAGTTCAAAACTATAGTCTCACGCAGTACATTACTTTTGCCACAATATTACAGTTTTGACAAAACACCTCAGAATACTAGAACACCAGGTTAATTTTAAATGGTGTTTATGGAATTAGATGGTTCTACATAGCATCTTTAACACAACAAAATCCTGAAAGGAATTAAAAGCACTGGATTAAAATGTGGTGATCAGCAAACTGATCACTTCATATCTCAAATGAGGAAGAGCTGCCAGGAAGAGATTTCAGTACCACTTTTTATGTCTAATAAGATGTTATTAGAAATCTTATAATGAAAACCTAGTTCTTTCATTCCCAACTCACTGTCCTTCTGTCCCTAGTTATAAACAAATGTGGTGATTTTGAGACAAGTGTCTTGACAAGTTTGTGATATAAGGCGGCACTTTGCAACTCACATTCAGCTGCTCAGGCAGTAACACGGGCATCATAAAAGACATTACCAGCTTCTGCAAGAAATATGTATATTTCTCTCTTATTGGAGAAGATAAGAAACCTCTCTTATCAGGTACCAGATGACTGCATCTGTTCTCTTTGAACAAGAATCAAATGTAGCTTTAATGGCATGCTCAGAGGCTGTTTTGTTTTCAAGTGAAAATCATGATATTGTAAAGACCAGACCATTTCTGAGGATTTCATTCTCCTAGCAACTGGTACGACACATTGGCAGCTGTGTTGTCATCACTCACCATTTCGTGGGTATAAAAAAGAAGGAAAAGTAATTCACTTTGCTAAGACTATGCTTGCAGTGATAACCTTGTGTTGGTGGTGCATTTTTCAGCAGCTCTAGAGCTCATCTGAGGACATTATGATGATTACGTAAGCTCAGTGTGAAATTTCCACTGATGTCCAAGACTCCAATTATCCACATTGCTTTTGGAGACTAGTTGTACTTGGCCTTGACTCAAATCAACTGCACCCTTAGCAAGAAAATTTAAGTCCTCATAGGGAAGATAGACATGACTATCTTTTAGTACAGTCTAAGCTTTATGTGGAACAGATCCAGACTAGCTTTCAGGATCCCCATGCTATGACTCACATTCTGACTCTTTCTTCTCATTCACAAATTAAACTGAAGGGCAAAAGAAAAATCCTGGGCAGCAGCTATAAACTGACTGAGGAAAAGAGAAGATATCTGATGGATTGGTTTAGCTAAATAAACTACCAAAAAAGTCAGGCATTTTAGTTTAAAGGGTAGTTCATGGATTTCAATAATGATCTGATTCTGTACAAGGCTCTTAAGATTGCACAGTCATGAAAGGATGTAAAAGAACATAAGTAAGAAAGCCGACCAGCAGACAGATCATTTTATATCTAATAAGCACAAATATCATTTTAGGCATGAGATAGATATACAAAATTTAAAACCTCATTTAGATAGAATTCTTGTGTGTTTAAGGAACATGCGAACTGTGTTGAAACTGATTCCTCTGCACCTTTTATAAAGTAAACCATATATTCAGGAAAGTAAGACAGGTTCTTAATATCAGTGAAGCAAACCTACCTGAAAAATGTGCATTCCAGCTCAGAGACAGTTTACAAATTAAAATAAAACACAGAAATTAAGTAAAGGATGATGCATAACTTAACAGTGCCTGGAGGCAGCCTTAGCTTTAGTGCCAACAAATCATGCAGGTTTTACACAATTATTCACTCCAGTATTCAATAAAAAATGAGGTACTATAACAATACCAAACGTATCCTTAAAGAATCACATTCTGCTATAAGTCATATGAACTTTATGCTGCAGTGAAGAGAATAAATATATTATACATTTAAATAATGCATGTTTTCTCAGGGTTTGAAACTTAAACATGACTTCTGATGTAGCAGTGGAAAGATACAGTCAATGAACTGAATTAGGAATTACTGTATGATGGGACATTTATGACATGATCAATGAAATATATAAGATTGTATTATCTTAAATAGTTTGGAATGAAAAAGATAATTTTTCAATGAAATAATCTTTTTTTTGTTCTCTTAGTAAACAGATGTTTGTGACTTTTCTGTCTTACTTTCACCTTTATTTAAGATGAAAATAGAATAAATATTGCACACCGGAAAAAGAACAGAAAAAAGGGAAAAGAAAGATAAACAGGTGGAGAAATTATAAACTTCCATTTGTCAATCTCAAAAGTTTTCTAAAAAATTACTTTTTGCATATTTAGGTGGAAAATGAAGGATGAAAATATCATTAATACATAAATTTTAGTTCTTCTTTCCTATATAAAAGCACCCCCAAACAAATAATTTTTCTATAATTTCATAATTAGATATTTTAAAAACAGTGGTATTTTGGGATGGATTTAAAAAAAAATCAGTAACTTTAAAAGCATTTGACACAGGAAAAAAATGTTGATTGCTGTTATTAATGTTGGGTTTGTTGTTACATTTATTATTCTAAGTAGTGTATATTTTAATACTAATGAAAACCACTTTTTCTCTAGCAAAAGTCTAAGCAATACCAGACCTCTAAATTTTTAATCATGTAATCACTTTCATTGTTTTGTTTTTTTTTTTAAGACTTGTGTATATTCAGTTGCTTTAGGAAGAGGAACAACAAAATGGAAAATACTTTGCCTATGCTATCCTCCTCATCTAAATGGTTTGAATTTAAATATTAAATTGAATGAATAACTCTGAATAATTGAAGATTACAATCTGCACAATCATTCACAAAAATGGCTGGTTTTATTTTAATATTTCAGCACTACTTAATTTCTTGTGGCAGAAGAAAAGAGGATTTTAGATGGTAACATGGGGGAAAGGTCAGGCAAGACACAGTTTCTTGGTATTATTTTCACCTTTATGTGAAAAGCTGCCAAGTGATGCCCTGCTTGGGCAGTTAGGACCAGATGCAACCCACTGCTCTATTGCCCCTATTATTGGAATTGTGCCTGGGTTTCTTTTTATATTAGGCTTTCTGGGATTGGTACAACTGCAAACCCTTCCCTTGGAAGACTTCTATGACATCTGGAAACACTCAATTTTTGTAGAAAAAGGTGGGCTCTTTTCAAAAGACAAAAATGTTGCAGGTAACATTAGAAAGCAAATGGGTGAGACTTTCATTTAGACAGGGTGCATATAACCAGATCGCTTAAATAAAAAGTACAGAAAGAACTTAAGAGACAGACAGTGGGGGAATGGTGAATAGCATAAGGTCTGATGTACGTGATTGTAATGCAATCACTGTATCTGGTTTTGTGTGAAAGGGAATAAGAGCTTGAGAAGGGAATGAGGAGCCAGATCTCCACAGCTTTGAAGAAGTTTGGTGCTCAGTGTGGGAGTGTGGGCTACTCTCTGCTCTTAGTCAGAGTCTGTGGCATGTACTGGAATAAAGGGAAGCCTCATGTCATTCCATTTTTCTACTAAGGGTTGGTCTTCATGTGGTGAAGCAGTGAAGCAGACTGAATCCAAACTTCTTTCTGGTCACTGGGAATACAGAGCAATTGTAGTAGCAGCTTGAGACAGACTTATGAAACATCTCACCTGTTTTGACATCATGTAGCTTTTGGAAGGTTGTAAGATGGATCCTACCTCTAATAGACAGAATCATAGAATGATTAGGGTTGGAAGGGACCTTAAGGTCACCCAGATCCTACCCCCTGCCATGGGCAGGGATGCCTCACTCTAGACCATGTCGCCCAAGTCTCTCTCCAACCTGGCCTTGAACACTGCCAGGGATGAAGCATTTACCACTTCTTTGGGCAGCCTGTTCCAGTGCCTCACCACCCTCACAGTGAAGAATTTCTTCCTTATATCCAGCCTGAATTTCCCCTGTTTAAGTTTAAACCCATTAGATAAACCCTTCAGATACTGGAAGATTCCACACAGCTTCTCCTCTCTAGGCTGAACACCCCCAATTTTACGAACCTTTCTTCATACAAAAGGTGCTCCAGTCCCCTGATCATCCTCTTGGTCCTCCTCTAGATTTGCTTCAATAGCTCCATGTGCTTCTTATGTCGAGGACACCAGAACTGCACACAATACTCCCAGTGAGTTCTCACGAGAGCAGAGTAGAGGGGCAGGATCATCTCCTTTGACCTGCTGGTCATGCTTCTTTTGATGCAGCCCAAGATACGGTTGGCTTTCTGGGCTGTGAGTGAACACTGAAGCTGGTTCATGTTCATTTTCTCTTCGACAAACAGCCCCAGGTCCTTCTCTGCAGGGCTGCTCTGCTATGATGCCCATCTTGTGGTGAGAGTACAAGAGTAGGTGGGACATGGGACAGACAGGTGGCCTGACCCACTGCATCAGAGCCTGGACACATTCAGGTCATCTCTCAAGAGTATCTCACCTCCTTATAGGCTCAAGTATAACCTAAGTCTTGTGGACATAAGACACATTTAGGTTTGAACGTCCACTTGAAACATGATATAGACATTGTGGCTGAAATTGTGTAGAGAAATGGGAATACCAATAAACAAGCCAAGACAGAAAGGTAAATCTGCTCTGGTGTTGTTGCTGAGAAATAACAGTGTCTTTTCTTTAGTGAGACTCATGTCATAATGCTCATGGGGTTCTACAACCACCATGGGGAAAATTGCAGTTGGCGGTGCAGGTATTAATTGTTCTTGTGTTGCATGTGTGTTATATCTGTTTGAAAAAAAACAAAAAGAGAATCTTCTAGGATCAAGACCAGGTAAAACATAAGCATTAAAAGATGTAGGCACACAATACATGTCTGAGGACAATGTAATTCCTGTCTCTGGGTAGCTTTGTGTAATCACAGCTATTTGGATTTAGAGCTGGGGTTCAGCTTTACACTCTGTCTGTTGAAAGAGGTTCCATTGCTCAGGAAGGAAACACAAGTTTCCTGAAACTGGAAACTACCCAGATCCTGGGTTCTGATAACTACCCCCATGGCAGCTTTACACCTTTTATGTAATGATTTTTTATTATGAAATACAAAAACATTCTTGGCAGTAAAAAACAGAATAAATGTGTAGTGGCCTAGCCAATTATTATAGAAGACATGAAAGATACCACAACATGAAAATTACCCCAACCACAAGTTACAGACTTCTGCTCATTTTGCTCAAATGAAGTTCAAATTCTCTTTTTTACATCAAGACTTTCCTTAAAAATGAACGTGAGTCTTTCCATCAGTCAGAACTAGGCTTTCCTGTAAGAACACACAGGTGGATGAACCACACAGAGCTGAAATGGGTTTTGGGTGGGTCTATGGTTCTGCACTCAAACAATCCAATCATTAGTCTATCATGTAAAAAGCAGCCACCTAAAAATGGTTAAGGAGTCCTTGATTCCTTGGTATGTATTAGACACACTGAGATGTCATTTATAAGATAAAAGTCCTTAGGGGACTTCAGCAGAAACTAATTTTGCAGGATTAATCTAATCAATTTTATATGTCTACAATGCAGACAGCCATTTGGGCACATCTATAGTGTGATTCATGGAATGGTTTGTTTTGGAAGGGACCTTAAAGATCATCTAGTTTAAGCACCTCTAGGATTAGGTAACAGCAGAGTATGATTTTCAGATCACCATTTGGGCCCTGGCTGAAGTTTCTGCTTTCAGAATGCAAGCCTTTATAAGACATACTTTTAGATTCACATTTTCATTTAGACTTTTTTTTTCTTTATTTAGAATCTGTTTCTAAACTTTTGCACTAAAAGTTCTGCTTATGCAAATTTGTCAACATTTGGTTAATTTATTTGGCAACTGCCAGCTTTCTCGCCTCTGCATGTACTTCTTTTACTAACAGGCCACAATATGCAGCCTTTTTAAAGGAAGAGACCTAGAGAGAATCTTAACCAAAATGATCATTTGAGAGTTACAATGGCAAGCAACTGCCTGTTCTTCCATATCCCTTACACAGCAGTCAGAATCAGCTGGTACTAAGGTGTCATTTATAGCCCATATGCAGAACTTGCTAGAGGTCAAATTATGATTAATTTTGGAATGACATCCACACCCTCTGTTATTTTCATAACTGGAAAACTAGATATGAGAAAATTAAGACAGAAATAGATGTAACTTCAACTGATATTTGAATCTAAAGAAGCACAAGGCAATTTTGAGTTTATATGCAGATATCGCATATAAGGCAGAATTGTTCATACTCCAATATCCTGTGTATAATTGACTGTGCCTTTGTATCTTGTTTCTTGCTAGTTTTCATTGTCTTGTATTTCAGACTAATCTGAATGCATCTTGTGTGACCTGAATAGATGAGACTGAACTGTGCCCCCCACATACTGACATTTTTCCTTATCACTATCCACAAGGACGTTTTAGCTACTAAGCCTATTATTAGCTACTAGTCCTAGAAAGAAACTAGGCTATTAGTACTTCTTTCGTGTAGCTCTAAGAATAATTCTGTTCTTAAAGCTACGTGAAAGGTTATCTAGTTTCTCACAGAGTTTGTAGCACCATGAATTCTACCTGCCAGAACTCCTATTCACATTCAAGGTCTGTGTTTTCTGACAGCGTTTTAGATAGTATGATTGAAATTAGATTGGATATAAGGAAGAAGTTATTTACTGTAAGGGTGGTGAGGCACTGGAATGGGTTGCCCAAGGAAGTTGTGAATGCTCCATCCCTGGAGGCGCTGAAGTCCAGGCTGGACAGAGCCTTGGGTGTCATGGTTTAGTGTGAGGTGTCCCTGGACATGGCAGGGATTTGGAACTAGATGATCTTAAGGTCCCTTCCAACCCTAACTGTTCTAGGATTCTATGATTCTATGACCTCAATAGCACTGTCCTCAGCTTTATCATTCACAAGTGATCATGAATTAGTGGCTAGGTATACCATACAATTTTTTTATTCTATTATCAATGTTATAAGTCAGATTCAGTCGGACCTGCAGAAAGGTCATGTAAAGCAGTAGAATTCAATTGGTGATGGCATCAAGCAGATCCATACAGACAGAGGACTGGGCTCCATGCCTGAGTGTAGGTTGACTGATGTCTCAATTACATTAGGCTACTTGAAAAAAATGGAGTTTTGATGTCTTTTTGGATTAGTGGATGTGAAAACAGGTTGGGTATTCCGTATTATTTTCATGATCCAATGCACAATTTCTAAGAAACTACGCTTCAGAAACTATTTCATCTTGATTCTGGTGTCTCCATTTATAACTAGGATAATGTGTTTTACTCCACATGTTAAAATAACTAAAAACAACTAAAAGCAAGGGTCTTAAAGACTTTGATAAGAAATGTCAGACACACACAGATGAACTACTAACAAACACTGTGTAATGGCCTGGCTTTAGTCACTGTGGTGTGTGTTTTGTTTCAGGGCCCTGTACTTCTGCTTACAGTATCCCAGCTTAACGATTGGTTTGAGGTTTGTTTTGTTGCATGATTTTCATCCAAATCTTACTCTGCTTTAAGAAAAAATTGTCATCAAAACCAACAGAAACCTCTGTTACTTTTACCTTGGCTAATACTTTCTGAAGATTATAATTTTGTCTGAAGAACTTTGGCCAGCTCTGCTGGTTTCTTGATAGCCTTTAGATCCAGGCTGTTTAGGAGACTGGGAATCTGCATCAGAAGATCTGTCTATTCTGGGCATCCCTGGAGATATATGCAGGTCCCCTCCCCTACAGCTAAGTGAAATCCCTCTGCTCAAAGGCTCAAAACTCCTGAGGGGAAATACAGAGAAAATGCAAGACAATTCTGCTGATGAGGTGCATTTCAACTGAGAACCACACTAATCTGTACTACTAATGACTTGTTCCAGATCTAAATTATATTAGTACATGGCAATGTAAGCAAGGAAAATAAGTGAATATTTAACAACTACAATTTTTATAGGTGATGGTGATAAAAATAATCTATCTGCATTGTTGATATAAGGAATAATGGAACAGCTGGTAATTATGACACATAAAACAGTTGCTGTGAGTGAAATTGGTATTGTGTGACTCAGTTGCACTAAGAATTCTCTTTCGTCACTGTTGAGCTAGTTGAAAACTGTGGATGTGTTTTATGTAAAGCATAGTAGTAAAAGGATCACTGAAGGTAATGGAAGAAAAAAGAGGGTTAATATATAGGATTTCTTTTCATTTGGGGTTTGCTTTATTTGCTTTTTAATTCATACACAGATGTATATTATCGGTTGATATTTCATAATATTTTCATCTATTGCAGTAAAGCTGCTTGCCTTCATAATTAGACATATTTGGAAAATTACTAATATTGAAAGCAAAGTAATTCTATATTCCTGCTGTGTTTCTCAGAGTTTTTTTCCTCAGAATCATTGCATATTCAACTTCTCCTGCTTCTCATTTACCAGAAACTGTGTATTTCTATAACTCTATGCTTCATCAACAAATTAGTGCCTCAGTGCAAGGCACAGAGAGAAATGGTTCATGCAGTGTATGTGCATATCTGCCTATGATATTAATTGATCTTTAATTCATTTTTACTAATGAGCTCTTCAACCAAACATCTTTCTATCCCAAAGGAAAAGAAAAAAATCACTAAAAAAAAAAAAGAGAGAGAGAAATAAACTAGTTTCCTTGTGCCAAAATAGGAGTGGATACTTACTGTAGTTTCACAGTTAAGAGTGCACTAATAAAGTGAGTTTCACATTAATAAAATCTGGGTTTGGTTCTTTAAAGTAGAAATATTTTGCTTGTTTCAAATACGAGTATACAAATAGTGTAAGTAGTATAGATGCTGAGGAAAGGTGTTGTTTTGCATAAAAGAAACCATTTTTTTAACACTTATCTTAAGTTTGCTAAAAATAACGTAAAATGCTTCCCCACTGCCACCAGAGTTAATCTATCACATGAAGAGCAACATTGTCCCCTAGTGGTACAAGGAATATTTTTATCCCAAACAAACGATGGTGGATTCCTGCTTTGAGGTACTACTCCGTGCTGTGAATTTCCAGAGAACAAAAAACACTTCCCAGAACATATGGGTAGTGCTAAATCTCCTAGGGTTCAAGGATGCTGATTTTCCCAAGAAAGGGAACTTATTTTTAATAGCAAGGTAAGTATACTGCAGAATATTCAAATGTCATAGAAAATTATTTTAATCTAGTCTGAACTCCAAATACAAAAGCTATTTGTATGATGATCAAACTGTAGCATATACCTACATGCACACACACACATGCACACATATGTGTATATATGATGCAGTGGATTTGTAGGCAAACTACAATCTGCAAAACAATGAACAGAGAAAGAAAGGAAACCATAGAATTTATTCAATCTGATATGAGATAATGCAGTACAAATTTATTGTTTCACTTGGAATAGGACCAGAAATGAAACATACACAAGTGCTCGACTGATGTATTGTCATGACATGTAAATTTGAGTAGTAGCATTTGTGAGGAGTCCCTGGAAACTGTCTTAACAGGAGAGGGCCCTGGTCACTTTTACCTTTACACACCAATGTTCAGAAATGGGCAAAGTCTTTCAAAGTCTTCCAAAGTCTTCCCGCTGTCTTTCAGTGATATGAAGCAGTAAAGCTGAGAAGAGCCAAATGACTCTACTGAGAAATTTCAGGTATTGATGATTAACCCGGATATCCCAACAGAAAGACTGACCCAACAAACTGGCTTCTCAAAGACAAGACCAGCTGCTATTCCTTTGAAGCTAAATGTCCTCAGGCTGACAAAGGCCCTACTAGAAGATTGTTCAAATTAGGGTCCATTGAACTCAGCTAAAATAAAAACATGCATAGAAAAAAAAAATCCTTGTTCAAGAAACTGACATTTCCTGATTAAATTGGTTTCTGCTTGAAAATTCACTGCCAGCCCTAGTGATAAAGTTGTCAGTGTCTGACAGCCTTTCATAGATTTTACTGGGACATGTTCTCTCCTTCTGCCATCATTAAACTTGTTCCTTTTCTTCCCCTCCCTCTGCACTCTGTCATTCCAAGTAGCAGTTTCTCAAAATAAGTTCTATTGAAAGAGAATAAAGGAATGAGGATCTCTAAGAAGTCATGAGGCTGGCAATATTTCCAGCCTTCACAGTGCACGCTGCACCACTTCTTTCTACACTACTTTCACTTCAACACTCCCTTTCCTGCAAGCTCTCAGCTTCTAGATAACTTACTTTTATTGCAGTCTGCTTGAATCTTATTTTGTGTTGAACACAGAAGTGCTAAAAGGTGGAGACAGCTATCCTCTTTGGGTTTTCCAAGCATTATTATGGAATGGGGCAAGATCAGCAGTGTAAAAAGATGGGAACATGTCTAAAAATTATCAAAAGCAGAGTAAATAACTATCTCTACAGCATATTGTCTTCAACCACATAGTGTTCTCCCTTCTTCTGCCATTAACCAAGAAGATAATGATTAAGTCGTTTTTCCAGGAGGCAATAAACATCATGTTGAACACTTCCATGGGGAAAGTTTCATTCAGCTCTTCTACATGTTGAGTAAGTACACAAAATAAAAAGCTAAGATTTAGAAACTGGCACGACCAGCAGCATCCAATCTGGGAGCTGTGGACCATCAAGAGAGTTAAGTAAGCAACTCCCTTTTCTTGAATCCCACCAGACTTCATACATGGTACATGGGTGCCTGAAGGGCTCAGTTGTTGCAGTAAACCCAGGCACAGACCTCCAATCTGTGCTGTACATCAGCTGTCTGAGGCTGGGAATTGCCCTGACTTCTTAGACCTAGGGTTTTTTCATCTTATCCTAGAAAAATCAGGGCTGCTGTAGGAAGAAATCTGGTTATCATGTTTGTTTAACACTGTTCGTGTAATTTTGTCAAGGGCAGATGGGGTAAATTGGGCTGGCCAGAGTTTTTATATTTTTTTATATTCCTTTGCATATAGTCATGTGCTTTTGTGCACCTTAGTGTGTATTTAGGTTTTTCCTCAAGTAAGCTATCCATATCAAAATAAATCTCATTATGTGTGCATTTCTGAGGGTAAATAACATGGGGAGCAAATGAGAACCTCAAGTCAAGGCTTTAAAACCCTCATGGAGGCCTGTGGAACATCATATTTGAATGGGAAGAAGCTCCAGGAGGTTGTAACAGCTCAGTAAAGGCTATGGACTTAAAATTTCATTCGTATGGGACACAGTTCTACCCCCTTCCTACTCCTTGATTTCAATTCTGTTTGCTTCAAGTCACCTGTTAGGAATGTGGAGGCCACTGTGAGGCTCCTGAGATTTACCAGGCAGGGCATGTAAGCAGCATGGCTTTTGCTGAAATTTCTACTGATGTACTTGAATTTAAGGGTTTGTATGAGGAACTGTATGTAGCTCACTGTTATGCTGCAAAGTAGGTGCATTGTCAGTTAAAGCCTTATTAGTCCTTTGCTACATCGTCTGCTGTCTCAGGCAAAGAATTTTCAACAAAGGTAGTTTCCATTAACGTAGATTCTATCTGTTGATTTACTAGTGTTAACTTTTTACAGTAAAATTTATGCTTCGTTTTTCTTTTTCCAATTTCATCCCCTCACTAATTAGAATTAGAGTTTAGCAATTTCTTTTTTTGCTATAGAAACAAGATGTTTCATTTCATCTAATAAATTAAAGTGTCAGAATAGTTTTTAATGTGTTTCTGTATATATTGTACTGATACTTAGAAGTTACTCATGAGTCTTTTCTGAAGAGTTAGCAAATCTTTCTTAATAAGTGTAACTGAATGAGAGTTTATTTCTGCATTAGGTAAGGCAAATAATTAAATTTATCTATTCCAGAAGTGGTATGTATATGGTGAGCAGATGGTAAATTGCAATTTACAGCTAACTTCCTAATGTTAAATTAGAATTTTTAAGGGGAGCCACCAGTTGCATAATTCATATTTATGCTGCATCATAAAATGAAACTCAGTTTGCATAGTTTTAAATACATTCCATAAACAGTATTACATAGCCAACTTTTCTAAACTGAACAAAAGAGCAAATGTCTTATAGAACATTAAAGCAAACTATACTGGAAAAAAATACATAAATTAAATCCTTTTCTTAGTTTCCATTAACAAGCATAGATTGTAAACATATTGAAGCCTATTCACTTGCCAAACAGCCAGTGATATTACAGGAATTAAAATGTACTTGTAACTTCAGATTAATTTTTGTATAAACTAACAAACCAAATGTGATCATTGAACCACGGCTATGGATGTTGTGTCCTGTTTCAGTGAAGGGGTCACACCAACAGACCCTATGGAGAGGAGCTCTCACTCCTGTTACTTCTTCAGTCTTGACTAGAACCCATCACAAACCTAAGGAAGCTTTCTTCACTACAGGGCAGTTACAAAATTAGATACAACTTCACAGTCAGAGCAGGTTGCCCAGGGCCATATCTGGTGATGCATCAAACAACTTCAAAGACAGAATTACACAACTTTCTGGGTAACCAGTTTCCAACCTGAAAAAACTCCTATAGCTATCATCTAAAACGTGCCATTTAGAGGAGGAAAGAACACAATAGAGTAAGGCCATATCAAAGTGAAAGCAAAATGGAAAAACTTAATAGATAATGGAAGGGTAGTGAAATGGTGCAGCTGATGGCAAAAAGAAGTAAACAATGTATTGCATAAAATAAAAAGGTAGTCAAAAGCCTAAAATAATGTAAAGGGTGGGGGCAGGAAAGCAAACTATAAACAGTGATATTTCAAATAGTACAAAATGAGTCTTGGTGTTGCTTGTTTCTGAAAGTAGGAGTCTACAACCAGAAATATTATGTCTAGGTACTCTAAATGTTGTATCTACTGTCATCTAAGAAATATCAGTACATGTAACTGAGGAAAACATGACCGTTTCATAAGATTCCATTATTTTCTTAAAACCCAAATATTTTAAAAGAGTATGACTTGTTTTTCACTACCTTTTCAAACTTCACCATCTTTTTCACTGAAATAATACACCAATCTTCCACAAAAAGAATCTTTGCACGCATATACTTATATTCTCCTGCCAGCTTGCATGTAGCCTGTGTGAGTCCTTTTAGTCTGATTACTTGCTATTAGATGACTGCTGTATGAGTTTTCCCAGGTTGATGCCAGACTAATGTTTGAATTATGCATGGCTACATTATAGATAGAACTCTCTACTCATTACAGAAAGCTCTGAAAATATTTTTGGCATGCTTCTGAAATAAAGTAACCTCTCTAATAGTCTTACAAGAGTTTCTGCCAGCTTAATTGACAGAAATTTAGGGAAAGAATTCTTAAGCTGCCAGGAAGCCATTGAAATGCTTTTTTTTTCCTTACTAGTTAGCAGTAGTGTTACAGTTAATGGTTCCTGAATGGGATTGGAAATTTCTAACTGTTCCATTTACTCCCTAAGCATAGAAAGAAATCTTATGTTTACACTAAAATATTATACGTTAGAAAGTTCTGACTGCAGTTTAAAAGCTGTTAGCATTTTCATTATGAAACCAATTAAAACATCTTAGTCTTTATCGGTTTAAATAATACTAAGGATATTACTTAAGCATAGTTTTTTATTCATCACGGAGCTCATTTGAAATCTAACCAGCAACTGAATTCATTCTTTCCCTCTAAACATTTTCTCAGCTTTCTCAATTATGCACCTCCACTTATTTTCGCACTCTGGATAATGTCTGTAGTTTGGACTCTGGCAATTGTTTATAGACTGCTGCGTGCTTAGGGGCTTATATTTTTACTGTCTTGCAGGGAAGCGAATACTACTTGAAAAACCATCCTACAGAACAGCACGTTAGCCCACAGTCTTAAATTCAATCCTGTCTTCCTTGACAACAGTTTTGGCTTTCCAGGAAACAGTTAGGATAACTGTCAATAAAGCCTGTTTAAATAATTTTCTAAGAGTGATGGCAAATGAGTTCAAGTGACTCTACTTGAAGACATTTCAGAAATGATTTCTTAGAGTAGCTTTGTCTCTCAACCACAGCACTGCAAGAGGAATTTAGCATGTGCTCCAGCCTCAGCCTTTTTGATACACACTCTTTGGCTTTATCAAAAACATGTCTTCATTCTGGTTAAAACATCACTGAATCCCTCCAATAAGCTCTTTGTGTAAACCCAAAACCTCAGGCTGCAGAAGAACCAGAAAGCTAGGTTAAGCTAGGTTAGGTTAAATTAGGCTGGGCAGAGTTGGATTGGGTTTAAGGAGCTGATATTCAATGGCAGAAAGCTCAAAACTCCTCTAAAGGCTAAATTGATTGCCTTTACACAGAACAAGTTTTTAGGCATCATGGGATACCTAACAGGCCGTTTTCAGGCACATTTGGATGCATTTTAGTCACCTTTGAGAATGTGGCATTCTGCGAGCCTAAGTCCATCTGTACAGGTATTAGATGGCTTTGGACTTATGTTGCATTCTTTTCATTAAAGTCCTTTTAAATAATTTTCTCCCTTATGAATAAATTAAAATTGTGGTTAGTAAAAAACATGATTCAAATAAGTCAGCTTTTAAAAACCATTACAGGGAAAACTGTGGTTAGAAAATTTCCCTATTTGTCTACCTTTCCTGACTAGACCTCCCCTGTATAAACATCAGAGAGTATTTAATCTTAACCACTGTTTGACAAGGTAACTTGTATCTTATAACATTAACTGTAGTTGAAAAAGTAGTTTTCATGTTGAATTGTCCCCAGGAAGAGGGCCTGGGGGCAAAAAAAAAACCCAAAGAGAATAACAGAAAGGAAATATTTCATGGAGAACCTACTGAGGCTAGTGAAAAAAACAAACCACTAAGTTCTAGACAACAGTAGGGAAAATATGGGTATATTTTAGCATGAAAGAAAGAGGGGCTCCACCATATCCGCCTGCCCAATGAAGATCCTAAAGTGAGCTGAATAAGTACCTTGTTCATGAGACAAGCTCTGAGTGACAAAGAACAAGCCCTGACAGCCATAGGGGAATATCTGTAGGTATTCATATAGGGTGAAAAAGTGGAAGCAGGAGAATTCATTGCAGTCTCTCTGCATCTAAACTTCATGTATTTCATTTTATTAGCACTAAAATCCTTAACATTTCTGATAAATGCCTTTTCCAGAGGTAAATTATGGACCAGGGTAACAATTCGGTACTAATACTTATTGAACATTAAAAACTATTATTATTTAAATAATAAAACTAATAATAAAGATAGTAGCTGTTAAATGGGTGTTGTGTCAAAGAGAAGTGATGCTTCTAGCAAATGCTGCTGGTCTTAGGGGTCCTTTGTATGATGTTATTTGGGCTATAAAGCATGAGAGGGGGCAGATGTGGAAAATAAAAGTACAGCTTGTTGAGTTCAGAGAAAAATTAAACCAAGTTTTGATCTGGCATTTTTAAAGATGACAGCAAAATCTGTCACTGAGCCGAGGAAATCTGACCAGACACGTAATAGACCCAAAACTAGAAGATTGCTGAGTGATTCAAAATCTATTTCTGAATGTTTCATATAGGTGCTTTGCAGAGAGGAGTCCATTTGAAGGCATTATATACAGTTCTGCCAGTAACTTTTACTTGTTTATCTCCTATTTTATCTCCATTAACCAAAGTAAGGAAACTGTACTGAGACTGTAGAAGCATTGTTTGGGTAGTTTGGGTTTTTTTAATCATTATTGGAAAAAGCAAAAAAAAAAAAAAGGAGAGGACTGAATTAGCACAAACAGAAAATTACATTAATACCATCTAGAGGTCTATAGGTTTGGAAATATGTTGGATAAACAGGAGAATGATGGAGAGGGAAAGTAATAGACCAAAATCAGGATCCTGGAAATTGCAGTTAATTGGTGAATGATACAATGTGTTAGTTTCTCTTGGGTTCCTTTGAAAAAGATGTCATGAACAAATCAGCCATGGTTAGCAACACACTAAGCTTCTGGCTCTGCAAACCCAGAGTGGTAACTGATGAATTCTCATCTTCTCCCTCTTCATTCTCCCCTTTCTGCACCCCTCCCTACCCTCTTCCTTCTCTCCCATCTCTTTTTCCCTTGTCTGAAAATAGTACCATTTTGTTTCAAAAGCACTGATTCTAGTTTTATCAACATAAGCTTCTGATCACAACCATCTTAAAGCCTTCAAACAGTAGAAATTGATGCACCAGTCTGCCAGATTGGAGAGTGGCTCATAAAATTGCATCTGTGTGTATTCCTAAAGCAACGGAAAACTAAATAAAATTTGGCACCAATGCATTTGGTTTCTCTTCATACTACTTTTCTTTTTGTTCATTTTTTTCATTTATCCTGCTTTTTTTCTTAAAAGCAAAAGTTTCCAAAAGTCTCTTTCTCAACACTTTTTGTTTTCTTCCCTAAACGGATGGAATAATAATTGTCTTAAAAATATCTCAAAGATAATCGAATCGGATAACCTGCAAAAATATCTCTGATAGTTAAGGAAATTCTAAACTGCAATTTTTACGACAATGAACAATTGTCAAATCTGTATTTTTCTAATTTTTTTTAAAGGATATCATGAGTGGTAGTGGACATAACAAAACTATTAAAGTCCATTTATCTATATTGAACCCTGATTCTTTTTCAGTTGTTATGCAAAGAGGACATTGTTTCTTTGATATTAACAGTAGAATTTCCACATAATCAGGTAGATCTCAGATTCATTTGCAAAAGACTTCATTCTTCCACAATGATTGTTGTTTAAATAGAGCCATTAAGATCAGCCAGATTTTGAACATATGTTTGACTAAAATTCGAGTTTCCTAGGAGCAGCAAAAATACTGATTCAATAGTTGTCTTCTACTTCTTATTATGACATTAAGCAAATAGATCAGTGAAGTATTTGGGATGCTAAGCTGTTGTAAATCTTCTATTGAGGAAGAGAAATGCATTAAAGCCATGAAGGAACCAACAGAACTTTTTGATCTCACTGTTGGGGTTTGGATTTTTAAATACTAATCTAAAATGGTATAGCTCAATTATATCTTCTACATAATTCCCAAGTGTACTGTCATTTATTAAATTTATATTTTATTTTATCTTACCTTATGACCTCTGGTCTCCATGGAAGGTTTTCTATCTGAGTGTTAATCTCCATTTTTCCTTTAGACAACAGAAAGGCCATGTTGGGAGAATGTTACATCACATCTCTGAAAAACTCTTTTCTTGGAACAGGCTGAATTAGAAAAGCTTACATCTTGACATAATTGAAGGGGAAGCCTCTCACTTAGGAAAGTTTACTAGCTTTCCAACTGATGCAGCTGAGTATGAGTGATTTGCATTCTTCCTGGTCTACTACAGAGATAGCTTGCTGAATCAGTGGTGGTTTAATCCTGAATACAGCAAAAGTCATTTAGCTGTTAACTCAAAGCTGCTTGACTACTATTACTAGTCATAACAAGCTTTGGAACCTCTGCATATTCCACTAACAGCCATTTGTGGATGCTTTGCAGTTGTGAGTCCAGAGGGGGTAACAAGGATGGAAAATTCTGGTGGAAACAAAACAAACAAAAAAAAATAAAGAGGCAGCAGCTTAAGATGCATTAGATTTTTACTCCCAAAATCCTCACAGAAATCTAAATATGGTCTAATATCAGTCCTTAGTTTGTAGTCTTGTAATATGAGCAATTATAATCTAAGTCAACCCTGCACTCATAATGGGTCAGATGAGAGTCAGATCTGCATGAGAGAGGACAGAAATAAATGTAAACCCTGGAATGAGTAAGAGAGAAAAAATGAGGCAAGGAGTGGGACATGAGCTTCCTGCCTTTCTCAGTACCGGTGAGCCACTAGATCATCTTTGCTAAATCTTGTAAGCTCATTTAATCCAAGCAGGAAATTTTATACGGTATTGCAGTAATACCAGAACTTTCTTCCTTTTCTTTAGTGTTTTTTAATTTTCTCTGGTCATAAATTAAAATTCTAGACTTTTTTATTTGCATGTTAAAAACAAGATGATTTTTTTAATTTTCCTTAGCATAAAGCAGGTGCAATCAATCTTTTAAAACAGACTCTATTCAAAGGCATACACTGAATGCACATTTTACTGATTGGATCCTCAATCAAGAAAGAAACTAAATATGTCACTGCTGCCTGTGTGTAACCGGTGCTGTTTTTAAAGAACAAATCCTTAGACAGAAATTCACACTTGATGGTTAGTATGCTTGGAAAAACTGCTGTAAAAATTTTTATTAACAGCCTAGTTGAAGAATATGTTTCACTGACTTGCTGATATTATTCTATTTTTGCTTAGTTTCAGGAGCGGTCCTCCCCTCCATCTTCCTTGTTTCTCAGACCTTCCCCCTAGGCTTCTCTTGAACTGGAAACCTTCCATGGTGAGTTATTCCTCAGAGTGCCTGTGGTCCAGCCTGCCTTCAAACACGAGATACAGACAGCATCATACAGGCAATTTACAGGTCTGCAGAAGGTATCACAGTCAGAAACAAGAATTATAACAAGCCTGTTCATGTCTGAAAGAAGTGTATCTCTTGGATCACTTTTGTTGATGTATCCATCAATCTGATCTTTCATTGCATGGAATGGAGACCTTCTGGAGTACCTTGTGATTCCTCTCTTGGTATGTCTACAAAGGAGAAAGCAGTGGTGCACATCCAGCACTTGACTATGGGAAGTTATCACAATAAGATGGTGGGGTTCCTGGCTGGAAGAGAAGAAAAAAAAGCAAATAAAGAAATGTACATGAAACCAAGTCACTCATATATTTTATACTTATATATATACGTATAATATTTAGTGATACTATCAGTCACGGTAGTCAGTATCCAGGTCTCTAAGTATGACCATAAATTTAAGCATTAATATGAAAACACATGTTAACGTAGAACATTGTTATGTTCATAAATTTTGTTCTACAGGACTGCCAGTTGAAAAAACCCTGCAGTTCTGTAAGAGGGAAGCAGCATATCCAGCTGTGCCCTGTCAGTGCTTCATAGGACCACACATATCTCTTACACTTAAAAAAAGATGAGTAAGCTGAAAATATTACAATAAAAGCTGACAGTTTCCTAACAGTAATGAGTTACATTTTATTGCACATCTACTGAGATGCAGATATCTTTAATCAAACATAACATCTATGAAATTCTATGGAAGTGGTTTAGGCCTCAAAATGTACAAATATGGAATGAAGACATTACCATTTTTTCATATGTATATAAATAAACATGCTAGCCCATGTGCTCCTACCCAGACAATGTCCTCCAGTATTCCTCTTCAAACAGTGCTAGAGTTGACGTACAAATCAAAGAGCAATCACAGACCTGTGAAACAAATCATGCCAATTCTGTATATTTATGCCATGTTTGATTCTTTAAACTAGGGTAACTTAAAATCATTTTTGTCTCAGGAAAGAAAAGTAGTCAAAATCAAAATTCCTGGAAAAGATACGGGGGACTGTTCCTATTTACACACTGGAAGAAGACTTTTTCTTTAAAGATCATTTTCTTTCTATGTGAATGCAGGAGATGTAGATAGAAGACGAGATACAAACACTCCGCACTCTTTAGTTGTGGTAAGTAAGTATTAAATGGGTTTATGCCTACAGGGAGTCAGAGCTATAGTTCCTATTTTAGGTCTTCTGTCTTCTCCCCAAGAGTACAGAAAAAAATCCTTAAAATAGAGCAAACATTTGCAAACAGGCTGGTTGTGCATGACATGAAAGACAGCAAATAAGTCTGTATAAACAGAAAAGCTTAGCTCTGGTCTTGTAGATTTGTTTTTGCTGTGTAAGAGAGTCTATGGCAGTGTGCATCACCAGTGTAGCTCTGCTATGCTCTCTGTAATCATATACACAAGGGCAGTGGGAATAATATGCTGTCATGACCTGGTGTAGTTTTGGTTTGTACTGGAAAGGCTGGTTTGCTGGAAGAAGCTAAGGAGGGCTGTCATTCACTCCTAGCTCTACCTCTTGCAATCTGCAGGCTTTCATTAACACTGAGTCAATGGTAGTTTAATTAATGCAGTTAGTACAACAGTTCACTCTCTCCTCTGGAGAAAGAAAAATCATTCCATTGAAATCCAATAGAAAAGGAGAGAACAGCAATCATCTTGGTCTTTTTTGTAGCTCCCTGAAAAAACACAAAATCACTTCAATGACAAATGTTTTTACACAGACAAAGGAGATTTAACTTAAAGCACATAATATGTAACTTCTGAATTTTACCCAGGACTTTACTAATCCAAATTAAATCTCCATCTCATGTTGTCACAATATTAACACTTTACTCAAAGATAATGGTCTAGATTCTCAGCTTGCATGAATTAGCATAGCTTCTTTGCCTCTAACAGAGCTGTGCCCATTTCAATCAGAGTTCAAGGCTTTAGCTCCCTATTTTGAAATTTAAATGGTAATTATATACTTTGTGCAGTGAGGGCCAAACCAAGATTCCTAGAGAAAATATGTATTTTAAAGTTGAACTACTTATGATGAATACCTGAATTTTCAGCATATGATTTACCAAAAGACTCTAATAAGGGTTTTGGTTTATTCACTGAAGAAAACTTGCTATATTCCTTTATAACATCACATTCACCAGTAAAGCACAGTAACGTGCACTCCAAGCCACTCCCTGCTTCACAAATTTAGCAACTTGATACAAAGAAATAGATTTTTATTTCTAGCAATTTGAATTTCAGCAAAAATTCATTACTACGAACAGCAATTCAAGCCATACACTTGTCAATAAACTACTAGAGGAGCTCACAGCTCAGTCTTAGAATCAGCATATTCCTAAAGCAGCTTCTGGCAACCTTCCTGATTTGTACTCAGGGCTTTGAGCTAGTATGATGTTACCTGTGTTAATCTTCCCCATGCAGATTCATGATACCCACAAGGTCCATGTCCTCCAAAAGATGCCTCTGAAAGCTTTGGCCTTGATGCTATTCTAATTTGCAAGCATAAATCTTATAACTGGGTTTGGACTTTGGTTTTTTTTTCCACAGGAAATCTCTAAAACACAATGTCACAGTGCCTTTTCATGGTAATGGTCTATTCCCCTAAGCATGAACCTGTATGCTCTAAACCAGAATATCTAGAAAAATAAAAACTAACTATGGGTGAACTGGGCCCACCTAGGAACTCTGCCCTTACTTTCAGTGCAATTTAAGCTCTGAAGAAGATCTGTGGAAAACTGTTGAAACACATTGATTTTGTGAGCTAGAGTTGTTAGTCTTTTTATTTTATGTTATTTTTTCTGAGGAGAGGTACCAGTCTCCATGTGATTCCTCTGTTCCGAGTGCAGCTTGGTTAAGAATGACTCAGATCTGGTTGCAATCAAAAGACATGACCAAAGCACAGACTGCTGGTCTGCTGCAAGGATACTTGAATGACTGAATACTTAGAAAAGTGTTAACTATTTTATACATAATCAAGGATTGTATAAAAGTTGGTGTGGTGTATACACTGCTACTATTGAAATCAGCAATTAGCAATCACTAGTGATAGAATTTGCTGCCTTTAAAGTTACCTTATGCAATCCGTGGACTGTTATTTGTTCATACACATGGTGCAAAACTTCTTAACGTGATCCAGAAGCTTTTACAAAAAACAATGAGATTATAGATCTTATGAAGAACTCTGAACTCTTTCTAAAACAAGATGTGCTGAAATTGTGAAGAGAAATTGCAGGGGAGCAGGGTGGAGGGGGTGGAGAGGGAAAGTGATCTGGTAAATATTGGTAAATATAAGGATTTAGGAAGGAATTCAGAGGCATGCCCAGTAGTTAAAGGAGAAAAACCTAAGTACCAGGAAATTTAAATCAGACAAAGAGTACTAATCTCTGAGCACAGTATGGATAATCTCCTTGGGTGGTGAAAGAGAAAAAAATAGCTACAAGTCACAATTACCTCTCTACTTCAGATGTTTGGGTTTATAAGGACTGGAAATATTCACGTCAGAGCCATGGTGAATCTGACAGATTTTGCTGTGCTTTTAGCTATCATTTCTTTGACAAACAAGTAGAACATCTCAGATTGCTGATCTGCTGACTTAATGAAAACAAGGCATTTCTACAGAGTCAACTTAGCCTGCTGTTAGCCTGAAGATGTGGTCACAAAGCAAAATGCAATGCCCTGTGAGAGATCCCTAGGACAGCAGACCCAAAAATGACTGCATAGAGTACAACTGCTGCAGGCAATTTGATTCCCAGCAGTGTATGTATTGTTGTACCCATGATATGCTATTTGACCACAGAGCTCAGCAGAGGTTATTTGATCTTTGGTGATTATTTGCATCAGGGTACAACTTCTGTTGCCTACCCCACCTTATTTGATCTCTGTACTATACCCCGTTGCACATGCTATACTCAGATTTGAAAGCTATTTGCTCACACTCAGAAATTCACCTGTTACCCCAAGTTTCATTATAAAGTCATTGTAAATTCTGAGTGAACTTTAGCTTCTCTGCAGTGCTTCCTCACATTCTACGCATTCAGTTCTGCCACCACAGAACAATTCAGATCATCAGTCTTTTAGACACAGAAGTCAAGAGCAGTAAACTATGACGATTTCTAGTATTACCTCACAGTGTAAATTTCAGTCTACAGATAGAATACAAGTTTTTCACTTTGATAGCTGATATGGTCACCCAGGTTACAGTGTTTCTGTACGTGACAAAGCAAAAGAAAGAAATTGGCTGAAAACTTGAATTTGATGAAAGTTTTTTCTAAAAAGCTTTCTATATTTATTTAAAAAGCTTTGCCCCTTCCACAATTTGCTCTGCAAAAAAATGGGTATTCATGCAAATTAGGTTTGAATCTTCCCATAGGATGTTTTGCAAATGCTTTCATTAAAAACCTGATGTTTGTCCAGAAGCTGCTGAACATTGACAATGTGAGAGCCAGGCACAAACTTAATTGCTTTGGGGAAAGAGTTTCTTGAAGTTTATTCAGTTTTTCTTATTGTTATGATTTCTTTTTAGGAAAGGTACTCATGCTTAGTCAAGCCCTGTACAGTGCCTAAGACATCAAGTACACTGCCAGCAACTGTTGCTACTTAATCTTGTTCTCACCTATTTGCATTTATTACAAATATAGTCAGTTCCTTGGTGCCTAAGTTGATAATACCCTATACAAAATAACAACCAGCTAATCTCCTTCTACTTAATTACAATCTAAATAAATGTAATGGTAAAATGTGCAATGACTTTGAGGCAAATAGCAGTGGCTGCGGTATGCGGAACAGGCTCATCTCTGATGCACAGTTCCTGTGTCTGCTTGATGGCACCGTGTACACCCACTTTTAATTATTAACATCCATCTGCAGATCACATACATCTAGTAGTGAGGACCACTGTGAGGGCAAGACACAGGTTTTGTGTACATTCTTAAGATAAGTAATGCTTCTTTATAGCCATTGTTATAAACAAGATAACTGAGGTAATTGATTGTCTTTTTACTTTTTAAAATGTCTATCAGAAATATCCAGTGGTTCTATTATGTTGACTCAGACTATTGTTAGTGTGAAAAGGCTTGAATACTCCTGATGCTTCTAATTCTGAAGCACCATGAGTTACTCAATAGAATATAGATTATAAACTTCTATACTTTCCCTTCTTTCTTAACACTGATATGACATTGCATTTTCTAAAGAATCCACTACACAGATCCATTTTATATATAGAAAGAATTCTAATTAAATTTAGTTGTTTCCTTTGGGCTAGTTCAAGCCTAGCTTTTTTGCTTGACTATTGTATTCCATCACTTTATATTGAAACAAATATCATTGCAGGTAATAAAAGGAGGGTGGCAAAGATCTTTATCTAGCTAATGATTTCTGGTAGTTGAGGAAAAGTTTCATTCAGAACCTGGGGATTAGCGAAGTATAGTTGTGCAGAGGAGCTGTGTGATCAAATGAAAAACTGGGTCTTTAATTCTGATGCTCTCTTCTTTGCTACAAAACAAACCTTTGTTATAACACAACAAGTTAGTTTTTATTATTGTCCATTCACTTGAACAAAAGAAAATCCTATCTCTCTGTTGTGACTTGGATTACAGATTATAATTTGCATTGGACTTCAGTTTTCGCTGTTTTATTGAGTCTTTTAAGAGTGGGACACTTTTAACAAGAAACTTTTTCTCCTTATTGACAGGATAGTTCCATTGGTATGCTTCTTTTTAAGCCTACAGATAGCTAATCAGTAATTAATAGAAATAAACTAATCTGAATAGACATTGAAAACAGACATGCTGTTACAAATAATGTTTTGATGTAGAACCAAGTCTGGGACTTTAAAATCAAATCCATAGAAACCACTCTGTGAAATTGTATCTAATACAAATAAATATGGGTGAAATTTAAATGGTACTCGGTGCTCTCCATTTTAATTAGAGAAGGGTTGAAAAGGTGATTGTTTGGAAAGGAAAAAAGCATTAATTAATATATCACTAAGACTGGGCAGCAAACTGGAGACCTAAATTCACAACTGATGTTTGAAATTTTAGTGTTTTTCTCGTTGCATTTCAAATTTGAATCATGGAAAGCTCATTAACCTCTCTGTTAGACTGACATGGAAGTTGTCTCATCAAAAATATTGTCAGCTTAAGATTTCCATCTCTGTGTCTTATGTGTTTGCAAGCACAGTCAGATTCACAAGAGTTTGTTCACACTTCAAAACTGAAATATAAAATGGGTTTTGAACCTGAACAATTGAGGGTTATGAATGTTTTCCCCGTGACCTGCCTCAGTTCAGAATGTAGATAACTCTATTCTACAGCTAAGCTGTTATTTCAAAATCCAGTTTTCCAAAACCGAGTTTCCCCTTACAAAATGGATGCATGGTAGTTATCTGCTTGTGTGATATACCACTGGCAAGCCAGAAATAGAGGATGTATACTTAACTGAACAGATTTAAAGGGATTCGGTGGTGAGGAGTTGAATGTTATTGTCAGTCCTTAGGTACCAAATCTACTTGATTTAGCACACTGAGGGACAATCAGTGTGTCTCTTTATTCTGCTTCTTTACTTCTATCGTAAAGACAGCAAATTTTTACATGCAAGAATATTTACAGTCTGCCAAGCAGAAGATGTCTGTTTCCTGTGGAACTTTCTGTTCACTGAAATAGAGAACAGTACATAGACTGAACAACCACTAGTCAAAACCATAGAAAAAGTAGTCATGAGAACACCCATGATGGAGATCACTGTCCACATCACTTGAGACTGTGATTCCTTCCTTTTTTTGCTGCTAAGGTGTAAAGGAAAGCTTTGGACTAGTGCTGACAAATTATCCACAACTACCTTGAGGAAATCATTAAAAGCTGAGGAATAACTTTTTAACTGGAACTCTCACATAGTGCTAAAAGAAAAACCTCAAAAAAAGAAAAAAATAAATAAAAAGATAGCTTTTATTTGTTTTAACAATGGAAGTTTGAATACTTTAAATATTTAAGCCATTTTTATTCATTTATTCTTGTATGTTTTCTACTGTGAAGACTGTTGCAATGACCTATGAGTTTTAAACACAGTGGATTGCAAATGACATCCCCTATCTTTATTGACACTAAAAAATATATAAATACTTTTTAAATGGAAACACAATTGTGTTCTTCCTTGATAGATGTGACTATTAATTGAATTTTATTTCACCAGGTGATCCATGTGTCCTTGATTCATTAAATTTATTCAATTTGAAGACTAAAATCTTTTGAGGCGAAAGTGCTTGACATGTTAATGTAAAAAGCTGCTTAATAATAATCTTATAAGAATGTATACAGCAGAATAAATTCATTATCTACACAAATAGAAACCAGGTGGAGGGTTGAATATAGATATTCCTACTATTATTTCAAATACAGTAGGAATTTTTACACCTTAAAAACCCCCAAAACACCATAAAACACTAAAAGTCCAACAACAGACAACCCTAGGCATACTGACATTTGCATATAGCTTTTTGAGTTTGTCTAAAATGCATTCAATTGTCCCTTGACAGATCTTCGCTCTCAATAGCTGGGAAAAATAGCATGTAATGCTAATACTTCTCAGGAGCGAAATAAAGGACTTCAAAGACAAGAGATAAAGAAAGCAAAAGTATTTGCAAAACAAAATCTGGGTCATGGAAAATTTTTAGAAGTGAAAGTGACAGCATAATGAAAGGAATATAATCATAACATTTCCACTCTTAGAAATTAGGATCAGATGTAAAAGTCAGAGCATCTAGACTGACTACTTTTGTCCACTGTCTACAAGTTCCTGGAAGTGAGAATTTTCCTTCATGCTTTTTGAAACATAATGTTACTAGACTGAAGTGGTGAGAGTACTCACCCTCTTCTATGATCTTACTGTACCTCATCTCATTATTTTGCATATTCAGAACAAAAAAGTTTTTCACAGCACTTAGAAGACTCCCTCCCTGTAAGTTTCTTGTTTATTTTTCATTAGTGGAACATCCCTGTTTGCTGTCCTTGTGAAGACTTTTACTGTGGCTCGAAAGACAATAAATTTATTTTGGAAACTTTTGGATTTAGCATTCTTCTGATATAATTAACCCTTGACTTCTCTATGCCTAAAGGACTTGTGCCTTCATTCAGTGCCTCACCATAGATTCTGACTCTTTTATCTGAACTTCTGATTATTAGGATTGAAATAACAGGCAGCTCTTTTTTCCTTTACCTATTTTTTGTCTCAGAGAGACTGGTCACAATGGAAATGCCGTTATTCCTGGTTGGACAGAGGCAATTTGGCAATGGTGAAAGCAGGTTTCACTATTGTTCTTTACCTGTGGGCACAGACAAGAAATTGATGGCATGAAAAACCCTCACTACAATGCAGTAAGAATTGAAAAGCATCCAAGAAACAGAAAGGAGTAAGATGGAAGCTTGGGGAGCTGAAGGTAATGAGAAATGAATGTGAAAAGCTGATGACAAAAGTAAGACTGAAAAATCAAGGAGCAATAACAAAGAGAATAGCAGAAGACATAGTAACTTCTTTCCCTTGAGAACTGTTTGCTGCAGCACAGCCATGTTAACACATAATGCAAATAATGGCTACTCTAGTTCATAGAATCATAGAATAGAAGAATCATAGAATTGCAGAATCATGGAATTGTAGAATCGTGGAATTGTGCAATTGTGGAATCATGGAATCATAGACTAGTTAGGGTTAGAAAGACCCTAAGTTCCAACCCTATAGTTCCAACTCCCCTGCCATGGGCAAAGACCCCTCACACTAAACCATGTAAACCAAGGCTTTCTTCAACGTGGCCTTGAACACTGCCAAGGGATGGAGCATTCACAACTTCCCTGGGCAACCCATTCCAGTGCCTCAGCACCCTAACAGTAAAGAACTTCGTCCTTATATCCAATCTAAACTTCCCCTGTTTAAGGTTTAATCCATTACCCCTTGTCCTATCACTACAGTCCCTAATGAATAGTCCTTCCCAGCAACCCTATAGCCCCCCATCAGATACTGGAAGGCTGCTATGAGGTCTCCTCACAGCCTTCTCTTTTCCAGGCTGAACAGCTCAAACTTTTTCAGCCTGTCTTAGGTTTGATCTTAAAGCTGTTTTAGTGGTACCTCCCAGGATTATCTGCCAGCTTAAAAAAATGGTGGCATATTATGAAGTTTTCTCAACACAAAACAGGATCTGACAGCCTGTGAACTTCCTCCCCTGTCTCCTGAGAAAAGAATTGAAGAGATGACCGAAGTTCAGGTGTTTGCTTGCTTATCCAGAATACATCCTGTATATTTTTTTTCTTTTTTTCATAAGCTTTACAATGAAAATGCCATCTCTTCCCTTTAAGGAGGAAATCTTCACGGAGGTTTGTTTTATGATGCTAAACCACACAGAAAAAAACCTCAACTTGCATTATGAGGTAGTGCTTGTCTAGAGAGGTGATATGGGTACTTTCAGATAACTGAATGATCACTGCTAGTCTTTTATTCTAACAGTGCTACACACTGCCTGAAGAATTAAAAGTGTCTTCATGCAAAACATTTGGCTGGAGATACACAGTTAAAGTGCTGTAATCTGAATTTAGTGAGGCACAATATTATTTGCCCATGTTATGGCAGTGTTATTCTTTGGGACATGGATAAACTGTTAGCCATGCCTCCTACTCAGAATGGAGTAAATAGAAGGATTCTCTCATTTTAGTTTTATGTTGTTGACAGACAGGAAAGTTGATAGAAAATATAGTTAAACCTAGGCAGACAGGAATTTATCACGGAGTTTTTTGGTCAGAAGATGCTGTTTTGCCAAAATGACAACATTTTTGAAAAATAAATCAGCTTTTCCTGGTTTATTTTCTAAAGGGGAAAAGGTTCAAGACAAATTGTTATCGCTTGATTAGTTGATCTCCACTCATTATAGCTGATGGTTTTTATACAGAACTTTCACAGGAGTGGTGGAAGTACTGTGTCCTTACTTCATATAGGGCATGGGTTCATGAGAGTCTCTGGAAAAGAGAAGAATGTAGGAGGTAGCAGGGAAAATGGAGGGACGAGGACAGATGCTGTCAGACCACCTGGAAACTGAGAGCAGGTGGTTATAGATGGCAGGAGGAAGGCCGTGAAAACAGCTCTTATCATTGCAGCCAATAGCAATGATTGATAGAGTCATTAGCATAAGGTGGTTTGAGAGGGTCTTTGAAATAAAGAGGTAAGAGAGGGGGATAAATAAGAACAGAGAAATTAAGGAAATCCCTTGTGTTTGCAGTGATTTTGGTTCAGGTTCATTGTGTTTTTAGTACCAGCTGGGAAGCACCTGAGACTCCATATATACCACACACTTCAAAGTAAGAAACATGAAAATTAAAAACGATAAATAAATTAAAGAAATCCAGACGTCTTATTGATCCTAGCATAGTTCAGAATCATATCCCTGCTCTATATATTTTATGGACCCTGTCCTCATTCTCATGTGCAACTTTCATGGCATTCATTCAGACTCATACAGCGATGTACAGCATTGGAGGAGAAAATAATCATCTAGTAGAAAAAAAAAAAGTATTTTTAATCACAAAAAAGATATCTGTGCTGTATAAAAATGGGGAAAACTCGAAAAAATATTTTTCTTTATGCCAAGATTATTCTCTGCATAATGAGAATTAAGACATGAATATGTCTTTGTAATTATAAGTGCATGCATAAAACTAGCTAAAAATAAAGGCAAGTGAACAATTTTAATTCTTACATTTCCTTTTGAAGTCTTGGCTTCTTTGAGCTTTACCTCAAATTTTTGTTTTCCTATTCTAATGCAGTCACAGCAATGAACTTCATGATGGTTCCTATGAGCAAGTTGTCCTACAATAATCATCAAATCAAGCTTCAGACGTGTGGCACACAGTATACTTCCCTTCCCCAGCTCTATCACTTGTCCCAGGGTACAGGTTCATCATATTAAATAACCCTGTGGTGTTAGACACTGATGCATGCAGTGCCTATGTACCAAAGCAGCTAAGAATGTTAAATATCACTTCGGGAAAACACATGCTGACAGTTCATTTCCAGGTAGGAGCTTCTCAGCTAATCTGTGCACAGCCACCTCAATCTCCAGTCTTCCCACTGTGAAATTTTAGACAGCTCATCTTCTGAGCCCTTTCCAGACCTATTAATATTTATACATCCCATACACATTCCAGTCAGAGCATGTAAGTTGCAGATCTCTCTGATTTAGAAGCTATTAAGATTCATGACCCCTTTAGCTACTTAATCTATGGTCCTGAAGCCTTTGCAATCAGCTTACACTTGAAGAAAAAAGGACAAATCATTACTGTTCAAATATTGTCCTGCACTGTGTCCATTTGTAGTCCATCAAAGAGTAGTTAAGAGCTTCAATGCATTCATTTATCTGAGACACAGGTTATTATTCGAAGCATTCTTTCCTTGGAAGAAGAGAGAATAGGAATGTTATTTACTCAGCTGCGTTTAATTTTGGATTAATGACTTTTTTAGCTGTAGCTTGCTTCCCTGCATGTGAAACAAAATCTAATCCATTTTTTTCTGTTCTCATATCTGGATGTCGATTTGGTTACATTGTACAAGGGCACTTCGAAGTGTTGCCAAGGTCATCCATGTAGAAAAAGCACAATCTTCTGAAATGTCGTTATGAGCAATGAAAAAGGGAGCTAGCACGCTCCCCTTCTTAAGCTTTTTATGTGTCCTTTTAGAACAGTGTGGTGATCCATCACAGACTACGTCTCCAGGGTCCATGAGGAACCTCAAAGTTAGCATTTATTAATTCAGGTCAGCTTTTCTTCTCTTGAGTGACTTCGGGTGTTCTTAGCTCTCAGTGAGTGCAGTGCATGATAGCAGTTAGGCATCTTTCAAGATTTAGGTCCGAAGTCTGTAAGGTATTACTTTCACTCTGTAGCACAAAGCAAAGAAGGGAAACAAAAAGAGTAAGTGAGAGAAGTATTGGGATGCTCAGATTTTAAAACTGAATTTTTAATTATGATCTTAAGATCCTACTAAGAGCTCCTATTCTTCAGTTCTTTAACTTAGGGATATAAATGATTATCATCAAAAAATTAGTATCACCATTAGAACACTACCATTTTGTGCTGCTTTCTTGAAAATAGCAAATAGTATGCACTAATTTTGAAAAACTAATCACCAGTTTTCAAAAATTTTAGGGGAGGCTTTGGCCCTGAAAAATATAAAGAAAGCACTAAAGCATTGTACCGGCATTGTTGTGCAGGAAAAAAACCCCACAGATTATTATTTCTTCTCAAGCTGCTCTCAGTGAAAGGTTTTGTTATTTTGTCTTGTTTTGCTTGCTAGCAGAAGCACATCATATTCAGAAAAGGAATTCTTTCAAGAGAACTGGAACTGTGCTAATAATGTTTCTAGATCTTGCATATAGACTGAAGGTCATAAAACATGAAATTTTGAGATGACATTAAAGACTCTGGTTAGTGATTCTTTCCCTGTGGAACCTGCGTACATAGGCTATGAAAATTTGTGGAATTCTTCACTGTTGACTTCAACAGAAAGAAGAGACATAGTGTTTATTGCATACGTAGTCCAACACATATATTTTGCACTGTTTCTTGTACCGTTTTATCTTTAGAAACACTCAAGCAAAAGGGCAATCTTTCTTTCAAATGATTTTCTCTCATCTGCTGCCATCCTACAGGAAGTCATAAAGCTTCTGTCTGCAGTATTATTGTCTTCTGTGTGATGAAATGATGTGTTTGGTAATGGTTTAAGTTATAGTTTATCTAAAAGATCAATTTATAAGCAACTTGTAAAAAGTTTAGACTTAACAACGTGTTTTTATAGCACACATTAAGCAACTGTTGTCCTGTTAGTGTAACAGGCCAATTTTTGCCCAGAATTTGTGGTGTGCAACCCTTTGATTTTGAAGCATACACCTCTTCAATATGCTTACAACATCCCTCATCACTTCATTCTTCAGTCATAGATTCCAGTTTAAAAACTGACTGAATTATGACTTGAGGGGGTGGCACACTTGAAAATTTAATGTCAGCAGTGGTAAGATCAGGTTCAAACTGGAGTTGTGCTGAAAATGAAATATCCGTTTTGCTGGAAAATTTGAAACAGTTTTCATCTTTCTTCAGAGTGGAAAGCTGAAAACACCAGGTTTTCATCAGATGTCACGGGCTGAAAAATTCATTTTGAAAAGAAAAGGAATTTGAGTCATGCCTTTTGGCCTAGAATCCTGGCTCCTAAGCAAAAATCTGGCAAAATCTGGAATATTCTAATTCCCTTATACTGAGAAGAAAATTATTTCATTTGTAAACTTCGCATAAAGGTACTTGTTGACCCAATATACCCTATGGTAAAGACAGGACAAAAAGAGAAGAATTATGAATATACTTAAGCTTCCCCAGTTTCAGGAACAAGTGTTTACATAATACAATGATACTGGAAGAAAACTGGGGGAGACTAAAAGGGAGGATACTGTGAGGTTTCTGACATGGAAACTTGGTGCTGTTGGTGCCAGAACAGCCTCTGTGAGGGCCAGAACCTACTTCTGATTGATCTGTTGGAGGTAGATTGTAAAGGATATGATTGTACCCTTTTTGTGAGAGTATGTTAAGTGAAAAAAAAAATATTTTGTCAAACTCTTACAGAGTATATTAGTAGCTGCAAAATCTTGGAAATTAAAGTGAAAATTAAGAGACAAAAGAGGACTATGTTGAGTTCAGGGATGGGGTAAGAGATGATATAAGCTTTGGGACTGGACTGGAAACCAGTGGTGTCCAGTTCTTTCCGTACCCCTGTTGTTTTCCTGGCAGCAGTGCAGTCTTCTAGACCAAACTTCAGCCTGCTGTCAATTTGTCTTAGCTTGTGATTTTTCACCTCAACTTCAGAAATGGTCCTTTAAAATCTCAGGAATCTGGGGACCTCGATTTCAAAAGCACTCTGCAAGCACTAATGTCCTTCAGGAAACGGCATACTCGAGTGTTTCTAACTCTTAATTTCTTTTCTTTGCAAGGCATTCTACGTCTTTGGATAGGAATAGTGAAATTTTATGCCAAAGAATTTAGCTTTTTATCAGCATTAACACACCCACATCTTGAGAACAGAGTGCAGACCTGACAAGCCATCTGCTATTTTTACACTGTAGTAACAAGTGGGTTTTTTAGCATTATTCCTAATGAAGTACAGTCAGTAAATGAGTATATATCACTACTGAGTAGAATCTTCTCATTAGCAGTTTTAACATGTAGCAAACATTTTCTGGTGTCTTTTGGACAGACATCAGATATATATAATTTTCCACTCTGTAGCAGACGGATTTGATGTTTTTGCTTTTGATGAGAATTACATATTCTTGGCAAGGTGAGAAATCCTTCCATCCAGGACTGGGCAGGCACCCTAACTCTTCTGAGCCATTGTGAAACAGGCAGCCGGCAGCCATGCACTTTCCTATGATTATACACAGTACATGCTGCTATCTGAAACTAATCTATAGTGTAAAATGGGGGAACATAGCAGAACTTCCTCCAGAGATCTAAAAAGCACAAAATTAGGAGCTTAATCAAAGGGAAGGCCATGAATCCTGCCCCTCCCCTTTATACCTCCCTGCAGTGCAATGTATAATTCACACACAGCAAAACAGAGCTGCAGTTGTGCACACTGTCAAAAATGCACAAAACCACTCGGTGAGGAGATCTGTAAGAATCTGATTCATGTTGTCTCTTTTAAATGCTGATTCCACAACCCCTTCTTTCATTTTCTTTACCTCCTGCTATACCCCTGACAACATCTGAGATACCTTCCATTGCAACCAAACATTTTCTTTGGTAACAAGCCTGAATAGGACTTCTCAAGGAGATTTTGCAGTATGTAGTTAACTGTCTTGGTTGTATGCCATAGCAGGTCATCGTTGTAATTATGTAAATTTGCTATAATTGTTGCCATAATTAGCATGTCTCATTTTAAGGTCTGTATAAACTCCGAGCATATTTCTGAAGAGCTGCAGAAAAAGGGGAAAGAGTGAAAATAATTTGTGCACACAATGTTGCCCAGTTGTCATTGAAAAACTCTTATTTCATGGTAATTCACATGGTAATTGAGCTAAGAAATGCTTGTAAGATATGCAGCTAATATTCAACAAGTGGTAATAGGAAGATTTTACATTAGTGCAGCACAAAGTGTGTAAATGCAATTCTCTGTGTGTCTCAAGGACATACTAGCCCTGTGAGACAAATATCTAAATATAAATTTCCAAAAGGTGCTGATAGGCTTTTTTTCTGTTAGACGTCTTAAAGAAGGTTTATATTTGGAACAGATCAATTAATTTTTAAAATCACCCCTATACTTATTTTGTATTTTAAGGCTACCAAGCAGAAAACCCTATACATGATAAATATATACATCTGAAGATGAATCATTAGAAAATCATTACTGGAAGCTCTCCTTGATCTAGTTCACAGGTATATAACTCAGTTAATTTCAGTGGCATTTTAAATGGAGGCAGTTTTGATATTTAACTTACTCTTCATAGCAGGAACATTAGTTTTGATAACAGGAGTACTGTGTTTTCATTTCCTCCAAGTCACAGTCATTTGACAATTTGAATATTTGCCTTATACAAAAGTAATTAATTCCTAAATGTTTTCAGACCCAACATCTGTATTTTCCTAGCATGTATATTTATGACCAGATTACTGAGGACACTGTTCTTGTAAGTACATTGATAAGAGATATGTTTAGATTATTTGACACAGTTCTTGGTATACCTTGCACACAGCAAAAAATGCCAAACTTTGGGTTTTGACTTCTTTGTCTTGAAACATTTATTGAAACAGCATGTAAAGCCAACAAAGTCCAGTTAGCTTCCAAAGAGTTTTCTTCAAAGCCTTATATCAACACAGAGGGAAATTCAGACAGGTTGAAGTCAGCACTGGCCAAGAAAATGTTACTTCAGTCATGATCTTCCATGGGGAAAAGAGAGTTAAAAACCAGATTTTGAGATATTTTACTTGTAAAGATAAGTTTGGTCTCAATCCTATTTAAAAAACTTAAATACAGGAGGATAGGTTGATGGCAGGAATTCAGCTGCCACAGGTCAGATCATCTTCAGCTAAAGGATAATATTTTCCCTCCTGCAAGATTTCCCAACATGCCTCTGAAAGGGAAATTGAATGTGTTGCAGATTTTGCTACCATTTTCTCTGAAAAACTTCAAAAGAGTATTAAATCCTGGACTGAACACACAGAAGACAGTCATTGTTTTCAGGAGAGATGTTTTTAGTGAGAAGTTCCAAATATGAAAAATGCTCCTTTTATTTTTTTCAGCAATGTTTGCCTCTTGTTACGAAGTGAAAATACATAATGTAGGAGAAATATCAGCGATATATATCAGGAATAGAGAAAGAAATGTGGTATTTGCATATATTCCTATTACTCTATGTAGGGCGCTCAATTTAAAGGTAGAGTCCTTTGCCTCCTGTATAGCTTCTAGATGAGAAAGGAATACAGAAAAGGGATTAACTGAGTACTCAGAATTGCACTCTATAGAATCTTATTTCTCAATTTGCTTCATAGAACAATGGATTCATAGGAAAGTTGAGAGTTTAGCTACATAATTTAGGCACCCAAACTGTAGGTAATAAAAATGTCACTACCAGCAGAATCACTCTACTGTTAGATACAAATGAGAAAAAAATGGTGCCTGGACACAGTAAGTGCTGGGCAACAATTCACATCAAGTCCCCCAAACAAGATAGATGAAGTACAAAAGACATTATTCAAGGAAGCAAGTGAGAATACTCTTTCTGCTCCCTTATGCAGTCACCATAGAAAGCACACAGTCAGTCTCCTTCTGCTGAGTGGGGTTCATCTAAATTTTGGGTTGATGGTAACTTCTGGGCAATTACATTTGTGTGTCAGCAGCAAAATCCTAGTGCTTCTGGAAGGCAGAAGATACACTGTTGAAATATTAAGGAGCTGCTTTGAATCTGATTATAATGTCTTTGAAATTTAGATTTAGATGCTTGTTGCATTGTCTCCCAGTGTTGTCTCCTCTCATTACCTACTGTTAGGTTTTCTTCTTTGCCTGCATCATAGGGCTCTTTATAAACATATATATATATATCATAAATCTCTGATTAGAATATATATTAGGTGAACAGTTATTTTACAAGTATGCTCAAATTATTTTCAGGTAGAAAAATATTTAATATGCAAAAAGAAGCAAATTAGTCAAGCAGTTTTGACACTTAAGATGCTTACCAGCTGTACTACTGTATTACAATTATCACTAAGAATGAATAATGTATTAGATTACTTTCCCTTTTTACCTTTCTATGGATTGTTCACAAACTGAATGTCACTTCCTCAGATTGTGGGTTTTATTATTTTCCTTTCAGTAATTTTTAAATTAGCATTTTTCAGTGGTGATTTAACAAGAATTACATAATTACATAATAAGCAGATATTAAAAATCAAATTAAATACTTTTGATACCCAGAATTTTACTTTTATCCTATAAGCCAAACTTTTCCACCCTTAATGTTAACACAAGTACTGTGTATTTCCTATATTTACTTTTACTAAAACAGTCATTGATATATTTTAACAACATAACAGACAAAGGGAGGTAAAAACAGAGCTTGTGATACAAACGTTCTTGATTTTAAGATTAAGTAAATTGTAGAAATCACAAGAATTTACACTGCAATGAATTTTTGTAAAACCCTCTTGTATACCAGTGAATCTTTGTACTCTTGCCAGTATTCAGGCTTAAATAGATAAAAAGTAAATTATTAACTAAAAGAGTTCGAGAGAAAAAAAAATAGGGCAAATTAAACTATTGGGCAGACTGGATAAATAATCCCAATATGTCATCAAATATATCTACCTTTTGTATGAAAGACAACACTAACAACAATATCTATAGTAACATTTATAGACCCATGTTAATATTTTTTGTTGTAAATTCATTAGCTATGTCTGTAGTAGTAAACAAAACAGGGCTAAACTATGTATTGGAGTGCTGATAATTTGTTCTCCATAATGGTGAATTATTCAAATACCCTTTGTAAGGTTTGTCCCTTGCCAATGAGCCTTCTCCTAGACAAAGCTGGATTGCCTCTCAGGGAGCAGTCCATGCCAAAACTCTTTTCCCACCTGGGAATTCAGATGCAAGCTCTCTGTGCCGAGGCAGAGGAGAGTTTAGGTGTATGATTTGCCATATAGAATCATAGAATAGGGTTGGAAAGGACCTTAAGATCATCTAGTTCCAACCCCCCTGCCATGGGCAGGGACACCTCACACTAAACCATATCACCCAAGGTTTCATCCAACCTGGTCTTGAACACTGCCACGGATGGAGCATTCACTACCTCCCTGAGCAACCCGTTCCAGTACCTCCATATCCACCATACCACTTGACTTTGGGAACGAAGAACATTTTATTTACCAGTAAAGCGATAACCAGTAAGCCCTGCTTGTTTGTTTTTTTTTAAGAATAGGAAAGCAAGGATCCTTTTGAGAATATGAAATCTGAGAGGCAGAGGATCCTATGCAGGATGCAAGAGGGGTGATAAAATGTCGGGGGATGAAAGGAGATGAAGGAGAGCTAGGGAGTGACAGTAGTAAAGAAGCCTGGAGAAGAGAGTAGAAGTTAGAATCGAATATTTCATTAATGTTTTGTCTGGGATCTTCCCTGGGAGCTCCAGGTTATTACTTTCCTCCCTACAGCTATTTACAGAACAGGGCTGAGTGCACTTTTGTTCTCTCTCCCAGCCTGTGGGACTGGATGGGACAGTAGGCATTTGGATGATGCTGGTAGGCAGCATAGCATCCTGAGCATTGCCTCTTCTTCCTTCCCCTTTTTTCACCTCCTCTACATAAACATGAGCCTAGAGGAGCAGAAAACTCAGCTGCAGCATTGATGCATTTCCCAAACTGCACAGCTGAGAAAGTGTTTTGCCCATGGGTGCTAATTCTACCTCTGGGATTGTCTGTTCCTCTCCTATGCTATACAGCATGACAGAAATTGAAACCTGTATTATCCCATTTTAAAATTTCATGTGGATGCTTAATTAATTCAATTTACTTTATGAACAAAGTAACTAGATATAAAGGTGACCTACCTGTGCAGCAGGAACTGAATTGCCCTTAAACATGTCCATCTGTAAATCTTAGTATACGAGTTATTCAGACCAGTTATGCAAAGTAATCTGATCTCCATGTTAATTCTTATGATTTAATTATGGTGTCTTACAGCTTGCAGGCATATTTATGAATTATCTTTTGCTTGGTCCCAGGGAATATTATTAATACACATCGAAGGACACAGTTTAACAATGAATACTAATGATCCATGCAAAGTAAAGTTATGCATGAAATTCTATGAAGCAGTAGGTTTCACTCATTAATTCCACTTAGTGCATCATTATAGTTCTGTTGTCATTAGTTAACAAATACTACATTGTGTATGGGAGTGTTGCTCTTACAGACACATGATGGCAATTTTTGATACTTAAATATCACTATCAGATGTGACAATTATGCATTATATTAAACAATACTGTACTGAGTTTTATAACATTTATAGCATTATAGCATATAGGAGTTTGTTTTATAGCGTTTGTAAGTTGCCTTCAACAGAGTAAGAAAGAAGTTTCAGTTTTCAGCAGCAGTAAGATGAAATTCAGTGAATCTCATCTAGAATGCTGAAGATGCTAACATGTGAATTACCTATTAAATAGGAAACTTTCATTAACTATATGCAGTTTTCCCAATTTATAACTAAATTTTGACATACTTAAAAAATTTGGAAGTATTTGTTTGTGATGCTCCAGTTTAGTTGGCAGAGCAGCTTGCTTTTTTTGATTGTAATAAAAAAAATCGAACAAAAAAATTGAATATTTTCTCGATCTTTTTGGCATCATACCCAACATAGTATCAATGGACTTGTTTAGATGGATAAACATACAAACCCAATGTCATTTTGGACACCGCAAGGATATCCTACCTGTACTGCACATTTCCCTTAAAGAATCATAGATTCAGAGAATAGTTAGGGCTAGAAAGAACCTTAAGATTATCTGGTTTCAACCCCTTTCAGGGACGCCTCACCTTAGACCATGTTACCCAAGGTTCTGTCCAAACTGGCGTTGAAAGAAGGCCTTGAAAGAAGGGAGCCCGAGTCTCACAGTTCCATTTTTACCAGCTGTGTGCACGTCTCCAACTACTTAGGATGTCTGTAATAGGGCTTGATGTCACAAACTGCTTGATAGCCATCTAAAAGATAGTAAATTTGTTGTCCAGGCTGCCTGTGTGATAAAGCGAAAGCCATGAGTGCTTCTAAGGGGTGATTTGCTTTTTCCTAAAGCAGAAGTCTAAGTTAGAAGTTCGTTTACCTTTGACCGTGGATGAAGTATGGATGACCAGCTTCTATTTAAACATGTTGGGCATGCAGTGTGACTGGAAATGCTTCAGGGTCCACAGGTATGGTCTGGGCACAACCATGTCATTGGAAACTGGGAAGTGGAACCAGGATATCCTGAAGGGAATTCTAAATCATAGAATCATAGAATAATAGAATCATAGACTAGTTAGGGTTGGAAAGGACCTTAAGATCATCTATTTCCAACCCCTATGTAAGTATATGCAACTGCACTCTAGAGAGCTAAATGTAGATATAAAGTCCCACCTCTACAAGAAACTGAATGGGAAAGTGGATTGAATGTTGTGAGTTAGAGATAAAAATCTCCTTTGAGGTCATTTTAAATCACTTGGCAGTTCTATATCACTTCAGTCTCCCTGTCAAACTCCAGTCAGTTGTGAAAACTTTTGTGTATGCTTCTGTGTGGCTATGCACAATGTCAATAACTCATCGAGTTGTTGAAGAGACAAAGTGGTATAGGCTTTCACTCATTTACGGATGACTTTTAAAATTTGTCAGTGTTGTCAAACATTAGCAGGATGTTCTCCATACTATTGAGTGATCTAAGTTGGGTCCTGCATGTTTGGAAGTAATCTTTGCTTTAATCCTGCTAATACCGAGCTGCTGTTCATTGATAGAAGGCAGTGGTGTAGACAGGTAAGCTTCTGTAGCTTGTACTTTTCTTGGATTCACTAGTTTTGTGAGAAATCTCATCATTATTTTGAATTTTATTATATTCTGATTAAGAGAATTAAATTTGCAACTGAATGATTTAAATCCTGTTTATGCTCAAACTTCCTGGAAAATTGAATGTGCTTGCAATAGAGAAAGAAACCATTACTAAAAAGTGTGTTTTAGCAGGAATTTTTAAATGATAAAAACTGTATCCTCCCTTTTGATGCACATGTGAATCTTCCACTGAAGTCAACTGGAACTGCATTTATAGCTTCAGGGATCAGGATTTGTTCATAATCCTCTGAATTTTAAATTCTTATTCCATTACATCAAGTAAGGCAGAAGGGATTAGTTGGCAGTATCTGAAAGCTTTAATTTTTTATGGGATTTGTATATCTAACAGTAAAGCAAATGAAAAATTGAGAATGCACTACTCATGAAAGCGTGCATTTTAAAATGTCTTTCACAACCCTTGATTTTTTGCATCCACAATCTTCTTAGTCTTAATACTACTCTTTAGCATTAACCAGTGGGTAGAAAAAAATGAGATTAGAATTTCCAACAAAGGAAATCACTTCCCTTTGGATTGAAGATACACGGTGTTCACAAAACCTGCATGCTCACACTTTTCACTTAGCCATATGCAGAGCAGAGCCTATTCATTCTGAATTTTATGCTGTTTGAATTATGCTTATCAGTTCTTTGATGAGCATCATGACAGTTGCAATATTTCATTGTTTATTTATAACAGTTGCTTTGAATATAGATGGGTCTTAAATGTCAAATAGATAGAGAATAACACACTACAGAAGAATATAACATGATCCTCTGCTAGATTTTTGCCCCATAGTAATTATCAGCAATAATTTATACGCACAGGTATTCTCACCTACCTGTGAGATATAGTTCAAGTAAAACCTTCATTAATAATTAATTAATGCATTTTTCACTTATTTTGAAGACTTTACTGATTTGAACATGTTTACTTATGGACATGGGACACAAGAATCCAAAATTTTTAGTTTCCTAATGTAAGGATAAGTGGATGGAAAGAGAGTAGGATTCATTAAGTTACCTGGTTACAGACTATTCGTGTATTTGTGTAAAAGAAATAACAGACAAGAAGGAAAGTGAAAGATTAAACACACAGACACTCAGACAGTAACCAGATGATGATACTGGCGACAGTAGCAAAGACCAGAACTCTTTATCTGGTGCGTGATGGGCCATTGAAGGATCTGCTCAGGCATAGCTCTGCAGAGGTCAAACCAAACTTTGTCACTGGAAATAAGGGGTCAAAGTGGTAATCATGGGTATTCTGGGGTATCAGGAGGAACTTTTGAGGCTATGTAAACCTCGTTATGAGGTGCGTAGAGGAAATTCCAAACACAGGGAAAGCAAATGATCAAGGCATGTCATGGAGGAGCATGCATGGGAAATGGAGGAGAGGGGGCAATAAAGGGGTCAGATGGACATAAATTGGCCAGTGTGCTTGCCTGACTGAGCCCTGCACCCAATTGCTAAAGCCTTTCTATCAAGCTACTAAATCTTATTCTAATTTTTGTTTTCTGTACAGCTCAGTCTCTATTCTACGTGTGACTCCTGCAGTCTAAGTGCCAGCAACTGAAGATCACAACACCCATAGGTCTAGGTGCCAGCAGCCAGAGGGGTCAGCATACAGGACAGGGTTGGTTGCCAGCAACCAGAGACATGTGTTTTGTGTTTTCCTAGTGAATTACACATGAATATCTTCTTTGAATTCAATAGCTTTCATTTGGATATGCATGTATAATCCACTAACTTCGACCTGGACAGTCTCATGGGCAGGAGACCTGCATATGGAGAGACTCACGGCAAGGACAGGCAAGGGAACCTGTGGTCTGGGCATAGACTAGGAAGCCTGAGAGCCCATGCTGGTATCTGAGGGATCTGTGATAGTAGAACTGCCTGTGAGATGAGTATGAGAGCACACACATGTTTGCAGGAGAGCATTGGACTGGGCTAGTTGGTGAGCAGGGAGAGACCCTCACAGACAGAAAGGGAGCCCTGGATCTGGACATGGGCATTACACAGAATTATAGACTGTGCTGATGTTAAAGGCACTGATAACTATGGGTATGCTTGTGAACCTGGAGAGCTGGGGGAGTATTTTTTTCCAATAACAAATTCCATTCCTGATCAGCCAGAAAGGAGGAACAGGATGCGGCTCTCTGCTTTTATGTTTTATGTGAATTTTCAGTGTTAACATGTGCATGCTGCAAAAGACAGTAACAGTCATCATGACTGACTGCACTAGTGTGCACAAGCCTCTCTGGGGTACTCACTCAGCCCCACAACCAGCAGAACCTTCATGTGAGTGAAACAGAGGCTGCTGCAATAAAGGGACTGGGATGGAAAGACCCTCAGGTGCTAAGACCATGCACCGCTGGACTGCAGCGGCCAGAAGCAAAAACCAACACCCATGTCCTGGAGTATGCTGGATTCATCTGCCCCTTAATCACATCCTTAACATTCAGTATCTTCATCAGCTGTTGTCAAATCTACTTTGTATATCATGTTCAAATTTATTCTAACGGTCTTTAAAAAAATCTGTAATTATGTCCATATCCGATAAAGTGTTTAAACTCCTAACACCTATTTAGCTCTTTCATTACCTATTTGAACAGGAACCTAAATATAAACTAGAACAATAAATTATCAACTGTATTTGAGACTCACTTCTGTGCTTTAACACAGACTCATCCTTATTAAAGGTCAAGATAGTTTTGTGATGAAACAGTGAGCAATTAACATGCTACTGGTTGTCTAGACAGTCACAGCTGCCCTGGAACCACTCTTGGAAATAATTGAAATTGATGGCCTTACGCCTCCTGATGATCTTTGCAGGAAGGGAACATCAGCTCTTACAGTCCACTTGAAGGTTATTCTATATGTTCTCATCACAAAACATTCCTAATAAAAGCCAAGGAGCTGGCTTTATTAGTTACTCAATGCTATTAGCAATGTGTTACACATTACCAGTTTTGACTTCAGTAAGTAGCAGTGCTTCTTCCCTTGTAAGCTTCCAGCACAACTGAATTTGAAGTTACTACATGATAATAATATAAAAGCTAAGGAGCTCTCAGTGCAGACAGAATACTCTGAAGTAGTCACAGTTTGCCTGTGGAGTGTGTGTATACAGGCAGTACTTCACTATTACTCAGGCTAGGTTGATCTAAGCTTCCATAAAACCTGGCAAAATGATGGGGAAGGAAAGAAGAAAGGGAAAACATTTAAGCCTTAAATCTTTATCCTGCTTTAGCAGTGTCACATACTGACAGAAACACCCATGTCCAGAAAAGCAGTGCCACTGTGTTTTCAAATTTCAGAGTTGCTTGCAGCTTTTCATCAAGCCTTCTTTATACGACAAATCCACCCTTTTCTCCCCCTTACTCTTTGTTCCTTTTTTATCCAAGCCAAAATTCTGCTGCACTTTGTGTTGAAGGGTTTGAACACATGGAGTGAGAGCTGAATGGGGAGCCTAGAGGCTGTGGCATGGCCCAGAGGCCCCAGTCAGCACTTCTCAATTCTTGTCACTGGGGAGAGCAGATCAGATTTATCAAGATGATAAGCACAGGCCGAACTCTGCCTTTTTACACCATGATGGATCTACAGCAAGTTAAGTACCACTGATCAGATATGCACCTCTGGAAATCAAGTACTCCCTGCCTCACATATTTAGTGCTTTCTGATTATCCTAGCTCCGGGGCACTCTACTGAACAACCTCCAGGCATCTTCAGCAATGCTCCTGTCATCTTGTCACTTCTGCAGCTGTTAGGTAGTGAAAAAAAAGACCTTCTGGGTATGTTTTTTCTACACACCTTAAAACAAACTACAATCAACTTTGTTGAAAAATCAGTTCAGTAAGTAGGAAAATGTCTGTGGGTATCAAATGACATGAGATTTTCCAGCTAAAATTCATAGCTGAAATAAGATTTCAACGAGTATTTTGATCCTTTGAATACTATCTGACATCTTTGTTTTAATACGATGCTTCTTGTCTGTGGATAAGACGGGGCATGCATTGCTCTTATAAACTAATTATGACAATTTCTGCTGCATTTCCAAGAACTGAAATGTATGCTTTTGATTTTTCCCCCTCTTTAGCTGTCTCAGTGGCTTATCTTTTTGGTTGTCTTTATGACTGTTAAGGCAGCTCCTAAGGCAAAAGTTATCCAAGTCTTGAAGAAAGAATTAAGGTTATATTTGAACTTTGTATCTTGACTTGCTTATTGAAGTCCAAAAATCAGTATTCCTACTCCCAGTGAGAAATTTTATCTCTGGCGAAGGTGATGCTGTTGCTCAAAAATTTGATTGTTTAAACAGAAATTTGTTTTTTCTTCTAGAAAAAGCACTAATCACCAAGACACACTAAAACCAGTGAATTTGAAGACAATGGCAAAAGTTTATGTCCAAGTATGCGAAGGGCCTGGCTAAGCAATTATTACTTTTCCAATAGGGTTGAAGAAGAGATATGATGTCATTTCAGGTAAAAATTGCCACTATTCAGGGGTTTATGGTTGTTCATAGTAGGCTGTATATTAACATCACAAAAAAAGGTTCATTACTACTCGGCTGCAAAGAGATAAGTGACTTACTACCTTTCTAACTCTAAACCTCTTAATCTAACTCAGAGCCTCCTTGGGCAAGACAGGATACAGGAAGTGGCTCTGGTCCCATCTGACAGAAAGGAGAATGTTCACTGCACAGTACATTTGTTACAGCATGTTAACAACAAATCCAAGTGAACTGCAGCAATTCATGATGCTGCTTGGAAAACAGGGAAATTTTGCAATATTTTCTGATCAAGAATTCCCATAAATACTTTGCAGAACTTTAGTCAATGTCATTATTCTGTCTAAGGGTGGGAAAAATGCTACAGGATTCAGAATTAGTTCTCAATCATTTAAACAGGATAACTACTGATCAAGTTATAGGTAATTAATTACCTTCTATTTGATTACAGTCACTAAAAGACTGTTTCTACAATAAAAAGGCCAGCAACAGATTGTTATCCATGAACTCCTCAGCTGTTAAATCATCAGAAATGTTTCTTTATAACACAACTGGTTAGGTTTTCCTTTTTGATTTAAAACAGAATCTATGTACTATAAATGGATTCAAAAGGAACACTACACCTCTGTGCTGTCTGGAATGGTTAGTTTCAGTGTATTATAGGACGATTATTTTGTGACTGTGTTGTCTTTTTCTTTCTTTTTTGTCAGAGGACAATTTGATGTGTTAAGCTTTGTATATCCTCTTTTCTTTCTGTAAAGAAACAGGAAACATAGCATTTAGTTTTGAAAGCAACTAAGATAGAAGTATTTTGTGGCAGATGGGATTTTTATGAGCTGTTTGTCACTATATACCAGTCTTGTTAAGGAGCAATCATTTTCTGCTTCATTACACTAAGATAGCTCTGTTTAGGGTTCCACTCAGCTGTGAAATGACTTTAAAACTTCTATATGGAATATAGATGGGATTTTTATAAAAAAAAAAAAGATTGCTAACAGAGTATAAGGAATAGAAATAAAATGGTCAAACATACCATTTTTATGGAAGCAGAGGGAAACAAACATAGAAATGCTGTATTGCATACTTACAATTAATCTACTGGTTTAAGGTGAAGAGAGGCTCCAGAGTACTATTATTTTCTACACCTAAAAAAGGTAACATTCAAGTTAGTCTTCATACAAAGACTAGAAACACATTATTTATCCGGGGGAAAAAAAAAAAAGAGGTAACTTTGGTTGGATTAACTGTAGAACTGTAGAAAATTTCAACAGGACATCCATATCTGAGGCAATTGTACCAGGTTCCTTTATAACTAACATATAAAAATAGACATGACTGCAATTTATCTACCTGTTACATCTCTTCTGGGATGAGCTGAAGTATGGAGGTCAATACTTAGGCAGATTAAACCCTTTTGAAGGAAAACCCTTTCCTTACCAGACCCCTGTATTATTAGTTCTTAGATCAAGCTGCATAGTTCAGAACAGCCTGCCCTTGTTATCATTTAGATACCTCTTGCAGCATATATGGTTGCACTTTTCATTTTAGTACTCTTTAAGATTGTATATCAGAGGAGTAGAGTGACTTTGGGTTCAGCTATCTGTTGTAAAACATTTTTTAACACCAGGCAAGAGTGTTAAATAGTAAATAAACAAGAAAAAAAGCCACTCCAAAACCCCAAACCCTAAACATTTATTTGTATAATGTGAGACAAACAGCATTATAAAGTTGATGATAAGAGGTAAACTAGAATGAAAAGCAAAGAGTGTATTTCTTTACTCAGCATTTAAACCCCTTAATTTTACCAGTATGCAAACCCTTCAAAGTATACCCAGATGATGACTAGTTGTGCATGGCATCTTTAGATTGTAATCAAAGAATAAAGTATAGATGTAGGCATCCCTAGGTTATTCCTCAGTTATTCTCTGTTACACAAGTAATTTATTTTTCTCTCCTTGCTTTCAGATTTCCAACACTTTCATACATGTTTTTTCTTTATTTTTTCTTCTTTTACCCTGTTTTTGTTGAGCCTAATTGCACATTTTCTTACCAGTTTCACCTTGTGTCTGTCAAATCTTCTTAATTTCTGACTAATCCAAAATTACCAATAATAGTAAATTGATGTACGCCTTCCTAAAAGCTATTTTAATACCTGACTCACACATCAGTAATTTTATACAGCTTCTATTAATAATACCATATAAGCAAAGTTCAAGCAAAAATAATTTACATACAGATCATGATTGAGTTCTTAATGAATTGTGCAGTGAATTACTGATCAGCTTTCTGAAGGTGCATTAACACGGAGGTTTAATTCCTCCACAAGCACTGCTGTTTGTACTTATAACTTTTTGAAGACTTGTGTGGTTGCTCAGCTCTCCACACCCGCAGACTAAAACATTATTGGTATAAAGTTCTTCTGTCTTTGACCCAGTGTTACTCTTATAATACACAGTCTATTGACAGGTTTTTTATAGAGCTACAAATCCTTAATATAAGCTGAGAGTAGCATTTTAATAATCTTCTAAATTTCCTTAGATCTTGTGTACAACACACCAAGACTTATTTGATTTGGGAATGACTGGCAAAATCCGGGTTACGCCATGGGTAATATATGGGTATATCTAGAACTATGAGTGTTATTACTGCCTTCAAATAGAAAAGCAGGCTCACAGTAACTGTATATCTAATCACTAGATAGGAAGTATGGGAATGCTGAGGAACCTTCTCCAGAGTCTGCTGATCGTGTACCTGGAGTTTGCCTTGTAAAGCAATATTTATTTCCCATAGCTTTTCATCCCCCACTGATCTTTGGAGAAGAGTTGAATAGAATAACACATGAAAGTGCCTTCTCTTGCATGACTATTTTGTGCAGTGCATAGGATATTAGTGTTACAGGCTTTAACTCATTATTTAACTCTATAGGCTTTATATATCTTTGAGTTATATGTGGAATTGCCGTGAATTTCAATGTACCAAGATAATGGACAGTACTTGATCCCATAAATCATATTATCATATGCAAGTCTGGTGATGCAAATGTTCTTAAGACAAATACATTCAATCACAAAGACACAGACCAATTTATTCTTATCTTAGATCTGATTAATAATCAGATTGTAGATCTGATTTTTAAAAAGATAACTGAGTTGAAATTTTATGGTAATGCAACCTAGAGGTGAAGACTAAGAGAAAGGATAGAACTAAGATGCATTTAAATAGGTGGCCTACATTGTGTTTTATTAAAATCTACTGTAGAAAATAGTATTGTTATTTAATTTAGATGACAATGCAAACTACCAAATATATGGAGATTTTTTTGCTACAAGCTCTGTGAATAAATACACACGACTTTTTATGTAACAAAGGATAGATCATTTTAAAATTCTATTTTGTTTGTGGTTTGCACAATAGATGAGTTGAGAGGCTTGCACTGACAGGTGTTTTGCTATGGGGAAAAAAAGGGGTTCATGAAAGTGCAAGGGATCTGATAAGGGGATCTTGAAGAATAAATTTTCAGCCACCTGTATACTGGGAAATCAGGAGGTAAGTTTAGGAAGCTGACTATTTTAGTCACAGACATTTGCAAGCAAATCCACTGCTCAACCATCTTAAAAAGGTCATAAAAGTTAGCTTTAAGCATACCTTGACTAAAGAGAAAAAAACAGGTATTTCATATTCATTTTAGCACATTATACATTAAAATCATTATAAAATTCATTATACATCTGCTTCGTATAAGTGGTGCTGTGTCTTTTTATCAATGGTTCAATTTTCTCATCACAGAAAAAAAACAACTGTAGCAAAACTCTATAAAGAGGTTTTGAGGCTACCTTTTTATTTCCCAAAGTACTGAAATTAGTTTGTGTCATACTATTCATTACTGAGATGCTGCGACACCAGACAGATGTTCTGGATTATTCTCACTCTTGGGGACCATTTCTGTACTTTTGGCATCTCTGTAGGAAAATGCCATGTTTGCTCAAATAACTCCCAGTGCATTCAGGGATGACTGTTCTTTCTAGTCATGTGGTTAGTTGTGTTTTATTGTCTTGCACCAGCGTGGGAAATGCATGGGACAGATGCTTACTAAAACAGTTACGCTTACAAGTACAGGCATTTTCTCCCAGTGTGTGAGAAGCAAAATCAGGTTATCGAGCACAGGTTATTCTGTCCAAGTGAGCTAAAATTAGAAAAGCCAAAATAAGTAGAACAAAAAGGTAGAAAACTTTATTTTTAACTGCTTCTTGAGCTATTGAAATAGCTCCTAGCTTAGACACATTTAGCAATCTAAAATGAGAGTCTTAACTGATGGAAAAAAAGCATTAAGCTCACTGACAGCCAAAGGCAGTTTACCTCAGCTGAGGATCTTTGCAATACTTTTCTCAAACAATATCCTTCAGCTGTTAACATAACTCAAAACCAAAAAAAAATATCAAAATCCATCCATGATGGAGACCTGACGTGTAGTGTGCTAACTAAAACCCTCTTTCAAATCGAATGTACTCACAGTGAAAAGGCTTGAGAATCTAATTAAGGAAACTTTAAATGATTAAAACAGCTATTTGAAAGTAAAGAGGCAGTTGGTTTGCTTGTCTACAGAGAATCTGCAGGCAGATTTTATTATGAAAAAGCTCAAGTCCCGCAGGCTCACTGACAGCTGAATCCTATAATATGCTACATTTGGCAGTAACTTTTAGAAGATATATATGTGTTTCTTTTTTTTCTGTTAAATATAGGTGTTACCTCTTCAGTCTCACTGATTCTGGGTATAAAAGTTTCCATCATAAAGATGAAGAACTTGACAGTTACTCTCAGGTGGCTCTACAAGATAGGTTTCTATAATCTTGCTATACTTCACAATGTCAGGTATTTCTTTATATTTTTTTTAAAGTTGAATAAAATTCACAAAAAAAAAAAGGAAATTAGAATCAGAGGAACCAACCAAACTTTTCAACAAATCAGTTTTCCTCACTAGCCTGTATAATTTAACTTGGTTTTATGCTTCCTTCTTTTTCAGGCTCCAAACTTCTCAGAACATTTTTGTGCTTTTTAGGAGGAGCTGAGCTTTCCTCCTCCCCTAAAATAATGGATTTTTTATTTTGGATTTTATAGCTCTACAGTTTTGTGTTTAAAAAACAAAATGTTCGCTTTAAATACCCCTTATTCAGAGTGTTTCCTAGGGCTAGCAGGATTATCTTCTTCTTCCACAGGAAGAGCAGCAGCAACTATGCAAAAACCACAGAGAGTCCAAATATGAATGTTGGGAATCAGCAGTTTCTGGCAAGGCATATGCATTTCCAGCCATAATTTTTTAATTACATATTAAAACAAAAAATTCCACAAAGAGTATATTAATTACCAGGCAGAAGACCTTGAACATTAACTGGCTGCTGTTAGCAGGTGCTCAAAGAGACCACTCTGTTAAATGACAAAAATGTTGCTTAGAGAACAGTTCAAAAGAAGACTTTAGTACCTGAAGGCTTCCCAAGTGTAAATGGCTTCTGAATCCAGATGTCTTCTAAGTTGCCATTATATAATCTCCTCTTCAGTCGACAAAAGCATGCCCTTTTTATCTGAAACTTTCCTACACTCTTTTTTCACTTGCCCATCATTAACCCAAGCAAACTTCCAGGGGCTTTGACTTCAGAGACTTGCATAAAGGAAGTTGGGCAGTGACTAAAGCCTATGAAGTACCTGGTCCAGTAGGCATCTACTGAGTTTTAATTCATCATGAGTAGTATCCTTGGCAGGTCCCTTGAAGCCTGAGAAAAAGGCAAGCACCTATTCAGATCCAGAGTAAAGGGATTCAACTCATTTTCTCAAATGTAGGACTCTAGTGCCATTCCAGTACCCAAGGATATTCCACAAACCCTGTGTAATCCCTACCTTCTGCGTATCAAGTATATCACAAGGACTGTCATGTCACTGTAAAGATGTGGAGACATGACATTTAGAAACATGGTTTAGTGGTGGACTAGGTTTAAGGTTGGACTCGATCTTAAGGGTCTCTTCCAACCTAAATGATTCTATGATTCTATGGTTTGACACCTCCATGTGGAGAACCAAATCCTGCTCTAAATTACCAACCTTGCTGGAGGTAGCTGCCTTGTTTTGTAGGAGGTAGCTGGGCAGTTAAGTATTACCCTCCAAAACTTTCAGAAAAGTTAAACAGTTATCAAAACTGGATTTTTGTAAGTATTTAAGTTACATTTACGTAAATGTAATATTTGTCTGTATAAGGAAAGCTCCATGTCTCAGTTCACACTGCAGGGTGAACTGCTTGGGCTTCAAGTGAGCAACAGCCCATGAGAACACTTCTATGAAGTACAATGGGTAAACTACCCATCATTTATTATAGGATACAGCAAACCCATCATCTTCAGCCTCTCTGCAAGCCTTACTGCTTGCTGTCCTGCTCTGGCTGAACAGTTGCAGTGACAACTTTTCTGCTTACAGTTTTCTCTCTGATGGGTATGGCCACGATCAGAGGAACTCATGACAGCTTGTTATTCTCAGCCATAAGCCAGGGACTGCTGCTTTCCTCTGCATGCTAGATAAACAAGACGAGACTCAAATATTCATAAGGGAAACTGAAAGATTGTTGAACATGGATAGTAAAAAGGTTTAGGTTAAAATAATTGACTGTTTTTCAAGCATAATCTGTAAGTGCTGGGGATTAGTGTTAAAGTGCATTGCTTTATTTTTTTCCTTTTTGTTAAGTCTCCTGTTCTCAGTGTTTTCTTATTTAATTAATAACACAGACAGTAAATCATTGCCTTGTTTCCAAACTGTGAGAGCATTAGCCTCTTTTAGAATAGAATCTGTTGTGGTGTGAAACGAAATCCAAACAAATGTATGTTTCAAAATGATCATTTTCCCCTAGAGACTTAATTTATACAAAACAGGTTACTGGAATACAGTAAAATTCTCATTAAAACATGACTCATCAATTTTCTGTTGAGTGAAGAGTAGCTTAAATTATGAGGATTTAATTATAGTAATGACTATATAGTTGCGGTTGAGAGGTGATTAATGTTCTGAGCTTGATTTCCTTTTTCTGCTTCTTTTTCAGTATTTCTCATCAGATTCCCTCTATGATTTCCTCAGTATCTTCAGAAAAGTAACAGAGTCAATCTTTACCTGTGACGTTGTTTTCCCAGGAACTGCTTGAGCTTTGAAGATAATCAAATGAAATATTTAGGAATATAGAGGGTGGCTCTGTGCAGTAACTCACACTTGGTACTTCAGCACCTAGGATTTCCTCAGAGATTGCTCCCTGATGGTTTAGCATGCAAGAGTGCCACTTTGTAAATACCTCCTACTTACAGACTTCCCTGCCATGACAGCATGCTGCCTCCAGATTCCTTCTTCCCTCCAGAGGTTTCTTGTCTGGAGACTGATTGCTGTGGTTTCTCAGCGCAAATATTGCATTTTATCACATTTGTCCCCTCTACTCTGGCTTTGCCCACCCTGCCTGTGGTGGTGTGCTGGGGGTACCTGCACTGTGTCCTGCCTCATGTACCCTGTGAAAGTCCCTAATGGATTTCAAACCAGGTTGCTCAGGGCTTTATCCAATCAGGTCTTGAAAACCTTCAAGGATAGAGACTGCATAGCTTGTCTGTGCAGCCTGTCCCACTGCCTGCCTGTCCTCACAGCTGAAAAATATTTCTTAACATTGAATCTAAACCTTTTGTTTTAATTTATGCTCATTGTCTCTTATCTCTGTTAAGATTCCAGCTCCTGTTTCTCGATAAGTACTAGGGGGTTGCTGTGAGGTTACCCTGAACCCACATCTCTTACAAGCTGAACCAGGGGAATCCAGGGGCCAGTTACTGGGCAGATTTAAACTCAGCCCATATGTATGTATTTGCATGCATATATTTTTCACTAATAGATTTTTATCCTGCTCAGCCAAAGAAAAGAGCAGGATGAGGCCAGTGGTGCTGCTTGTGTTGTGTGAGTGCTGAGTATATCTGTTCATATTGATCTATGTGGCTGGCCATATTGATCTATGTGGCTGGCCATGTATTTGGATATATACGTATGCACATGACTGCCATGTATTTAGATATATACATATGGAGTTTGTGCACATGCCAGCTGGAAATACTCAGCTTTGCTGATGGTTGGAGCTGGTGACAAGGCACTACTGTAGCCTCAACCCTTGCAGGGCAGTGACATCCTCAGAAGCTGCAACCTACTAATAAAAGAATACTTATATATGTGTGAAGGGATTTGAAGGGATTGTACTTTTGTGTTTAGTGTTAAGCAGACACACTTAAAAAGTCTTGGTCAGACACCATGTTGGAGTAGGCAGAGAGAAGAACCTGTGGCTTGCTTCCTCAGAGCAGAGAGTACAGCCAGACTGAATCCCAGTCACAGCGTTTACACTTACCTACCTATTTTCTTGATATTATAAGTACTGGTCTTTTGCAGACTGACATCAGACTAGACACATCTTTTCATAGCCAGTAGACTAAATATATTTTTACACACCTGACCCCACCTGTCACCTTCTTTTCCAGAATGTAACAGTACAATTCAAACCTGATTTTAATCATTAGAAATAGCTGGGCTTTCGCTCCCATTCTACTTCTGCAAACATTGGAGACCAGATATTACAAGGAAAGGTGTTTCCTGAACTGTTCATCAGTTGGACACAAAAGGGCATTCAAAAACTCTTGCTGTCTGAATGCTCCTGAGCATTCAAGTAAACACCAAGCTGATCACTTCACTAATGGTTAAATTTGCTGCTGACTGACAGGCAGATAGTCTGTGCGCATTTTGCCAAGTCAGTGTATTCTGAAAGCAAACAATAAACATTTATTGGCAGGATTTTTTATTATAAGACTAACATAATAAAGCCCAACACATCTTACTGGTTTTCAGTAGTCTTTAATTAAAATAAATAATAAAAAAGCACATAAAAATGGTATATTTGTCATCCTTAGAGCATAATCTTACTTTCCCCACCAAAAAAGGAAAAAAAGGAAAAAAAGATACATATAGTTAGCAGTATTTTTATAGTTCTTTAGTTCTTCAAACTCAGCACCACAGAAAGAGAGGATATACTTTGAAAATAAATGATTTTTTTTTTCAGAGTAATCTGAATATTATTGTTGGTGAAACCCAATTTTTTTGGTATTATTCTACAACCAAACCAACTGTGAAGCCTCCAAAAGTAATAAGCATAGCTGGTAAGATTCAGATAAACCTGCTGAATGAGGAAGCTATAAGTAAATCAGACAAAAGACTTTTCCAGGCTTGCAAGTAAAATTAAATTCAATAGAGTCAAAATGAAGTGGAGCTACCTGAGTGGCAAGCATAAGTCTGCTTTATGAAAAAAAAAAAACAGATTTTTTCACAGTATCAGTCTGTAAAGCTCATATATATGTGCAATTACTCTCAGTGCAGGAGCAGTCTGAGTATTTAAATGTGCAGAATTTCTGTGTCCATAAGGAGACACTAAGTGCACAAATACCTCGTCTACATATGATCTGCAGCCAAGATAAAAGACATAATGATTTAAAAAAAAAAAGGACAGATGCTTTGTTTTTAGAATTCTAACAACTTAAGAAAAAAAAAAAAACCACTCAACTTTTAAATTCCAAGAAGCAAATCTAGTGGAAAATTTAATTAGTGCATTTGCTTCTGGAAGACAGACTTATGATCATCTTTAAAAATACTGATTTCCTTATTATAAAGAATACCTTTTAACTGTTAGCTTGAATAGTTTTTTCTCTTCAATAGTATAGTCTTCTGGAGAACTTACATCCAGTAAATGAAATCTGATTAGTGTCTCCGATTTTAGGAAGCTGTATACAGAACTATTAAAAATTTAAGTTAATCTTTGTAGGAATAGACCTTTACACTGTGGACTGGGTGGACAGCTAGAGTCCATTCCTCTCACTTCTCATTGACAGTGCCTAGGACTAGGCCTGCAATTTTCTTTTATCTAATGTCTTCAAAGATTGCTGGATTTTCTGCTTTCTGTTTTTCCAGCATGTGACTCAAGAGTGACTAAGCAACAGGACATCAGGGCATGTAGTCGATGAATAATTTTACCATCAGCATTTTCACTACAGCTTCCAAGAATCTTTAATTGGGTCCTGGTGATAGATTATTTTCCATTGTATTAGATCTCTTAAAAAGCCTCTTTCACTGATGTTCCCACCAGTTCCTCAGAATTACCTTGCAAAGACAGATTCCAATGTGGGAGCCTCTCCAGTCATAGAATCATAGAATCATAGAATAGTTAGGGTTGAAAAGGACCTTAAGATCATCTAGTTCCAACCCCCCTGCCATGGGCAGGGACACCTCACACTAAACCATGCCACCCAAGGCTCTGTATAACCTGGCCTTGAACACCGCCAGGGATGGAGGATTCACAACTTCCCAGCTCACTAAAGCAGTCGTCTTACTAAACCTATTACTTGATTCAGCTTTTCCCTCTGAAATCAGCTTTTTTTCTGTGAGCACAAAATGTTCCTCTCAGCTGTGTTTTTAAAGACATTAATGCTTCGCTTGAAAAAAACTATATTCTGTTAATGTCTTCGGAGTCTTTGCAGAGATCTTTACAACTATTAATGAAATTTGTCTTCTAGATGAATTAAAGCCTTTTTATTTCTGTGTGATGTTCATAATATTCTAGCCATTTTAACTAATTTTGCTAGAGCAAAATGTGCTGTTGAATGTGAAGTGATTATTTTAACTTGAAGTAAGAAGTAATAAAATTTAGAATATTTTTTCATTTATTAAAAAGTAAAATTTAACATAATTTTAAGACAAACATCATTGCATACAAATTCACATTGTATGTATTTAATTATCTGCTATTTATATTAAATGTTGACTGGGTATGATTCAGCAATCTTATTTGCCTTTCAAGATAAACGTCAGAACTTAAACTGTGAGTCAAGAAAATGTAACCCAGGTCAAGAAGAATTCTGCCTTTTAAAACTACCTGTCGTATACTGTGTAGATTATGTTTCTGGTTGTTTAATCTCCTCGAGCATTCTTCAATGGCTAGATAGGTTCTATTGAAGCCCCAAATTTGACCAAATAATTAGAAAACATGCTGTTACCACTGAGATGAAAACTTGGTATCTTACATAGCCATGCCATACTTAGATTGAGCAAGATGTCATTCAGTGGTCTTATACATGGGTTTGGTTTGCTTTTCTTTTCTTTTTATTGTGACTATATTTCGAGCAGAGAGATGAAAGCACGGAAGACTGTTGCAGCAGGCATTGGTAAAAATTAGCAAACTAGCCTAGTATAGCATGTACACTCCTAGATGTGCAAGTTCAAAAAATATAGTAATAAAATAATCATTTATCTGCCACAAGTAGCAGAAAGGACTGCTAAGATATTCAGAAGAAGAAAGTACCTATTTTATTTTGCCAAGAGCAGACAAGATGTGTAGGCCTGTTTTGTTTCATAAAATAGGCAAAGGAGGTATATGACTATAACCTACAGATATTTATATCAATTACCCATTAAGCAAGGAAAGCAATGTGAAGAATGAAATGTTATAGGATCAGCAGGCATTGAAATAAAAAGTAATGAATAAATACAGTCTTGATAGTAAAAGACTCCTGACTATACCTAGGCTCGTTCAAGGTATTTGACACTTCCTACATGACAACACCCTTGTCTCTACATTGGAGAGGCATGGATTTGATGGATGGACCACTCAGTGGATGAGGAATTGGCTTGATGGTCATACTTAGAGAGTTGTAGTCAAAGGCTCAGTGTCCAAGAGGATATTTATGCAAGCGTCATTCCTTGGGAGTTGGTACTGGGAATGCTGCTGTTTAATATCTTTGTTGTTGACATGGACAGTAGGATTGAGTGTGCCCTCAGAATGTTTGCTGATGACACCAAGCTATGTGGTTTGAAGGGACAGCATTCAGAGTGACCTTGACATATTTGAGAGGTGGGCCAATGCCAGCCTCATGAAGTTCAACCAAGCAAGGTGCAAGGTCCTACACCTGTGTCGGGGCAATCCCCAACACAAATATAGGCTGAGTGGAAAACCTTTTGAGAGCATCCCTGGGGAGAAGGACTTCAGGGCTGGTTGACAAGAAGCTCAACATGAGCTAGCAATATGAGCTCACATCCCAGAAAGCCAATAGTATGCTGGGCTACATCAAAAGAACATGACCAGCAGGTTGAGGGGGGTGATTCTTCCCTCTGTTCTGCTCTCATGAGCCTCACCTCATGTATGGCATTCAGCTCTGGAGCCTCCAACATAAGAGGAATGTGGACCTGCTTGAGCAAGTCCAGAGGAAGGCCACAAAGATGATCAAAAGGGTGAAGCACCTCTCGTACAAGGACAGGCTGAGAGAGATGGGTTTGTTCAGCCTGGAATAGGGAATCCTCTGGGGACACATACTAGCAGCTTTCTGAAACCTAGAAGGGGCTTATGAGAAATCTGGAGAGGGACGTTTTGCAAGAGTCTGTATTGACAGGACAAGGGGGAATGGCTTTAAACTGGAAGAGGGTAGATTTTGATTAGACATTACCATGAGGGAAGTGAGACGCTGGAATATGTTGCCCAAAGAAGCTGTGCTGCCCCATCCCTGGCAGTGTTCAAGGCCAGGCTGGACAGGACTTCAAGTAATATGGCCTACTGGAACGTGTCATAGAATCATAGAATAGTTAGGATTGGAAAGGACCTCAAGATCATCTAGTGTCCATAGCAGAGTGGTTGAAACTAGATGATATTTAAGGTGCCTTTCAACCCAAACCATTCTATGATTATGATTCGAGAAGCGGAGTCCAGAGCACTTTTCCAAGAGTAGTCTTTTTTTTAAGTTAATGCTTGGTAAGAGTGATACAGTGCTTGCCACTTCCCCCAAAGGATGTCTTTTTGTGGATCTGATTCTTAGAAGCATTTATTATTTGTCATCTTTGGTGGGCAGATTTCCTACTCACATAATTTTAGCTGGCTTATTCATGAAATGGAGCATGCTCTGCCATTTAACAAGGTTCAGCTGCTTGAAAGTCTTACTGCACTGTTTCTTCTACTGTAGTTTCTTAATCAAAAAATCCTTTTAGCTTACTCAAAAATTGAAAATCCTTAGGTTTGACAAGTTATCCAGCAGCTGGTTATAAGGATATAAAGTAAAAGAAAGGATAGTCTTACAACTGAAAAATTAATTCTCTATTTTATCACTTGAAATAACCTGTGGTAGATAAGTACTGACCCAGCAAACAAAGATATCTACAGCAACCCTACCCACTTCAGTGTGTGCGCAATGTGTGGACTACATCAGTCTTCTTTGAGATGCAGTCCCAACCTTTGCGCAAAAATAGAGTATTAGAGTCTGAAATCATGTGTAATAAAAAAGTAACTCAAACTAAAGAGTATGGCAAGACAAGAAAAAAGCAAACATCTGTACCTAGATAATTGTTAAATATAGAATAAATATTCAGAGTAAATTGTTTGATCTTCTAGTTAACAAGACTGCCAATTTTTTATCATTCTTCACCTGATTATACAAGAAATACCCTTGATTCGTTGATAACAGGTTCCTGCTAGTAGAGCTCTCTAGACCTCTCTAGATAAACATCTCAATGGAATGAGGTTTGCCAGGTGCAAACAGAATAATTTCTAAATGTGAGAAGTAGCATGTAAGAACACATTGTCATATAAAGGAGAAATATAGAATAAGAGATATTCATCATCTGCTTGCAATACTTTGAGGTTATATATTCCTCGTGGGACTGCATTAATATATAACTCTTGTCTTTATCATGACATGTTTTTGAATGCATAGAATCGATAAGTCTGGTTTTTCACCTTTCTTTATTAAACTTGATGTGTTTGATGGTGTTCATCACTTTTACAATTCCACTGATACATTTTACTGCATCTCTTGACAAATTTGTCTGATCCACATACAATCTACAACTGCAGTAGTAAAAGATGTCACTGGCTGAGAAAATGTGCTTTCTATAAATAGTTGGTATAGTTAATTTTTCCGTATTGTCAAGAAACTTTTTTATTATCTGTCACAGCACGTGCTTTATTAATGTAAAAATTGCGACATTCTTTTTGTCAGGGTAGTTAACCAGCATTTTTTTTAATGGAAAAAACCTTACTTATTTCTGTCAGCTTGTTGAACAAGGGCAGCACCTTTAAAGCCTTGTTGCAGTGAGAATAGCTTCATAGGAAGGGGAACAGTGAACTTTCTGCAATTAACTCCAACTACATTACTTTTTAAGTATTTTTCCCAAACAGATCTACTTTGAAAGTTTAAGACACAGCTTTGCTTCTTGATTTTGTCACTCACAAGTTATTTATATGTTTAATTGACAGAGGAATAAACTCAGAGACCAGAAATAATTTTAATTGTGCACTTCATAAAAGTTTTTTTAATCTATTTTAATATTATTTCAACTCTGGAGACAGTGATTCATTAAGGTGACTTTTACACAACCAGGAGTACAGAAGAGGAACCTTACAAAGTCAGCCTGTACAAATAGCCCTAGTGATCAGAAAAGGATCATAAAACCAAACAGAAACTGTCTGTAGTTGTGCGTGTGAGCATGCATTGACAAGACTTCACAACATTGCCTTCACTTTACAGAAAAGTATATTAAACTGTGCTGGTAGCATTTTCTCTGTATATATATCCCACATAATCATTTTCCTCACAGACAATTATCTGTATTACTATTTTTAATAGGATAAATCTACAGCCATGGAGTAATATGCATTTTATGCCTTCTGTATTATTACTGTTTCATACAGCTACAAAGATAAATATAGCATAGTGTACACTCTTTAGTTTAGTCTGGACATGATAAATTCTTAATTTTAAATCTCAAAAAAAGCGCCTCTACCACACTAATGAGACAGCAACACTGAAGAAGTCTAAACTACTTAACAAAGAGTAAACTTGCCAGGACTTTATAATAAAGTCTAACATATTAAGGAAGAGTTTTTCATTTTCGTAGCCGAATTTCATTAACAAAAAAAGACTAAGCAATTTATTTTACTAGGAATAGGTTTTTATTTATATAATTTCCTACAAAGATCCACGTGCACTCTGTATATAACAGGAAAAAGTATTCCCTATATTCATCACAAGCTACATAATGTTTTACTTCTCATAATTTTCCTTAGCTACTCTTTCTCATGGTCTGAACAGCCTTGCAAGCACTGTGCAATCACAATGTAAAAGTTAGTACTGACTGCCTTTACTTTCTCTATTTCCTCACTCAGTACTGCAGTATTATGAATATTTGTACTGAAATATGTCACACCTGCTCTTGGGAGAGAAAAGATATTTTTGACATATTTGAACATTGCCTGCTCAAGTAATTTTTTTACGAGTATAGGAAATATTACCTTAATTAAATATAAGTTCAAATTTATCTTTTTCATTCCTAGCTCAAGAATTTGTAGAAAGGTTTAAAATTGTCAGTCTTTGTCATACACGGTGCATTGTAAGAAGTATCATAGAATGTTGGCATATCTGTAAATGGCAGCTGAGGAAATACTTTTCCGTATGGTCTCTTGCAAACTAATCCCAAGAGAGATGAGCAGCAACAGCAGGGTCTGTGTGAATGAGTGGAAAAATATATTTGCTGAACATCTGTAGCATGGACCAGAGAGATAGTTTCAGTCAGTACAACTCATAGTCCCTTATCATTGTCATTGTTTCCTAGTTTGGTCTGGTTATAGCAATCCAGGGTAACTGAGACTATTGACAAGCCCTTGTTGGCACTGTATTACACAGGCACACAGAAAAGGTGAGAAATCCCATGTAGTATGGGAGCATTAAGAAATATCAAACATTAAAATTCCCTAAACCAAATATCAGCCTGCCTGCTTAACCAAAACACTTCATTTTATTTTTATTTGTTTTTTTTTCAATTCAACATCCTCATATCTAAAGGTCCAGTCAATATTTTTAAGCTGTTATGTGCAGCCAGAATGATGATGTGGTCTTCTGAAATGAAACAACAGAAATACTTCTCATTAATATCTCCCTGGGTGTCATGACCTGATGGACAGGAAAGAAACCTTTTTCATGGACAACAAAGGGACAAGGCTCCTTTTGTACCTCTTTTCAGCTTTGATCATGGGTAGAAGTACAGTAAATATTAGAACCTTAAAAACATGCTTTATATTTTATTTTATATATTTACTACTTCCATCACTGAGAAGCTGACATTCTGTGATGTACAAGGATGAAGCGGTGAATGGCACTAGTAAAAGCGTCTGAACTTTTCTTGCTTCCACACAGCAGCTTTGGAGTTACTGAGGGAAGCTGTTACTGAAACTGAATGTTGTGTTGTTAGTAAAGGATGACAAAGTGCTTCAGGAGGGTAAGTTTCTCTCTAAGGACCAGGTACCAACCAGTTCCAGCACCTATTCTTTGGTTGTTTTATCACTGGCTGCTTGTGTTCATGAAAAAGCAGCTGGAATAGGGTGCCACAAAGGGGCAGGCATATAGCAGAAGAGAAGGGCAACTTGAAGTGCATCTGTGCTCCTCACGAGCACTCTGGATACCAGGTGAGCTCCTTCTCCTCAGTGAATTAGAGCTTTTAATGGATCAATGTGTAAATAGTGATAGCTGTTAAGTATGCTTATCTAGAGTGAGGGATTGGTTGTTGGGTAGCAATAAGCTGCATTGCAATGAATATCAGCAGAGCTCAGGAGCAAGGTTATGTTTATAACAGTAAAATAATGAGGAACCTGATTGTCTATACTATGAATACTTGAAGTAGTCTCTGTTATATTTTGTTGTGCTTTTTTTTCTGGGTCAACAAACACTATTCCAAATAATGCATGGGGGAGCTGTATGAGTAAGAAAGAGGCAAGACACTGTTTCCAAGCGCTGGTTTGCATCCACTCACTCAGATGTAGTAAACAAGAATATTTAGTAACGTGAGTGTAGCCACTCTGCAGCACCTGACTTTAAAGCCAGGTTATACAAGCACTATTGATTTATTATATAGGTTTATTCTGAATGAAACAGAGCTCTGCGACTGCTTTACTCTTCATAACTTCTGAACACATTACAAAAACATGTGAAGAAGAGGAATGCAGACTTCAGAAGTTTCACCAGAATCAGAACTCCTTGAAAACTTCTGAGAAGATTCAAAGGTTCACTCTGTATTTCCCAGCCATAAGTGACAGTAAAGAGGAAAACAACCAGAAAATATCTTACTTTCTGACAGTAGCTGTTTTTTTAGCACTTGATAGTTAGCCTTTAATAGTTTAATTTAAATCATTCAGAAAATGTTAACTATCAAACTGTATTATTTCAAACTTGATGGAAACTGTACACTAGACAAAAAAAGACTTTTAGTTTGACTTTACCAGAGCTGTCTTTCTGAGTGCTCCTGTAGTTTTTTAATTAAATACTGAATTGTTAAAGCTTTACAGAATTGTTTCAAAATGCCATCTACACCTAGAACTTTGCAAAAAATTCCTGCAGATTTCTCACAGTCCAAAATATGAACTAGTAATACGCTATCTTGAAGTTAATACACTTTAGGAATGGGAAAGTAGAGAAAGGGATTTTCTTGAACAAATAGCAAGTTCACTGAACATTGAATGTTTGGAACATCTGAAATTGTTCACAAAATCAAGTCAAATATATGAATGCAGTGTTTCAGATAATGAAAAACATGGGAAGAAAATATTAAAATTTATTAAAGCTCTTAATTTTTTCCTGCTGCTTTTTAATTCTGCCTTACTTTAAGGTCAAAGGACTGATAAGCCGTGAAGAGCCTTAGACTTTTGGTTTCCCCATGCTCATGGGGCAAGGATAGCCTACATCCAATGAGAGTTTTGCAAGTATAATGCCCTATTTTGGTGAGATTGGTCTACCACATATGAAATACATATGAAATGGGTTGTTTTTGGAGAGGGTACTATACACACTCAACAGACTGAGCCCCAGGGAATTCTAAGGATATTAAGCTTTCAGGAGAGCTCAAACTGTCGATCATATATGCCTGAGTTGATATAGTCAACAAAAGCATTTCTTGTGATTTTCATTTCCTATTAAAAATTGTGGCAAAATTTTCATGTCAGATTCTGAGGGCTGAATCACTCAATTCATGTATTGGAAGAGATACATATTAGATATAAAAATAAATCTGCATTACAGCATACCACTCTGAGCTACAATAGCTAGTCACTATGAAGGAAATTGACTGATACTTTCAAGCACTCCCTCAGCATACAATTTAATAGGGCATTGTGCAATGTCTTTCTTCATTAGAAAAGAGGGAAAACAAGTACAGCAAGCAAAAATACGACTTTCATTTCTAACTGAAGCTCAAGAAATTATGTTTACAGTGTGAATTTTAAAATTTTCTTGTTATTCAAAACTTTAGTCTGCTTTTAATTAAGACTTGCATATTGTTTGATAAAATACAGCATATTTGCATAGAAATAACTATGGCGAGCCGAAATCTTAATTTTAAACCATTTTAATCACTTTCCTGGGCTGATAATTACTTCTAGTTGATACATTTGAAGTGATTCCTTGCAGCAATTGAATATATTCATACCAACTGAAGTTTTGCCTAGTACTGACAGGTCATATGCATCTGATATATCTGGGAGTGGGCAAATAATGGGTTTTTTCACAGTCCAATAACTAACAGGAATTGTCAGTCCCTGTTGCTTGAGCTCCAAAAAAAATAAGCTTATAATTATTTGTAGCTCTATCTAAGGTAAATATTTGATGTTATAGTGGTAAATCAGTTTTAGTGATACACAAATCAGCTCATGATATATATGTCCCTAACCTTAACCTTCAATAGTACTATAGCTAATAATAAGAAATGCAAGGTCTACTGTTGTTGCTTCATGTTACAGGCAGATAACCTGGGAGACAGAGCCAGCAGAGCATATAGCTAATGAACTCCCTCGAGACTGATGCTTTTCTTAGGCTGAGAAACAGATTGCTGTTAGCAAACTCAGCACTGGAAAATAGTTAAGAATATATTTTATGGTTAAGATATGTTTAAAAGGTCATTAAAAATGCTCTTCAATGCAAAGACTCTGTAACAGTTTCTAATTTAAACCTCAAATTCTTTTGCAAGCTGAATACATGAAACAATAATTGAATATACTATGACTTCTACTGAGTGTCGCTTTATGGTTTTTCACCTTGAAATTCTCTCAGAAACACAAAAGGGTTCATTCTAAATTACAGAAAAAATATTTTTAACTGGTGTGAAAGAACAAAAACTGGTTCAGGAAATCCACTTCTTCTTGGCTGACACTGACATTTTGGGGTCATGTGGAATAACTGACTAGCACAGTGTACCAGTGTTTTTTTGAGAAGTTTTATGGTGGGGTTTTTGGTCTTGGGTTTGTTTTTGTTTTTTTTCAATATAGTTCACTGAGCTAACCTTGCTAATAGATTGAACATCCAAAGAATAAGCTAGTTAAGTGCATTGCATTCAGAAATATTAACTCAGATATTTTGGAGTGCTCTGAAAACATTTCAGAGCATAGTTGGTGCGGGACTGATGGGATTTAGAGACTCAGAGGTACCCAAAGGATACATCTGAGTCTGTAAACTTCACAAGGGTATGTAAGTTGCAAAATTTGGATCCTACTGCACTTCCAGCACTTTTCTTGCTGACAGCTGATCATTTTGTAGGTTTGCTTCACAGATTGTTGTTTTAGAGATTCCCAAGGACTTCACAGGCCAGGCATGAAAGAACTAAATGTGTAGGACAGAACTCGTATTGACTCAAGTGCTTAATATTAAAAAGGCAAGAAGAGCAAAGGACTGTGCCAAAATGGAATATCTCTACTTGCTCACAAATATCTTTCACTTTGCTATTATAGTTGTGAAGACAGAGATAAAAGATATCAAACTAAAATGATGAATGAAGACATTGCTGAAATATTAGTGTTGGGAAACAAACTTTCAGAAAATCATTACTGCAGTCAAGTAGGAGATGTTTGTGAACAATCAGCTTTATCCCCAGCATGAATGCTGGCCTAGAGAAAATTCCCCAATGACATTTGCATTATGCTTATCTTACTTTGCTTATACCAAAAAAACCCATTTCACTTTTAGGAATTTAAAATTTTCTCCAAAAAATGGGATGAAATAACTCCAAAAGCTGTGCAGTTTCTGGCAGCCATAGGAGGCTGAAAACTTTGGTGGAGAAATGGAGATGAAGCCTGTACAGAAGGCAGAGATTTAGGATTGGAAAGGAGGAAGTAGGCAGGAGTTCATGTTTCACTGTTCTTGAAAAATATTAATTTTACACAAGGATAACATAGTCCTGGACAGGATTGGCACTGAGTATAGCTGTTAACGCCTGTGTTGTCAAAGGCATGAGAATAAGGAAACTGATGAATGTGGTTGGCAATGCTTCATTATCTACTTTCATAATTATGATTAAATTTCAGTTTCTTTTAGCATACGCATCAGGGTACTCAAATGCCATTCAGAACCTTCAGAACTCTCAAATGATTCTGTAAATAGTCTTGGGGGGGGCTGGGAATGTAAGGGAATGTCTCCTTCATAAGTTGATCATCTGAGGAGGGAAAAAATGTTGTGTAATCGCAAACACTTCCATTATATACTTCCCAAAATATACAGGTGATAACCACTTTGGGAAAGCAAGCCAGACCACATTCAAGATCAATGAGTCTTCTGTATTACAAGTCATTACCATAAAATACAGTGAAACAAGAACCTTAGCCAAGGCTTCCGAGCAGATGAACACTAAAACAGCAAATACCACCTGTAAGTAAGGTACGACATGCTGAAACTCTGAGATCAAGAGCAACAGCTTTGAGTACCAATAAACCAACACTGTGACGGGTGACTATTAATCTGAAACAATGACCACTTATCACAAATACAATTAGACACTCTCTGGTCAGATCTGTCATTTTCTCAACACTTTGTGCCCCACATTGGGTGCCACAAAGAACTGTCATGGCTTAAGCCCAGCCCGTAACTCAGAACCATGCAGACACTCGCTCACTCCCCCCCATCTTCGTCCCCCTGTTCCCGGAGGGATGGGGAGGAGAATCAAATAATGTAACTCCCACGGGTTGAGACAAGAACAGTCCAGTAACTAACATATAACACAAAACCAGTGCTGCTACCATGAATAATAATAATTATAAGGGAAATAACAAGGGAAGAGAGCACAACTGCTCACTGCCCACCGACCAATACCCAGTCCAACCCAAGCAGTGATCTAACCTTTTTGGGTAACTGCCCCTGGTTTATAAACTGGGCATGAGGTACTGTGGTATGGAATACCCCTTTGATTAGTTTGGGTCAGGTGTCCTGTCTCTGCTTCCTCCCAGCTTCCCCTCTTCCCTGGCAGAGCATGAGACTGAAAAGTCCTTGATCAAAATAAACATTACTGAGCAACAACTGAAAACATCAGTGTTATCAGCGTTGTTAGCAGGCTGAAAGTCAAAAATGCAGCACTGCACTAGCTACTAAGAAGGAGAAAAATGACTGCTACTGCTGAACCCAAGACACTTAATTCTTAATTCTAGAGACTTACATGATATGCAAAATTAGATAAAAAGTGCATTTACTATCAGCCTTCTTAATCATCACAGTAGTTACTATTCAACAGACAAGTACTTATGAAGTATGGCATTGCTGTTGGCAAAACTATTTATCTGTATGACACTATATGTCACTTTTGAACTTCGACTTGACATCCATAAAATTACATTTTCATCAAACTGAAAGATCAAGCTTTCTGTGCTGACTCACTTGGGTCAACATTTTGCAAATGACTGGATTTACCACTTGAACCATAAAACCTTTGTGAATAATTTTGTGCATTGATGTTTGATAGCCTAGGGCACACATCATAATTTCTGAACTAAAGAAGAGGTGTCAAAGCAAAATAAATTTCTTTTCTGCATACCAGATTACTTATTCCAATGTGTTTTCTTATATGGTGGTTGTTAAATGTCTTGCAAACTGTTAAAACATTTGAATTCTTAGACAGTATAAACAACCTAATTCCCCTAAGACTCATTTTTAGTACCTGTCCAGTAGACCAAAAGTTTTTAATTGATAACAGATATTTTTTCCTGGTGGGAAGCCTTTGGCTTGATTTCCAGGTAGTGTTTACAAACTCAGCAGAGATATGAATTTAAGATGGGAGTGAAAAACAGAAAAGCTGCTGTTTGTTTCAATTGACTGGAGTGATTAGTGGTGTTTCATCTGTCTCGGTATCTGCAGCTTAGAGATGGATGAGATGTAACACACAGCTGGATAGCTGATCTCAAAAGAGTGATTGCCTATCATGCCCTACATGCCTTGGTTATGTATCTAAAATGCTAGCTGAAAGTTTGCACTAAACTTTTATATCAGGAAATTGTAGCTAAGCAACTGAAGGTTTTATCCTTTTTGGATGTCAGATGTTTTTCAGTGGAACATATTTTCACTCAAAAATGTCAGTTATTCGGGCCTTCTGAAGTGTCTCACCCAAACCAAAATTGGTTACACAAGCTTTACTACAGCCTAAAGGAGCATGTCAGATGATTAGGATTCCCTTAAAGTCTACAAAGCCTGGATGTTGGTAGAAATTGCAGGATCCCTTGGGATCTAGTTTAGTCCAGAACATCTCCATTGCCCCAGGCAAACATGCCTTGTCATTGTCTGCAGATGCTTTGTGAAACCCATAATTTAAGACCACCTCCATGAATATCTTTTAGGAGAGGTTCAAGTGTTCTTGTTGCCAGGTATTGCAGGTTATGTTTTATCCAAGAAACAGCAATGATTTTCAATATCTCATCTGTAGCCCTCTACCAAAGAACAAATGTGGGTGTTATTCTAACTACTAGCCCACTTTGCCGGAATGTCATTTTGTATGATGTGAATTCTACATAAGCATGCCAAGTAAATCTTAATCTTGGCTATGATTTTCAAACATGGACTGCCTCCATGTGTACCAAGTAGTTCAGCCATCCATACAGTGCTTGTATCTGTAGCTAGAGCAGTAAATGCTACATCCTTGGCAGTGTTGAAGGCCAGGTAGAACAGAGCCTTGGGTGACATGATCTAGCACGAGGTGTCCCTGCTCATAGGAGGGGGGTTGGAGCTAGATGATCTTAAGGTCCTTTCCAACCCAAGCCATTCTGTGATTCTATGATAACAGTGCTGATCACACACCAATGTTTTGCCTACAGCCAAGCAGTGGTTGCACAGCATCAGGGCTTCCTCTCCAACCCCTGTCACCAAAGGTCAGTAGGCTGGAGGTGGGTAAAAAATTGGGAGGAGACAGCTGACCAAACTGATCCAAACTAACTAAAAAGATATTCCATACCATATGGTTTCATGATTAGCAACAAAAGGTAAGAGAAGGGGGAGAAAAGGGAAGAGACCTGGTATTTGTCTTCCAGAGCAACCACTACACCCACAGAGGCCTCCCTTCCCAGGGGTGGCTGGGCATTGCCTGCTGATGGGAAATAAACAATCTCTTTTTTTCCTTTCCTTCCATGCATAGCCTTTGTTTTTCTTTACTAAGTGCTTTTATTTAAACCCATGGGTTTTAAATCTTATTTTCTTCCCTTGTCCTGCTGAGGAGGGGAGTGAGGGAACAGTGTGGGACACTCAGCAGCCAGCCAAGGTCAACTTCCCACAGTTACATGTGAAATCACTTCTTTACTGCATTCTTGAAGATCACTGGCAACATATCAGTGAATATGCTATGTGTTCAGCAGGCATTTTGAATAGTTTGCGAAGCATAAACCTCCATTTCCCTTGTGTACATGCCACAGCAATGAAAATGAACAATATGCTGCCAGGTTCACCTGTGAAGAGACACTCTGAAACTCAGTAAACTTAGTTCCAACTTTCTATAGGTGAATGAAGTGAAAATAGTTGTTCAAAGATGTAAAGTTAGGGAAAACTTTAGTGAAAAAAAACCAACAATTTTATAGGATTACTTCTTCATTTCTTATAATCCTGTAGATTTTTCCTTAAGAGATAACTACATTCTCTAACACATTTGCATTGGTAAGACAGCTGCCATCAGGCTGAGGAATGTGAGCCTTTTTGCTGCTTGGGAGACAAAGTATTGTATCTTTGGGTACCTTTGGTCATATAGTAATCATAATTATATTGTAAATAAGATTAATATCATCATTAAGTACAAAGCCACTTTGTAATTTGATATTCCTTCTACATCTCTCTCTTACCCTCTTTCTCAGATAATACAGAATCTTTCTATTTTGTCATGTATAACATTTTCTATTTGCAGTCTTACAGCTTTCAATCTAATCATATTAAAAGTCGAGGATTGCATTTCTCATATCAGTGAAGCTTTCTGGACTCTCCACTTTCATTCCCAGTAGTTATGTTAGGAACAGCACAACCCATATTGTTGCATAAAGTTTTCTTCCATACTTGCTAGGGAATTCAGTTTTAACACTCAATTTGTTGACTGGTTAATTAAATATTTATAGATTTTTCACAAACTCTGTGCTGTCATCTACAGTTTGAACCAAGATCATCATTTATTCACTGTGGTTGCTGCACTGATTTTCACTTTCCTCTTCACCCAGTTTGCTGCAGCTTCTTACAAGATTGGTCTTCAAGCTATGCATGAAAGATCATTTCGCACAATGAAAGCACATGGGCATTGTTGACTGTTGTGCCTGATTGAAGCTAATCTGTTGTCTAGGTTATGACATATATCATCTCTATATATTTTACATATATAGTTTAGGTTATATGAGGATGATGGTTCCACCTGCTATTACCAGCAGTAGTCATCATCATTAAAATAATAAAAGTCTATTCAGTCTGTCAGCAGTAGTCTTTAAATTACTTTGGTTTGCAAATAAAGTACACTCAGTCTCTTGATATATCTTTTAAGTGCTCTGTAAACTAACAGTGCTTTGGTTTACTTATTTTATCTACATCCTCAGAAACAGTTTTGCATTTTCATTTCACAAAATCTGTAATCACCATTTGCTTTGGGAGGAAGTTATTCTATAAGACGTCTCCACATAAGTTATTCCTTCCCCTAGTTACATCATAAGGACTATGACGTCATCAAACTGAGTGTGAGTTCCATTTCTCACTGGGTGTCATTAAAATAACACTTTTTTTGCTCACGGGTCACGTTAAAAACAATTATACAATGTTTTAGGCCCCAGTCATGGAAAATCCTGTCCTTTACTGAGATACCAAAGATTTATTTTCACTTGTAGTGTTCAGCCTGGAGCCTGTGGATTCATGCATTTTTTCCAGTGTTTCTAAATTAAAATCTTATCACAGTTGTTGCTTTCTTGTCCTCTGCAGTAAAGAAGATATGAAGGAATCGCATGTTGTCAGTGGGATTTAAGAAACTAGAGAAACCTTTACAGTGGTAAGCTGAGATGTGAACATGAAGTGCACTTCCTATCGTGCCTTATGGAGCCACACATTCCTTGTACCTACTAATGAAAGACATTAATTCTCAAGCTTACTGTATCCTAAATTCTCTATCTTGATGATCTCAAGATAACCACATTTACTAACTGGTACCATTACACCATTCCTACCTACACATTTGAAACCTTGACTGAAAACTAAATGTTTTTGTTGTTGATGAAAATATTACAGATGAAAAGTGTTAAAATATGCATGAAAGAAAAAATCATTTGGATTCAGGACATGAAAATATCAGCAGACATTTCCACAATTCCATTACATAGCAAACAAATTGGGATATTTGCTGTTTATTTTATTTTTGGGTGTGCTTTTTGTCTGCAGAGAGTGTTCCTGTCTTCCCATCAGCGTGAATGATTGAATACCCTGGTCTGAGACTGCCAGAAGTTACCTTACCTCTGCTCAGGCTAGAAGCCCACCTGAGGAGTGACTGGGCAGGGAGTAGGACACTGGCACCCAACACCTAACGGATGCACACGTGAATTGGGGGTGCATTTGTCTACTCATGGATCACTGGAAGCACTGAGGCACATTCAGACCTGGAGCTCTCACATCTACCCCAGGAGGGGTGTGCAAGGAGGGAGCCCACATTCCTGAAAGAAGATGTGTCTGTAACTCACACTGCTGGGAAGGGTAACTGTAATCTAGGATTGCATTTTAGCTCTTGTACTGTGGTTTATCTGTTTCACTACAAATATTGATTTTGCCTACATGGTTCACTGATTGCTGGCTAATTACATGTTGTTAATAAATCAATAAGATGCTTTGATTTTAATTTGGTTTAAACTATGTGGACTGCCCAGTTTTTGCCTGAGACAGCCATCTGGTGTTTATGATTAGCAAGCCAGCTGCATCCCGCTCCTTACTTATTTTAAAGAAAGAAATTGCTCCTAGATACAGCAGGAGCTGAACTCTCCAATACAGCTTTCTGCTCAGTTCTCATTTAAACTGTTCATTAAAACAAGACTTTGCAAGACTGCTGACTTGTTAACAGTCACTACGAATTCACTTTTGCTCTTCTATAGCCAGAAGAGAAACAAGCTAAGCACAAGTGCAGCCTATGAAGTTGAACAAACATATTTTTGAGGTCATTACATGGTTTTACATGAAGAAAGACACTTTCAGAAATATAATGAGGTCAGGTCAGGTCATATCCTGATATCCTGTGTAATACATATGCATGTATTTAACTTCAGGATAACATTTCTGTGTTCATTCTGACAGAAAGTTTTCTTCCCTTTACAGCGTACTTGCTTGTTGTACAAAAAAATTGTCATATAATAATATATTAATATAATTCTAGGCTGTAATATCATCTGCTGAGCATCATGAATGGTAACGTTTTCTGTCAGATTGAAAGAAAGCAGTACTTAATAAGAACAGACCTTTAACAGGTCTTTGATATTTTCAATAGGGTGATTCCTCAGCTAGCCAAGCACGTTTTGTCTCTCTGATCCTCCATCCAGATCATCTTGACTTTAAAAAACAATAGGGACAAGTGATCCCCTTTTCATTATTTTGGGTAATTTCCCTCCTGAATGGCAGTTGTAACCAAATTACTTTGTTAACCAAGTCTCACCTCTCATTTTCAGTATTCCTGTGCAATATAAAATCTTCTTATTTGTCCATAGCTTTTAGAAGAATGCTTCCTGGAAAAAGCCAGGACAAGATCCCAAACCTGTACCTCTGGTATTCTGGTCACAAATGCCTGCTGGGTGTCCACGCAGTGTGCCCAGTGAAGCTGCTGGGCCAACAGCAAAGAGGGAAGGGAGTAGAGAGGCAGGAAAGATTGAGAGAGAACTTAAAGAGGGCAGGAAATGGGATCTGGACCTGGAAGGGCAATGGGAGGCAGAACAAAGCTTTTTTAAGGAAACAGGAAATGGGAACTGGAGATGGGTTGAAAATGAAACAAGGAACACAAGAGAAATTGGTAATGAGTCACTGGGTAGCTGAAGCTCAGATGTAGTAGGAAGTTATGAGCATAAACTGCATGCAAATGATGACTAATCTCAAACCAGAAACACATAAAATAAAAATAACTGAGAGTTTAATCAGTTTCTTAAGTCATCTGCTTCACATCATACAAGAACCCTGTAGCTGCTGGAGGAAAAACACCGAGGTCTGCGAGGAAGTAAGCATCTGCCCTCCTTTGCTTACTCTCCAAAACTCTTCCTTTGTTCTGTACATGTTTTCCAACTTCTGCTAAAGATGAAACAAGAATATTCTAGAAAATAACTACATCATCCATAGATCTCCAGCCAGGCAGTTAAAAAAGTAACTGTGTAATAAATAATTTGTGATCATGTAATAAAAGGCTGCATCCTGATGTATATAATCTGCTGAGAAAATGATGCTCATTTAGGAGTTTAATACTTTTTGAGCCCTTCATTTTGCAAGCTTATTCATTTATTTTCATGTTGAGAGGTTTCTTGTCTGAAGTTAAATGTATGTGTTACCCCAGAAGCTCCAAAGTGTTAACAACATGAAAGGAGAACTGTTCATACAAAGATGTAATCATGTCCTATATCACAAAACTAGAAGTCAGTCATGTGCTGATAATCCCTTTCTTCCCCACTTTTTAAGTATTGGCCAGCTGGCAGCTGTCAGGGCAGCTTTATAGAGCAAAGGATGTCTTACCAGGATTACAGCTGACAGTGCAAAAAGGAGGCAGCAGATGATACCTCAGAGGCATTAGTAACTAAATTGGGAGGGGCAAGGCAGGCAAACCAAGTTAACTGATAGAAAATAAAAGGAACAAAGTCCTAAAACAATTGCAATGTGCCTTGAGGGGGAGGACAAGGGCTTTGACCTTGGTTCAGTGGAACAGCAAAAGCAAGCACTTAATCACCCACCCAGAATCTTAAGCAGCTGTTCTGGTCTTCAGACAGATATTTATATAGTCTGACAATTTGGTTAGCATTTCAATTAATAAAACATTTTATGAAGAATCAGTTGTATCTCCAAGTTCTCATCTTTTATGTAGGTTTTAATTACTTATTAAACACTTTCAGCCTTGCTTGGACTATATAAGCTGAAAAAATGATTTGGTCTATCTGAAATGAATCACTAAAAAATATATTTGCACAAAATTTCCTGTCATATAAAAGCATAGGAACCATCCATTACTTCACTGCAGTGTTAATATCCTGAGTAGATTGAATTTTCATTTTCCAAAGGTACTATTTTTCCCAGTTAAAAGCACCTTTCCTTAAACTTTCCTTCAAAAAGAGCATGTGATATAAAAGAAGAAAATATTCTTCTAGAATTATCTAACCATATTATTTCTGAGAGCTAGAAAGATTTCCTTATCCATGCTGCTGTGCAGAAGACAAGCACAGTGACAAGTTTCTCTCTCAGGTCCCAAATAAGGACACGGGCATGGTAAGCTTCCTACTAATCTGCAGAAAGCCTCCACTGAGACTATGTCTACACCAACAGGTTCACAAAGGCTGAGTGTTTGCCATTAGCCAAACAAGTGCTCACAGATGCTACCAACACAACTCCTGATCTTTGGTGCTCCAGGAAGTAGGAGATTGCCCCTTGCTTCCAGCGATACTGTGGAACAAACAAAGGTTTATTGAACAGAAAACACACAAAGAAGGATAGCGATTGCAGGACTCAATACAGCTCTGAACTGGGCAAGCAACTATATAAACATTATTTTTCTATAGTCTACTACATTCTGGTATTTTTATGCATATATTTTAAAAAATATTTATTAACACAAACATTGTACAGGTCTAGTTCTAACAGCTAAAATCAGGACTTCAAGGAATGACAGTACAATTTTATGGAAGTCTGCGTGTCACATAAAAAACTCTGATAATTGCTATTATCAGCAGCTGAGACCTTTGAAGGCCTTCAGGATCTGACTTCCAATTGCTAGTGGGATAGAACACAACATCAACACCTCTTTAAGCTGAATACATGTCTTTTTGTATAACCGACATAAAAATGTTTAACACTTAGTAGTTTTATACTAAACTGCATTTTTTATTGAAGAAATTGATTGGAAAAACCTAATGTTAGTGCTGGCAAGATTAGAGGTGCTTAATAATGATGAAGCACACAGCTGGCATCACCCTCAGTATGCCCTGGCATACAGCTGCACATATAATGTGCCACTCCCCTGGCACATGTATAATAACTTATTTTCACTGGGCACATTAAGTAACGTGCTAAGCTTGCAAAGTGAAAAGAGCCTGTGGATGCAAGAGGATTAGTACAAGCATTTGTAAATTAATAATTACATATCCATGTGTGTACACAAATGAGTAAATACATACTTTAGGACAAAAAATTGGAATCTTGGGAATACATTTCTAAGGGTAAAATATGAAGTGTGCATGGTACAAATATCTTCTTATCTACCCATAACAGTATAGTGATTTCTCATTGTACACTTTCCATTTTAAAGGATCAAGCATTGATGCCCAACAATGAAAACTCCAGGCAAAACTGATGTTCAGAAAATGCAGTGTTGTAAAAAAAGCACTACATCTTCCTTTTGTTTTGCTAAATAAAAGTGTAGGGTTAACACTGTGAATTTTAGGCCAATATTTCAGCAAATGTATTAATCTATTTTGCCTAAATTTTCTTTTTTTTTTTTACTCAGGTTGCTTTAGTGCCTACAATATGTAAGTGCATTATAGCTGATGATGAATGGAAGTGTAATAAAACATTTTACAACTTCATCGCTTAGATTCAGCATTTGTATTTTCAATAACCACTGTTCTAATAAAAGAGAACCCATATTTGAGAAATTTTTCTCTTTAAAAATAGTAATCTTCTGATTTTCCTATTGCTTGGTGTTCAGAAAAATATCTAAGAAACATCCAGGGCTGCATTATTCAGATGTTGTTTCAGATATTCAGATATTTCAAATATTTCAGATATATATATTCAGATAGCTCAGTTATATATTCAGATATTCTTCATTTACAAGAATTATCAATAACATTTCAATAAAATCTGTGGCTTTGGAAATAGAGGCTCTTAAACAGGTTCAAAACAAATACGCCATTATTCTGGAAATGAGAAATGAGTAAGATTATAGAATGGTGTTGGTTTTGATGCTAAACTAGTAGCGGAAAGGCTTGAGGAAATAAGGAACAGTAACACAGTTTTAATACTGTCATCTTATTTACTAAGAATATATAAGAATTTTGCACCTTCTTTATTGTGATCGATCCAGCTGTTAGAGTGATTCTGTACCACTGTGATTCTCTGACACAAAAATGCAGAGCATGCTTTATTTCTTTTATAAATATTAAAAGACACAATATAACTTTTCAAGAAATAATCTGATCACATCTGTTTGCTGTAAATCATAGTAGCAATCTCAGGGGTATATTTCCTTAGTGACAAACACACAAATTCACAAACAACTTATTCTTTTATGCAATATATTGAGAAAACCTTTCCTTCCAGCTCAACAAAAATGATGTATACTAATATCTCACCTTGTAATTAAACCAAAGGAACAAACACAATTGTAAAATCTTACAAGCCCATATTACTAATTTTCTCAGATGCTTTATCTTCTGTTTGTTTCTCTGTTGTTTCCTTAATGATTAGACTTTTATTAACTATCATTTCTCATTAATGTTTTATGCAAAATTATGTTTTGAGTACATCAGGGTGTTTTTTCTTTGATGTTTTTATTACTCTATTTTCTTCCTGCATAGATAGATAAATTTTTTTACACTTTTTTTTTGAAGATAACTCCAAATTCAGATGACTGCTAGAATAGGAGAATAATTTTCAATAGCTATATTAATAAAAGTTTGCCTCTCAGTTCATACACTGTAGAAGGCTGCAACGTGTCTAGTTGTAAGTAATGCATACGTTTATTTTAAAGTATATATCCAGTTTCACTGAATTGTTCTTATACGTGAATCATTTGTAAATAACTTGCTAAAAATATTATAAACCCAGAAAATTTTTGTTAGTATCATTAGCTTTCCCTGTGATTGTTTAAATAGCAAATAGAAATGTGTGTCTATTGACTAGCAAAGTAGATGTGCTTTCCAGCAATTCATGTGGTTTGGAACTTTCCAGTTGAAACCAAGATATAGAGGAGAAAGAACAATGTATGTGTTTACATGGACTCAGGGGTGGACTGTGTATAAGAATTCAAGAGAAAAGACTCCTGGGTTAGACATGATCTATATTGCTTAGTTGCAATTGCTCAAAGTAACACATTTTTTTTCTTTCCTTGCATAAGTATGCAATACTTACTTATGCTTTAAAAACAGTGTGCACTTTGTAAAGTTAAATTTGCACAATGATCTGCAGGAATGAATTCAAATAGTTAAATATTTAGGACAATTGAATAAGGTGAAGGATGAGATTAGATAAAACAAATTTTTAAAGTTTATTATTAATATTTGCTGTTTAATGTTAAGTGATAATGCCTGTGAATCTTAGGAAATCCTCTAATCTCACATGAGGACCTTCATCTCAGTTGGGAAGAACATCTCCACATCGACCAGTGCAAAGTTTTGCCTTTATAATCTTGTCAGTGTGTTTGTCAGTTGCAGTTTAAATAATGGTCCACATAATCAGCTTTGTTTTGCTGTTGTCTGACTTTAATAATGAAACCCCCTAAGTCTTGGAAAAAGAAAGAAGTGTCATTTTAAAGTTTGCATTGTGCAGATCTTGTGAGCAGACAGGTATTTCTTCACTTTGATTTAATGCTGGAATTCATTTGCTGCCTTCAACATACTCAGAATTACTGATGGTTGCTCAGGGTGTGGGTATGAGCACATCCAAACACAGAGGGCAAGCTGAGTGCTCCTCTCCTCAACTGTGAATCAACATAGGGGCCTGATGATACACAGCAACATGATGGAAATGATGACAGGAGTTTCTGTCAGGAGGAAGCATCTGTCTGTCAGCCTGCTGATTGTGCGATTGGCCTTCTTAATGAGTTGACATGAATGACTACCTCAGTGACATGATGTTCCTGTCCAGATATGCTGCCGCAAACTAATACTGTTTGAGTGTCTGCTTTTTCCCCTTCTTCAATAGCTGCCTAGATTTATGAATTGTAATTAATACCTTAGCTGGAAGCACTTGCTTTGTCATGCTGAGGAGGGCTATACATTTGTAATCTTGGTTTATTGTATCAGTTCGTGCACTGCACAGAAAACTGTAGAAGGGTACCCATGGGAAGGAGGAAAGCCATGACCCTCTTACAAGAGCATATTCAGATTATTTCATCAGATATGCAGTTTTTCCATTTATTTGACAGTTTGCTTGTTAGTATTCCTGTTGGAATTGCCAGTCAGCCCTCAGAAACACCTTCCTATATTCTGAACGTGCTGTTCTGCCAGCTCTTGCAAGGGGTATTCCCCAGCAGAGAGTAGCTTCCTTGTTTAATCTACAGAAGTGGTAAAAATGTAATACTGTCCTGGGTCTTGAGAGCTCTTAGATGTTAGTTCAGCTTCACTCAGATAACTGGAGAATCTTCTTTTGAGAATCAAAAGTATAGATCCTAATTTCAGACTAGACTTTGTTCCCTTTTAAGAATGTTCAACTTTTGTATTACCAAAAGTGAGAGAAATCCACCTACTCATCTTTTTTTTTTTTCTAATTTTGTTGTAATATACCACCCAAGTTCCAGCCACTATGTCTTCATCTGTTTCATCTGACAAGCCATATATAAAGATTCAGTTCTGTGTTTATCGCAGTACAAAAGTTATAAAGCCCTGAAAAATGTGGTTTCAAATATATTAGAAACAGTGACATACCCTAACCTGTTGTGACAGTAACATCAGTGCTATAATATAAAAGGTTACTAAGACATATTGGCAGTCAAGGCTGCTTGCACTTGTATGATTGCTCTTTTTATAGGCATAGTAATGCAGCTTAGTTTCTGAGTGTCATGTGTTGGCAAATAGGGGCATAGTAGTCAGGAAATATTCTTCCACATGAAAAGACTCTTTTATTTTCATATCATATAGCACTGGTAATGACATTTTGTGATCTGAAAGGCCAAGTCAAGGAGAAGCCACGGGTTCAATCAGAGTTAGCTAGACCTCTCATCCTAGAAAGGAAAGTGTTATTGAGGAGAACTGTTATAATGTTATCTTTGCAAAGACTAAAGACAATGAAGGGTGGAGAGTGCCAAGATTTGAGCTCTCATAATGCCTTTTCTCCAGAAACAGAGAAGGAACTGCTAGAACATGTGACACTGGTGTGCAAAGTACTGCCAGTACTATAAAGAGGAAAGTGATAAAGAGGATACTACATTTAAAATGTCAGCATTATGTTCACTGAGGGTAGAATAAGGAATGTGTAGGTGGAAAAAAGAGGAATGTAAAATTCAGTTCTTACATCTATTGCTAGTGAAATGCAATTTTCCAGGATGCTTACACCTAAAGATTACTTAAAGTTGCATAAATAGACATGCAACAACTGAAATTAAAATAATAACAATTGTATAATTACCCAGGTGCTTGAGGAAGAGAAGAAAATAATCTACCAAAGAGCTGATCATTTCAATAAACATTTTAGCACGGCAATATGTAAAGCCTCCAGGACTATCCACTCACTGCTAAATAAGAGATGTTAAGTAGCCCAGAAAGTTACATTCATGATGCACAGCGACAGCTCCTTGGAACCCTGCAGGTCCATGCTAGTAAAACTATCTGTTTCTGAGTCATGGTTTTCATTCCTGTTGCTTTCTTAAGTTTAAAGGTCTGAAATATTCTAAAGGTTACATTACAGACCCTCACAGTGGTGTTTTAGCAGCGTGAAACTGATGGTCCTTAATTTTGTGGTGTGTTTTATGTCACTAATAGGGATTAAGAGAATTACAGGGGTGTTTGAAAAATTCCTGGAACAGCTTTAAAGAGTTATCCTGCAAGGAGGGAAGCAAAAAGTCATTCAGGCTCATCAATATTAATTTTTAAAATGGTCACTACATAAAATCCCCCAACCTTTGCCCAGCCATCTCTCAGAAAGTGTTAACTGGCCCAGGTCATTATCATGCCAGTTATAACCTATTGTTTCTGCACCATGCAGAATCACAATCCAGTAGTCTAGCTCATTTCTCCTACTTTTTTAGTAAGAGAGGCATAGTTTAAAAGCCCAAAGACATGACTATGGTTCCAACAGTTATATTAACAGAATAACTGACACATGATTCATGAGAAATTATGTAATTATTTTTCCATTCTTCAGAATTTTGTATTTTTCCTGTGAAGCTTTTATCTTATTTTATACCACATCTTGCCTCTTAGAAAGACTGACCAAAATTTCACATTCTGTCATTATCTCCTCTTTGAGCTGTGGCTATCCTTCAAGGTTCTAATCACCATTATGTTTCAAGACCCTAAGGAATGTTCACTCGTATTAGAAAGGTACATTATGTCTCAGTCACTGAGACGACTGCCATCAATGATGATATTATATCCTCCACCAAACACACAAATTATCAAGACTAGGAGGTCCTGAGTAGCAGGGCTTCAGTTCTGTCATTCCTATTATCACAGATGGGTCTGAAACATTTTTAACTTGTAAGCTTCCTTACAACAGGCAATAGTCAGAATAGGTGAGAACATGATAACAGAATATACAGTGGGTTAATTATTTGGCAAGTAACTTTATCTTCCAAAACACAGCAAACATTGTGAAGAACAAAGTCCACAATGTAAGGCAGTGAAGTATCAGAACTTATAAGCCGTCTGTCCTTCCAGCATTTGCTGAGATCCTACAGAAACAAATCTATAGAGCAAATGACATTCTTTCTCTGCAGAATCGTTGCCCTTCTCTGGACATGCTCCAGCACCTCAATATTTCTCTTGTAGTGAGGGGACCAGAACTGAATACAGTATTCAAGATGCAGCCTCATCAGTGCTGAGTACAGGGGAATGATCACTTCTCTAGTCCTGCTGGCCACATTATTTCTGATTCAGGCCAGAATGCTATTTGCCTTCTTGGGCATACTTCTGGCTCATGTTCAGCTGGCCATCAATCATCTCCAATTATATTTTCTCATTTTTTCCCCTGTTTCTTCCTTTAGGACAAGGTTGTAAATCATGATTTTTCTTTTTGCAAGACAAACCTATTCAGAGTTTTTTTCAGAAGCCATCTAACCAAAAGCAGACACTGCTGGACAGGGTAACTTCTGAAAAGAGATTTTATAGACTTACTAATTGCTCTCATGAGACCTTATGACCTTATCCAAGGCCCAGCTTTCAGAGAAAGAAGTAAGTATAAACCTGTGTTATGTGACAGACAAAACCAAAAAGAACAGACAGGTGTTAGCTGCAAAATAAAATACGCTTGTTGAAAAGCAGGACTGGAAGAAACATTTTGGCTATGCAACAAGGAATAAAGACAGGGCTTGGTAAAAGAAGAAGGAACAGAAGGAAAGGCAATATTTGAACCATCAGAGTTGACAGGAAGAGATCAAATGTACCAGTTCACTGGAGTTTTCTACAGTTTTGCATGTGATTTTATCCCCATTACAAAGCACATTGTCCAAAACTTCCCAAGTTCTGGGAGTGTGGAAGAAACGAATAGGTTGTGATATCCTTGAAGAACAGGCAGATGCTGACAGCAGAGTCCTCTCCTCACTCCAAAGCTGGTCAGTGAGGAGGGGAGAGGACAGCTCCTGTCAAGTGTGCAAGGGAAAGCTGTCAAACAGCTGCATGTCCCCAGAGCCCAGTGGGTTCCTGTGTAAAACCTGCTTATGGCACTAGAAATGATCCCTGAACCTGAAAAATAACAAATTATCAAAAACACCTGCAGTCACAGAACTGGAATTTACTTTCAAAACAATAAACTGAAAAATTTTTCATTAACACTTTTTAAAATTTTAGCTGCTATTTCTCGTTCTCAATCCTTCAAGACAAAATGGCCTTTTCCCTGAAGAGAAACACCAATGCCATAACCAAATGGTAAAATGACTGAGCTTCATTCATACTCTTGTGGTCAGATGGCGCAAAGACTGAAGAATTTGAGGTCTGGCATAGTCCTCTTTTCCTACCTAGATCCACTAATCCTTCTTCTTAACTTTTACATATACATATATAATGTCTGCATACATACATAAGCACAGATATCTTCATTTCCATATACGCACAGGCACAAATCCACATACACACTCATTGCTCTGAGGAACATAAAAGGAACAGTTGGAATATCTGATCCAATTTGCTTCTTTTTCCTCTTCTATATATCTACAGAGCTACCCATATTGTATTTTTTGATTACTTTCAAGATTTACATCTTTTTTAAGCTTTCTCCTCTTTGCCTTCTATTTATGTGCAATTAGCATGGACATAGTCTGCAGAATTAATTTGTCTTGGCAATGTAACTAAGTGGCAGGTACTTAAAATGAAATTAAATACTCCTATAATTCATGATGGGGTCGTTTAACCATTCCTGTTTAATACTGGTACCATTGAAGTCAAAAGACCTCTAATGAAAGCAAATAGGTCCTGATATGTTCTGTTACAGATCTAATTCAAGCAGCTCCTTTGAAGTGAGGGATTTATATCAGCATAAAATCAATATAAGACTCAAAATCCAAGCGTATAAAATGTAAATGGTGTCCAAAATTGACAATAGTTATTTATCTGCATTGATTTCACAGTAAACAATCTGTGAGATGCGAATGGGAAACATTTTTTCTACACTCATAGTCTTGAAATGCTGCTTGCTGGTCTTGACTTTCTGGTTTTTTTGGGGGGGGTTGGTTTTGGTTTTGTTTTTTGGGTTTTTTTTTTTACTCTGGCAGCAAGGGAAAAATGGCTTATATTGAGCTCAGCATTGTGAACTATGGCCAAACTAGCACAAACCAGACCATTAGCTCATCTAATCATCCAGTTAAGGCTTTAGTCCTGAGAAAGATTCAGCACTCTTACACTTTTTATCTGCTTGTGGGGTAAAATAGCCAACTGAAGAAAAATGATATCACTCAAGCTCCTGGACTGCATCTGTTTTAAAGCTTACTCCAATGACTCAGCCATTGTTGTTGTTTTGTGATAAATTATGGACATTTGGCTGGTTTGGGAAAGATATTAGATTAGACTCTTCAACAATCCCATCTTACTCCATAGCACTGTAGACGCAAGACAGACATCACCATTTCAAAGTGGTTAAACCAGGTGTGCAGCCAGGTGTGCAACTACCTGTGCACTGCAGAATAGTGGCTGGGACATATTTTATGCCTATGTGATGTGTGACAGCTCTGAGTAGATTGGTTCCATTTTTAGTCACTAAGGAATTATTTTTAAACTGTCAACAAGGCTTTTACAAGTTAGGAGAGAGTGACGAACAATTCAGCCTTTACTTGGTTGCACATACAATGTGCATCTAATGTTCAGATGTCACAGTTGTCTTAGGCTAATGTCTCAAAGGTCACAGGTGTCTTAGGTTATCCCATTTGGATAGCTGGAAGTATGAATAACTGTTGGGCTTGGGTTTTTTTCTACCAGCCCTATATAGATGTCTCCCAGATACAAGAAGGTATCTACCTCAAAATGTATTAAATCCTTGTTTTTAAATGACTGTATCATGCCCACCCATAAGGGAATTCATGCCATGTCTTTCTCTACCTGTAACAGAATACGTAAATCACCCTCTGAGGTGACTGTTTCTTGTTATTGACTGCAGCTGCTTTTCTTTTCCTAGGTGACATTCAGACAGCTTAGAAAGATAAGGTGATTTGTCTCAGTGTTTCTAAGATGAAGTTTCTGAAAAAAAATGGCTTTTTTTCTAAATATTTATAAGTCATCTCAATTTTAGATTATGCACTTGGAATTTGGGAGAAAGGATCACAAGCTCTTAAGCCAGTGGGAATACAACCTTAGGATGCAGAGAGAATCCTGATGCAGTTCATCTTTCTCACTTCTCAGTACAGACTTGCTCAAACTCATAGCAAATAGATTTACTTGCTACAAGCAGTAACTCGTTAAGCTGCACTAAACCAGCAATATCTCTGTACAAAGAAATTGACCTGTATGAAATATTTTGGCACAATTCCTTGTGCAAACACTGCCTTCCCTGTTACAATGTCTTTTATTCTAGAATAGAGGAACTTGGTACAACAGACATTCTTGATAGCTTTAAATTGAAGGGAACTGGGGAGGAGCAAAAGAACTCCAGCATCAGCACTGTCTTGTTAACAGCATACTCCTGTGTCATTTGTCCTGGATACAGGCAAATATCTATATAGTTCCTTCCTTCCATCATTTAGAAGAATGGTGCATTTTCCCCCAGGGATAGAAAATTACAGAATGTAATCCCTGAAACGTTAGTTCTGAACATTTATCTGTGTAGAGAACTACTCTTGGAGAAACAAATGAGCTCTGAATCTAATTAAAGCTTTTTTTTTTTTCTAAAACAAAAAAAAATAGAAAAATAAGAATTAAAAAATAAAAGAAAAAAGATTTATTCTCAAATGAGAGGTAATTTTCTAAGGTAAAAGTGCAGGGCAGCCCTGCCTAACACCATTGTCTGGTAATGAATTTTCCTATGGAAAACAAATTACATAGTTTTCAATTGTTATGAGTGGGATAAATAAGCTCCTATACTTCCCAGCAGCTAGATAGTCTGAGCTCCATGTTGTCAGTTATGTTTCTGACTGCCTTGAGGAATAACACTGAGCATGAATTTAGGAAGAGGGAAAGCAATGAAAAATGTATAAATGCATTCTTTAAAAAAGAAGTTAATCTCTCCTAGAAGGATGGTTCATATGCAGACAAAATATGAGAGTACGAGGAACTTCTTACAATACTAAGCCCTATCTCCTAGCGTAGGTAATCAGCTCATAAGACTTGATACATAAAACCATCAGTCACTATCTTAAATGTAGGCAGGAGAAACCTACTTAAATATTAGCATACTAAGCTTCTACAGGACTGGTGGTATATACTTTATGAATGGACTTTCTATTTGACACTTGCAAAAGCACAGGGGAAAAAAAACCAGTGTTCAAGTATTTTAATATCAGGAATCATTTGTTTATCAATCTTGGGACTATAGACAGTGTTATGAAGGTATGGACTTAAAATAGAGCTATCCATAACTCAGCTGTGACAGAAACTCGGTGCTGAGAAAAAGAGGTATCCAGAGTATATTATGCTTTTATAAACTGTATAAGCAACTAAAGTTGAGGTAAGCTCTTGTTTCATTGCCTCAGCAGTTGTGATCTGACCTTTTGACTCCAGTTGGTAAAAAATCCTTTGATCTCCTTCTTATACCAGGAATTAACATTTGTCTAAACTCCACGAACTCAAGCTATGTGAATGCATAGTAGTTTGCAAATAGTTTTTCAAAGTCACATTTCTATAACAGTGTTATAGAACAAAACTAATTGGTGTCTGTAGTGGATGCAATTCTATTCACAGCAAGACAAATTGGATTTCTAAACTGCGATTTCCATTGTGTTACCTCCATGTATCATGAGAGTTATCCTGATGTGCACAGCAGTGAGCCTACTTGCTTATACACTGAACTACAGCTTTATGCAGAATGCATCATCTTGTTTTGCTCTTGACAGAGGGAATCACAAAGTATAACTGTAGACTGCCATCTCTTGGAAGAGTTTAACAACCATATTCACCTTTTATCAGTTCCTACCTGGGGGAGCAGAAAGCATGGCTTCTGTTCATGGGGCTTCACAACCATTCCAGATAATCCAGTTCAATATTGGATCTATATTTTGGCTACCAGGACCGATATACTATCAGACTTTTTTCATTTTGGCTCTAACTGGAAGAACAATGCTTTTTATTTCATTTAGAATTGTAACTCTTAAGGTTAAAAAATATATAAAGCAAATTTTCAGGTTTGATATTTCATAAGCTTATAATGTCATCAAAAGAAAAGAAGAGGAATAAAGAAAGCCCCACTGGTGTAAGAAGACAAAGGGGGAAAGAAAAGGAATTAAACCTACTGACATTGCACACCCATAGGGTTGTAATCAGTGGCATAATGTTGAGCTACGGTGTGCTGTAAGGATACCAGTGAGACCCTAGGGATACCTAGGGATTCCTGACACCTGAGGGTATCACAAACAATACTGTTTAACTTCTTATTTAACAACCTAGAAGGTGGGACTAAGTAAATGCTCAGTGGGTTTTCAGATGATGCAACTCAAGGAGAAGGGGCTGATAGACCAGAGGGTCATGCTGCCATTCAGAAGCTGAAGACATGTGCAGAGAAACCCAATTAATTTCTATAAAGGGAAATGTTGACTCCTACATGTGGGAAAGAATAACCTCAGGTACCAGTACAGGCGGGCTGCAGCCAGCTGGGAAGCTGCTTGACAGAACAAGCCTTGGTCATCCTGGTAGACACCAAACTGTACATAAACCAGCATAGTACCCTTGCAGCAAACAATGCAAACAGCCTCCTCAGAGCCATTAGGAAGAGTACTGAAGCACGTAGAGAGGTAATCCTTCACCTCTACTCAGCACTGGCAAGGCAGACTAGAGTGCTGTGTGCAGTTCTGGGATCCCCAGTACAAGAGAGACATGGACGTATTGAAGTGTTGTACTGCACTCCTGTGAAGAGTCACAAAGTTGACCACAGGATTGGAGCATTTGCCATGTGAAAAAGGGCTGAGAGAGCTGGGATTGTTCAGCATGGGGAAGAAAAGGCTCCAGGAGGATCTTATCAATGCATATAAATACCCAGTGGGGTGGAATAAAGAAGGTGCAGTCAAGCTCTTCTCAGTGGTGCCCACTGACAGGACACAAGATGACAGATGCAAATTAGCATATATGGAAATCCATCTGAGCTGTGAAGTAAGTCAAACATTGGACAGTTTGTCTTGAGAGGCTATAGAGTTCCAAATTAGGGAGATACTCAGAACCTCACTTGACACATCCCTAAGCAACCTGGTCTTGCTGCCCAACCTCTAAGCAGGGGGATGGACTGGGGACATCCATAGGTCTCTTCTAACCTCAGCAATTCTGCCATTCTGTAGAAATGACTATACTGACAATCTGAATGCTTGCAGCTCTTTCATTAGGAGCAAGTGCTTTTTGAAAGATTAAGATTGTAATATCGCAATTTCACAAAGAGGTGGTTAGTTCAACACTGAACTAAAAAACACCGCAACTGCTTATGTGTAATAAGAGACATCTCAGAGATGTAAATTCAGTCCTGTGGTCTGAAAAATTTATGCGAACAGTATAATTCAAACTATGATTTACAGTCAAACTAATGTACCAATGCACTGTGAGATTCCATTTCAATTTAAAGCAAACTAGTGTCATGTATAATGCAGAAATGTTATTTTCAGCCCTTGTATTAAGAAAGAAATTGTTGAAGGATCAGGCGGCTCAGAGGATTATCGGCAAGGATAAGGATTCTTGATTGTTATGGGTGATACTGAATAAACTTCCTTACAGTTTCATATCTAGCTCTTTGTTAGAGTAGAAAATGGCTTGAAACTTTCACTTTGTATGGACACTGGTGAGCACCTTAAAACCTTATACTAGAATGTGTGAATATCAGAGGTCGTTCAACATGCACTATGGAGGTGGAATTGATTTTTACCTCATCTAGTATGAGAGATACCATAATTTTATTTAACACTAGTGTCAACAGATTTTAATTTTGTGACAGTCAAAATCTAATTCAAGAGGAAAAGACAGTAGTGAGTTATAGGGAGCTGTGAGGAACTGACAGAGTGTCAAGGAGCAGTGGTAAAGGTCAGGGAACAGTGAGACATTGCAGAGTTAGCAAGCATTTACAGGTTTTCAGAAGAGCAATGGCTGGGATTTTCTCTGCTGCTCCTGGCGCTAGCAAAGATCAGAAACTAACAACCTATTGAGGACACAAGTAGCTAAGTTTCATCCTGTTGTGATTCCACCTGGTTTCTTCACTTCCCCTCTCTGCACTGTCTCCACAGCACAGGGTTCGCTTTTCCATTCAAGCATCCCTCAGGGACTTACCAAGCCAGCTGTGCTACCATTAGTTCCTGTGAGGCTTAGCTCTGCTCCATCTGCAGCAGTGTCCTCAGCTTTGTCAGCCCTGAGAGCAGTCAAGGGAAACTGAAGGAAGAGAAAGGAGTTAGACAGCTTTCAAACTCCCTTCAGCTCCAGCCAATCCAAAGAGGATTAAAAGAGAGTTTTCCTTTCTCTCCTCCTGGAGGACAAATCATAATCATAGAGTGAAATAGGACTAAAAGAACTGAGTATCACATACAAACAGCAGTTCATAGCCACCACATGCAAGCAGCTGCCATCAGAAACTACTCACTTTTTCAACACTTTTATATAACTCTTTTATATATTATTCTCATTGAATATATATTCTTTACATATTTCTTATGAAAGGGAAGTAGTAATGAGGGCATTTGATGGCAAATGCTCTTCCATCACCTGAAGGTTATGAACAGTTAGAGAAAATTGACAGCTATACAAACAGTCCTCTGCTGCTTTTCTTGCAGTACTCAAACACTCCAGGAAGACATTTCTTTCCATAACATCATAGTTTGTGAAAAGCTTGTAACATAGGTGCATATTTCTTTAAGAGATACAAAAACAAACAAAAAAAAAGGTAAATTTTCAAATTAAATTAAGTGGAATCCTCTTTATAGCACTTTGAGCACTGCAGTCAATAGACTACAAAATTTTCTGTGTCATATGAAGCCTGAGCATATTTCTAAATTTACAACAAAGAGATTTTCCACTGGCACTTCCTTTGATATAGTTTAAAAGACTTCAATGATACTGAAAATCCCCTTGCTTCACTGCAAAGAAATCGTAGTGTCCCTATCATTACCATGTTTCATCATGACTTTTCTCCCTTCTCTATGAAGCTATCTTTTACAACCTCTCTTTATAAACTGACATCTTGCTTTTGATAACCTGACACTTTCTGCCCATACCTTAAATAATTTTGCTTCCTGTTAATGTAGTGGAAAATAAAATGTTGTCAGATATTACCTGAGGACAAGATTTAGACAAATATTCATTAAAAATGAAATAAAACTTTTTATTTTTTTGATCAAGCATCTGATATTTATCCATCATTTCTGTTTCAACATAAACCCAATAATTTTTATGATGCTTATTATTATTCATAGGTAAAAGAAGATAAATAAATAAACCAAGTCTTCCTGCAAACATCAGGGATTAGCTCCATTTTGTATTTTAGACTTGTGGTTTAAGCCCAGCTGGTAACTCAGAACCAGCTCGTTCACTCCCACCACTCCTTCCTCCCCCTCTCTCCCAGAGGAAGGGGGAGGAGAATCAAAAGAATGTAACTCCCACGGGTTGAGACAAGAACAGTCCAGTAACTAAGGTATAACACAAACCACTGCTGCTGCCACCAATAATAATAATGATAAGGGAAATAACAAGGGAAGAGAGCATTAGACCCACAGACTGATACCCAGTCCAACCCAAGCAGTGATCTAACCCTTTCAGGTAACTGCCCCTGGTTTATATACTGGGCATGATGTGCTGTGGTATGGAATACCCCTTTGGCTAGTTTGGGTCAGGTGTCCTATCTCTGCTTCCTCCTGGCTTCCCCTCCTCCCTGGCAGAGCATGAGGCTCAGAAAGTCCTTGGTCAGAGTAAACATTATGAGCAGCATCTAAAACCATTGGTGTTATCAGCGCTGTTTGCAGGCTGAAAGTCAAAAACACAGCACTGCACCAGCTACTAAGAAGGAGAAAAATGAGTGCTACTGCTGAGCCCAGGACAATCTTGAATTACATCCTGCACAGTTGTACATGTGATTCTTCTTTGTAGATGCAGCTTTATGTATATGGACTTTTCCAGGGTATGAAGAGACAGGCTCTGAATCCCTTCATGACATGAAAAAGTGAGAATACAAGATTTTTTACCCTGTGCTGAACAAGTGCTTTAACCTCTTCTGCTCTATTTTGACCTCTTAAAAACAGTAACATAGAAAAGCTTATAACATAGGTCATAAGCACACAGAGAAAAATTTTGTCTGAAGGCTGTGAAGATTTGGCCACCCACTCATACTTCAGAAAAAGTTCTTGTGGAACAGATATAAGGTTCATAGTAGTGTCATGTGGAAATTCAGTTTGGTCTTGCCCTTAAATATAACCTCTTTCCTGTGTATGAACACTTGACCTGTGATAAGGCCTTACAGCACATTCACTGAGCTCATTAATAATATCATTGAACTCAGCCAAAATAAATTCAGTTCTTGTAAAGCCAACTAAAATATAAAATCACAGCAGAAGTAGATCTTCTTAATTGCCTCCTTCATCATTATCTGTGGTATTTTACGTTGCCATTTGCTTATTTGTGCTAGTTCTGTGAACTTTCTTCTCTTCTGCTTTTCTTACACATATTATTCATAAGTCACTGGGATTGCTGCAGTAAAATCTGGCCTTAATAATTTGAAGCTGAAAGGGTACAAGCTACCATGGGGTTCATCCAGAATGTCACTGAGATTTACCTTCCCTGATTCATATGGGGAAATCGCATACCTTCCTGATGTTCCTTGCCATCATTTAGACACGCTTTAATGTCACCTATGTCAGACCAGTTGTGTACCTGAACTCTTTTCAGACAGGTATTCCTTCAAAAGTGATGCAAGAGGAATTATAAATGTAATTAACATAAATCCTGAATCTGAGCTTAAAATTAAGTTCAGTCTGTGGTAGAATTCTTGTTCAAATCAGGGATTACCATGAGAAAGACTTCCCCTGCTTGACAAAAAGAGTTTGAACAAATGCAACTTCATGGGATATTCTAGTTAATCATTTCATTAATCCACCTCAGATTTTTGGAATTTTAACTATTTTGTTATGCATATGACTATTATTTTCTAAGGAGCTATAACTGTGGTATTTACAGGAGACCTTGCAAATACTCTTGTATTTTATTGTTCTCTAAACGTATTTAACTCCCTGCCAAACCAAGAATTGATGAGGTAAAATTTATACAAGTCACATCAAGGCCAAATCTTGCTTCCAACTTCACATGAAGAAATTCCACTGAAGTAAAAGCAAGGTGCATTTTTGATTACTCGAAGTCTGCTACATAGCACTTATAGCTGACTTTATTTTTTCTCTAATATCTCTGAAAGACAACTGGAAGCACTGGAACACTCTGGAGACACTTTCTAGTAACCTTCCAGCAACTAAAGGCAGCCTGCAAAATATCTGGATAACTTTTTAGAAGGGCATGTAGTGACAGAATAAGGGGAAATGGCTTTAAACTGAAAAAAGGGTAGATTTAGATTAGACATAAGAAAGAAATTCTTCACTATGAGACACTGGTGCTGGTGAGACACTGGTGACACCCAGAGAAGCTGTGGATGACCCATTCCTGGCAGCATTTAAGATCAGGCTGGATGGGGCTTTGAGCAACCTGGTCTGGTGGAAGGTGTCCCTGGCTGTGGCATGGGGATTCGAATTAGATGACCTTTAAGGTCCCCTCCATCCCAAGCCATCCTATGATGATTTTATAATAACTTTGATTTATGTTTTTTTTTAACACACTTATAATTAGGTCTCAATTGCAGGCTGAAGTGACATTTTCACAGGAAACTCCTATTTTCAGTTATTAAAAATTTCCAGAACTAATAGACTTTTAGAGGCTGTATATTTTTTTCAAGTTCCAATAAAATAAATTCAAGTAGGATATGCCAAAACCACATAGATAAACAAATAAATTCACTACATTGTTTGGGGGTTTGGGGTTTTCTTTAATAAATCTTGTTTTGTCATAACATGTATATTTGCATCCCCACAGGAAATGCAATACAAATATAACACATGGTCCCATTAATCATCCTTCCTGTCAAAAACATGCAGAAACAAACCAAAGAAAAATTCTACCCCATTTCTGTTAAAAGTCTGTGAATTAAAAAAAAAATGTATATAAAAGGAAACTTTTGTAGTTTATGTAGTTTATGTAGGAAACTTTATGAAATTTATAGACTGAGACTAAACCCTTTACAGACAAAGAGAAAAAAAAAACATTTTATGATTCTCATTTATTGTACCGTTAGGATTTTTTATTAATGTTCTAGTCCAGTTCACCCTAAAAGGAATGGAATAATTTTGTTTAATTTCAGAAGGTGTTATATGAAAGTTTCTGTGATTGCACAAAGCTGTGCAATGCTTCTAAGTGACTTTTGCAGCAATAGAACCAGTCTCTGTTTCTTCCAAGAGCCTTCTCCAAATTAAGTTAAACAGTGCTTAAGTCACCAATCAGAACGCCATTTCTGGGTTTCACAGAAAAAAAACCAAACAACCTTTTCTTTTTAAATCAAGACAGATTAAGCAAGTTGTGACTTTGCATGGATCTCCTGTTACAACTGTCTTCATTCTCAGAGGAGATTCTTTCAGGTCAACCTATATTTTATCCTCTAATAGTGCAGTTTAGCTTTGGCCACATCCAGAAGGTGACCCAATTGCTTTCCTGTTAAAAAGAAGGGTCACTCCCTAACAAGTTGTCTGTGCTGGTCTAATCATAGTTCAAGCTTTTCCAAACTGGAACACAAAATGTGCACTCTTGAACTTCACAGAATGGAAATTATAAGCCCTTATACAGATAAAGACCATTTTTAAAACCCTTTTCCTGTTATTTCTTTTGGTGATTTCACGCACACCGGTTTCAATTTCTACGTCATTCATACTGATCTTAATATCTTTGTTGAACGTCTTTATTATAAACCAGATTTAAAAAAAAATCCCAAGTATGTCAGACAAAACAAAAATGAAGTAGTACACAGCCTGGAATAGTTTTTAAGCTAAATGTAAACACAAATCAGGACAATGTCTTTCACAGGGACTAGCAGGCCTTTGGTTCAGAATAACAGTGTCATAGTAAAGTATTATAAACATGTATGCTCATGTACACATACAGGTGACAGCAGTAGAGAGTGCCAATACTGACAGTTGTAGTCATCATGCTAAATTCCACTCTGTAGTGCTGTCTGAAAGTAATGAGTATTAATTTGTATGTGAACTTTGTCCAAAATCAGGACAAAGAAAATTTATAAGAGTTTAGGATTAACCGAAATATTTTAACAAACCAAAAGACACTTCTAATCCTCCTAAAGAATGTGGGCAACACGCTGCTAATCATTTCATTTACATAAAAAATAAAATTAGCAAACAATGAAGAGTAGAAATTACAAGAAAATAGATAATTTGCTTTTTCTTAGTATTAAATCTAACCATTCAGGCTGATTTCTTTAGGAGTATGTAACTGTCATGGCCATGACCTGAAACGGTTACTTGATCTACAAGTTGGCCGTGATAATGAGTTTGTAGGATTTCATAACATGCAAGTACATGGAGTCTTTGTTTCCATTAATATATTTATTACAAATTAATTTTAATAAGGTAAATATACCTATGAGTTATTACAAAATACCACTAGTTAATCAACAAGTTGCTTAATTACTTAGATGCATGCCTATATATATATTTTCAATTCCAAGTATTACCAGTACAGTCCATTAAACCACTCCCAGGAGTGGGGCCAGTTGATGATGGACAAAGTCTCACTTCAGAGATGATTCACATCACAGAGTACGGATTCATCAGGTGTCCCTGGTCGGTGTAAAGGAGTATGTAAGTTCACACAGGGAGTTCTTGAAGAGAGAAATTTGTCTTGGTAAGATAGTGACTTACTTTTATATCTTTAATGTGGATAGATAAGTGGGTGTAGGGCACCACTTCCTCGAGCAGCTGTTGCTGACTTCTGCTTTCTTATGAGGTCAGTTTACAGGTTACAGCAGCTTCTTTGTTCTGCAGGTTATGGTAGTTTCTTTGTTTTGTGCTTATCAGGGATGATCCAAGCTCCCAGCTGCACTTACAAAGGCAAACCTGGGGTCCAACTCATCCTTGACAAGGATATTTCTGCTTCTCAGGCCAGGTTCCCAGGCTAGCAGTTCCCAGACTGCAGAACATTTGTCTCTCAGTATTTTAGCCGACACCTTTTGTCAGTATTTTTCCCCATTATAACCTGGTCACATTTATGGCTCCTCTGGCAGAGTATTTCTTCTCACTGATGTTAAGTTGGTAATACACAATGAGGGAAATACTAGGAAATGAATGTATACTGCTTAATCTATATAATACTTTAATTTCATTTTCATCTTGTCATATCCTTGATGATGTACATTTCCATTAAGTTTCTAATTTACAATACCTGAACCTTTGAAGGGCTCATGTTGAGGAAACTAAGGCGTAGAAATTTACCCTTGCAAATCTACTAACAGGCAAACCTTTCACACTCCATCATAATTACCTTTAGCTACATGCTATAAGCATTTTTATGAAATACCTATTCATCTTTCAGCTCTACATCACATTCTGTATTTACAGGGAAACTGGGCTGAAAACCTAGTTTTGTGGTAAACTCACAGTGATGTATCACACAGAATTTCTTCAGTTGTGCCACTGAATAGTGTTAGTGTTAGCTGTCCCTACTGAGAGTCAATAGCACACTAATCTTCCCAGCATTTGTTTTATCACATATTTTTATTTTAATACAAGTCTGAGGCTGAAATTGGGATTTGTCTCCTCTGGGTCAGACAGTGCAGAAACATGCACAAACCCACAATGCCTATAGTCAAAAGTTTACGTACTCAAAAAAGGAGGCAAGAAAACTAAACAAAAACCCCAGACCAGATAAAAAGGTTTCAGAAAGCCACACAACATGCAAGCAAAGTTACTACGATAATGACTTTTACATACCATGTTACTTTAAATTTCTGATGTTTGGGGTAGGATTGTAACCCTTTACCTGTGTTATGAAGCACTTTGCTGCAAAAATAACACTGTAGTTCCTTAGTGTCCTCTATGGAATCATAGTTGTTCTAGACAAGGAAAAGACCACATTTAGTTTATTTCCACACTGGTAGAAAGGTTCATATTTTCCTAAACTGTGACACTTGCTTCATGTAAGAAGGAAAAAGTGACAGCAATAAAATAAAGAAATAGATGTAACTGTGAAAAAAAATCTGTGAGTGTGACAAAGAAAGTGAAAAGATAAAATCTTTTATCCTACAAGCTTTTATGAAAAGGAAACCTTACTTTAAACACCTTTAAAACAAACAAGCAAAACCCCAAAACTTTATCAAGTTGCAATGAGAAAGGAAAATACAAAAATTAATATTTGGCTGAATGGAAACTGGAATGAAAAATCTGTTATTTATCTTCCAATTTGTAAATATCTTTAATTTAACAAATTATATTTAAATTAATTGAATAGTTTATGTGGAATTAACGTAATGTCCTGTGGTTATACAGCCAAATCTGTCCTTAAAATAATGGATAGATTTTAAATTGGAGCCTGAGCCAACACATATTTCAGCAGATGGAGAATCCTTGTGTTAATCATCAAAGCACTTAAGAAGAACAAAATCAGTGTCTGAGCACTTATCTTTTAAAAATTTATGTAACTTTTACACTTGATGATATACCCAAATGACACAAACCAAGACTGTAACTTCATTTTTTTCAGTAAATTGGAGATGACTAAATGTGAAAAACCCCACATAGTAATTGTTCAGCTGGTAGGATCTAATACTGCAAAGAAAGTTTCTCTTCTACCTCAATCAAACTTGTCAAGGACAAAATACAAATGGAGTTTAAAAAAATGTTTTATTGATCCTGATTTTATTTAGTATGGGTACTAAACCAATCAGTATCTACAATAGCAGCTTTAGTTGTAAGGATCCAGCACCCAGATCTTATGGGTCAAAACAGTGCTTACATTTTTAATGCATTAGCTTCAGCCATAGGCTTTCAGTTCACTTTATAGATTCAGCATCATACATTTTCTGACTTTACTAAAGCAGACAACTAAAACTGAAATATTTAAATAAAATGTAAAGGCCAATGCCTTTTGTAGAAAAACTGTTATAGTTTAAACAAGCTCTCACTGTGCAGCTGGCAAACACAGTTTTTCGCCCCTGTTTCCCAACCACTTTGTTCTGCTGCACTCCTGTTTCTCTGTGAAAGGCACTCAGAAATCCAGGGGTGGAACAATATCTGAAGGAAATGTTCAGCTTGGAGCCTCTGCAGTTTTGCTTACTGAGGTTACAGCCATTCCTATGAGACCTTGTAAGACCACATCAGTTACTCTGATAGCTAAATAGACTCCTCCTTCAACAACCCCTGTGTGCAAGTAACATAGTTCCTGAAGGAAGAGTATTGCCAGGGTGGCAAGAGATTGCTGAAAGGGGAGATAGAGATAATGAAGGCAGTGAGGAATTTTATCCAACTGTTTCTTGGGAGGTAAATGGGCTGAGATATGTTTCTCTAGCACAGAGAGAAGTGATTCCTCGAATCTTCACTTAGAGGGAATGATAAATAATGTAAGTCCTGTGGTTTATTGCACTTTCTTTAAGAAAGACGGTGGTTTGTGGTAGGGTCTTCTGTAGGATTCAGTGACCTTTTATTTGCTTTAAAAACACTAAAGAAACTGATCAGGAACTTTTTTTTCTAAATGAGTGGCATATAAAAGAAAATGGAAGTTGGGGGAATAAATTATTCCCTGCAGTGCAATATGTTTGCACAGGAGTTTCCACTGTTTTTGACTTGTTATTTTGCTGAGATGAATTAACTAGTAGGGTCAAAAATAATACACAGAAGAGTGAATACATCTATAAGGACGTTTTTCTTCTGTGCATGAAATTGGCAGATATATAATTTATATAGAAAGTTCAAATTCTTTACTTATAATATTTATTTTAAAGACAGAAAAAATTCAGTAACCTTAAGGTTTATAACATTACTCTCTTGCATATGTTTATGCTTAGTAACATGGTTCTGATACAGATGAATATTTAGCTTTTGAGACTTAAGAAGTACAGAAGACATAGAACACAAAGAAACATACCTATTTTTCCAACTGTGACAAAAGGTAAAGTCTGAATTTTATAGTAATAATAGCGTGTTGCAGTTCGTATAAAAACACAGAGAACTCCATAGAAGTTGCATAGAAACATAAGTGTGATAATTCATTATCAAAATGGTAGCAAAATTGTTTAAAATTCACAAAACCAAAGCAGATTATCACAATGGAAAAAAAACATATCATGACCCAGGGCTAAATGACAACTCTTCTGACAGCTGGATATGTCAGAGGAAAAAGTCCAAAGATATCCAATGGAAGCTAATAACCAGCTCCTGCTAGGAACCAACTGAAAACTGGGTATCTTCCCTGACTGGAAATTCCAATCATTTTTTATGAATTTGTCCTGAAACAAAAAAGAAACCCCAAAATCTATTATTTCCCTTTTCTATGTGGGAATTTGGAATTGCCTTTAGAAAAAAGTGGAAAAAAAAAAGTTTTACTTAAGTTTTTCCTGCTTTTTCAAAAGCTGCAGTGGCCCTCCGCAAAGGTTGGAGGTTAGGAACAGCAGTTTTCATAACCAACAGCAAACTGAAGGTCTTGTGGATCCTGGCTTAGACAAATGTGAAAATAAATTCTGGCTGTTGACTCCATCACAACAGTATTTGAACAATTACAGCGTTATGTTCTTCTAAGTACTGAGAGGTTAAGGAAATACTTATGTTATTTAAATCACCTAGACATTCAGCACTCATATATAATCTTGAATTCCTTCTACCTTCCACTATTTCTTGTTGTTTTTACAAAATCCAAACTATCCACCTCCTGAAATTCACACTACCTCAAAAGGTCTCTGGTGCAACCTTCTGCTCAAAGCAGAGTCACATCTGAGCTCAGACCAGGTTGATCAGGGCTTTTCCAGCTGGGTCTTGAAAACCTCCAGGGGGAAGTCTCCCTCTGGGCAGCCTGCCTTCCTCCCTGACTGTCCTCATGGTGATTTCCCCACCCCTGTTATGTCAGTTCAGAATGTCCCTTGTTTCAGTTTATGATCCCTATCTCTCATCCTCTTTCCATATGAAGAGATTGGTTCCATAGTCTCAAAAAACTGCTCTTAGATGCTGGAAAACTGTTTACATCCCTTCCAACCTTCTCTAGTTTCCAAAAGTTCTCATGTTCAGTATCTCTCCTACCAGATATTTGAAATCAACTTCCTAATAGAAAAGATGTTTTATTAATTCCATCAGCATCACAATGAAGCATCTGTTTTCCATAAGTTCTTCAGATATTATTAGATTATTTTTCCTGTAAAATATTAAGAATAAAGGAAAGCAAACAAGTACATCTTTAAGCTGTTTTTCATGGCTGAACTTGTAAAATGTGATGTGCCAATGAAGGAGAAGGAAATATCTGTGTGCTTGTTTCGTTGACATAAGTACTGTTTTCTCTTAATAGGTTTTTAAGCTATTTTTAGTGTGAGAGTATATTTATTTATTTGTCACTTATAATTCTGCTATTTCCTTCCACTAAATACAGAGTCCAGGGATGAAATCCTGGTCCTTTAGATGCTAGCAGGAGTTCTGTTATTATCAAAGGGAAATCTCACAACTGACTCCACAAATATTATAATTTTTTTTTAAATACTGTATGCTTCTGTGCTTTCATTTCCATATCAGAATGGATTTTTTTCCTGTTTTATTTGAAATACCCACAGGAAAATCTGTGTTTTTAAATACCTTACTTGAAAAACATTCTATGTAGATAGAGTTTTGGTTGTAGCATTATGTATTTGGCCAATTGGAGTAACTTTTCATCAGCATTTGCTTGAGCTTCCCTATTTTTTTCCAGACAGGGAATTACCAAGGATTCAATTCTCTATGTCTGAAAGAGCTGCAAAGCTGATATACCAACATCACCTTTACTGGCAGGAATTCTTAGGGATGCTGTTTCTGAATGAGAAATGAAGCACTGGTTTTGAAACCACATACATGTGTTTGCATGTTTTCACAATTTTGATTCTCAGCCATATGAATTAAAATATGCAGCTTTGGGGAAAGAAAGCCTAAATGTGTATTTTAAGTAAAATAGGACTGACCTGACTGCATGATGCTTAATATAACAGAAGATACAATATATTACCATATCACCAAATTATCTTTCCAGATAAGCAAAGTACTACCTACAAGAAAATCAACATTCCATCTGCCAAGATCCTTTTTTGAAAAACTTATCTCCTTAGCTAGTTTTATTCTGATACTCTTTTCTTGCTCTTGTAACTTTTTTCTTCTGAATAAAACTGAATCTTTATCAAGAATAATTCCTATTTCCTAGGTGTCAGCCATATTACAAAGCTGATACTGAATCTTTCTTGCTACCTGATGTGCAGTCATTCCTCTTCTCATTATTGCATTGCTAGCCTATCTGACTTGCTTATAGTCCATTCAAGTAATTTATAAAGATAAGAAATTGCAAAAGTCATTTGGAAGCCTGCAGACATCCCACACGGTAAAGCTTCAAATGGATGTGGTCTTCTTCCTGTCAAATAAACTCTTGTTATATATTCACTATTTCTTTTGCAATCCTTTATTTTATTTAGCCCCTCATTTATGGATGAGTCAGTGTAGAGATCTTCGTCAATCAGCCAGTTATTCCATCATTGCTGATGTCCTGCTTTTCAAATAAGCATTTTCAGGGGGAAAGAAAATAAATTGAAAAAAGTACATCAGATGATGAAAAAGAGACAACAAATGGATAAAATCTAAAATGTGATTAAGAAAAGCCCAGTCTGTGACAAAAGTAAATTTCATATGTGAGGGGTAATTTCAGTAGATGACCTAAAACCAAATGAGACAAAGTTAATATAATGAATCTCAGCATAAATCATGCCAGATCAAAGTTTAAAAATGCCTCTGGGAACCGTGTGTGTTCTCCTTCTCCTTCCCATCAGGCTTTCCCATTATAAAATCCCAACTGTCAGTGTTACTTGTAAATTCAAGACCAAAAAAGATGGATTAAGTTTGAGCAGGCTCCTTAAATATGGGCTGAAATACCTTGGCAAATTGGTAGGTCCACAGATAGCTTTGCTGTCTTTAAACTAAGCAAATAGCAGGCCATAGCAAAGTAATAATGAGTAAGTGCTGCTCTGCTAATTAAAAGTCAGGTTGGAGTTTAATGCTTTAATCATAGAATCATAGAATAGTTAGGATTGGAAGGGACCTAAAGATCATTTAATCAGATCGTAAATAAGTAAAAAGACATGAAGAAAGCCACCAATAGCTCTTGTGGTGACACTTGTACAGATGGTTTGGGCTCTGAGGATGGCATATTTATACATATTTATGTGCATATTATCCTGATGTGAAGAATAAAATATTTTCTGCCTGTGAGATATTATCTTGCCCAGAGGCAAAGAAGGAAATCAGACAGCACTGCTAGAGGAGCAGCTGAACAGTGACCTCTCTGTGGAGTTTCCCAGTAAATGACTCAACACAGCAACAAGGTTATTTCCCATGGAGAAGTTGCTTGCCTAATACCCAGTTGTATCAGAAAGGTTCTTTAACATGCTGGTTTGGAGAATGCAGGAAGGGAGCATCAACCTCTAGTTTTACTGTTCAAGACAAAGCTCTGGCAGACAGAGAAGGAAAGGTGGCAGCTGACCTGGCAGGTTTTCTTTCTTGGACCATGTGTGGAACTAATCTGGATCTACTGTGGACAGAGGTTGTGAAGGAAAGCACCTCTTACTATTGTAATTAATTTATCTAGATGATATGTTCCACCTGCCTTACATCTTACTAGCAAACAGTTTGGGATACTTTTAATTCCTCATCCCAAGTGATCAGGCACCTACTGGGTTAATGGAAAGGAATGATTCTAGGACAAAGGCTCCTACAGGTGATTGGGGCATTCAGTGAAACACCTTGATTATCCCACCACCATACCACTTGTCAAGCAGATGGCAATTCTGCATTTAAAGAACAAGTCTTGCCTAAAGAATAAGTGTTATTCAAAAATGTGGTTGACTGTGACCTCAGAAGTGTTGAGCAAACTCATGCAGGTCATACTGACTCTGAAGTGCTGAGAAAGCCATTACATGATGGTCACATCTCCAAAAGGCTATATCCCACTTCACTACACTTCTGCACTTCCAGTTGATATACAAGAAATCAGGGCATTGACCTGATGTTTCTTCCTGAGTACATAGCATGATTGGTGGCAGCAAGAGACCTTAAACCCAGAAAGTACTTTTTTGATCTTTCTCCTCAAGCTTAAACACCACTGAGCAGAAATTGTCAAGTATTCAGGGACTGTCTTTTTTATGCAGTGCTGCTCTGTTTCAGAGGGAATGCTGCGATATATAAAAATTAATATAGAGAAAAGAAACTTAAGGGAAAATCAGAAAAGGGCATCTCATGCACAGGTACAATATATCTTTCTGCAGAATGAATCTCTCTTTTCTACATGGTACCACAACCTTTGTGTAACACTTGTGTTCCTAAAGACCCTTCTCCTTCCTCATTTCCTCCCATCTGGTAACAGTCTAATAGAGGACACTGCTCACCAGTCTGCTTCATTTCCGTGCCATGTTAGAGCTCTTCCACCCTCATTCTCTCTATCCAAAGCAAACAGTTAAAAACTTCTTAATACCTGGAGGAGAAGGAAGGGAATTTCCAATCAGATCTTACGTTACAGTCCTGGCTTCTTTACCAACTACTCTAATTAATAATAAGGAAAAATATAAAAGATGTCATTTCTGAATGAAGTGTTGAAAGGAGTTATTATTTCTTTCCTAGCCAGGTATCGTGGGGATATAGTAACTGCCCAGACAATTGGGCAGAGGAAGAAAGTCACATAGAATGTAAGACAAAATCTTAATTAAAAAGAGAAATCATATTAAATTGTCATGTTAATGATCTTTCTCTCAACAGTTTCTTCAGAATGGTAAGCCTAAGCCAGGGTTTTTCTAAATGTAATACTTTTGTACAAGTGTTTTGTCATAATATGCCATGCTACCTTTGTCTATGTGTATGTGTGCGTCAGAGTTCTTTGAAATGAAGGCTGAGGTTCACAAACCACAGGCTTAGGAAATATCATCTGTAGGAAACTAGTCATGCAAACTTCTGCCTGATAAAAGAGATGCACGTTGAGGTAAGTCCCCATGGGGTCTCTTCACTGTGTTCAGGATGGGCTGGTAAAGTCTGTTTTTAGAGGGATGGACACCCAGGAACCATCCAGTGTTTCTAATGGCAAAGGTATAAAGCATGTGTGTGTATGAAATAAATACTAAAACAGCCAATAGGGACTGTACATTTCTTTCTGCTTAAAAGGTGGTCTTCAATATTTGGAATTTATTTACATCTATTTAAAATTCTTGTTTCAAAGCAAAACTAGTCTGGAGGAAAAGGTTTTGCTTGAATGCTGTTTTTATGCAGCCATTCCCACCCATCAAGCTTGCTGGCTTATAACTCCAGTTTTGGAGTTATTTAATTCACAACAACTAGCTAAAATGTCGAGTTTCAGTTTATCAGTCATTGTTTTATTCAATTAATTGAATTTAAGCTTATTTTACAGCACATTTTCTTTTGGTTTTCAAAACACGCATTTACTAGCTGCTAGACAATAATAATTGTTTAATAACATAATTGGTTAGGCTTTGATTTACAAGATATATGACTTGAAACCGTATGATTTCCAGGATTCCAGTAATTATTTTTAATTCAGGCTATAAAACTTCCATGCCATATTAATCAGCAAGGCTGGGAAAGAAGCCAAAGATACAGTTTAACATTTTATGATTAAAAAATCTTATTTTCCAAACTCTGTTCAACTCCTGTTTTAGTAGACAATTTTCTATTTTAGTGTTAAATCTGTGAAGGCAAGTCAGCACAGGATTAAAATGAAATGGAATCTAGCAAGTAATGTCTAGACCAGATCTGTCATGGACCAGCTTCTCTATGGAAACAGTACGAGAAGGTTTAAAAGCCTTCAGTGGAACAGCATTCATTTTAAACAACCCAAAGGAAGCAAGCACTGTGGATATGAAGCACTGCTGAACTGTTAGGTTTTCAGTACTCAAAAAATGTAAAAGAAGACCCCAGTTTCTTGCACAGGAAAAAAACATTAATTTTGATACATACTCATTAACAAAATTTGTAAAAATATTCTTATAAATACCTGTCGTGGTTTAAAACCAAACTGCACACAGCTCGCTCACCCACTCCCCCCCCTTATTCCCCCAACTCCCGGAGAGTTAAGAAGGAGAATCCAAAGAATGTAGCCCCCACAGGTTGAGATAAGAACGGTTTCATTACTAAGGCATAACACAAATCACTCCTGTTACTACTACTACAAATAATAATGATAAAGCCAATAACAACTGAAGAGAATACAGCACCTCACCAGCCACCGACCCATAACTCACCCCACCCTGCCCGGCCAAGCACCGACCGATACCTCCTCCATTCCCCCAGAGCTCCCAGCCCCTTCAGGGTTTCTCCCGGTTACATCCTGGGTATGACGTGCTATGGTATGGAATACCTCTTTGGCTAGCCTGGGTCAGGTGTCCTGTCTTTCCTTCCTCCCAGCCTCCCCTCCTCCCTGGCAGAGCATGAGCTCAAAAAAGGCCTTGGACAAACCAAACATTTGAGCAGTAACTCAAAACATACTTGCTATCAGCAACCATTCTCAGCCCGAAAGTCAAAACACAGCACTGCACCAGCTACCAAGAAGGAGAAAAAATGACTGCTACTGCTCAAACAATACATTTTGATATAAACAGGACAATACATTTTGATATAAACAATTTTTTGAGAAAAAAAATTGTATTTTCAATAAGCACTATGTGCACAGAGATATATCCCGACCAAAAGCCTGGTAAAATAACTTTATTAATGTGGAGGATACAGAAATCAAAAGCTGAGCCGAATTCTGCCTCAGAATGCGTGATTTCCATCTATGCTCATGCTACACAGCTGCAACTTTACTGAGCCCACAACAGAGGAAGTGGAAAATGTTATTTACTTACAAAATTCATAAGAAAGTTCATTTTACACACCCACTCATTTGCTCATAGGCTTTATTCACTTACACACTGACACCAACATACTTCACTACCATGCATGTACTCCCAGATGGTTTGCTCACAGAGAATAGGGGGCAATGGCTGTCAACACGTCTGGGGCTTTTCTTGATTGACAAGGACAGATTTTTCATTTCCTGAACCAGTTGCCCAGAGAAGCTGTGGGTGCCCATCCCTGGAAGTATTCAAGGCCAGATTGGATGGGACTTTGAACAATCTGGTCTAGTGGTAGATGACCCTGCCCATGGCAGGGGGATTGGAACTAGATGATTTTTAAGATCTCTTCCAACCTAAACCATTCTGTGGTTCTATTATTTTATGTTGGGGTCTCCCTTACATAAAAAATTTGTTTAGTCCGTAAATCTTAGACTATGTTGTGGCACACTGTCTTTTTTCCCTTGTTTGGAATATATATTTGAAGTATCATGCTATAGCTGATTTCATGTTAGTCTAGAGAGAAAAAGAGTAAGTGGGACACGCTGCAACCTAGCCACCATCCTCCTGGTATGAAGGTGCAGTGAGTCCTTTTGACAAGATATCAGTGCTGGACTTTCACCAGTGTGCAGACTCTGTGACCTTTATATAAACATCATTTTCTTCAATCTCAATGCTGGGAATAGGGTGCTGTCAATAGTGGCCAGAAGTCAGAGCCAACATAAGCCATTCTTTCAACCTTTCTACTGCTTTTCTCCTCATGCTTGCACACACACTTTCCCAATTCCATTCATATTTCATCCATAGTAATCTTAATATTTGTCTTAAACATCTCTGCAACTTTACAAAAGTTAACAAATATGACATAAAATATAGGGAGGTTTTCCATAAACTTTGAAATGTTGGCCAACATTTAAAACCAGGTGTTTGTTGATGGTTAGGATAGCATTTCTTAATCTACCTGTGTTGCAATAAGACTACCTATTTATATCTTACTGCTTCGTGATTTTCAGTTCAATTTGAGTATAATAAATATCTTTTTTTACTTAAGTTTGATTTACCATGTTAGCATTTTTTTAAACTTATGCTAGGAGATACCTTTTATAGTTTAGAACCCTGATTTATAACTCGCTTTTCATCAGCAAAGATATTATGAGTTTCCAATTCCATTTTCTTTTCTCAGTTATTAATGATTTAGGGTCAACAGCATCAAAATTCATGTAATCAGTTCTCAGGTGCTTTGGTTTCGATGATGATGATGATAGGACACACCAAATCTTTTGGTGTATTTGCATGTTAAAATACAGTACTGATACACATCTTGTTGAGGATTAAAAAAAGCTCCTTTTCAGTGTCAGCAAACATTTCTGAACAAAGTAATTTGGTAGTCTAAGAAACATTAAATACACTAAAATCTTCTATATAACATAAATTTGAAAAATCTCTGTTGTGTAGATTTTGAGCATGGTATTTTTCATTGTATGATTCCATTTTGCTTCCCTCGACTCCAGGCAACCCAGCCTTCTTTAACTTACCCTTTTTAATTTTTCCAAATATGGCAAAAGTCTTCATGGCTGTTAAATTATTTTTTCCCAGGTTTAGACAGTACCTGCATATCGCTTTCTTACTGTATTTGCAGAGCAGAATTGAACAAAAGTGGCTGAATTTATGCATAAGACTCTGAAAATGCATTATGTGATAAAGTGCTTTATGTTATTAAGAATTGTAAAATTATTACTGTATATCAGTTTCATTATGTAGCTCATTTTAAATGAAGCAGAATATTTTAATAGTCCAAGAAAAGACATATTTTATACCTTACAACTGGAGATATATCTGTAATTTTTTCCATAAAATATGCATGAATGATTTTCAGCTCCATTTAACTAATGTGTTTGGGGAAGTCTTTGCAATAGTAAATGCAACAAATCTCAGGCAAGATTGGAAGTAATGTGCATGTGTGGTTAAGAGTAACTTTTCATTTTGCAGTTCAAATTTTTGACCAAATGTTTCTTTATGTAAAAAGCCTCAGTATTACTCTGGAATGTGACAGTGATCACTAGGTATAAAATTACAAACTACGTCAGAAATAAAACATCATAAACTACTCACAGTGTATTTGCTAAAGGAAAAAGAAGTGTGCCTTCTTAAATTGTCTAGGACAGCCTCTGAGAACTGACCATCAGCTGCTCCACAGGTGGATGCAAAGACTGTCCTGAGCTGAGATCTGCTGCACACAGAATGAAAGACAGTCACTGAGTAGAAGTAAGGGTTAGTTAACGCCCAGTGCAGATGAGAATAGTCTGCAGTCTGTTAAAGTCTCAGAATGCACAAGGGATCTGGGCCTGTAAAAGCCCATTGCCTTCTGCCCATCTGCTATGCAAAGTACCTCACACCTTTCCTCTGATGTTATCCAGACACAGATCAGCAGTGCCAGGCATTCGAGGCTTGTCCCCAGGCTTTTTGAAGTTAGTGGGGAAAAAAATGGTTCCTAAAACTGAACAAAGAACAGCAACAAATATAACTTTGTAAATAATTGATGAAACACACCAAAGGTACCTTAAAGTTACTGTTGGTAATTATCTACTAAAACAAGTCACATCAGAAGCAGATTGCTAAAGTTTTAAAACTGCAAACAAAATTCCTGAAAACTCAATGGAATGAATGGAGCTCAGGAAATGAGAGTCCCAAATGCTCCCTTATGATCAATATCTACAGCTATTCATCTCTGTCCTGGGTTCAGCAGTAGCAGTCATTTTTCTCTCCTTCTTGGTGGTGGGTGCAGTGCTGTGTTTTGACTTTCGGGCTGGGAACAGTAGTGATAGTACCTATGTTTTGAGTTACTGCTCAAATATTTGGTTTTTCCAAGGACTTTCTGAGCCTCATGCTCTGCCAGGGAGGAGGGGATGCTAGGAGGAAGGAGAGACAGGACATCTGACCCAGGCTAGCCAAAGAGGTATTCCATACCATAGCACGTTGTGCCGAGGACGTAACAGAGTTATCCGAAAGGGCTAGTACTTTGGGGGAATGGAGGAGGTGCTCGGTCGGGCAGGGTGGGGTGAGTTATGGGTCGGTGGCTGGTGAGGTGTTATATTCTCTTTACTTGTTATTTCCTTTATCGTTATTATTTGTAGTAGTAGTAGCAGTAATGATTTATGTTATACCTTAGCAATTAAACCGTTCTTATCTCAACCCGTGGGAGCTACATTCTTTGGATTCTCCTCCCCAGCTCTCCAGGAAGCAAGGCGGGGGGTGTGAGTTAATGAGCTGTGTGGCTGGGTTTAAACCACGACAATCTCGATAGAGCATTTCAGCACACCTGCAATCTTAATCTGGCAGCAGTGGACTTCCTGGAAAAGAGATCTTTACAATAGATCGTACAAAAACACAGTTCCAGAGGGAACAGAACTCTTTTGTGGAGTGATACTGGAGAGAGTTCAATGGCGGTCCACAAGGATAAATAATGGACTGAAGCACCTGCCATTTGAGGAAAGGCTGAGAGAGCTGGGAGTATTCAGCTTACAGAAGGCTCAGGGGGATCTTATTAACAGATATAAATACCAAAGTGGAGGGTATAAAGAGGACAGGAAAAGGCTTTCCCTTCAGCGCTGCCCAGTGACAGAACCAGAGGCAATAGGTACAAATGGAAGTATAAGCATGTTCTATCTGAACATGAGGAAACACTTTTCTACTATGACGATAATGGAGTACTGGCAAAGGCTGCCTTGAATGCTTGTGGAGATATTAAGAAGCTATCTGAACATGGGTCTGGGCAAACGGCTCTAGGTGGCACTGCTTGAGCAGAATGTTGGACCAAATGACCTTCAGACCAAATGACTTCCAACCTCAACCACTCTGATTCTGTGAGCTTTGGGGTTAGGCTGTTAGTCTTGTGCAAATAATCTAAACTATGTGTTACTGTGCAGAAAGTGACATAATGATACTGTTCTTGTCAATGCTGAACTTTTGAGGCTTCTCTATCAACAGTCACAGTGTCCACTGAGAGAGTAACAGCAGTGTTTTAAGCAGGGAGAAGGCACCCACCATTGCAAAACAGGTCCTGCTTGCCATTCACAAGTTAATTAATTGCAAACAGGGTTAATAGGTTTAAGAGATATGTCCTAAAGCAGAAGCAGTTCTTTCTTGTGTAACTATGTTACGTATGACTTAGATTACATCTGCAATTAAATAACTTGGCAAGTAATGAACTTCCAAAGGGTTCCATCATTCAGCTCAGTTCTGTGGCCAAATATCACTCAATTTTCTCAAGACAAAACCTATGAGCTTAAACGAAATTCTACAACAAACGAGTTGTAAAGTTCAGTCCTCTGTGTTTCAGTCAGCAGCATTTCTGCCATTAAATGCTGTGTAACTGCCTCACAGAATTTGCACGTCTGCAGATATTGTCAATATACACATATTTCCAGTGTCTGAAAAGCTGCCTTGATATATTTTGTTTTCAGATATCATAACAAAAAATGAAAAACAATATGAGAAGTAAAATATTGTACTTCATATGATCAGTAGTATTGAAGTGAAACCATAGTTATATAGTCATATTATTTTATCTAAAAAAGAATGAACATTACTATTTATGTGAAAGGTGAGATTGAAAACACAACAAACAGAAATCCAGACAGTAGAAGAAATAACTCATGGAATGGAAATGCACTATTTGTTACTAGCTAAATTGCTCCATTAACATGACTTTTTCTGACCTTGAAATATCACACTGAAGACAAAAGAGTAATTTTGCCTCAAAGCTTGTTGGTTTTGCATTTTATGTGGAAAATGAAAAGATATCTCGGATATTTGGCCATTAAGTATATCTGTTGTTACTCCCTGTCAAGAACATACATTCAGCATAATCTTCAGATAAGTAACGTGTGAAAGAAAGGTCAACTAAACAATATTTGAGCAAGTATAGACTGCAGATTGATCTAACATTGAATTTCCTAGCAGAGGGAAATAGCTGAGGATTAAAGGATAATAAATTAGGTGTGCAAGTTATGTGTCAGCTCTGCACAAAACAGAGGTTTTACGATTCAAAAGCAAAGGTCACCACTACCTGGAATGCAGACCTTGCATTTGCTTTTTTGTACCAGTGGCAGATCAGGCTGGTGTGTATCACAAAGCCTATTTGTTCCCAGAAAAAAAACAACCAACAAAACCAACCAACCAAAACCCCCCAACCAAATAAACAAAAATCACAAACAACTAAACCCTTTTCCTTGAGTGCCTCCACTCTAACTGATGGTTGCTGCATCTCATCCTATTTCTAAACAAGACAGCACTATTCACCATAGTATTTCTAATTTAGCTATTTATTCCACCATGAATAGATTAAGTGACCAAGAATCACATCAACAATGTTTAATATTTTAGTGCTCTGATAATAAAGGGAAGAATGGAATAACAGTTTGGTAATGTTTTACAACTAATAATTCATTTTATTACCATGGATGATGGTTGTTGGTAGTTGACAATTTCTTTTTTAATCTTCACACAGTAGGAAGTCAAACCCCAGAAAGTAGCAAAATCTTGAGAAGTACTTGGCTGATTTCCCTTCCAAAGGCAAAATTAACTTCAAGAAGTTAGATATAGTGTATGACAAAAACTGAGACCTAACCAAGGCAAATGTTCTAGGCACATTGCCTGAATAAATTCTGATTTCCAGAAGGTGGTGTCAACTTCACTGAATCAGATGCTTATAACACGTTAACAATTTACTCAGAGCGGAGTCCTATGTAGCAAACATAGAGGGAGTATCCTTTTTATTTTTCTATTGAAACTATCAACAAACACTTTCATATCAAAATGACAAAATTCAAAAGCACTTGCTCAAAATCTTGCAGTGTTAGTATTACAAGAGAAAGCTTCAGTCCAACTTCCAATCCAAAATTATGAAGATTTTATGTGAATATGTCTATTTATGTATCTGTGTGTGAGAGTGGGGCAGGATGTCTGCACACTCTTGTGCACATGCCTGCATATAAAAGAAAAGGTATTGATAATATAGTAAAGGACCATTTAAAAAATGGTGACATCATGCTATTGATTTCAAACTCTGAAATACAGTCTTGCATGTAAACATTTCTTTGATACCAGAGGAGTACCAATATTTTATCCTGGACCAAAACCACATACAAGCAATGCCATTAATAAGGCGTTTCATTTAAATGTGAATAAGATTCCCTTCCTCCTCTCCCCCCAAGAGAATTATCTAATTTTGTAATTTTATTTTTTTTTTACTGAGGAGAATATTTCAAGGTAGTAATAGCAGCACAGTTTGCAAACTACTTTTTTCAGGAGTTTTTCACAATGGGAGTGAAAGATATTAAAGACATTAATTATCCTCAGATTAAGATATGGATTTATAGAGGATACAAAAATCAGTTTGGTAAGAAAATGCAAAGTACACATGACTGTTGGAGGTGTATGTTAACTTATGTTTTTTGCTATCATATATTACTCTATGAGAGCTGCGTTTTTTTATCTGAAATTATGGTACTCTTACTCCCCTTTAAAGTGAATTATTTGACTTCAGTAAAGTCCTTGAGAATTTTTATTTCTAGCTTGAATAAGGTCATCTCTTCACCTTTGACTTTTCTAACTAAGATACATCTAATCTACAGAGTTCTTACAAGTAATAACCATTTCAATTAGCAAAAATGATAGTCAATAATTAATTATGAGAGCAGTATTGTTCTCTTTTCGTCCTTGCCTCTATGATATTGAAAAAAATAGTTCATCATTCTACACTTAAAGAACCACATGAGTAACTTCTGTCTTACCATGCTTTACTAGCACTTCTAAGTTTTGTATAATATTTCTTGGACTTAAGAGGGAGTAAGATGACAATAAACTTGACATACCATCACAATAATGAATGTAGAGTTGACATCCACTAGTTATTCAATGTCTGCATGAAGTAGGAATATGCTAATTCCTATAGTAAAAGTTTTTGAAAATGGTATGCATGTGTTTATCATTTCACTTTTATCCCTAAAGACATCTCAGCTTGAAGCATTTTGTAACCATACTGTTGATCAAATCTCACGCTCAGTGAAGCTGTCTTTCAAAGGTTCTATCTCTCATATGAATGCATGATCCTAAGAGCCCCAAATGTTTGCCTTGTGGCAGAAAAGGATCAGCTTGCTCTTTGATTATGTTGAAAACTGCAAAATACATACATAAGTGTATTTATATGCATATATATACACATTCATTTGTCTATAAACAAATTTCTCTTGTAACACAAATAAAAACATTTTTTGTTTCCAAGTCCACTTATCCAATTATCACACAATAACTGAGAAGTGCCATTAAACTAATTTTTCATTCCAAGAGTGGGTTTTAAAATATCTTAGGATGTACTTTTATCATAATTAGTTTTTATAAACTGGAATTTACCATTTCTTTAACTGAATATTAAGAATGTGTCCTGGTTTTGGCTGGGATAGAGTTAATTTTCTTCCTAGTAACTGGCATAGTGCATATTTTTTGGCTTTAGTCCCGGAATAATGCTGAGAACACACCAATGTTTTAGTTGCTGAGTAGTGCTTACCCTGATCAAGGGCTTAGTCTTATTCATATGCTCTGCCAGTGAAGAGGGGAATAAGAAGCTGGGAGGGAGCAGGGACAAGACACCTGACCCAAGCTAGACAAACAGGTACTCCATACCACAGAACATCGTGCTCAGTATATGAGCTGAAGAACTTGGCTGGTGGGGGCCAATTGCTTCTTGAGGATGGGCTGGGCATTGGTCAACATGTGGAGTGCAATTGTGTTGTGCCTCATTTGTGTTTCAGTTATTTTTTGTTTTATATCTCTCTTCCTATCCCACCAGGGGTCGGAGGGGAGAGTGAGTGAGCAGCTGTGTGGTACTTAGTTGCCAGCCAGGATTAAGTCACGACAGAATGTTTCTCACTATTACATCAATTATATAAAATCTGTCTCATTTCTTCAACAATTTTCCAAATAAAGTAGTATGAGCACAGCTATTCTCCAAGAAACCATAGACAAAGGTAAAAATCTTGTTACTTTATTTCGCTAATTAACAATGTGTAGGAAAGAAGACACACTTTTAAAAGTATGGCTTTCCTTTTACTACTAATGAACCATTTTGCAGCATGTCTCCTCTACAGTTTGAAACATAGTTAAACATCATTATGCTTTCCCTTTGCTGGGAAAATAGGAGCACAGACAGGATGCCATCACCTTCCCCCCATCTGCAGAGTCAGGTAGTGGTATGTAGAGCCACTATGGTACTGGCTCATCGGGAGCCCACATCCTCCCCCCTAGGTTACTAAAGCATTCCACTTCCCAAGAATCAATTTTTGGAGGGTGACATATATACCTTGCCCATCAGTATATGAAAAGATTGCTTTTATTGATCTTTCAATACAATTTTGCTTTAAGAAAAAAAAAAACAGGAAACAATTACAATCAGTGAGTGCCCAGTGGTCTTCAAGAGGCACTCCTAAGGTAAGAAAGATCTCAGAAACACTTCCTAATTTACCTAATTAATTCAACAAAGTAACACTTATAATCCACTTTTATAATCCACTTTTATTAAGGGTATAAAACCAGGAGTAAATATTGTGTCAGAAATTGGCTAAGTACAGGATAAACACAACCCAAGCTGTGCTGTTATGTGTATCGAGTTAAAAGTTTTGGGGTCAAGTAATACGGTTCATATCTAAATTATTCATACACCACCTTAACATGTCTTAAACCCCTGTACATGGCAGTTAAAACTGTATTATTAAAATCTTCTTTTATGCTTTTTTTCTCAATAGTAAATATCTGGCAAATCTTTCAGATAGTCTTAAAAGATACTCTTAAAAGAAGATCTTTAATATTCATGAACAAATGAAAATTCCAAGTGTTTGACCTTGAGAGAAATACATTTGTCCATAACTTTCTTGATGTCATGAAGAAAGAGAGATTGGTGGGAATATGTAACTCATTGTTGACAAGAAATTTACTCATCCAGTTATCAAATGAACAAATCATGATCAGAAGATACTACTTGTAAGGACTGAAGTCCTAGCCACTTCTGTATCTACATGACACTAAGTGCTCATTTAGTTAAGACACCATACGTGTGAACAATGAAGCTGATAGTTCTGTAAAGCAAGAAAATAACTAATGCAAAGCACACAATGGTTTCCAAAGAATGTGTCATGTCCTTTACAATATAAACCAACAATACATCTACATTTCCCCACATTTTCTATGAACCTTTTACTCTCCTCCCTTCATGACTATACTCTCAGCTTCTTCCACCTCCTACCACTCAGTCCTTCAGTGTAATAGCTCCACTTTTCTGTCACCCATTCAGATTTATTTTCAGACACTTCTGGTGTTCTCAGTTCTCTACCTTTCCTGCACTTTTTGGGAACATGGGAAATGGATAGGCTGGATGGACAGTCACATTAGCAGTACTGACCTATCAGCTATATTTCTTTAGTGAATCAGGCTGGATGGGGCTACCCATTCAATATTATAGAGGCATCCACTACCACATAACAGAGGTTTGCCAGCCGTACTTCAGAGTCCTCTTACAGACTTAGTTCCTCCAGTAGCTTCTTTAACATGCCCATGCTCTTAGTTCAACCACACCAGATAATGCACTTCCTGAAAACTCAGGGTTCAAAGTTCAGTGTATGCATCTTGCACATCTGATGGTAAAACCCTCTTTTTGTCCCTGTAGATCCCTAAATATCATTCAAATACACGTATCAAAATAAAATCTGATGTTACCTGCAATATTCCATTATGCAGCACATCAGCCAGGGAAAAAACTGAAGCAGACAAGGGGACTAAGTTGCACAATATGGATATAACATAAATTTGTTCACTCTCTCTCTGGTTTGTTAAACAGCTTAAAGTATGGATATGCTGGGATACCCTGAGTGCTGTTCCAGCTGTACCTTCTGTGCAGCTAACCATCACATACCTAACAAGTCTAGTTATGGACAGTCTCAGCAGACCCACAGTGTGTGAGCAGACGGGCTCTGCAACACCTACACAGGGGTCAACACGTTCACCGTATAAGTGCATACCCAAGGGCAGTCAATTGGACTAACCAAGCATGCAAAATATAGATGACCTGAACATGGACAGCTGTCATTTGTCCTGCTGCTCTCTTGAGTGGACTTCTGGGCACCCAGAAATCCCAGAGAAAATGGCTAAAGCTGGGAGAAGGGCAGGAGGTGAGACATAAAAGGAATCAGCTTCTGCCAAAAGTAGTAACATTAGCAGGTGTATATTCCCTCATCTGCTCCTGAGGCAACCTGAGTAGGAATATTGGAAAGTTACAGGCAGGACACACTCTGAAGCTGCAGTGCAGCAGTTACTGTACAGTATAAAACCTTATATTCAGTTGTTGTCTCAACAGCTACTTACTATAGAGTAAAATAAGTAGTTAACAGCTAAAGTATGTACTAGAAACATTGCCATCAATTCTGTTCTGTGGGAAAATTACTACACAACATCCAGCTAAAGCTGTCTAAGAGAAGAATTTGACCCATTATGTCTCTTATAAGTATTTGTCTTATGCTATCCATGCTTATTATTTCACCTTTTCAGATTGATTTTCTCATTTTATTTACTGTTCACTCTTAGATAGGTCTTAGTAACAACCACCTGGCACAGTATGGCCGTGAAATATTTATCAACGTTTGTTTTGTTAGGTTAACCATTAAGATCATTATGGTGTTTCCTATTTTCTTCATCAGAAGCAGAACTGTAATGGGAAACCCCATAACAGACTAGTATACATGATTTTGGCATTTATGCACATATTAACGTGTTCTCCAAATAAATGACACTAATATTAGAGCACACAATACATACAAAAAGATATTATATGCATTTTTTAAAGCACACAAATTGCATGTTTGTCTCAATAGGTTACAAACAGATGGAGTGTTGTGTTCAGCACATTTCTTCAGAATTTCTAAATCTGCCTGATGGGAATTCCATTACCTGCACCAGCTGTACAGGCGACCTCTTTGACTTCCACTTGCCAGGCTCTGAATATATGAGACAATGCTGGCATGTTTTTAAAATAAAGTATATGCAAATATGGACATATTTGACATGTTGCTCTAGTGCCTATTTAAAATGTATTCTATCTAGTTTAACCCTTGAACCCATAATTATAAAGTATTTCAAACTGTCTATGCAATAAAACGTTTTAATGTCTTTCTCTTGATTAATCTACACTATTTTTTTCCTTAATCAAAAGCAATTAAGATTTCTTTTTGCCTGTAATTATGAGTCTTTTTTGTTTCATTTTGTTTCAGCTTGTGAAAAGTTACTACAGTACTCCGAAGCCTGAATTTTCCAGGCATTGAATGTCTACTTCTCACCTTAGATGCAAATGCTCGGGAAGATCTTGAAAGCCTTCCAAATTAGTAACCTTGGTACACAAGAAATAGGATATATTTCTTCCTTTCATATAAACAGAGCACATAAAATATTCCTTCTATTTCTGTCTCATTTATTTCAAAATACCAAAGTGAATGCACCCATTCTATAGTGCTTCAAAGATAAACTAAGATTCAGATTTAAAAATGGCCAGTAGCTGTGTTGGTGTATAGTCATTTTCTGGCTAAAAGCAACCACACTCTTGAGACACTCCCTCTATTACCCAAAAGGCAAGATGCTCTTTTCCTAGGAGTATGAATACCCTGTGTAAGACAATAGGCCTGGTTTTAAGGAAACATACAGGTGATTTCCTTGGGATTCGGGTGCTCACATGAGTATGGTTTTGAGTGAGGATATTTGGCCCCAGTAAGGTTATGGTTGATCAGTACAGTAGAGATTAATGAAAATGTAATGTTCCCCAGCAAATGGACCATCCATGGAAAAAGGCTCTGTCCCTTCACTTGAATCTGGTCTGTGGAAGGGCTTCTGAAAGTTTAGCAAGGTACAGGAATAATGGGCAAAACCTCTTTAATCCCTTGAATCCTGCATATAATATTTGTCCGTTTCCAGTACTTAGTGTTGTTATGCTGCACGTTACAGTCAAATTTACTATATATGTTCCCTCTTACCTATATTTGATACCATTCATTTGTTCTCTTTATTATCCCCTAAAGCAGTTTGGTCTAGCTCCAGGCATTCCTTTCTTTAGCTGACCACTGGTGAGCTGTTTATAGCCTGGAGTTTACAGCACCAGCCTGTGCCCATCTCTTAGCATCCCATGTCTGCCTTCCTCTGTGCCACATCCTGTGTCTCCATTTCTCAATGCCACTGCTGTCCTACCAGGCCAGTATTTCTGTATAGTATGTCTTTATTCAAGCTGTAAATAACTCATTCTACACAGAACAACTGCTTATTATTGTTATCTCAATAAAACTATGGTCATACCCTACAAAGATAACAGAAAGTAGAACAAATTAATAATAACCACCTAGTTGTCAGGAAAAATGCAGTTAAAGCTGACTCACATATAACAAAAACAGTTCAGACAGGGCAGGCTTGACACACCTCTATCCTGGGACTTGCAAACTCATTTCAAAGCCTGTGTCCAGATACTAGCAAGGTCAATATGGTATTGCAGGTCTACAAGGTCACACAATTAAGTATGCGTTTTGTAACTATAACCATACTGCATGAAAACACACCAGAACTTATTCTCATTTTGTGTCATGGCTTTTGCTACAGATCACGCTGTACTGTAACAAATTCCCCTGCTGAGCCATCGTCTGGCAAACTTTCATGCTCTGGACTTTTACAAGAGATCGTCTGATTAGTGTGCAACATGCATCATGACCTAACACACCCTGATGCTGCCTAGAGTCCTCTTCCACCTCCAATATGCAATCTGTGAGAGACCTGATTCTCTGCTGCTGCATCAACTGGGACTAGAAATTTGCACATTAAAGTGAAGACAGAAACTCCAGGCAACCTTAGGAAAGAATTAAAAAGCAACCAATGTGGGCAGAAATAGGACAGAAAAAGGGATTAAGTAGGTTTTAGAAATGGGATAGTGGGAAGAACAGGAGGTCACAAAGAGTCTGAACTCTCAGGAGAGGAAAAGACATGATTAGCAAGAAAGCAGCTCCATGTCTCTTACGTGCAAGGGAGAGAACTCACGAATGTACAATTAGCAGCATGTTTACCTTCAGATTCACAAACCAAATCACTATCAGATATATAGGGTTAATTCAAATACCAGATGCCTAAGAATTGTCATGAAAGGGCTAGATTAAATGTCAGATTTATCATTTAAACTAACTGCAACAAGCTCTACAGATCCACCCAAAACCTGAACATTATAGATTTCCTCTGGCTGCTACTAAACCTCTCTTTACATTTCCCTTCACTGGTGAATCTAAAATTGTGTTTACTTTCAACCTTAAAACTGTCAGGCAGTAATAATTCCAATCTAAATTTACAAGGATCAAGTAACTGCTTATGGAAAATGTACTATAGGTATTGCAGAAACCATTCATAGTTTACAATTGTCCAACAGATGCAAAAAGAGGCTATGCCTGTAGACCATAAAAATGAAGTAAGAACATAAGATTGCTACTATGAACTTGAAATATTGATATAAAATCAATTCTTACCTGGCGTCATCTAGAAAAGTGATTGTAATTTTTATGTTATAAAGTCTAGATAAAGCAAGAGTTTTGCAGTTTCTAAAGTTTGATATATGAAAGTAAAAACCATCATTCTTTAATTTACTTTGAAAACTATTTGTATTTGCTGTCAAAAAACAACTGAAATGTGCTAGGATTTATCTGCTTTTAAAAGTAGCTTTGAGAAACAACAGTAATCCCTCCTTAGAAGGAGAAGCTACCTGTAAGCCAGCATTTTCCACAGATGATAAGGCAGCTCAGTATAATGGAACCCAGGTGTTAGACTAATTTCTAATTTAACCATAAATGAAGAAAAGAGAAATATTAATCCTCAATGCAAGTTGTTGTGGTATTACAAAATCCATCATAATGAAGAAATGCCCCCACTTCGCACAAAGGTTAACTGTACAAATGGTACTGCATTGACAAAGATGTTAATGAGTTTCTGCAGCAGCAGGTAAGCAAGAGCTGGCAGAAGGAAACTACTGTGATAGGCAGATAATTACAATGGAAGTCATGTCTTTGGTAATGACTAGGATTCACATCACATACTTTTCAGTCACAGTACAATTTCCCTAGCTCTGTTTAGGGTAATCTATGGGATTATTTGACAGCAAGGTGACACTGACTTTGGAACAAATTTCTTTCATAGACAGAACAATTACTGATATTGTGACATTCAATTAGATACATCACTGCTGTATAATTTTGATTTTAGAAAATATGCAAGCATAAGGTATATATTTCATTAGTACATGAAGTTTTTTGGTTCTCAATTTGGGATCCATAATGCTAAATGCTTTGACTTTATTGTTTTGACTTTATTGTGTATAAGTCAGGAAAAATTTAACAGCTGTGAGTTTTTAACCATTCAACTGCAAGATAAATAAAGAAAAAAGAGAAATTATGCATGTAATTCTCTTAAAAAGTTCATTTGTGTTTTAAACTCTACTACATAACAACAAATATGTAATATGTTTTTCAAAAGGGAATTCTGACAGTAGTTACACATGCTATATCATATTCTAGGCCAAATCCCCAGCTAATCTATTTACCTCAATCTCACCAAACAGCTACAAATAGAAAAATATTCAGGTGAAGAGTAAAATGTGTCACCCATTCTTCCTCCTACAGAGGGAAGGTAAAGTAACAGGGATAGGACAAGAGCGAAAACAATTGTGAGTAGCTCCAAGATATCCTTGGTCCATGGCAATAAGCAGGGTCTCACTGTGAACATTTCACTGCAGAGAGCAGAGACTACAGCACCCCATTAGTACTTGTATGTAAGAAGTATTCTACATTCACAAGTGATAAAAGATGTTGTTTGGCAAACAGCAGTTTTTAAGAAAAATGTTTTCTGTTTGAAATTCTTCAGTAAAAACTTTGTGAAAAGAGTTTGGTTTCTGGGACAATCATCAGCATTTTATCCATGTTTCATGTACGTGTTTCAGTGCCTGAACTTGAGTCACCTAAACCACATATTGTTACTTGAATTCTGTAAGATAGCTGACATAATCTTCCACAGCTACCTCACCTAAAAACTGTCTTGCTTTATAAAGTTATGTCTTCAGAAACATAGTATTATAAATATTGATTTTAGGGGGGAAAAAGGATAAGAGAAGAAAAGGTACAAATATATCAGAAGTAAAACTTGTTTAGACAACAAAAAATTTCAACAAATACATTGCCTTACTATTTGCATGGGTCTTCCCCTACTAGTGATTTCCTCTCCCTTGATGTAGGTTTTAAAATCTAAAGTTTATGTATCTGCCTTCTTTGTAACTCTGAATCTGTATGAAATAGTCATTATTTAAGAGGTGGGATCTAAATATTAATCAAAGAATGGCATTAAGGAACAATAGCCCGCATGATGTCTGCATCATTCCTTCTATTGAATTTAGGTGTAATCTTTTATACTCAATTTGGATTAGAAAAGTTGGCTTAGGTAACTTACTTATAACCATGATGTGGAAAAAGACTATTTTCAATCAGTATCCTATTATTTCCACTTCTGCTCAGATATTTGTGACCTGAATGTACAAAACATGAGGCTTTAATGAGATGTGGATACTGCTTGCACTTGTTAGAGTAATCACATTTTTCTCTCTCCAGTTAAACAAGTTGCAATCATAATGATCTTACATATGTAGAGTGGTTTTCATGCCAAAGGATTTTCAAGTGCTCTAAAAACTTGCCAAACCCCATGCATGAATCTTACCACTCATCACTAAATTTCAGCAGCCTCTGTTGTGAAAGGTTTTTAACAACACATAGCAAAGTCTAGTTCACTTTAGGACAAGATATGACTATTACAAAGAAGAAAGAGTCTCAGCAGGCAGACAATAACACTTCAAATGGAAATGCAAAGAGAACACTGAAGTTAACATACTATTTAGGAAGCTTGTCACATTGATTTAACGACTTTTGTGTTTCGAGAGGACCATACATCCAATAACTCATTGAGTAAGACCAAGTGCACTTGAGGCACTTAAAGCACAGTTCTTCAAGGTACTGAGTACTGTGGTTCACAAGACAAATGGCAAGTCTGTAAAAATGACATAATTAAATGCAAGTAAGTGCTTACGTGCTTCACTGATCAGAACTTCCAGGGCTGTATAAAACAGTCTGTGTCCCTGAGAGCCTGATGTTCATATTTTGAAAGCAGAGCTCCTGAAGGAAACAGAATCAGTGACAGGTGTCAGTATTTTTCACTGGCACAGTTTACAAGAACAGAAATAGGTAATTCCCATCAAATCTTTTCATCCATTCATTGAGAATTTGATTTATAAGGCTAGAAAGAAACTAAAACATATTGGAAGAAATTTAGACAAAACATAGGTCTCTATAAAACTTGTGCACAGTTGTTAACCTAACCATAGGGATGCCTATTTCTATAGACATCTCCAGTGCTGCAGCAAAGATTGCACAAGAGAGAGAGGTCTATCATAAGCACTAGTTTAAGAGTTTCTCAGGTGGAGGTATATGTGCCCAAGGACAGAGCTGCTGCAGCTGCAGCTGCTGAAGGTGCTTAGGGATGGAGAGACCAGGCATCAGTCTGATCAAACTGTCAGGAGAATTAGGAGCTTCTCCAAGAGTTTTGAAGAAGCAACAGGAAGGGTCACCACAGGGAATAGTGATTTTAAATAGGAAAGTCCATTATCCTGGCGTTTTCCAAAAGCTCACCCACAAGTGCCTCAGTCATTCTCCTGCAACCTCAGACCATCTGTCCTCAGACACCCAGCCTCTTGGGACCACATCTGCTTTTATGCTAGGTAAGAGCAGACATAAAATGCTTTTATGCCAGCATTTGGGTTGTTTATATTACACATGTCATGAAAGGTGACAGTTGTGTCTCAAAAAGCATCTATGAAAGCCAATGTAGCAAGACAAAAGTGGCCTAAACTCATAATACTTCCTAAAATCAAATCTAAAAGAAATGCTAAAGGAGGTGTTGACATTTCCTTTATTTTTTCCCAGGTTAAGACACACTTTTTAAGACTGTAGTACTACACATGCAGTAGACACCCTACTTCATGGTGACAAATGCAGTGTAAAAGTTACATTCCTGACCTGTCTGGGAGGGGTTAGTGTATTTCTAGACAAATCTTCAGAAAAGCCCATTTTCCACACAAGGCAGGTGAACAGTATGATTTCTAAAAACTTGACTGCATCAAGGACTCAGCTACCCAGGGTTCATTGACTGAATCCCAGAATGCTTCCTGACACCCTGTGTCTGAAATACAGCTAATTTTTTCCTTTCTAAGCAAAAGCCTGAGGGAGTTTGAACCTAGCTTTTCCACCTCTTGGGAAATGTCCTATAAGACTATTGGTGCTCTGAAGAGCAGAAAGGGGACAGCCTTGGTACCTTTTTTTTGCATGGAGCAACTAGAGGTGTATGAGAATCTGAAAGAGTTGAAATAATATCCAGTCCTCTTCAGTTAGTGCCTGGCAGACAAATTCATTCTATCAGAGGCATCCAAAGAGCAGAAGGAGAGGGTTGTTATGTTAGAGGTGGCCTTTTAAGTCTGCTCTTACCCAGCAGTCAGAAAAATGCATCAAGATGGAAATGCATACCTGTGACCTTCTTTTCTTCTATTCCCAGTCCTACAGGTAATTAGTCTCCTACTCCTCGTACCAGAACTAAAGCAGCAGGTGTGAAACCTGAGGGTAATCTATATTCTGTGATACCCACTAATGCTGCTCAGTTCCCATGAATGAATATTCAGCCCTGTCAGAAGTACAACTCAGTAACAGCATGAGGTTTGACTGGTAATCACCACTCCCTGTCATGGTTCCTATGGCAAAGAAAATGCTCCCAAATGGTTTCCCAAACAGATTCCAGTAAAGTGTCAAATCAAAATCTTGACCGTCAGCTGGCACCAGCAACAGTTCAGCATGGGTGCAGGGAACATAAAGGCAGCTGGGGAATGGAGGAGGGCAGTTGTTGGAGGAGGGGTGTGGGAAGTCTAGGGGAGGCACAGTCAAGGTGCAGACACATGCCTAGGTTTATTCATATTCATGGGCATACAACCAGAGGTCAGAAGGAAGCTCTGTAAAAATGGCACCAGAGGGGGAAAGGGATTCACCTCCTCATTCATGCTCTGCTCCTGGGGAGCTCCCACCTTGTTCCCACCAGAAGTGAAGTGATCTGAAGTGATCAGAGTGTAAAACGCTGAGGAAGTAGAAACTGAAAAAGGATGTTGGTATGAAACACCCCTTATCCTCACACATGCAGCATGGCAGATTGGTTTCCAGATACAGTTTAATTTCCCTTCTCCCTTACATGCATTGGAGATGCACAGGGAGAAGAAGGACATAACTAGCAACGAAAGGTAAAGAAGGGCTTTACTTGCACACACATACACGCATAGGACAAAGTTGAGGAGGAAGGAGAGACAAGTGTAATGTGTTCATTGAGAAGAAACTCCCACAAACAAGAAGAACACAGCATGACAAAAATGGAGATGAAGGGAAACCACTCAACTGTGAAGGATTTTGGGGAGAGAGAAAGGTGTTCCTGAGTATGCTCCACATTGCACTGTGAAGGAGGGAAGGTAACTGATAAATGCTACTGGGTACCAAAGTCTTCCCGCTCCCTCTGCAGCCATCACTGTGCCTAGCTGTCACCTAGCCCTGACTTGCTTACAGCCATTTCCCCAGCTGGTGCAGGTGGGTGGGGATCATCGATGTAAATCCAGCAAGCAGTGCAATAGTTTTTTGCTTAGCATTCAACAGAGCAGGAGCTGAAACCAAGATCTCTCTTCATATATTGGTTCCTTACCCACCAGCGCATAGTGGCCTTTGTGCATGCCCTTGTCCTCTTAATTCTTTACATCTTCTCAAGGAAAGTAAGAATAATGGTTTCACTGTCTGCCAAGCTCTGAATTAATTTCTTGTTTCCCATTAGAGAGCTACAACAAAAAAGAGCAACAAGCCTACTGAATAAAAAGATGATGTAAATCTCTTGTTTCTAGTTTTCGATCAGGCTTGGAGGCAAGAGGATGAATGCTAGTGATTTGGGTGGAGTTCTGATGGATAATAGCCTCTTGGTGCTGAAGCCTTCAACCTTAGCAAAAGCTGAAGCTCCCTGCAAATGCCCTGAAAACTTCTGAAATTTTCATTATATCAGAGTTGGATTTTTCTGCTTGCTGATGATTTTTGTTGTTTTTAATTATAATTGCTGCTGTTTTCTAAAACAGGTTTGAGAAAGTGCAATCCACACATGAAGGCTCCTGTAATAAATGGCATACATACACGCACCTGACAGCTAGGTACTACAAACATTAAAAGTACTTCTGCCAAGGAACTATTCAGTGAGGTATATCATGGATAGTGTTTCTTCTCTAGGAAAAGAAAACATCTGAAGGCCTTTTATTAAACCGCTCTTCTTTGTAAAAGTCTATCTACTGTTTGGACAGTGATGCTTTTTTCCTCCTTTCTGTTTTTGTCAAACCTTCAAAATCATTTGGGTTAAGGAAACAAAATGATAACATAGTGGAAATTGAGGCATGAGGAATAAGGAACAGAGCTAAAGTAATTTGCATGATTCTGATTACTAATGATGAGTCTTTACTGCTTTACATTTCGGTCTGACACACGCAGCCCAACGTTTATCTAACTGTCCCTGCAAATACAGTCACATTCCAAAACAACACAGATGGCAAATGTATTTCCATATATGTTTTGAGGTGGTTTTCTATAGGGAGTGAATATTCTGGAGAAGCAGAATAATGTGATTGAAATATGCTTAATTTTTCACCTATTCTAACATGAGGGTTATGTAAATTTGATTAAAGCAGAGACTGAAACTCAGACTGAACTGCACACTGAGCAACAGCTGTGTATGGTCTGCAGGTGGCTTTCGACAGCAACACGCTGTTCCGCGGTCCTTCGGCTCCCTCTGCTGCTCAGTCGATTCCCGTGTTTTTGGTATTTGCAGTGAGTTTCCCTTTTTTTAAAAAAAAACCTCCGTTTTGATGATAAAAAAATGATGCAGATTAAAATGGCACCTAAAGCAGTTAAATGATTGCTCGAATTGATAAACACTGTGCAAAGTTTTATGTAGGTACTGGCTCTCCTCCCGGGGAACAACAAGAAGAACATAAGACCCTTCTGATTGATGGGGCTTTGAGCAACCTGGTCTAGTGGAATGTACCCTTGCCCATGGCAGGAGAGCTGGAACTAGATGATCTTTAAGGTCCCTTCGAACCCAAGCCATTCTGTGATTCTGCCATTACAATTTGACTTGATGGAACTGAAATGTATCTGTTGCTTTAGCTGATATTTCCTGGTTATGTAACTTTATTTCATAGAATCATTTGATCATTTAGGTTGGAAAAGACCTTTTAGACCGAATCCAACCATTAACCTAGCACTGCCAAGTCCATCACTTTTAAGACTTTTAAATACCTCCAGGGATGGTGACTCAACTACTTCCCTGAGAAGCCTATTCCAATCCTTGCAACCATTTCAGTGAAGAAAGATTTCCTCATATCCAACCTAAACCTCCTCAGGTACAACTTGAGGCTATTTTGTCTTGTCCTGTCACTTGTTACTTGGGGGAAGAGACTGACCCCCACCTCATCACAGCCTCCTGTCAGGTAATTGTAGAGAGTAACAAGGTCTCCCCTGAACCCCCTTTTCTCCAGGCCAAACAGCTCCAATTCCCTCCTGAGTGGTCTGCTCCTTCTTCCAAAAGTCACAAACTCCTTTTTCGCCTGAGTTCCAGCCAAAGCTCTCTGTTCATCCAGGCCAGCTTCATCCCTGCCAGCCCATCTCTCAGCACATGGGGATGGGCTGCTCCTGTGCCTTGAAGATTTCCATCTTGCAGAATGTCCAGCCTTCCTGGACTCCTTGCCCTTCAGGCCTCCTCCCAGGGACAGGTCTGCCCTCTGGCAATCCAAGGTAGCAGCTCTTGCTGACATCCCTCCTCCTCTTCCCCCCGCTTACTTCTCCAAGAATCAAAAACTCTGTCATTCTGTGATTTCTATGCCCAAGAGAGCCTGCAATCATTACAGCATATTTCATACTAGGGATTTTTTTAATAATTAGTTTTTTATATAGCTCAATTTACTCTTTATAACCAGTGTCTCTTGCAGATATCTTTGGAATGCTTTCTTTCCTAGAGTTTGATGATGTTCATCTATCAAAAATGCTAAAAAAAAAGAGGCTGCTTGCATATTCTAATCTTTATTACTGTATTTTCCATTTCTAAGTAGACTTGACAAAGCTTATCCCAGATAGCAGACCACTGTATATATTCAGACAATGTATTGGTCAAAATGCAATATAAATCCAGTCCATGCAAACACACACACATGCATTCATTAAATAGAACTTTTGTTAATAACGTATAATGAAGGGAAGAAATTATCTGCCAGAATATGTATGAGAAGTATTATAAAACCTCAGTGTCATACATCATACTGACTAAAACAGGGATTTGAAAAGCAGTAAAGGTTAAGGGAATATTAACACACAAGATTATGCTGTTCCAAGGCATCTTTGATCCTCAGGGGATTTTAGAAAACCCTAAAGATCTATCTAGATTACATCAAAGATGGAAAGCTTAGAATTCAGTGTCTAATTTTCTCCATAGGTGTGTAGGGTATCACATCCACTTTTTTTCTGTTCAGGTATTCAGCCGTGCAGTTACTTCAGTCCTGGATGGAATTACCCCAAGAAAATAAGATTATGAAATCTCCATTTGAAATTTTGCAAAACTACTGAAATCACAGGTTTGGGGAATCTTGGACAAGCTGTTACTTCCTCCAAGACAACCAGGATGACTTTCTGTGGGATCTGCATTAATGCTTAGCCCCAGAAGCAATAGTACCTGTGGGTATAAATTATATTATAACTGGGAATAAATGCAACCCACCTGTAGTCCAACATGAACAGAACAATTCAGACAGCTCAGCCTTGATCAGATTTCTCAGCCCTACTTGAATGTTTTGTTATGTCCTTTGTGAGGACACTGTTTATGTTTGAATCCTTTCAACTGCTGTTGTTGAGGAAATGGCTACACACTGCTGGTTCTGCTCAGGGGACAGGGGAAGTGTCTGTCTTTGTTATCACCTTCTTCGAGCTGCTTGTTCCTGAGTGACACCTTAGGAGCAAGCCCATTGGGTCAAAGACTAATTAAATGACTGAATTCTTCTCAGGAGGAAATCCCAGAATGACAGATCCAATAGATCATAGGTGTATGAAATAAATAGGTGGATTGCAGGAGACCAAAGCTGCAGGAAAACATGAGTCCCCTCAGAGGCTGCCTAACTCTGGAGGTACTTAGGCAGACCTTCCCTTTGCAGTCATAGCATCAGACACACACTTGAAATTTGTGCATATCCTGACCTTCCCTTACCTGAGCAATTAGTTCAGTGCCTCACTCCTGGTCAAGTCTCACTAGGGAGTTTGCTGTCACACCTCAGCCAAATCTTACAGTTATGTATTGCCTGAAGAAAAACCAAAACTTCATACATTGATAGTCACAAAATATATAGGGATGCTGAACAACAATACAAGGACAGTGAACAAGAGAAGTCAACACTGATCACCATACCCACCTCATCTCACCACCAGAGACAATCAGAACATGAGCAGCAGCTCATAGTGCACATGCATAATTGTCTGCTTCAGATCTCATCACCACAGACCACTCACCCAGCCTTGCAATTGTCACAGCTCAGCTCAGCACTGGAGCTGTCACACAGGACTCTTCATCCAGAGGCTGCAAACACAGAGCTGAGCACTAGTGCCTGAACAGCAGAAAAAAGCACCCAGCTGTTCAACAGAAATACCAGTCATCCTTACCAAATTAATCAAATAAAATTTCCTTTCTGATCCCAATTTTTGTGACTAGTTTGACTTTGAGCGTGGGAGTAATATACACCAGGATGGTCTTACAGGGGCTTAAGATCTCAGTCCATTAAGCTTGTCCTAACTCAGTCTTACTCAGTCTATCACTGTGACCTCCCCAGTGCTGCAGGGGAGGGCAGAGAAAAACTGGAAACGAAATTTATGCATTTTGAGGGGTGAGGATGATAAAAGAGGAAGAATAGCATTTTCCTTTACAAACTTTGCCAATGACCAGGAGAAATCCTGAAATAGAAGATTACTACAACATGAATAAAATGGAAATAAAAGGAACATACAACAATATAGTTTCAGTTCATCCTTTTTTGAAATACCAAAAGACTTATTTCTCATGCTGGTATCAACCTTTTCCCTAAACTTTTCAACCTCAGAATAAACAATGCATATTCCTAGTTCTCTGTCTTATTTAGAATACCTTTTGATGCTTATATACCATCTTCCTATTTAAGTCTACCATCACCATTTTATAACTGCTCAACCTTGTATCGTGATTTAAATTCCCTCTCCCAAGATATTATGGAGTCACTATTTCCACTCAGATCCAGTTTTCTTGCTTTCTTTTGAGACTTCGTTGATTAAGACCGCTGAAGAAAGCAAAATGTACACCACCAAGGAAAGCAAGACTAGAACCACAAAACTGTGCTCCTGTAATAAAGACATTCTTCTGGGAGTGGATGAGTGAGAACCTGGGCTGCAGGACCTGGCTGTCCAGGTCTCCCAGGACTGCTTTTGCATTTTACAATAAACAGAGAGCAGATAAAATGCATGTACATATGCAGCTATTCTTCCAAGTGATTAAGCCTAAGCTCTGGGTTGAAGCTGCAAATTTGCACAGTGACCTTACATGCTGTTTAAGCCCATCCAGGTGGCAGGTGGCATTCTATTGTTATTTTCACATAGTTTTAAGCAACAATTAGCAGAGCAGAGTGGCTTTTTGCCTGGCTGAATTCCATGTGAACAGAACATGATTGGCAGATTCTTGTTCTTAGGATTCAAGTACCAGGTACTTGACCTGTTGCTACATCTATAGCAACAAATTAAACATGCCTGGAATGGTTTTCTGACACTTGAGGCAAGTTAGCAGAACAATTCACACTGGTACTCTCAAAATCTCTGGAGTGCATGTATGCTAACTACCTAACTGAGATATTCCCAAGTTCATGCTGATTCTTTAACCACATCTGGGGCTTACACACAATAAAGCCAGACATTAGTGATGTACCCCAGGTATTGGTGCCAATTCTGTTTAAGCTTAAGAACCTGGAAGACAGTGCAATTTCCGCAAGTTTGTAGACAATACAATGTTGAGGGGAGTGGTTTGTGCTGCTATTCAAAGAGACCTTGATATGGCAGAGAGCTTTTTTCAGGGGATCAAGCTCAAAGGGGTATGCTAACTCCTACACCTGGAAGGGGGAAGCCACAGGTACCAGCACACAGCATGGACTGATCAGCTAGCTGGAAAGAAGCTTGGCAGAAAAGGCCCTAGCAGTGCTGGTGAACACCAATTTGTGTGCAAGCAGCACAGCCTTGGAGGAAACAAGGCCAACAGCCTCCTGAGCTGTGTTAGGGAGAGTGTTGCCAGCAGGTAGTCCACTCTGCTCAACTGGTAAGACAACTGAAGTGCTGGGTTCAGTTTTGGGCTTCCCAGTACAAGAGAGACATAGACATAGTAGAGCAAGTCGAGAAAACTGCCATGAAGATGATAAACAGAACACCTGACTTACAAAGAGATCAAAAGCTTCAGCCTGGAGAAGGGTAAATCCAGGGAGATAAATACTTGATGGGACAGTGGTATAAGTAGGGAAGACTGAGCCACAGTCTTCTCAGTGGTGCCCCAGGAAAGGACAAGACGAAATTGGCATAGTGTGAAATACAGAAAACTCCATTAACACATAAGGACTAAAAAAAACCAAACTAAACCAACCTGTGAGGGTGATCAAATGCTGGAGCAAGCGATCCTGATAGACTGTAGCATCTTTGCCCTTAGAGATATTCAAAACCCAACTAGACACACTCCTCAGCAGCATGGTCTAGTTGACCCTGCTCTGTGTAGTGTGGTTGAAACGGCAGTTTCCAGAGGTCCTTTCCAACCTCAGCAATTCTATGCTTCTGCAGTTTGTGAACTTCACACACAAAAACTGACACCGCCACCACTAGTTACCTTGACATCCTATGAATTTGAAAGCCTATATAAAATGTTTTGCATGTCACATGAACTAGTAATCCAGGCACCGTTCCTTCTTCTGTGGAGCTAAATTTCCCAGCCAGGTCCAAGTCCGTGACTATCACAGCAGCTCAGCTTGCAAACCTTTGAATGGGGATCCACATTTCCATTAGCAGCCCTGAGGAAGACTTGAGGGTGCTTGTTGACAAGAAGCTTGACATGAGCTGGCAGTGTGTGACAGCCCAGAAAGACAACCATATCCCGGAATGGATCGAAAGAGGCACAATGAGCAGGTTGAGGGAAGTGATTCTCCCCCTCTACTCTGCGCTTATGAGCCCCAATCTGGAGTACTGCATTCAGCTCAGGAGCCCCAAACACAAAACGGACATGGACCTATTGAAGAGAGCCCAGAGGGCCATGAAGATGATCTGAGAGCTGTAGAACCCCTCCCATGAAGACAGGCTAAGAGCGTTGGGCTTGTTCAGACTGAAAAAAGGCTCTAGGGAGACTTTCTAGCAGCCTTTCATTACCAAAAGGGGACTACAAGAAATCTGGAGAGGGACTTTTTACAAGGGCACATAGTAACAGGACAACAGGGAATAGTTTCAAACTGAGAGAGAGGAGATTTAGATTATGTAAGAAATTCTTCATTGCCAGGGTGGTGAGACACTGGAACAGGTTGCCCAGAGAAGCTGTGGCTGCCCCATCCCTAGCAGTGTTCAAAGCCAGGATGGACAGGACTTTGAGCAATCTAGTCTAATGTAAGGTGTCTCTACCTGTGCAAGGAGGGTTGGAGCTAGGTATCTTTAAGGTCCCTTCAATCTAAACCATTCTGTGATTGTGTCACTGAACTACGCCTGTGGTTGAATCGCAACTTTAATTTCAGCAAAGAAGAAAATGTGATTATCTTGCATCCATGACAATGATTCCTTATACTTGAAAATAACATAGGAATGAAACAACTTATCCTGGACTTAGGATGATGCTAGCTGCTTCTTCCTATCCTCAGATGGACTTACCGACTTAACAAGTGTAGGAAGAAGACTGTGAGTTAACACCAGTTTCTTCAGCAAAACTCAACCTCATGGACAAACTCTCACTAATGCTTATCCAGCATGTAGGTTTGATCTGGTAAGCAGCATTATCAAACTCCTAAAAAGCCAAAGGAATATAACTGTGAAGTTAATATTAGATGAGCTGGAATTCCAAGAATTTCATTAACTGTTAAAAAAAAAAAGTAACAGTTTATTCAATTTGGGGCTTAGCCATCGTTATTAAATCTAGGCCCAAGAGACAGGGTGCCTTTTAAAATGCAGTGATTAAGATCCCAGGTTTATGACTGTGTATGAAGGATGGTACAAATGTAAAGATTTTATGAAAAGATTTATTCAGTAACAACAAAAACTTTAGAAACCAAGTCCTAGTGAGACAGAGTCAAATGTGCATTGAAATGTGTAGACAGCTATTTGACAAGTCATTTGGTGTACTAAATTACCATGCTGGAATAGGAGGTGACAAAACACAGTTTTCATCCTTGCTTATTTACTTTGTTTACTTCCATGGAAGTTGGCTCCTGGAAAAAGTTTACAAAAATCTATACATTTCATAGAATTGCCCCTTTTCACGAGCACTGTGTGTGCAGACTGTAACTCCAGATGTTACAGAATAGACATTAACATTATTTTTCATGGTTCTTTTTTTTTTCCTTTACAAATTCGCATTGTAGCGATCTCTGTTCTGAAAGTCTCTAAAAGCACGTCTTGCATCTGTTTTACTGTGAGGGATTCTTCCAAAAGGTTCCAGGTCATTGAAGCAGGCATCAAAAACTTCATCCACAGCTTTTTCTGCTGTTTCTCTGCTAACTTTTCTAACAGCCAGAATGGAACGAATTGCTCTGTCTCGTACACACGTCTAAAGTGGGAATCAGATAAAGAAAAGTTATTTGTCATTATTAGTATAAATAATTTTTTCCAGATATTTTAAATTATTAATTCCTACTACATATGAAATAACTTCGTATCACAGAAGAATCAAACAATACCTGTAATAAGCATTTTTGTTCTGTCCCGTGTTTAACTATGTGGTTTAGTTTTTCATGTGCAGATAAACCGTCAGAGAATTTCTTAGAACTAGAATTAAAATACAATTTGGCATTTGTTTTAAGTATCAAATATTTGTACAATTTGACTTGGACACAAGAGAAAAATATGTCAGCAACAGACAAATACCAGTTAGCACTTTTCCAACTGAAATGTTATAAAATGTAAAGGGATGACTCTGTGGGCCTTCATTTTGACACCTCTCTTTATGGCAACTTTTACTTATGCAGTTTGCGTACTAAAGATAAAGATGTAAACAGTACAAGTTAACTGACAGTCTGACATGAGCAAGTACTTGGGACTCAACCCATCATCTTTACTATTTAAAAAAAATAATTTGTGTAAGACTTCACACACATGCTTATCTAGAACCTTTGTCATTCACCTTCCACCAGTTTTCAAAGACTTAAGAGTTTTACGCACTTACAGTGGGTAAGGTAATCCCACTGCATTTCCTGCAAACCCCGTTTTTAGTTTGGTCCTTATTAACTATCCATTGTCAGTGGTAATGCTCTATGATAAGACTAGGTATTCAGGGATTTCACTCCTACAAAAATAACAACATGGAAAAAAAATCGTATCATTAAAGGTTATTGAAGTTTAATTAAGAGAAAACAGCAAGTTCATGGCATCTACTTCCTTCTCTGGTATTTTCAGCTATGAAAGTGTAGAAGGCCAAAATCAAGTAGGTAAAGACGGCTCATTGCAAATCATTAGACTTTAACATCTACAGTTTTTACCTGATGGTGTCCTTTCAATCCAAATTTAAACCTTGCTATTTCATTCATCAGTGTACAGTCCCCACTGAGATTAGCAGCTCTAATCTATTAAAGAAAAAAGAAAAGCCACAAGATCAGAGAAACACATGGATATACGAAGCCAAAAAAGCTGTAACAATTTTTTTCCTTCAAAATCTTTCTGGTGACTGCTGGTAGAGAATATTCCCAGGGCCACTTCTTACTTATTAAGTACCTATCACCCTATCCACCCTCTCAGACTCAGTGAACTATGAAGTATTACTACAGAACCTGTAAGTTTATCCAGGGACAAGGTCTTACATATTCCCAAAGCTTAAGCGAATTAGCAGAAGAGATCATATGAATGTGTGTGTGTAAATACATATAGTGAACTGCTAGAAGTACATAGAAATAATATTCTATCAGAAGCTGATATAAGAGTCAGGAAGAAAGGCAAATATCTTTCGAAGACTACAGCTGCAATAACCAGAAGAGCAGCAACCCTCCTGCTTTAGGAAAAGCCACATTCAAATAAGTATGTATGTTTTAGCTCAACTGTCTTGTCCTGTGCATTATAATTTCTTTTGTCTGCCAACTGCTTCACACCCTACTCTCTTAGTTAGGAAATATGACTAAAACTAGATTTCCTATAATTAAATAAAAGAGTGAGAATAAATGCATGGAAAAATATTAAATGTAAAAATTAAAAAGCTGACAAGATAAATTGCAAACACTATATAATAAAATACCTATCAATAGACCTGAAGCAAACAACTAACCTAGATAAGAGCAAAACCAAACAAAATCTTGTTTCATGTATGTTGTCTAATTTTATGTTTGAGGCTTATATGCTTTATTCTGCACTGTGTAGATCTCGGACAAAAAATGTAGGTAATAGTTAATAATTCTGAATTATTGTATTAGGTTTACATGGCAAGATGCTGGCAGTGGGGGACCTGCTGCGGTGGGATCTGTGAGAAGAGACAAGGGGCTCCCTTGCATGTCAGGATCAATTTCTGCTGGTTCTAAACCAGACCCCCCACTGGTGACAGCTGAGCCCATTAACTGCACCAGCAGTACTTCTGTGATGACGTATTTAAGAAAGAATTAAAAATACTACATAGGAGCTGTGAGAAAAACGTGATGGAAAACAGCCGCACAGACACCAAGGTCAGTGAAGAAGGAGAGGGAGGAGGTGCTCCAGACACAAGAGCAGAGATTGTCCTCCAACCTGTAAAGACCACAGTGACACAGGTTGTCTCCTTGCAGCCTGTGAAGGAACACAGTGGAGCAGCAACACCACAATTCATCAAAAATATATGTTATACAAAAAGACATTATTTGTGGTTAACAAAAAAAGATCTAAACAACAATAAGGTGTTAACCATACAACTGTGATAACTACACAAAATACCAAGACTTACAGGGAAGAAAGAAAACCCTATAAATATTTGATTAATATGTGAATGCGTTTTTATGTTCAACTACTCTCATTTGTTAATAACATTGTTATACTCACAGTGATCACATTCTATGTAATACGATATAGACATATTAATATTTGTGAAAACTAAATATTTGTTTTCTGAATGTAACTACGTAGATTGATCTGAGAGAAAGAATAAAAAATATAAAGAGGATTGAACCACATGAAGGTTTGTGTAACAGCATGCCCATTTAAACATCAAGTACCCCCCATAACCATCAACAATTAATATAATGACAATATTTGAAGTCTTTTAACTTACCTCTGAACACGCTAAATGTTTGACATTTTTAAACCAGTCAACATGTGCACGGCAGTGATCAAAAGCATGAATCAATTCATGTGTGACCACCCGGTTCATATGGGATTGGTGGCGAATGTTGTTCTGACATAGAACAATCTGTAGAAGAAACGATAGGTAGTCTTTTCACTAAGTTTCAACATTTCCCTTACTTCTCAGAGAGCAAGTACTTATCACCTACAGCATTTAAACTCTTTAGATAGGTGCTTTCAACATTACAGCCTTATTCTGCAGAGTACTAGTTCTGATACCATAGAATAGCTTCCATTTATTTTGTTTTCATGACTAATCCTAGTAACAAAACACTTAAAAAAAGTAGTTGTAGTCCTCTGAAAGAAAACAATGTCCATTGCCTACCTGAGATGTGGCAGAATCAAAACCTCCACCAACACAGGCATCACAGTTTTCACAAGAAAAGTGCCGGTCATTGAAGACAGTGCTGAAAGGTCCAAAAAAAGTTATAGGGAAGAATCTGAAGACGACTAGTAACTCCATATAACAGTGATGTTATTGCACAGAACAAGATGAGTTAGGTTACATACCAACCAGACTGCTTCATAGCCTCAAGAAGAAGTTGAGCATATGGATCTAGAAAAACATTGCTGCAATCAATTTCTCTAGACAAAAGTTTTGCAAGTCATCTATAATCAAAATATAAAGGCAGTCAAGAAAAAAAAAGCACTACACATGCAAATTCACACTTTGCAGTATTTAGTGCTAATAAAATGCAACTAGCATCTGATACAGCTCAGGCTATGGAAAGTGATACAGAATCACGATATATAGAAAGCTATTCAGGAATTAAGTCCCTTTTGACACTTTTAATAGTCGTAGACATAAATAATGGCATATAGTGACCACTTGGTTTCAGTCAACATCAGATCGTGAGAAGAGCATACACGAACCAAAACCTGACAAATCCTCTCAAACTTTCAAGGAAAAGAAGCACAGAAGGACCTTCTGGTAGGAAAACAGCACACAGCCACTTCTGAAATTATGTCTTCTATGCCTTAACCAAAGCTAACGCGTTCATCCAGCAGCAGCCCCATCCCACCACCCGTCCGGATCCCGTCCGGCCGCCCCGGGGGGGAGCAGCTCCAGCCCAGAGACCCTGCAGCCCAAGGTCACCACTGCCAGCCGTACGGCAGCTAGCCGTACCCGTGGCGGACACGGAGGCCCCACGATCCAACCACGGCATTCCCCGCTGTGTCAGCGCCAGTCTCGGTCCCGCTGGGGGACAGGGAAGCACTCACTCGTTTCCAGAGTCATCCTCAGCATCAACTGGCACTTGTTGTGGTAGGTGAACAAGCTGCGGACCAGGAAGCTCTGAGGATTCTTGTTCCGTTCCGGGAAGAGCCGGTAGCCAAAGTCATCCTCCTCCTCTTTCCCTACCTTCTCTTCGGCCGGCGGCGGCGATCCAGCCTCCCCTTGCTCCATTGCCGACCCCAACCCCACACCTCCCGCCCCTGCCGGCCACCGTCCTAACGGTGAGGCCGACGGGTGGTGCACGTCAGTGCCAATCACCGGCCCTCTCCTCCGTCACGTGAGGTGGAGGGGGCGTGGCCAGGCAGCGCGGAGCGCCACGGACCGGGAGGCGGAAGGCTGTGGATCACGTGCGCAGGCGCTGTCCGCCCTTGCCGCCCTCTACCCTTGCGGCTGTGGGGCTGTCGGGGTGCTGGTTAGGGGTGTTGTGGGGTCGTGTTGTATTCCGTGAGGAGGCTCGGCCGGGTGTGGAGGGCGTCTGGCGGCAGCGGAAAGAGGAGGGACTTGGTACAGGTGAGGCCGTGGTAGGGCCGGGTGGGTGGGTGGTGCTCTGTGTAGCTCTGCCCGCGGTGCAGTCGGCCTGGTGCTAGTTCTGTGTGGCCCTAGGCGGCTTGGCCGCGCGTAGTGGTGAGGCGAGGTGGAGCCTGTGGGGAGCCTGCCCTAAAGGAGTGAGGCCCTCGTTCGTAACGCTGGCGCGGCGGAGAGGCAAGTGATGAGACTTCAGTGGGGCATCTTCGGCCTGAGTTGGGGCCTCCAGTGGCGTAGCCTCGGGGCCCGCTCCCGGGTGGCCCTCTGGGTGCAGGTCTGGCCAGGTCTCTGGGGTTATGCGGCTGCCCTCGGGTGTTGGGTGAGGCGAAGGAAGAGGTAAAATCGTCTTAAAGGGTGTGTGAGAGTTGAGCCAAGAGGAGCCGGTTGTCGATAAGTGAGGCCGTTGCTAAGCGGTGTGCAGCAATGTTAGGCTAGCGGGAAGCAGGAGCAAGCTTGCATTTCACACTTCTGTAAGTCACTGAAGAATGCCAGGAAATAAACCGCTAGAATTTCACATGTATTAGTCAGTGACAGCAAAAAGAAAAGTTCAGCAGATCACAACCTAGTTTTTTACATCTTTTGCTGTACCTTGTTCTAGCCACTGTTGGCCAGGGCTTAGTAGGCTGTATGGAATATTCAGTGTGTCCATGACCAGGTTTCATGGAATTACTGTCGGAGTATTGCAGAGACAGCTCAGCATAGGGTAACAGTTGTAGGTGGAAAAAATGTAGTAGACACCTAAACTGAATAATACACACGTTTGGTTTCACCTAAAGTCTTTTTCCACATTTTTTTAATAGACCAAGTATTTAGAAGATTTTGGGAAAAATACATTGCTAAAGGTAAGCATATTGCCACCTACATATAAACTAGGGAAAAGTACAAGCGATACTGTGGGGCATCTACTTGGGATGGATAAACATTTCTGCTCTGGTAGCATCAGTTCACTAGCAGTCATGCAGCATGCATTTCCATCTTTGAGACTCTTGTCAATAGTTATAGACAGCACAGTGTATTGCAGAAATCATTAATTTTGTCCCATACAGACTCATTCAGAGGGTATTTTGAACTTGTAATTCATGAGGCTTAATAAGAAAACACCTCGTGTTTACTGTTTCTGTGCTAAAAATATGTGTGTATTTAAGCATGCTTTTAGGGGCTGTAAGTGCTTCTGGGGGTTGGTTTGCCAGCTGTTTTATTTCTGTTCAGATACAAGGTGTATCATGTATAACTTAGAGTTTTGTTTTTTTTTCAGTTAAATGGTAATGTGTTAGTTCTCTATATTGTTACCTGGGGAGTACTTCAGAAATTGTTTGAAAGTAAGATGATTTTGTAATCCCTCAGGATTGTCATTGGTTTGTTAGGCACTTTATGTTGCACTTAGGAAAGTATTACTTGTTTATTATGATATACTTTGTTTTGTCTGAATAACTGGGCTTCCCTTGTTTTATTTAAGGCATTTAAGTTGTGTTTCTTCTTAGGCTTTTAGTATTTAATATTTCTACTAGGTTATTGGGAAGCATATCTTGAATATAAGTCAGACTTATTGATTTTGAAGTAGCTAGCTTCCTTCAGTGCATACTTTCAAATTTTCTTTAGAAAGTTTTTTTTTCTTTGAAATTTGGCAGCTTACAATGAGTGCTCCAAATAAAGCAATAGAACTACAGCTGCAAGTGAAGCAAAATGCTGAAGAGCTGCAGGATTTTATGAGAGAATTGGAGAGCTGGGAAAAAGATATTAAAGAAGTGGATTCTGAACTAAGGAAGCAGAGTGGTGTCTCAGAAGAGGTAAAAATCATAAGTCCAGTGTTAACTCAGCTATTAATAATGCAATAGCATTTATAATAATTACTTCTTGCTTCAGCAAATTTATGTATGTCGACTTAAAATATTTGAATAGAATGTGTAGGCTAACTCATCTGCTTGGTCCTCATCCATAGTAGACCAAAGATTGCCCTGTAAATTCTTCCACCAACAGAGCTGTGAGGCAGTAGCATCTGGAGGTGATGGGGCCAGTACATTTTCAGTTCCACGCAGATCTAGAAGAATACTATACCTGGTTACAGGTACCATAGGTGCTTCAATACAAGTGACTTTCATACATCTGTTTTATCATAACTACTTATTTCAATATAGAATTTGCCACCAATTCGAAACAAGGCTTTTAAGAAAAAGAAGAAAAGCAAAAGTAAAGGCACTTCAAAGATAACCACTGAGGAAAACAAGAAAAACAAGATCAAGTCTTATGATTATGAAGCATGGGGAAAACTTGATGTGGTAAGTCTGAACATTTGCTTATTAGCTGAGTTTTGTCCCCAGTTATTTCTGTTTTAAATAAGATTTTGTTACAGTGCTTGAGAGTTCAGTCCATATGTCAGCATCTTTCTGTACTGGGTAGCGTATGAACATTGAAAGTAGCTTTCTCCCAGAAATGTTATGTGTTTAAAATCCATAACATTGAGAAATACTTGAGTTTTCCATTGGCTATGCTCTCACCCAGTAGATTGAATTTGACTTTAAGGGGAAAGAGAAAAAAAGGATTAACAATAGATCTCTTAGAAGGTCATTATTCTAATAGAACATAAGACTAAACACAGCTGGCAGTATCAGAGAATAGATCTCTCACTTTTGAAGTATGGAATACTCCTTAATAAAGAGGACTTAACCAGAAGAGATTTTTAAAAATGCATTACTACTTCTCGTAAAGTCTGTGTTGTATTATTTTTGTATTGTTAAAATATAATGAAGGTAATAGTTCATTTTATCTGATTTCAGGATAAGATACTTGAAGAACTTGATAAAGAAGATAGTGCTCATGATTCTATATCTCCAGAATCAGACTCTGAAGAAGACGGAATTCGTATAGATACAGAAAAGGCTCTTGCAGAGAAGGAAAAGGTTATAGCATTATAAATAACTTGTTATTTGCCAAGTAGAAATTTAGTCCTAGGAGCACTTGCAGT